>NC_067403.1:138394420-139071086 GCF_016432865.1 Antechinus flavipes
CCCCAACTTTCCAGACCTTCCTAAATAAGACTTGGAAGCAGTTGGAAACATTCATCCTCATAGTTCTTACAGGAAAACCAAAGATAGGACAAAAGTTTATTGTCTATGCTAAGATATGTAGTTTGATGGTCAACTTTTAGAAAAGAAGGCAGTGATCACAAAGAAACAGTCTGACTTCAAGAAAGGTCACATTAGAATGACCTTGTTTCCTTTTTGATAAACTGACCACACCAGATTAGCATAATGCTATAGCTATGGTTTACTTATATTTTCACAAAGAATTTAGCAAAAAATCTCTCTTAGTATTCTTCTGGAAAGGATGAACTAGATAAGGTATAGTTAGATGGATTTGGAACTGACCCAATAATTTGAAATCCCAAAGCTTCATTAATGAGTCTTGCACTTAGGTTCAGAATATTAACTTTGAGATAGGGAGAGGCTGGCTACCTAGTAGTTTATTTTACTAAAATCGCAACGTTGAACATGACTCAACAGGATGACATAGCAATAAAAAAAATAATACAAATCTTAGCCTTCTTTTTAAAAGAAGCATGGGGTCTGGGCCTGGGTTGATGATTGTGCTCTTGTATTCTGCCAGGTCAGAATACATATGGCCTATTACATTCAATGTTGAGATGCCACATTTTAGGATGAATGATGATAACCTGGAGACTAGCCAGAGGATGAGCAGGATACTGAAAGCCTTTGAGTTGATGCCATGGGAGAATCAGTAGAAAGAATGGAGAATGTTTATCTTGGAGAGGAGCAGGATAAGGGGGACATGACAATTATTGAGGGATTGGACCTATTCCATTTGGACAAAGAGAGCAGAACTGGGAGTAAATGAAATAATAGAAATTAAAAGTAGAAAGAAGAAAATTTAGGGCTTGATATGGGAAGAACAAAACAACAACTAGAAGCATAAAAAGGTGGATTAGAGTTTCCTAATCCCTGAAGTTACCTTTTGCCCAGTTTGTTGCAATGACTTGTTCATGCATAAATTGGATTAACTGGACTCTGAGGTCTCTTCCAACTTTTGAGATTTTTTGATATATTGGATAGCTGTCATAATCATTTATTATAAATAATCTATGGTCCTAGAATTCAATGGTGAAATGAGAGCAAGGCTGTAGCTGGGAAACTATACAGTCCTTTCAGTGACTTCCAGCTATTCCCTGAAATCAAAGTCCATCTTTTTTTTTTTTAACACCAATATTACTTGGGTGATGTTATGTAGCTGTGAATCAATGGATTTTACAAACTTCAAAGCAACAAAATTGCAGATGACCCAAGGGGCAATAGAAAAATGTGGTGTGGGCAAAAATAGGCCATCGCATATTATCAGGGAAGATCTATATGCAAAAAGCAGAGTAAAATTTATCATCAAAGAGATGTGTGACTCAAAAAGAAGATAAGTTTAGTTATGTACTAAGAGGAAGAAAATTTGCACACTGCAATCGTACCCACACAATGTTAAGGGACATTTTTGCTGCGAATCAGGCTCCCAGGAAATTGTACATCTCTTTTAGAAGATTTATAGCAGGAAATGAACAATAGCTAAAGAGATTGAAAAGGATTGGGATTGAAGAGATGTAAACTATACTACTGAAGTGAAAATGAACATTGATTAGCTCACAAACCAACTGAAATATTGATAAATTATTTATTCCATTGTTATTGAAAATAAAGACTATTCAGTTGTAATATTCTTCTCTAAAATGTATTCTTCTCTGGGAGCAGGTTTCTTGGGGGGGGGCTTCTGGAGGCAGCCTTCCTTTCAGTTCAGTGTAATCACCCCCAAAGCAGCCAGGAATTAAAGTCCAGATCCTTTATTGTCTCCTTTAAAGTCCTGTCTTCTTCACTTGGGGTTCAGCTAGTTTTCTGGAGGCCTCCTGTAGTCCTGGTTCTGAGAGCTTAAGCTGCCTTCTCTGGCTTGTGAATCTCCTCCACTGAATCCTGGCTGAGGCTCAGAGCTTCTAGTGGGCTTCTTTTCTAGTGAGCTTGTCCTTTAGTGAGCTTCTCTCCTTTGGCCCTGACAGCTCCTCCTTATATATGCTCTCTTAAAGGTGTGAATCTTGTGGAATTATAATAAGTACTAAGTACATGTAAATTAGAGAATCATTATCTCATCAATTCCACTGACTTGGCACCTTGTAAGAATCCTAACATTCAATTAAGTGAATAGTGCTTTATGTAGCCAAGGTAAATGTTCAGGATTGTTGATTTTCAGTTATTACATTTCAATATATTAAATGATATATAAAATATAAATATACTTAGCTGTCTGTATCTGAAAATCACATCTGCATGGCACAGATGCCTGTTATTACATAGTATTACATAGAATTTTCTGCTCATTTTAAAAATATTTAAATTGGCATATTGGTTAAAATATAGAGAGATCAATCAGATTGGGTGCCTACATATGTAAAAGCAAAGAATAGTAGAGAATTATATAAACCACCAATCCCAATTACTAGAGTAAAAATGAGTATATGGCCGAAAAAAATTGCTATGAAAACTGGAAAACAGTCTAGGAAAAATTATGACCATTATCTAACACTAAACACCAAGTAACTTTAAATAGATTCATGACTTAGGCCTAAAAAGTTGTCATACGCAATCATAAGAAAGAAATTATCTTTTTGATCTACGGATA
Organism: Antechinus flavipes; assembly: GCF_016432865.1. Lineage (NCBI taxonomy): Eukaryota > Metazoa > Chordata > Mammalia > Dasyuromorphia > Dasyuridae > Antechinus > Antechinus flavipes. The sequence goes on from NC_067403.1 coordinate 138,397,080, forward strand.
GAAGAATTCATGACTAAATAAGGGGTAAAAAAGATCAAAGAAGATAACTTTTTGCACAAACAAAGCCAATACAATTACAATCAGAAGCGAAATAGCATGGAGAAAAAAATCTTTGCAGTTAGTTTTTCTGATAAAAGTCTCATATGCAAGATAAACAAGAAACTGATTTAAATTTATAAGTATGAGAGCCAAGTACAAGAGTCATTCTTCAATCAATAGTCAAAAGCTCTAAAACAGGTAGTTTTCAAAGAAAGAAATCTAAACTATCACCAACCACATAAAAATGCTCCAAATCAGTAATGATTATAAAGATGAAAATTAAAGCAATTCTGAACTTCATATCCAACAGATAGATAAAGATGACAGAAGAAAAAGAGAAATGTTAGAGGGACTTTAGGAAAACAGGTACATATGTAAATATTAATGGAGCTGTGAATTTGTCCAGCATTCTGGAAAGCACTATGGAACTATGCCCTCTGAATTATTAAACTGGACATCTAGCAATAATACTATTAGGCCTAAAGACAATGTCTCCCAAATCAAAGAAAGGGGGGGGGATCCATAAATACAAAAATATTTATAGCTGCTCATTTTGTAGTGAGTAGTAAAGAACTGGAAACTAAAAGGGTAACCATTTGGGGGGGAATGGCTAAACATATTATAGCATATGAATGTAAGGGAACATTTCTGTGTCATCTGCCATGATGAAATAGACAATTTCAATGACCTGATATAGAGTGAAGTGAAAAAATTAGAAAAACAATTTATATTTTGATATTAAGAAAAACAGCTTAGAAAAACTTTAAAACTCTGAGCCATGCAATGATAAGCATTGATTCCAAAGAACCAGAGATGAAGCAGGAGACATAAATTATTGAATATGGCAAATGTGAACATTTGTTTTTCTATACATATTTGTTAGGAAGTTATTGATTTTTTTAACTTCCAAATGGATAGAGAGAAAATACATACATAATTTTTTTAATTGAAAAAACTTCATTAGTAACTATATTGTGATTGTAAAAGGTATCATGCCAAAACAGAGTTCTGATCTTAGAATCAGAAAGTTTCAAGTGTCTTCTCTGACATGTAATGGCTATAATAACCCTGAACAAATCAGTTAACTTCTTTATGTTTTAAGCAATTCACTAAGACACTAAGCTGTGGTAAAAATGCCAACTTGCAATAGTAGAATTTTCTTTAATCATTGAAATTATAGCTCTATTCCCTCCCTTATTATTGTTATATGTTAAAATATACACTTATATGGAAAATGTATCTAAATGTGAGTTATTTTTAAAAACATCTTTATTAACTAAGGATTAATACAATTCAATGGACCTGTATTAAAGTCATCTCTGAAGAATCATCAATTAGATTGCATTGATCTGGACACTGTATTCCAGTTATTATCCATGACTTATTTTCTATATGTTTACTTAATACTTCAAAATAACTATGATTTAATTCTTGCAGATATTTCCTTTATATATATTATAATCCCTTCCTGCCTTAGGAAATGGTCTATGTGAATTTTTTCAGAAAAATAATTTACTCCCACATAGCTAACCTTCCATCCTCGTTTTTAAATTTTAAATTTTATTTTATTTTCAATTCTGAATCTTCTTCCTTTTATTTATTCTTCATTGAAAAAGCAAGGGAAACAAAATCAGCAAGCAAAATAAATCCTCACATTAGCCAAGTTCCAGCCACCTCCCAAATATGCATTGATCTGTCCTTTGAGTCCATCACTTCTCTTTGTCTAGAGTTCTGTGTATCTAAATTCCTAGTTTCATGTCTCTGAGTAGAGCCACGATTGCCTCCTTTCCTCTCTTCACCCAGCCACCACCTGGATTCAGACCCTTATCACTTCCTGCTTGGACTAGTGTAATAGCCTCCTAATAGCCACCATATCTTCCCCTTCTCCTATCTATCTACCTAAATCCTATCTAGAAAGATAGGAAGGAGTAACAACACAAGGAAGTAACTAAATACTCTTAAAAAACAAAACAAAACAAAACAAAGGCCAGACAATATTACTCTCCTGATCAATAAACTCTAGTGGCTCCCCTGCTTGACATTTAAAGCTTTTCACACCCTGGACTCAACCTTACTTATATTTCCAATCTTACTTATATTTTTCTTTCACCCCACTCTTTGGTTCAGATAAATTGACCCTTTTGCTCTTCCTCACAACTGATGCTCCATCTCTGTACTTTTGTACTGGCTGTCACCAATACTTAGAATGTACTCCTTCAGTTCCTCCTCTTAGTATCCGTAGTTTCCTTCAAAACTCAGGTTAAATGTTATTTCTTCTATAAGGCCTTTTCTGATTCCTCCTACTCTTAGCATTTCTCCCTACATAATTAAAAATGTTATATGTGGATGGTGAAGTGGATAGAGCATCAAGCTTAGAATCAGAAATATCTAAGTTCCCATCTGATCTCAGACACTTACTAGATGTGTGACCCCATGCAAGTCACTTAACCCTCTGTGTACCTCATCTGGAAAATGAGGATATAGTGGAGAAGGAAATGGCAAACCACTCTAGTACTTTGCCAAGAAAATCCCAAATCCATGGGATCAGGTAGAGTTGAATACAATTGGAAAACAACAATATATTGGGGTATACTTAAAATATGTATATGTTACTTCTCCCAATCAAATGTAAGGGGCTATTTCATACTCGTCCTTGTGTCCCTGGCACTGAACACAGAACTTGGCACAAAATGAACATTTAATAAATATTTGTTGATTGATTTGGTTGGTTGTCTTTGATCAACAGACGTTCCATGCTCATATTCAATGTCTTTTCATCTCAGTAAGTCTTTTACTAGCATAATCTTTGAGAACTCAAGACCATCTCCATGCAATAATAAGGCAACAGAATATAACTTTAGTGGAAGTTTAAAACTTCTAGATATTTATTTAAATGGATAAAAATATGTATATATACCACATATGTGTACTGTGCATACACACTTATGTATATATAGATAAGAGAAAATGTGTATGTATGTATAAACACAACACATAACAATAAGGTTGACTGCAAGATGATGAAGGATTTTTCTTTCTTTTTTTGCCATAGTTTAATTCACACAGCTTTACAAATTTATGGAGGAATAGTGACTTGCTTTGCTAAAAGTATGTAAGTATTCATGTTTATTTATGGAGAATATAATTTCACAAGTTAGAATGATAATGGCTAATACTTACATAGCACTTTAAGGTTTAAAAAGTACTTTTAATATATTACCTCATTTGATGATCCCTATAACTGATCACCAAATATAAATCATATTTCTGTTGTATATGCTTTTAACCTTTTTAAACAGTTGAGGATGAGAACAAAGAAAAATGGAAGGAGTAAAGCTTCCTCTTTTAAATGGCATTTTAAATGTCAAATTAACTTTTTCAAATATTAAATTTTTCACAATTACCTTATTAGAATTATGGTTATAATAAATAAATAGGTAAACTAATTTCAAAAATGTATTCTTTGGCTAAGAATACATGATCCATGGATTAATTTCTGGAAGAACTTGTGAATATTAGTAGGGAAGTTTTAAGCATACAACATTTTTGAGAGAGGTAGACAGCTTATGGGCAGGAACCTTCTGAAAGGGAGGGGAGATCCTGGCAGCTAGATAAATTTCATACAATCTTTTGTCAGCCAGATGTCTTTTTGAGGAGAGGAAAGCAGGTGGGTAATGATAAAAGATGCTAACTCTTCAACTTCTACCAGAGGAATCACAGTAGCCTACTGAAAACACAAAAATAGGTGGAATTCTCCATAAGCACTACTGAGATAAAGGTAAATATCATTTCAGAAATACTGATTCTTTACCTATCAAGAGTTTCTCCATTTTAATAAAGTCAAATGGCCTTTATGTATGGGGGGTCTTTGTCATCTGCCAATTTCCCTGCTCCTCTCTTCACAAAAGCATTCTATTCCATTTATAGTTTCCTGTAGTTTCTATCATTTTTGCTTCTGAGCTTGTTAATCTGTCACAGTTTTATTGTATTACCTCTGTCATTGGGGTTAAAAAATACCTTTCAAAGAAGTCAATTTTTCAATTAATTCCTAAAATTTGAGTCCATCAAAAATCATCTTATTTTAATATTTTAAAAGATGTTTGATTTCATTAATGCTAAGGCAGTTCTACTGGCATCACTCATAATTCCTCCATACCTTAGAAGACAGTTTTTAGGAATTGCCGTAGCCAAAAGAATTCAAGACATGAGTTAAATCCTCAGGTATTCTATGTCTTTTCTGTCTCTTTTCTCAGCTTTTACTGGAGGACACAGCACAAAACAAAACTATATGGAAGGGATGCTTCATTATTCATCTTTTACAATAAATAGTTGATTCAAAAGGTATTTGATGGAGAGATAAAGAACGGTAAAAGGAAACAATGCTACCATTATAACCTTTAAAAAAATGAAATGGTACATTTCATTGTACCATTGACAGATAGTTAATAGTTCATCTGACAATCAACCTCCCAGAAACTGAACTATTTCCTTTATTAAGAGTTGCAGTGTATTATTTCATTTGACCCTCACAAAAATTCTGTGAGGTAGTGCTATTATTATATTCACTTTTCAGATGAGAAAACTAAGGCTAAGAGAAAATTAAGAATCATACAGCTCATAACTGTTTGAGGCAGGATTCAATCTCGTCTTCTTACCTCCAACCTCAACAATACTATATGTATTATGACTCCTGGCTGCCTAGTATGATATGATTGCATTCTTTCCTGGAAGGCCCAAGTTCTACATGAATTAGCTATAATATTTGTGAATACTGAAAATTATTAGATGACAGCAACAGCAAGATTACATGATGATCAATTCTGATGGACATGGCACTTTTCCATAGTGAGGTAATTCAGGCCAGTTCTAATAGTCTTGTGATGGAGAGAGCCATCTGCACAGAGAGAGAGGATTGTGGATGTGGATCACAACATATTGTTTTTACCTTTTTTGTTTTTGTTTGCTTGCATTTTGTTTTCTTTCTCGTTTTTTTCTTTTGACCTGATTTTTCTTGTGCAGCATAATAATTGTGGAAAAATTTTGCGACACAAGGTTTTGCAAAGGTGAATGTTAAAAATTATCTATGCATAAGCTTCAAAAATAAAAAGTTTTAATAAAAAAGATAATTAGTAGATGTCATATTACATAAAATTAAGGGGGGACAGCTAAATGGTACAGTGGATACAGCACTGGCCCTGAAGCAGAAGGACCTGAAGTTCAAATATACCTTCAGACATTTAACACTTCCTAGCTGTGTGACCCTGGGCAAATCACCTAACCCCAATGGTCTTGCTCCCCCCTCCAGAAAAAAAAAATCATAAATAAATAAATAAAATTAAGGGAGAAAATATGAATAACTAAAAAGAGGGATGTTGCAAATTAGTTAATAATATCATGTAAGGCATAGAACTATATGACCTCTGAGATTCCTTACTCCTTATCTAAAGATTTTCTAATGCTATCTATATTCTCTGTTCTCAAAAACTACCAACCTAATATGTCATGTTTTCTGGCAAATAATTTTATTTTGAAATTTCAAGGCTATTTAAGATTTTGAAGAACAAGATATACTTAATCTCTTTAAGGAAGGCAATAGCTCAAAAATACATTCTAATTCTATTATAGAAAAGGAAATTCTTAAGAGAGAAATTCAGTTCTTAAAGATTCTGGAATTCAGAATTAGGTGAAAAAATACACTGCAAGGGGGTTTCTAAGATAGTCTATGCTCCTAGGGTTTTTAACTTGGGGTTTGTGAACTTACTATTACAATTTTCTTTATAAATGTATTTCAATGTCAATTAAAATAAAAAGGCTTTGTACAGAGTCAATGCAGCCAAGAGTAGAAGGAAATTGGAAACCTGAGAGGAAATTTTTTATAGCAAGTTTCTCTGATAAAAGCTTCATTTCTCAAATATAGAACTGAGTCAAATTTATAAGAATTCCCCAACTGATAAATGGTCAACCCCTAGTTTTCAGAAAAATAAAATAAAATCCATCTATAATCACATGAAAAAATGCTCTGAATCTCTATTGATTAGAAAAATGCAAATTAAAACAACTCTGAGATACTACCTCACACCTATCAGATTGACTAATATGACAGAAAAGGAAAATGATAAATGTTGGAGGGAAAATTGAGACACTAATACATTATAGGTGGATTTATAAACTGATCCAGCCATTCTGGAGAGCAATTTAGAATTTATATTCAAAGAGCAATCAATACCTTTTTGACTCAGCAATACCACCACTAGATCTATATTCTAAAGAGATTAAAAAAAAAAAAGGAAAAGGAACCAAAATATGCCCAAAAATATTTATACCAGATCCTTTTGTGATGACAAAGAGTTGGAAACTGAGGAGAAGCAATCAACTGGGGAAGGTCTGAAGAAATTGTATATGAGTAGGATGGAATACTATTGTGAAATAAGAAATTGTAAGGATGATGGTTTCTGTAAAAACCCAGCAGGAGTAATATGAATTAATACAAAGTAAAGTGAGCAGAACTAGGAGACCTTTGTAAACAGTAAGAACAATATTATAAGGATGATCATCTGTGAAAAACTTAGCTACACTGATTAATACAATGATCTCAGACAATTCTAAAAGACAATTATAAAAAGTGCTATCCACTAAAAAATGGAGTCTAAATGCAGATTAAAGCATATTTTTTCACTTTATTTTTCTTGCCTTTTTTCCACTATAGCTAATATAGAAATGTTTCATATAATTTCACATTTAATGGATATCACATTTCTTGCCTTCACAATAGGTGGGGTGGGTGGGGGGAGTGGAAAGAAAAGAATTCAGAACTCAAAATTTTTTCAAATATTAAAAATAAATGATAAATTTGAAAATAGAAAACATAAATTATATTAATAATTATATTATAAAATATTTCAATATAATTGGTTGCCATTATAATGATATAGATTTTATTTGATTCATTTAAAAATATTATTTTGAAAAAAAGGTCTAAAAGTTTTGCTAGAATTTATTTGAGACTTGTAGAGTACTCTTATAATCCTCACAAAAATCTTTTGAGGTAGGTGATATTATGATGTCTGTTTTACAGATGAAGAAATTAAGGCTGAGAAAGGAAGTGACTTGCCCAGGATTATAAAGATAGATTCATCTGGGACAAGATATGAACTCATGTTATCCTAAAACCATGTTCAAGGACTATTCACTAAACCACTACAGCAACACACACACACACACACACACACACACACACACACACACACACACAAAGAATGTCTCTATAGCACTGATTTTTATCCCCATCCTACATTAATGTGGGATACTGTTGATGATAATTGAGCACACTTTGGAGTGGTCAACATTTTTTGTTGTTTGTATTCTTGTGTTTTAAAACTAAAGGTAATCTTTCTACAAGGAAGTTGCCCTATGTCACACATGATGATTTTTTTTTAAGTTTTCCAAAAATCAAAACAAGAAAGCAAAAAATATTTCATACATATACTAGCTCAAAATCTTTAAGTCTTTATCATCTGCAGAGAATTAGAAACTTTGTGGACTGAGCTTCTTTTTGTTGTTGCTTCGCCCCTTCCCAATTGATAAGGTTAAATTAAATTTGGTTTTTAAGCAAATGAAAATGTCTGTTGAGTGTGGGAGGACGAGAAGGGAAAAGGTAACTGGTAAATGTGTAAGAGTTAGAAATATATATATAAAATCAACACACTTTTAAGTTTAATCTGAATTTGACCATTTCCTCTTTTTTTTCTTAAATCTAGAAAATCAATAAAAACAGTAAATGAAGTCTAGATTTTTAGCCTTGAGGATCTCTAAGGTGTAAATGATCATACCTAAAAGCTAATATTCAGCCTCCAGCACTATTAGAAACTAATTTGTCTAGTATAGAATAGGAGATTGATGAAATTAAAAATAATTTCATTTACTTAGAGTTATCCAATGTTAAAGGGGAGTCTTTTGCAATAGAAATAAAAATTAAATTATTCCTTAGTAGGTTAATTATTTATCCCTAGAATCTCCCCTGCATAATGCTGCCTCCCAGTCCCCATCGATTAATTCCTTTCAACCTGCCATTTAAAGGAGGAACCCAAGCAAATCATCCTTCATTACTCTCCAACTCTGGACTTTGTCCCCATATGAGTGCCTTGTCTTCACCTCTACCTCTGGGTTTTTCAGCTCCTTTTTATTCATTATCTTTCTCCTTTAAAATGTCAAGCCCCTTAAGGCAGGGGCTCCCTTTCTTTTAGTTTGTGTTATATTCTCAGCACCATCATTCAGTACATGCTTAATAAATGCTTATTGCCTGTCCACTTGTGAGAAGGTTTGGTCCTAACTAGGATGCAATATTAATGATATATTAATTTTCTTGTATAACTTCAACTGATTTCATACACTGGCACCAGCTTTACGATAGCCTTATCACCAACCTAAAGTGGAGCAGTTAGAAGGCACAGTGAATGGAGTGCTGGGTCTGCCAGAGTTAGGAAGAATCATCTTTGTGAATTCAAATCTGGCCCTCAAATTCTTATTAGCTGTGTGACCTTGAGCAAGTCATTATCAATTGTATTTGCCTGAGTTTCTCCTCTATAAAATGAACCAGAGAGGGAAATGACAAATCACTATAGTTTATTTGCCAAAACAAACAAAACCAAATGGAGTCACAGAACTGAACAAAAAAAAGTGTGGTAGAATGAAAAAGAATGATTGCCTCAGCATGATGAATATCAAAATATGTTTAGAAGAACTGAACATGTTTAACCTATATTGGATTGCTTGCTGTCTAGGGGAGGAGAGAGAGGGGAGAAGGGGAAAAATTTAGAACACAAGGTTTTGCAGAGGTGAATGTTAAAAACTATCTTTGCATGTATTTGGAGAAATAAAAAGCTATTATATATATATATATATATATATATATATATATATATATATATATATATATATATATATATATATACATATATATATATATATATATATATGTATATATGTATATGTATATGTATGACTATATATGTATGTATGACTGCCTCAGTTTCCTCATCTGTAAAATGAGGGGAGTATAATGAGTAATCTATAAGGTCCTTTCTAGCTCTAGATCTATGACTTTCAATCCTAGTGACAAATAATCAAAGGTTTTTGATTCAAAGTATTTATCTGCAAATTTGGGGGGGGGGTTAGAGGTTTAAAAGGGAAGGGAGAAAAGAACTTCTTCACATAACAAAGATTCATGCTGTGCTTAGATTTTCTATCAACCCAAGATCTCCAAGTGAAACACAAAAACAAACTTACATTTTACCTTGTCTTGTGAAGAAATGATACAAACCACTCTATTTCACATAATTTCCTTTGGAAACCACAAATTGATTATTATCAGCCAAAATCCAGAAACTGAATAGCTCTGTTGAAACTTGCAACCAAATTCTTGGTCTGTGTGTGTACGCCTATATGTGTGTTTGTATGTCTTTCTCTGTGTATATATTTTCATATTTACACAATGCTTTCTATATAGAATCGTTACCACTTACATAGCCACACTTATGAGAAAAAATACTATGGTCGGAGATTATTATAAGAAAACATAAAATCTAAGTATTGCATGTTTTTCCTAAATATTCCAGAGAAATCACTTAACTTATAAAATCATGCAAAAGCCAGGCTTTAAATCTACTTCGTCTAGTATGAATGAATAAAAATTGATCTAAGGTTTCCCCTTACTTCAATGAAGTAGAGCAAATGAAAATACAGTTAAAATGAGCTACTTATTAAGATACTGAAAAGGTTTAAAAGCAGAGAATGGCACAAATTAGAAAGTAAATATATTCTATGACCATCAGTTAAAATTATTTCAGTACCTGAGTCCTCATTGTGGGACTCTTTGTTTGATCTTGGACAAATAATTTCCCTTTTTAAACTTTAATTTCATCATCTATAAGATTAAAATAATTAACACTAATTAGATGATTGCCATAGTCTCTTCTAGTTCCCAAACTCTATTATGCTACTCTGTACAAACTACCTAAACTTTCCTTTACAATAAAAGTTGTTCAATTAAAGGAAAAGGGGATGACCACTTCTCCATCTCTCCTGTTAGTGTTTTTGACTTAAAAGCGATAAGAAGAAATGGTGCATTGAATATACATACACACACACACACACATATGTATAATTATCAAATTGGCAAATTAACATTTATTAAATGTTTGAACAACTTTTATTGTGTATGATCTGTCTGTCCTTGCAAAAAGGTGGGTATTCTGTGGCAGGTGAGGCAATGGTGTTGGATCAGGAAAGAGGTGTAGGCAGAAAAATGTTAGTAGCTTTGATGTCTGCTCTAATAACCTCTCTGATCCTTTTTGTACTGCTTGCTTCTCAGGTCTAACTAAACAATGGAAAGGAGGCTTTCTGACTGAATGTGAAACTCTGATGGGATGTAGTCATGGGGAAAATTATTCTTAGCAATTTTGATGTCTTGATGGCTAAGTTGCTTCCATTTCCTTCTACAAGAAAGATTCTTAACCTGGGAACCACAAACTTGTTAAAAATTTTATATAACTATGTTTCAACATAACTGGTTTCATTAGTAGTCCTACAATCCTGTTTTATGCATTTAAAATATAATATTCTGAGAAAGGGTCGATAGGTTTCATCAGATTGCCAAAGTGGTCCAGACACAAAATATTTAAAAGAAACCCTGAACTGCAAATCAGAATACAGAAAACATGAGAAAGCTAGTTAGCAACTTAAAATATAACATGTGATATGTCTCTCAATTCTGAGATCCAAAGAAAGGTATAGCACCTAACTGATCTTTCTTCATATAAGTATCCATGTTCTGGGATATGGGGCTCATTAGACTTTGTTATGCTCTCCAATTAATGATTTTTTTAGATTTCTATTTACAGAAGAAGGGCATCTTCATAGAATGACCTTAGCATTCAAACTTCCTCTCTTCCTTATAAGCTCAGGCATAGTTAGCGGAAATTTAAAGACTCTTGTTTAAAAAAAAAATTAAGATTTGAATTTCCTAATCACTGACATTTTTCTATGAGGGAAACCTCTGATGTTACATTTACCTATTCCAAAGTACATTTCCCATGATTTAATTTGGTAATTCTTTGAGCTCTCTGAAAGATTATATCAAATTTAATTCACAGAATTTTTTCCTGATAAGCTTCTTTTGAGATGGCCAGAAGCAGACTACCCAGCCACTTTATATAGTTCCCCAAAGCAGGCATTTTGAGTCTCACAATAACACTGGCAGGTATGTGCTATTTTTATTACCATTTTACAAATGAGGAAAATAAGGTTAAAAGAACTGATGTGACATGGCCAGGGTATCCGTGGCAGAATTTGAATTCAAGACTTTCTGACTCCAAGTTTAGCATGCTCTGTACTTACCTCCCTTGTTTATTATAGATGACAAACTGAAAAGTCAAGTGCCTTCCACAGTTTCAATTAAGTTTAAAATCAAGGATTCCTAATTCACAAGTCAATGTCCTTCAATATAAGGCTCTATTCTATACATATGGATTATCTTTCAAGTCTCTCTCTATACCCCATATTTAATTATTCCAACAATCAGAATACTCACAAAGTTATATGTGGGAATTCTGTAGAAACAGGGCTCCTATATAATTATGAAATACATAAAAATATAGTGGAGAGGCTTCCAACTAGGACTCTAGCATCCCCAAAAGGGACAATTAGTGTGGTTGTACTCTAGTTTTAAATGCACAAGAAATACATGGAATTCTTAAAGAAACCACAAATGAAGCAGAATCAGAACTAACCATTTTAAATGCTGCCAATAGATCCATGGAGGAACTATTTGGCCCTTCTTTCTATGAATCTATGTTATTTTATATTTTTCCAAAGAAATGAGAAAAATTGTCATGCCCTGAGAGTTGTGAAAGTGGGCATAATCCTGACTTTGCTTCTTGGTGACAAACTTAATTTTCAGTGAAACAAAATTCTATGAGCTTAAGTCCTAGATTATAGAGGGTTCATAATTATTTTGAGCCATGAATATGTATGCTTATACATCTGGAAACATATTTGTTCTGAGAGGCAGAAAGAATAATGAGAAGAAGGTCATACTTGAAAATATGCTTCCCTCTTCTACTAAGTTCAAGTAAGTAAATTAAATGAATAATGAGAGAAAGAGTGGGGAAAAAAACCAAAACTCTGCAAAATATGAAAGCAGTCAAGAGCATGGCAGGTTTTGAAAGAAGTAAAATTGAAAATCATTCAAAGGGCAAAGGAAAGACCCATAGTGTCTCTAAGCTAAAAGTCACACATTACAGGGAAGAACAAGGAAGAAATGGGATAAAGGATGTCATAGAAGAAATGGGTGAACAAACAAACAAACAATGTGGGTGGCCTCAGTTATTTATTAATTGTGTGGCCTTGGTTAGGTTTTCTTATCTGGGAAAATGATGGGGCTGGTCTTCATGGCCTTTAAGGTCCTTTCTAACAACTACAAACCTATATTTCACTTGTATCTCTGTTATGTCAGGAAAGTGAAGAAAATCAACAATTTTTCGGATGGGCTCTACAGAGTGAATTTATGGGAAGGAATGGAGGAATCAAACAGGACAGGTAGGCATAGATGGATTATGATCTGAGTGCATTGTAGGAGGGAATATTCACATAAATAGGTTCGTAGATTGACTAGAATATAAACTTAAAAGAAAATTCCTTAACTGTTTGCCATTTGGGGGAGGGGGTTGAGGGAGGTAGGGGAAAATTGGAGCAGAAGTGAGTGCAAGGGATAATGTTGTAAAAAAAAAATTACCCTGGCATGGATTCTGTCAATAAAAAGTTATTTAAAAAATAAATAAATAAATAAATAATTCCTTAAGGTGCAGAGTTACTAGATATTACAATATCTTGAGTTTCGCTTCTTCTTCCCACCCTCAACAGTAAATTTAGAGTCAAAAAGATCTGAGTTCAAATCTAGCCTCAGCAACTTAGTTGTGTGATACCTACTCTCCTTTGTAAAATGGAGATAATAATAGTACTTGCCTCTCTAGGGTTGCTGTGAAGATCAAATGAGATAATATTTATAAAGTGCTTTGCAAACTTTAAAGGACTATGTAAATGCTAGCTACTATTATTGTTACATAAGGGTTTCATATTCAAAGCAATGTTTTTAATTCTTTAATCAATGAGTGGAACAAATTATTATATTCTTCAGTATCAAAGTATTATATGCACATATATGCATATGCAACTGAACAAGGATGGGGAATTAAAAGATATGAAAGTCTACCTATACCCATTTACCCAGCACTGTGACAGGATCTTACTATTTTGGGCTACCCACATTCTTACTCACAGACATTCTTCTAATACATCAAAAAGAATGGAAGAACTAGACTTGTGATGGAAAATGCCACCCAGAAAAACAACTATGGAGGCTAAATGTAGATCAGTGCATACTATTTTCACTTTTTGTTTTTTTCTTTCTTGTGGTTTTTCCTTTTTGTTCCAATTTTTCTTTCACAACCTGACTAATATGAAATATGTTTAAAATGATTGTACATATATAACCTATATCAGATTTGTTGTCTTGGAGAGAGAGGAAAGAAGGAGAAAAAAAACTGGAACTCAAAATCTAACAAAAATTAATGTTAAAAATTATCTTTACATGTAATTGGAACAAATAAAATACTATTAAGTAGGGGAAAATAGGGAATAAAATTTTGGAGAATGACAAAAAACGGATTAAAAGATACGGAGCTGTAGCTGAAGATGTGGCAGAAATCCAGAATATGACATGGGATGGATGTTACTTAGGGGTACCTCAAAGGGAACTTCAGCTCAAACTTCCATAACTACAATACTTGTGATGACTTATGAGAAATAATTTTTTAACAACTCCAATGGAAAAATTAATAAAGGTTTCAGTATAATTTCTGACTGCTCCTGAAGATTTTTTTTGTTCTTCTAAGGAGTATCACATTCCTGATAATTGTTAAGAGCATTATCATGGAAAGACTTGTCCAAAACCTATATGGATTCTCCAACTTTGTATTGTCATTGTTACAGGACTTTGAAAATAATTCAGATGCAGAAATTGCATTTAGGGGAATTTAGGGGGAAAGGGACATGGAAAAAAGAATTGTGGAACAGCTGGAGATGCTGCCTCTGACATTCCTCTGGGAATGGTGTGGCCCTCCCAGGGGCACATGGTGTTCTCACTTAAAATGCTCCAATAGCATTTTAGCTAAAGATACATGTACTCCTAACTCCTCTGCTTTCCTGTTGGCATTTTGCCTCAGAGTAAGGCTCTCTCCTCTCCTGCTCCTGGGAGTCTTGCCAATGTGGCTGCTTATTCTGGGTGGAGCTGAGGAACTGTATTCATCCAACTGCCACTGGGATTCACAATGGAAATTCCCTAAAAACAGAGCTATCAGCAGGGCAACAGGAAATCATTGCCACCCCTTAAGAGTAACTGTACCAGCTGGCCACTCAGGAATAAAGATATAGAAGACTCTGTTGCTCTCTTTCAATATAGGTCAACATCTCTGGATTAGAGACTTGCAAAATAAGCCTTCTCATCTGGCACTATGCTAGGAGGCCACAAAATATCCCCCAGAACCTTTCTCTTTTGGGGGGTTAACTTCCCCTCTATTTCCATATAAATTCCTTAATAAGACATAATATAGTACTGTTTTGCCACATGCTACAAAACAAGGCTAAATAAGTAGTCTAATTAGCATGAATGAGCCTTATCAACACTCTCTCTACTGAAATTTAAGAAAGGCATGAAGTTGAAATAATTCTAGAGCTTAGAAGTGCAATGGAAACTCCTAGCTTAATTAGGAGTTAACTTCATTTAACTGTCTTAACTAGACCCTCTAAAATGGGATCCTTCCTTTCTAATTTGGGCCTTCTTACTTTCCATTTTTTCAAATGATTTGTCTTCTAAATTATTGCTACAGAATAATATTTGCTAGCAAATGCAAAATTGGCCTTGACAAATTTCCAGGGCTAGCATACCCAAACCTGTCCTCTTAAGTCTTGGAGAAATCCTAGGGATCCCAGGGCGCAAGTGAACAATTCTGTGATCATCATTTAGTAGTTTGGTTTATAAAGAGGGGATTCCTAGCTTTAAGGAAATGTTATAATCCTGAGTTTGACTTTCCTCAGCTCACATGATGTATGTAACCCTGTACTGATCTTTCTATATAAAATGTTGTTTTTTATGAACATGGAAAAAAGTATAATCAATATACTGACTAAGCATAGGTTATGTGGCATTGATTTAACAGTATAGAATTAATTTGGAATTAATTTCTTTTAGTTGCCATGAAATTGTATTTGATCATGTTGGGTGAGCTATTCAGATTGTACTGTATGACTTCAAGAACATGTTCTATAAATGGGTCAACAACAGTTGTGGCAAATACTGTACCAGCGTCATCAGGTTCAAGGCTTATTTAATATAAATACAGTCTAGACTTATTATCTTGCCTCATCTTGAAGCCTGGAGGAGAAATGTGATAAGAAAGCAGAAACTAGAAATATTAAGAACAAACAATTAAGGGAAGTCCTGAGTGGTTCTATATGAACAACAGAATTGGCAACATAACAAAGGTAGGACAGGTTGGAAAAGGGCAAGATAAGGAACCCGATACTGTATATGAAAATTTAAACATCAGACCTGCACGTGCCAAGCCTTGTTCTGTAATAAGCCCTGCACTGGATAGAGTGAAAGCCATTACTGACTGTGAAAAGCCCCTCCTTCCAGGTGGCTAAAAGCTGAAGCAGTGACAATACTCACGATGACACTGTCCCCATGACTGGCGAGCCCAGCCCCAGCAGCAATCAATCCTACTACCATAACGGCATAATCCAATGGAGGACACTATTTGTCTCGGCCACCTACAAAAAAAGAAGAAAGAAAAGAAAAATCAGATACATATATTTTGGGGATTAAAAAGTAAGCTTCTCTGTGAATTTATTAGAAATAGTGTGCCTATTTCTAGGTAGAGGCATATTTCTAGGCAGAGAAGTATAGACCTCTTTTCCAAGCTTATCATCTATGTGTGGAGATTTTAAAAATCAAACTTTTAGGTAGATGAAAGTTGAATTTGCTTTTACAATAATATTCATTATGAACTAACATAGTTAGTGAAAGCCTCAAATAGTGGATAGCCACTCTCTAGAAGGAGCAAAAACAAATTGTCTTAGCTACTAACTTTTCCCAGTCATAAAATGAGTGTTAAAACCTTGTTCCTAGTGACCTATTACCACTCACCAATCAAAAGCTTTGACTTATTCTACATAAATTATTAAAAACTAATGATAAATTTGCAAAAACAAAGAACAAAAGTAATCTTTACTTTCTTTCTTATATAAATGTGGGAAGAAAAAGAGATTATCTTTTCCCATCTGAGATATAGTTTGAATAAGACAGAAGTGATTTGAAGAGATGCCTTTTTAAAATTCTCCACCAAAAGCACTTGAGGAAAATCTTAGCAACAAAATAAAAAAGTTTACAAAAATTTTCACTATAACAATCTTGGAGATATCTAACTAGAAACAGAAAGTTTTCTTTTCTTTGTCAATAATCTTTATTTCCTCTTTCTTCTATGTGACAGAGTAGGTACAAATGGAAGAGTAAGGGGAAAGAAGTCTGAAGACTTGAGTTCTAGTTTTCCTATCTCTGCCTACTTACAAGCCAAATAAAGGGGGATAATAACATCTCATTCAGAGTAACTAGAATAGAGTAACAAGCCAATAGAACCCTGGGCTTGGAATGAGGGAGATCTGAGTTCAGTTCCAGAATCAGATAATTTCTATGAGCATGTTGTCACTTAACCTATGCTTGCCTCAGAGTATTCTACTATAAAATGGGGGATAATAACAGCATTTACTTCCCAGGGTGGTTTGTAAGCATTAAATAAGATTTAGCATTTGTAAAGCACTTGGGCATTACCCTTCCCTTTATCTGACCCAGTTGTTCTGAGGATCAGATGACAAGGCAAGTGAAAGAGCTTTAAAAAACTCTAAACTCTCAACTGTAATTCCGTATATAATGATGTCATGTATCATATAATAGCATGGTATGCTATTATATAAGAGCAAAACTAAAAGTAATAAATGGAAAATATATTTTGACAGCTTAAAGATACACAGTACCCACTTAGCAGAAGGTAGAAGCACTATGCTTGATATTGGTTTTCTATACATTTCTTCTTTTAGACACTTTTGTTAATGGTTTCTCTTCTCTAGTTAAGCTTAAGGGATTTTCAGTTTCTTGCCAAAAAAAATATGGATATGCCTATTTCTGATTTTTTTAAGAATCCATAAGATTAGTGCTCATGTGCATTTGATGAATTTCTTGCTAGTAGTGTAAAATTTGTGTACGTCAAATTTGTGTTGAAATTGTATTGTGTCGAGGGCCACAGATAGTGGGGGAACTTTAGCTGAGGTATAAGACCCTTCAGCCCAGAGGGAACCTGCTAACAGTGTCTGGTTCGGCTCCCCATCTCCCCTAAGGGCTCTTGGCTTTCCAGAGAAGTTAGGCGGTGGTGACAACCTGTGTTGTAATTGAAGCAGAGTGATACCAGGTGGCAAACTACATACAACAGCAAGTTGTTTGTGTGGTCCCACGTGCGCAGTAGTATGCCCAGTGTTGCTTTGTTTATATAAAGGGTAAAGGACTTGGAATAAATGGACTCCATATTTTCACCATCCTCAGGAATCCCGCCTCATCACTTTTCCACTAAGAAGATATATTTTAATCACCCCACATGGGGGCTCTAGAAATTAGGTAGGATTGTCATCCCAACTTGGAAGCTCTTAGAAAGTAGGACACAACAGTATTGGATGTGGAATAAAAAAAGAACAATATAAGTTAGTCTAGTTCTCCTGCTATAAATGTTCGCTTTACTGTCCCATCAAAAAGTTCCCCAAATTTTCTAATTACCCCTGCCTTGTATATAAAGTAGCTGCACTTTTTTTCTTCATCACCGCACAACTGTTTCGTCACTCCTATCACCAACTTGTTCTCTTTAGGAACAAGAAAGCAAACCGAGCACCGCAGATTCGTTCCAAGACTACAGGTAAACCAGGTGTGGAGCGTTTCTTTAGGAGACTAACAGATTAGGCGGTAAGGAAGCGGGGTTCAAATTCCAGGAGCAGCTGAACTAGCCTAAAGAGAGGAGCCCCGAGGCTGTCTGACCCTTTCAGACGCTCCTAGGGCACCAGAAACCTCTAGCTGATTTACCAGAAATACAGAGCAAACTAACAATCTGTTCGCCTGCTGCGCGGAGTTAGTCTAAGAGCGAGCGCGCGCACACACATGCGGATCAGGCCTAGAAGAAAGGGGCTCCCTGACGGCTTAAACTGCGGGCTATCCTGGCAGCTGTTCCTAATCGGCTGGAGGAAGGGCGCAGCCTGCAGGAAGTTGGGAGCCCCAGCTGAGTGACAGCGCGAAGCTAGAGGAGAGTTGTTCAAACCTGTCAAAGCACGCAGATGTCGGGTCTGTGCTAGGCGCAAAATGCATTATTCAAGTACATACATATTCCCCAGCCCCAACTTCATACTCCTGGTTCTTTTCCCGAGGGGTACAATTCCCTTCTCCCCTATTTTCGGGACGTTTTTTCAGCCTCCAACTCTTCAGAGGAGGTGAAAGAGGGGCCACAGGACGCGGCATCTTTTCCAGAACCTTCGAGTTCTTCTCCCCTTAGTCGGAGTATACTTGGGACTCTGATAATGTTAAGGACAGATTTACTGGGAGTTACTCGAAGTTTCCCTTTGGCATAGTAGAAATCGGCCAAGGAAAAGTGGATGAGAGTCTTAGGGGAGGGTGATAGTTTTCTACTCCTTGTTTAGAATTCTCCCCTACACAGGAGATGAAGGCATAGGCTTTATTTAGTCAGAGCGCACATGCTGTGATCCTCTTTTGCCAAAAATGCTCCCCCTCCCTCCTAACTGGGGGCAGGGGAAGAGATGTAATGGAGGGAGGGTTGGATGCCTTGCAGCCCGCAGCCCCTACCTGGCCAGTAAGTTATTTCTCCTGCACAGGTGGCTCTCTTGTTCCGTCTTGTCCTCAACAGTGAGAAAGCCTTGCAAATTCCAGCAAGGGACTTCAAGGATTTCCTTTTTGCCCAGTTAGGGTCTATACAGAGTCCCGACCTCAGCCAAGGCTATAACGAACGCCTCCTCGGCCCAAGTGGCCAGCGGAGAAACATTTCTCCCCCCCACCTCCAGTCCTCTGTCTCCCGAAAGCTGGGATTTTCCTTCCTAGAGGTTCCGCTTACCTCCCATCAAATTCCGACGCAGCCTCCAGGTAGAACGAAGACACGATCACCAGTCCCAGGAATAAATCCATATCTGGAGGGAAACCCTCCAGAAAGTGCAGACCAGCTGGGGCTAGAGTTACGCAAAAGAGGGAGCAGCAGCAGCGAGGAGAACAGGTTGGAGAGGAGGAGCAGCGCTGACAGTCAGCGGGGTTCGCCAAGAAGCGCACGCTCTTCCCTCAGTCCTTCTCTCTGCGAGCTGCCAAACTGCAGCGGTCCAGCTCCTGCAGCTACTGGAGCTCGGGGGGGGGGGGGGGGGGGGGTAGGGGTGGGGGTGGGGGGAGCAGAAACATGGAGAGCAACCTGAACCGCTCTGGCCAGGCACCCGTAGCCCCTCTACGATTCTCTGTGCTCCAGAGGGAGGCGCTGCAGAGGAAGGAGGGAAAGAAGGGAGGAAGAGGGGGCCGACGCACAGCCTGAGGGGCGGGGAAGGGCGCAAGTCCACGCGCGTGCCTGGCCTCATCCCTGCTCCCCAGGAGCTCGGAACCAAGGGGAGCGCGCATAGTCTCTCCCGTAGACCCCAGGGCGCGAGGAAGCCCTGCAGGAGACTTAAGGGATTAGTGAGAATTAACTATTAGGAAATAGGAAGTAAAGGTGAAAGCCTAATGAAATGAAGAGGAAGCTGAAGGTAACGTTGAGCCAGGAAGGGGAGGGGATCTACCTAGTAATAGTATGAACTGTATGCGCAGCCGGGAGCTGGAATTGATGCAGATGAATTCTACTGGGGAGGGGTGTGTCTTGGAGAGAGGAACAGGATCAGCAGTGGAAAATAGAAATTCAAGAGTATGCACTTGAATAGAATTGGAGAGCAAGTTCCAGGAGTCGCTTATCCCCAAACTGTGACTTAGCACATTCCCTACCCACCCCCAAAATGGAATAAAATACCAAGCCTTCTAATAGAGTAAAGTAGCGTCGCATTGTTTTGAGTGTGTTCAACTAAGCTTGAAGTACATTAAGAAGATGAACAAGCGTGTCCCTTTCTGTCAGGAACACATTAACCCCAATAAAAGGCACAGAAAATATAGTATAATCTCACAAATTCCAAAATCTTAAGAGAAATTGTATTTCGTGGGGACTGTAATTGTAAATAGATAAACAAATAACAAGAACGTTTTGTTTTGAGATATCCAAAACCAGGCAAAATCTGAGAAAAACCTATTGCTGGATAGTTTTACCTTCCTAACCTCCCATTTTGTCTAAGAGGAATTTTCCCTGAGAATAAGAAAATAAATGATTTCAACACAAATGACTTTGATTTCAAGTTATTTTCTGTGAGCAAAACAAGTTTCTATTTTAACATCAAGAAACATGATGAGTACATGCCAATTCAGACTTGGGACATTTTTTTAGGCAAACAGCTTATTGTTATTCACTCCAGCTCCTGATCCTAATATGACCCCAAAATATCGGAATCAAAATATTTGCTCCCACAGATGAAATTTTTATAAGTGTAATGTAGGCTGTGTTCCAGACAGTAGTGGCTCCTCTGACCCATTCTCTTTGTTTATTGGGTTCCTGATTAGAATTTGCAAATACCTTTGGGTGAATATTGGAGAAGGGCACAAGAAAAGTCATGCTGAGACAAAGAAATGGAAGTCTATGGAATAGACGAGTAAAAATTCTTTGTAGTTCTACCTATATGCTTCTCTTAATCTTGAAGCAAGGGACTTCAAGGATTTTCTTTTTGCCCAGTTAGGGTCTATACAGAGTCCCGACCTCAGCCAAGGTTGTTAACGAACACCTCCTCGACCCGAGTGGCCAGCGGAGAAATATTTCTCCCCCCCACCTCCAGTCCTACCGGAAAGCTGGGATTTCCCTTCCTAGAGGTTCCGTTTACTTCCCATCAATTTCCGACGCAGCCTCCAGGTAGAACGAAGACTCGATCACCAATCCCAGAAGTAAATCCCTTTCTGGAGGGAAACCTCCAGAAAGTGCAGACTTGTATATTTCCTCCTACCTCTTCAATCTAAGCTTCTCCCCTCTCTAAATTCTAACTATACTAGTCCATGTTTAATCTTTGAATTTGATTCTTAGGAGGAAATATTATCTTCTCAATAAATATTTCTTGTAGGCAAAACTGTCATTGAGAAATTTGATGATATCTAGGAAAGAACAATAGTCTCTGTTGTTTTTTAAGTCTTTATTATAATGACCTAGCAAAAATAAAGTTTACTAGTAAAAATATACAAGTTAATCTGCATCCTAAAAGAATCAGAGTAATATACTTGTCTTCAGGTTGTCAAAAAGAATGAAAAGTTTTTTGAAATTAAAAATAGGTGAGAAGCTTGTGAAGTTCACAATAAAGAAGGAAGGAATGGAGACCTGAACTATATAGTATTCTTTATGGAAAACCAAAATGTTCTTCCTATGTGACTGTAGTTTCTATTTAATTCCTACATTACTACTTCTTGGAATTTTGAATTGAATCTTATAGATGCCCCAAATTTGTTATGTCCAAAACAAATTATCTTTCCACCTGTGAGGGATGTAGAAGACCCTTACCCAAAATGACTACTCAGAGATCCCTCAGTAGAAGGCAGAAAAGTTGTTTATTGAAAAACCTCCGGAGGATGAGCCGTCCCATCGCAAGATAACCTGGCGGTAGGAGGGCTAAAGGAGTAGTAAAGATACATAGCTTTTATACAAGAAATTACATCACAAGTAAGAGAGCATTGAGAAGGGGAGGGGGAGGCATCTAATTGGTTGTTGCTAGTTGGGAAGATTGGAATGGAAGGTTTCTGTTTCCCTGAAATCTCCTGATTTCTGGGAAACAAAGTCAGGCCTTCAGGCTTAATCAAGCAGACAGTGGTCCAGCTAATAGACTAAATATTGATAAATGTCAAATACCAATAAATGTCATCAGTTCAGGTTAAGTAAATATGTTTCTAGCTGGCCAAGGCTCAAGTAGATATGAGCCTGCACATATACAGGTCATAGGGGAGACACAGAAATAATAAAATACAGAAAAAGAATTCATACATTCCTGTAAGTTCTTCACCTTATCTATTCCCCACACACCCAAATCCATCCTTCTTCCCAGTTTTCTTATTACTCTGAAGCAATACTCCATATTTCCAGCCTTTCGGTTAGCAATTTCATTGTCAACTTCAATTCTTAACTCTTTCTCTTCTCATATATCCAATCAGTTGTCAGCATTTCTTTCTTCACAGAATCTCTAACATTCCTCCCCTCCTTTATAACTGCTACCACCCTAGTTCAGGTCTTCATAATCTTTTATATTTGCTTAAACTTGTATCCCCAGCATTTAGTACGGCACCTGGCACTTGTTGATTGTTTCCAGATTGATTGTCGAGTTTTTTCATTCCAAATCCTGTGTACTGAAAAGAACAGAACAAAAAAGATCAATCCAGAATTGAAATCCAAGATAAGGGAGAAGTTTGTAAGAAAGTATCCCCAATGAGATCCCCAATGCTGCATCTCTTTCCCAATGAGTTAAAGTCATAGTATCAGTAAACCATATCCCAGGGTACTGTAAGTATTTACAGCTATGATCAGTGAGACATTATCAGTGGATGATCTCTCCAATTATATAGAACTGGAGAATGGATGGAGGATAAGTCGAGAAGGAAGGGAATTGTTCTGATTTTTAAAAAAGGAAAAATGGCAGAGTCTAAATTTTGGATCAGTGGATTTGATTTTGCTTCTTGGCAAGATAGTAAAATGAGGCTGTTGAGTAGCTGGTGCAGCAAAATAGCATAGGAGATAAAAACCAGATGTGGAGTCAGAAAAACACGTCTTCTTGAGTTCAAATCTAGCCTCAGACACTTATTAATTGTGTGACTCCCAAATAAGTCACTTAGCCCTGTTTGCCTCAGTTTCCTCATCTGTATCTTTGCCTAGAACACCCCCAAATAGTATCATGGAGAGTCAGACGTGACTGAAAAAGACTAAACAATCATAAAGATAGAATATCTAAACAATAAAGCAGTGATCACAGAGACAGCAAAAATTCATTAAATATAGGATATGCTACAGGCAAGCCAAGACATTTCCCCAGGATGTCATTATTTTTGACATCGTTCAAAAACAAAGGATGAAATAAAATAATACAGGATAAACTGGAGATAATAACAGAAGGAAAGCATAACCATTGAAGGGGATTAGGACAAGCTTCTTTTAGAAGGCAGACTTTTCAAGAAGACTTGTAATAATCCAGATAAGCCTAAAAGATGTAAAAATTCCAGATATTGGGGATAGCTGGTAAAAATGTGTGGAATCAGCTGAGAAGGTGATTAATATCCACAATTCTTTCTCCTAGGAAATCAAGCTGGTAGATCTCTTAAGTTTGGAAGTTTTAAGCTGCAATAGGGCTAAAGCTGTTTGGCACAATATGGCACAAATATGGTAAATTGCTGCGACTAATAAAACAGAGACTGACCAGCCCAGATCAGAAATGAATAAGGTCAAGATCAGCAGTAATACCCAGCCTGTAGGGGCTACTATACTTCCAGCCTGAAAGATCCAGCCTCAAAAACAAATAATTAATTCTAATATTTAAGAAATACTGTGGAAAAATAGGTAAAGAATTCTTACCAAATTCCATTTGAGACATAAATATGGTGCTAATACCTAAGTCAGTAAGGGCTAAAACATTCCCTAATCAATACTGGTGTAAAGAAATTTAAATATAATACTAGCAAGGAGATCACTGCAATATGGCAAAAAGATCATATACCATTTTAAAACATAGGAATATGTGAATATATAGATAGAATATGGGAATATAGGAATAAATAGGGTTTTCCTTAAAATGATAGTGTTTCTCTAAAACTATCAAAAAGCATTATAATTTATTTATTTATAATAAGGATAAGGTAGAAGCCTTCCCATTAAGATCTAGGGTGAAGCAAGAAAGCTTATTATCATTACTACTAGTCAATATTGTACTAGAAATGTTAACTATAGCAATAAGAAAAAAAATTGAAGGAATTAGAATAGACAATAAGGAAATAAAACTATTACTCTTTGCAGATGATATGATGGTATACTTAGATAACCCTAGAGAATCAATTAAAAACCAACTTGAAATAATTAATAACTCTAGCAAAGTTGCAGGACAGAAAACAAACCAATATAAATCATTGGCATTTCTATATGTTTCCAACAAAGTCCAACAGCAAGAGTTAGAAAGAGAAATTTCATTTAAAATAACTGTAGACAATATAAAATACTTGTGATTCTACCTCCTAAGGCAAATTCAGTAATTATAGAGTATGGGCTAGTTCCCTGGAGGGTTTCAGGGTCAGCCAGAGTCAAGGACAACCAAAGTACTTGGTCCTTAGTGGGAAAAGTGAAAGAGGCAGACAAGCTGCCATGAGGCTTGCCAAAGATGTCTCCTGGATTCTGGAGTCTGGAGTCTCCAACCTCTCTCCTCCTCATCCTGCCATCAAGTCACTATCCCTTCTCTCCCACTGCCCTCTAATCCTTGCCTACGATTATTTTACTACCAAACATTCAGCAAGCACCAAAGGTGAGGAGAGCCATGATCCAAATATATGTTAATAAAGCCATTGTCTCACATTGAATAGGTAATTAGCCTTAAGTGCTCTGCATTCTCAGATTCAAGTACACCTATATAGTTTTAGTCCTCTACAAGAAACTATATGAACTCAATTATCTTTTCACATAAATAAAATAAAATCTAAACAACTGGGAAAAAAATCAATGATTCATGGGTAGGCTGAGCTTATAATAAACATAACTGCCGAAATTCTGCTGAAATTAATTTATTTATTCAATGCTATACAAAACTACAAAAAAATTATTTTATAATTCTAGGGAAAAAATTCATCTGGAAGAATAAAATGTCAAGAATATCCAGAGAATTAATAGAATAAATGCAAAGGAAGTCTCAAACTATATTATAAAGCAGTAGTCACAAACTATCTGGTACTGGCTTAAGAAATAAGTCAAATAATCCAAATAAATAATCCAAATAATGGATCAGTAGAATAAATTAGGTACAAAAGATGTGTCTTCTCTCCTTCTCTCAATGAGCTTATACTCTTTTGAGAAGGACATCCCACAAAAGGGATAAGGAAAGGTATGATTGCTAAGTTTGGAAAGCCAGAAACTGAGTTAGAGAAATTCAGAATGACTTGTCTGGATCTTTCTTCCTTGAAATTAAAAACAAAACAAAACAACAACTTGGTGGTAATGTTTTAATGGATGCTGGAAATACTGACTGTTGTCTTTCTTTTATTTTTAATATATACACAAATATATCAAATTTAATATATATTAAATTTACTTTCTCTTCAATTTTATTATATTCCCTTTATTGAGAAAATAATAAATATGAAATCACTATTAAAAGAGGGGTTTTATGTGGGCAAGCAAAATTAATTCCCACATTGACCAAGTTGAAAAAAGTTTCAATTTACAATTTGAGTCCATCACCCAGCTATTGGGAGGTGAATATCATATATTTTATCATGAAACCCCTGGAATCATAATTATTTCATTGATAGGATGCTCCTTAGTATTTTGAAATTGTTTGTCTTTACAATATTGTTACTATTTAAGAAATTGTTCTTCTGAGTCTGCATTAATTCATACAAATCTTACTAGTTTTTTCAGAAATCAGCACCTTCATCTTACATTGCAATAATATTCCAAATTCCTTTTTTTTTTTTTTTTTTTTTTTTTTAGTCACAGCTTTTAATTAGTTCAGTGATTCAGTGATTGTTAAGTTTTCTTCCTTTCATCTGTTTTCCAGGTCAGTTTTTGTTTCAGAAATACTTTACATTTCCTTTTATTTTTTAAACTTTTAAACTTTTATTTATTATTTATTATTGTTTCATGGAACCATTGTCTTCTATTTTGAACATTAGAATTTATATTGATTTGTTTTTTTAAGATTTTGTGTCTTTTTTCTGTCATTAATTCTCTTTCCAAATCTTTCTTCTGTAACTCTTATTTTTTTTATCACCTTTTACTTTCATGCTTTCAATTGATTTATTTATTTTTTATTTACAAAACATATACATGGGTAATTTTTCAACACTGACCCTTGCAAAACCTTCTGTTCCAACTTTTCCCCTCCTTTCCCCCACCCCATCCCCTAGGAACCCAGATATGCAAAAATGTTTGTGGCAGCCCTTTTTGTAGTGGCTAAAAACTAGAAACTGAGTGGATGCCCATCAATTGGAGAACGGCTGAATAAATTGTGGTATATGAATGTTATGGAATATTATTGTTCTGTAAGGAATGACCAACAGGATGATTTCAGAGAGGCCTGGAGGGACTTATATGAATTGATGCTGAGTGAAATGAGCAGAACCAGGAGATCATTATATATGGCAACAACAAGATTATACAATGATCAGCTCTGATGGATGTGGCTCTCTTCAACAATGAGGTGATTCAAATCAGTTCTAATTATTCAGTAAAGAAGAGAATCAGCTACACCCAGGGAGAGATCTATGGGAAATGAATGTGGATCACAACATAGCATTTCCACCCTTTTTGTTGTTTGCTTGCATTTTCGTTTTCCTTCTCAGTTTTTTTTCCTTCTTTCTAGATCCAATTTTTTTTGTGCTGCAAGATAACTATGGATATGTGTACATATATTGGATTCGGCATATACTTTAACATATTTAACATGTATTGGACTACCTCCCATCTGAGGGGGGGGAAGGAGGGGAAAAGTTGGAATAGAAGGTTTTGCAGAGGTCAATGTTGAGGAATTACACATACACATGTTTTGTAAATAAAAAGCTATAATAATAAAAATAAATAAATTTTAAAAAATAAAAGAAATCTTGAACCAAACTAAAAAAAAAATCTCTTTGGGATATAAGCCCGGTAGTAGCACTACTGGATCAAAGGGTATGTATAGTTTGACAACTTTTTGAGCATAGTTCCAAATTGCTCTCCAGAATGGTTGGATTCGTTCACAATTCCACCAACAATGTATCAGTGTCCCAGTTTTTCCACATCCCCTCCAATATTCATCATTATCTTTTCCTGTCATCTTAGCCAATCTGAGAGGTGTGTAGTGCTATCTCAGAGTTGTCTTAATTTGCATTTCTCTGATAAATAATGATTGGGCACACTTTTTTTATGGCTAGAAATAGTTTCAATTTCTTCATCTGAAAATTGTTTGTTCATATCCTTTGACCATTTATCAATTGGAGAATGGCTTGATTTCTTATAAATTTGAGTTAATTCTCTATATATTTTGGAAATGAGGCCTTTATTAGAATCTTTGAATGTAAAAATGTTTCCCAATTTATTGCTTCCCTTCTAATCTTGTCTGCATTAGTTTTGTTTGTACAAAAACTTAATATAATTGAAATTTTCTATTTTGTGATCAATAATGATCTCTAATTCTTCTTTGGTCACAAATTCCTTCCTCCTCCACAGGTCTGAGAGGTAAAGTATTCTATGTTTCTTCTATCAATTGATTTTTAAAAATCATTTTTAGCTCTTTTGTAAAAATATATTGTTTCATTTCTCCTAGGACTTTTACTTAAATGTATTTGAAGTTGTTGTTTTCTTGGAGGCTTTGTTTATAGATGGTGTAGAGTTACTTTCTTTTTCTGAACTTGTGTCTTGAGTATCCCTTTCATTATAATAAATGTTTATGGTGGAATCCCTTTCTTTGTGGTTTGTTTATTCTTCCAGCCTATTTTCAGATTTTAGACTTTATGTTAAGACTATGTTCTGTGTACTTCATGGAGCATAGGGATGTCTGGACTGATCTTTTTTTTTTCTTCTTGGGTGCTTCTGCTGCTTTCTTGGAGCATTGAAGGTTGTATTACTCTATGTAAAGGACAGGAACTCTGGAGAAATATACTTAAGGCTCAGTATGATTGATTTAATCCTACAACAAGGTGTTAATTCAGTGGAATTGATAAGACAATGGTTATCTAGTTTTGCATGGTGGTTAATAAAGAGCACTTAAGTATGATTGATTAATCCTAAAACAAGATATTAACTCAGTGGAATTAAGATAATGATTCTCTAGTTTACATGCACTTAGTATAGTTCTACAAGTTGACACTTACTCTCCAAGATTGACACCTATGATGATGTACTTGTATTAGGGCATTTATAAGTGAAGACAAAGTCAGCCACAGACATTCCATCTTTGTTCAGCCTTATGGTGGCTCTCCAGCCTCCTGCACTTTGGGAGAAACTGGTTCAGAATGGGAGACTGAAGGAGACAATAAAGACTTTTGACTCTATTCCTGACCATTCTTGTGGTTATTATTCTGCTGAGACCAAGGCTGGTACTGAGACCTCCAGAAAGCTAACCAGGACATTACAATTCTAGAATTTCAATTCTCATACCAGTAACCTATAAGCTTTCAATGCTGTTAAAGAAATACAGGAAAAAGACTGATTACTGATGTTTTGGTCTGAGTTATCTGTGAAGTTATATGAAAGTATCTATGTCTGGGTCTGCGCAATCCACTCATGTTGGCTTGCCCCTGATTGGAATTTCTAGTACCCTTTTTTAGCCTCTCAAATCTCTGCAGATTTAAAGTGACAGAACTGTGTGCTCCCCTTTGGTCTGGGATTCCTGCCCTAATATTCCTCTGTAGGCTTTAGACTGGGTTTATCCCCAGAAAATGTATGAACTGGAACTCAGATCTGTACCCAGGATCAGAGCCAGTGCTACCATCTACTTCTGACCTTATTCTTTACTCATATAGTTAGGACCATCAGTGTAGGTCCCCTCCTCAGTCTACCCTGAATTTATGACGCAGAACTAGATATTAAGCTATAGTACTCAGGTTGTCTCCTAGCCTTACTTCAGGGTCCTTCTGTATAGGTCTGGAACTCCTTGTCCTGCTTTATAATCTTGGTTCTACTTCAGATTTTTGTGTGCTGAAATGTTCCATGTAGCACGTCCTTGCTCAGACCCTGTCCCCAAGGTTCACAGATTTTTCTTTATGCTGCTCTGGTCTGTCTTCCTATGCTGAAATATATGGATATATAGAATAGATATGTCTTTCTGTGATTTTTTTCCTTTGGATTTCCTGATTAAGAGTGGTTCTCTGGACATTTTCCAGATTTTAGATATGGTTTGATCACATCAGACTATAGCAGAATTATCATTTCCCTTCATTTAGTGCTCTATTTCTCTTTATCTGTCCTATGATCACATAAACATTTTTTTGGTTTTCATGTCACACTATTGACTCATACTGAACTTGCTACCCACTAAACATATTAAGGTTAATATCCCCAGTAAGGAAGATAACGTATATGAATTGTCTTACACACAAAAAGTAAAAAATGAAGTGAAACATTTTTTTTAAACTATACAAGTGACTAGAAAAGAAGACCTCTTAAGCTGTCTAAATTAACTTCCTGAAAAAGAAGAGGAACAAACATTAGTCAAATATACAGGTGAACTATAAATGTTGTTTTTGTACAAAGAAATATAATGGAATTTTCATTTTAAAGTTTCTCAAATATTGGAAGCAATTCAAGATTTGAATAAGAATATAATTTTTATTTTATTCTTTCAGTGATAATATAATCACAATTATACACAAAAATTGCTATTCAGAATATTCCAACTTAAGAATCAGTACAGTGATTTATGAATATAGAATTAAAATGGGTTGCAAAGAAAAAAGATAATTTTAAAGTGTTCAATTAAATTGGGAACAGTAAACGGTAAGTAGAAATTTGCATGGTTTCAAATATTTTGCTATTATTTAGAAAATTATAAAAATGCATACACACGGAGCAGCTAGGTAGCATAATGGATAGAGTGCCAACCCTGAAGTCAAGAGTACCTGAGTTCAAATCTGGCCTCAGATAATAGCTGTGTAACACTGGGCAAGTCACTTAATCCCAATTTTCTCAGGGGGAAAAAAAGAATGCATACATTCACATATACACATACACACACAAACGAAAAAGCAAGGGAAGCCATATTTTACTAATATAGTCTTCTGAAAATATGCCACATAAATCTCCAAAATGGTTTTCTTTTGAAAATATAACAGGTGTTAATAATGGTTGCAAAAGGTAACTGGAGATAATGGCCTCTGTGGTAAACAGATCAATGAACATTCAAATGAATGCCTTCCAGTATAGCATTTCCAAGCTTCTCTTTTTCCTGTTTCCTTGTCTAGTTGCTTTAAGAAACAATCACTGATGATTATATTTCATTTCCAGGTCTCAACTCTGGATGTTTTCAATGGCTATTCCCCATGCTTGGAATGATCTTTCTGGTCATCTCTGCCTCCTAGTTTCCCTGCTTTCTTTAAATCTCTACTAAAATTCCACGTTTTCCAAGATACCTTTCTTAGTTGTTCTTAATCTTAGTAGCTTTTCTCTAAAATTATCTCTAATTTATCCTGTCGATATCTTGTTTGTACATAGTTGTTTCCCTATTGCACTTTGAGCTACTAGAGGACAGGGACTTTTAAAAAAACTTTTCTTTTGTATCCCTAGTATTTAGCTCAGTGTCTGGCACATAACTGGCACTTGTTGACTCAATTTGAAGTAAATATTTTATAGATGAGAAATCTGAAGTTCAGAGTAGTTAAATGGTTTATCCATGGTCACAGAGCTAATAATAATAATAATTCACATATATAATGTTTGAAAAAGTTCTTTGGTCATAAAAGACCCATTAAGTTGGTGGTACAAAAATAATTATTTCTGTTTTGAGAAGAGGAGCCAGAGGCTTATTTCTCAAGAGGCCACCCTATTCTGGACTTCAGCCCTGAAATTGATATCTTGTCAGTACCTTCTGTCCCTATGGCCCCTTCTTCCCTCAAACTGGTGGGTAGAGATTGGAGAGTTCCACCAAGGACCTCCATTTAAGTAGAGTACCCAGGCCAGTTATGTGCTTGCCCTAAGGCATTCCTCAGTTTCCTTTTGTATCTTAAGTTCCCTTTTTAGATTGTACAGTACCTGGAACATAGCAGATGCTTAATAATTGCTTGTTGTAAGATCACTGACAGGTAATTCTTGACATATTCAGAATGTGGCAGAAGTCTGCTTTTTCTCATTAATCCCTTTATTTCCATCAATTAATGCTTTTTTGTATAGAGAGAGAGTTGACATCTAGGATAGGTGATACTTATTTTTCTCAGCTCTGGAACTCCAAATAAATTTGCTATCTCTTTGCATTACAGTCACAAAAGCAGCTTTAAAACTGACATGGATTCCTATCATTGACTCAAAAGAACAAAGGTAATTTCTCTCTACCTTACCCCTATTTGTTCCTGGAGTTGAATTGCCATTTAACTTCATTATTTCATCTGATTCTCACAACAATCTTAGAAAATAGTTTCTATTATGATCTCCCTTTTGTAGATAAAGTTAAGTATATTTGTCAAGGGCACACAGCTAGTAAGTGTCTTGAGACTGGATTTGAATTGAGATCTTCCCAAATCCAAGTCCAGAATTCTGTGAACTTTGGCACTTACTAGTCACCTCAATCAAATAAGGTAATAACTTAGCATAGTGACTGGCACATAGTAGGTGCTTAAAAATACTTAATCTTTTCTTTACTTAATAAGTTACTGTCTCAATGCTGCCCTTGCTTGATTAGCTTCTTTAGTCTGTTGGTGTAGACAACTAGGTGATATTTCTAGTTCAATCTTTTTAAGGTCATGAAGAAACAACCTAAGATGACCTTCCTTCTCAAAGCAATGAGGTATTTATTTTGGAGACTTCCTGGCTGAAAGTCCCTTTGAGACACAGCAAATAATGTTTGAAGGACATGGTAGTCCAAATAACCCAGTATCACTAGGAGGTCTATAAAACTATTCAAAACAAACTGTCTTTGTTTGATAGCATTGCTTGTTTTGTGGTTTGTTTCCCTGTTGTGACCATTTTCTGGTTTTTACACATCTCAGGTGATAAGGAGGGCATCACTATGGTAATTCCTCTATATTGGTATATTTGTATGGTACTACTTATATAAAAAGCTTGTACCTGTGTTTATGCCAGGGGGACCTCAACCAAGAATTGTTCATTATCAGAAGTGTCTAAGCACTACAATTTCTGAAAGTCCCAACCTATAGATGCCTCAGTATATCCATAGTTTGGAGATCTTTGGATTCAAGGGTGATTGGCTTCATAGCAGAAGTAGTCATCTATTCCTGTATGTCTTCTCTGCCCAATAAATAATTCACCCAAAAGGCAAGGATATTCTTTGGTTAATCTTTATTCTTGGGGATCCCATTTACCCAACTGATAAATTAGGCCATGGATCTAATAATGATAATCTGAGATTTACATAATGCAAAGTGGTTTTTTATGCAATACCTCATTTGAGTCTTACAACAGATTTTATAAATCACATACAATAATTATCCCTACCTTGTAGCTTTTGTTCAGTGATTTCCAACTCTTCATGAACTCATTTGGAGTTTTCCTGATAAAGATGCTGTAATAGTTTGACTTTTCTTTCTCCAGTTCATTTTACAGATGAGAAACTGGGGCAAACAGGATTAAGTGACTTGGAGATGAGTCTTCCTAACTTCCTATCTGTACTCTAGCCACTGTACCTTTAGTTGCCCATGTCTTACAAAGAGAAAACACAAACCTGAGAGATTAAGTAAATTATCCATGGTGACACAGCTGGTAAATGTCAGAGGAAAAATTCAAATCTTCGACTCCTTTAATTCCAAGTCAGCACTCCATCCACCATCCCATTCATTTCCCTAGTTAGAATCTCTTATCCCATCATATAGTTTAAGATGCTATTTATGGGACTGAAATATGTCAGCACATGTGGTTCTGATCACAACACTGACGAATACATATGCAGGACCACATTAAGTGTCCTATATATACCAATTCAGTTCAGCAAACAGCCTAGAAATTGTGTCTCTTATATTTAACTGCAACATATGCAAGGTAGAGGTCTTCTCTATCTTAAAAATGTCTATTTTGTAGAGTATTATAGCTTTAGATGTTTTGGTTGTGGGTTTATGAAGGATATTATCTCTCTAGAAATCTTTTGAGTGACTTGGCCCTTCATATTTCGTATTCTATAATACATAAAATCTGTTCCTGGGCCAGGGAAGGCAACTTCAGGATAAGAAAAGCTGTGTCATATTATATGTGTTTTAAGATTAAAGTTCAATAATTTCTCTTATATTTTAAATGGGAAACTTAGTTAATATAGTTTTAAAGTATATTTCTATTTGGTTAAATAGTTCCCAATTACATATAAAAATAATTAACAATAATTTTTAAAATGGTGAATTCCAAATTCCTTCTCTCCTGCTTACTCCTCCTTTTCTCCTTTAGAAGGCAAACCATTTAGTATCAATTATACATATGAAGTTATATAAAACATATTAACTGTGCTGCAAAAGAAACCACAAAAAAATTCAAGAAAAACAAATTTTAAAATTATGCTTTAGTCTGGCTAAAATAGTCTTAAAATTTCTGTAATTTTGTAAGTTTTGCTTTACCTTAAATTTTGGAATATGCAATTAGATTCAACAAACATTGATTAAGTATTGACTACGGGCTAAGTCAGAAGCAGGTTGATGTAATAGAGAATTAAGCTGGTTGTAGGAGAGTTAGATTCAGATATTGTCTCTGATAATTATTACTTGTGTGACCATGCCCATTGGGGTTTTCTTGGCAGATACTGAAGTATTTTGCTGTATCCTTCTCCAGCTCATTTTACAAATGAAGAACTGTGGCAAACAGGGATAAATAACTTGATCAGGGTCACACAGCTAGTAAGAGTCTGAAGCCTGATTTGAACTCAGGAGTTCCAATCCTGGTTCTCCATTCAATATACCACCCAGCTGCCCCTGTGTTCTCCATATGGGTGATTAGAATAAATCACTTAACTTTCTTGTCTTGGTAACTCTACATTTGTAATGACAAATTATTATATTCTAACTCTAAGGTTTTAGAGACTTCATATGTATAATTGATGCTGAATTGTTTGCCTTCTCAAGTAGAAGTATGTCTAAATAGACAAAGACATTCCCTTTAGACTGGGGCCAAACAGTGCCTGAATTCTGAAAATGGCTTCCCACTTCCAAATAAGCCATGTGAGAAACATGAACCCCTGTCATTACACATAAAGGAGAGATATAGAAAAATGAATGTTGGAGTGATTGCAAAACAGAACAAGAGTTATCTTTTGTAGGTTCCCTTCATCCAAGCCAACATAAGACTTTGATGATTTCTCTTCTCTCCCATTCCATTCTGACTTTTCCTGTGCTTTCAGCTACTGTGATATGAGGACAATTTATAGCAGAAATAGGGTTACCTGGAGGAAACACCCTTCCGTCTCTGTTTATCTAGGCAGCTGTGACTGAGAGAATTCCAAGTATTTCTACATCAATCCAATGGTCCCTATGCCCTCCTTGTTGTGACTTTATACTTCTTGCCTCCTGCTCACATATTATACCCAAAAGGCTAAGTGAGGAGAAAATTAGAAACAACCTTAAAAGGGAGTTGTTTGCCTAGGAGGTTTGAAATTGGGAAACAAGTGGAATATTATATCCTGTGCTATATGTGTCTAATATTTTGATTTTATCATGCTTCTAGCTAATCTAATTAAATTGGTTTATTATAATAATTTTGACCCTGAAGCTCAGGCACCAATGACTGAAATGACACAATTGGTCTACAGGGAATAGGTATGTCTGGTGGGTAGAGGCAGAACAGATGAGTAAAAAGTCATGTTTGATAGATATTCCTGGATAAAAAATCTGTAACAGTTAAGAAAAGAGTGATAGGCAATTGGTAGACATCTAACCAAAGGCCTGTTGCTGGCAGAGAAAAGTGAGAAGATTGTAGAAAGCATCTGTCACATTTTACAGATATAACAGTTGTGATGATATTTTGAAGACAAAAATTCCAGCTCTTTGATGAAGTGATGCTAGTGCAAGGCACTAGGGAAATAAAGATAAAATGAAAATCAGTCCTAGTCCTCAAACTTGAAGATTTTAATAGTAATTTGGGAGATAACAAGATAGAGGAAAAATAAACCAGGAGAGGACCTTATGGTAAGAGAAAGGATAATGGTAGTGAAAAACCAATAGCATAAGTCAGCAAATTTAGCCTTGGGGCAGAAAGGTAAAAGAAAGTTTGGAGACAGAAATTCAATGGGCTTTAATTCCTTGAACAGCATCCCAGTGATTCTTGATTCAGTTCTTCTATCTAAACACCTGATCCAAGATTGTTTCTATAGATTCCAGATTTAAACCCTTGATACTTTACTGATCCTTAAAACCTTGCCTGAATTCCTGAAGTTCAGACTTAGGTCTTTTAAAATTCTTATTATCTGTGTATGCCCTGATTTCAGCTTGCCTACTTAGTTCTCAACCATCGCCCTTATTATGACATTTGATGCCTAGATCACAGCTTCTGAGTCTTTCTCTGGCCTGAGCTGAACTTTGGCTCAACTTTGGCTTGATCCCAATCTTCTCAGTCTTTAATGCTTGCTAGTGAACATGAGCCTAGGATTGGCTGACTGATAGACTGTTGAAAGAAGAAATGTATTTTGTCTTCAGTGATGCTTATTCAAAAGAACATCATATTCATCATCACATTTATCATATCTAGTCATACTTTTCAGTTTGATACCAATATTATGGAGTTGAGATTTTGGCTGAACTCAAGTCCTGTTTTTATCCTAGAGGAAAAAAGTAGAGAAAATTATATTCATGAGTGTCTGTCTTTTCTTTACTTCCTTGTAAATTGCTCTCTTGTTCTCTGCTGCACACCTTATTTACTTTATTCTTTTTCCCTTTTTTCATCTCTCCCACCCCCAAGAAGTCTATAGTTAAGAAAGAATATATATATGTATAAATCTATACATATACACATATAGAGATAAACATACATACACATACACACCCAGACACATACAATCTCCCTTTTATCCTTCCATCCTCAAGCAAGCTACAGTTAAGAAAAGATATATTTATGTACACAAATGTATGCATACACATGCTCACACACACACATCCCAAACACACATGTCTTTCCTATTCCTGCTGACTCATTAAATTCTGCTTCATAACTTGGTTTACTATTACTTAATCTCCCCGCCCCCACCCCCATCCCAGGGATCCCTCCCTTGTCTTCTTCCTTCACCCTTTGCTTCCCCATCCACCTATCCTTATTCCCTTATTTCTTTATAGATTTGGAGAGTGTTATACCCTTCAAGGTATATATGTAGGGTTGCCTATTGAACCTATTCTTGATATGAGTAGGTTTTCAGAACTACAAACCTTCCTTCTCCTCTAATGCCTCTGTATCTATTCTTTCTCTTCGTTACTATTTTTGCTTTTACTCTGCCAATCTTTATTTTGAGCTTACCCTATTGTTGATAGAAATCTTAAATATAAAGTATACATTTCTCATGTAAAAAAAAGGCATAAACAATTTGTCCATGCTAAACAGTTTGTCTACATTGAGTTTCTTAAAATTGCTCTTTGATATTGGCCCTCATATGTTAAATTTTTTGTTAAGTTTGGGTTTGGTTGATAGAAAGTCCTGAATATCTGTAAGTATATTGAATGTCAGTTTTTTTTCTCATTGGAAATTATAAATAATTTTGCTGGATATGATATTTTTGGTCACAGAACTATTTCTTTTGCTTGTCTATAGATTTGATTCCAAGATCTCCAAGACCTGTGGTCTTTTATTGTAGCTGCTGATAAGTCTTGTACATCTAATTGTAGCTCCAGCATATTAGAATTGTTTATTTTTCTTGTTTCTTGCAAAATTTTCTCTTTGATATGGGGGTTTCGAAATTGGTAACAAAATGCCTAAATTGTTTTCCACAAAGGATGTCTCTGAGATAGTAATCAGTGGATTTTTTTCTATTTCTACCTTCCCCTCAGGTTTTACCACTCCAGGACAATTTTGTTGGATTATTTCCTGCATTATTGTGTCAAGATTCTCTTTTTGGTCACGACTTTCTGGCAGTCCAATTATTTAGTGCAATTTTAAGCAACAGTTTAAGACTTTGGGGGATGCTCTGAATGCCTCTCTCTGAGTACATGTGACTGAAAAATAATTCAAAGATTGAATGTTTTTAGCCTTGACAAGAAACTTCATGGATTTGAAAGGTTGTGAGCTCCTGCATGCCAGCAAGTGTGATCTCCCAAACAATCTTTTGATGAAGATGACCAATATCAGAAGGATACTTCAGGGAAAAGGACTACTAAACAACCCATGTCCTGTTTTGCTGATATCTGAACTTGCTTCTGACAGGATCAGTAAGAAGTGAAAATAAAGTGACCATTAAACAGTTCCACCATTTTCCTGGGAATTTTTCTTTCCTAAGCAATTATAATAGCAATTATGGGTTATTATTTCATGTTTTAAATATATCAATGTGTTTCTGAGTCTTTTGTGTTGGAAGAAATTAATAGCTATCTTATCCCTTATATCTACTAGTGTGTACACTGACTAGCTTTCCATAATATACCCCATTTATTTCTTTTGGGAAGGTAGACGAATGAACTCTAAGCTTTTTATGTGAGATTTCATCAGTACCCTGGAGTGTATGTGCGGGGAATAATGATCAATATAAAACTGATCCCTTTTGTTTTGGGATTGGATTCCCCAAAGACATGAACCCAATCTGTATGCATGAACCTACTGTTGGGACCCTTGTGTGAGAAGAGGACAGGATTACCCTCTCCCTACCATGCTTTTAAACAAAAGTTCAAAACACGTGTCAATGGAAGTGACTGGAGAGTATACTCAGTCTCATTACCCCATCAAGCCTTATTAAAAATATATTACTATAAGATTTAAAGCAATATGAGACCTAAGAAATCAAGTAGCTCAATGTCTTCATATAACAGATGTAGACATAGTCTTACAATGATTAGCTGAAAGTCATATAATTAGTAATAGACAGGAAATTAGAATTAGGGTTCTCTGACTCCAAATCCAAGGCATTTTCTACTATGTCACAACATCAAAGGTAGCTTTGATGAAGAATAGAAGCTTCCAAGGGTTCCACAATGCCTGAGGGAGGTGTATGGAAGAGAGATGGGGAAGTCACCCTGGATTCATCTTGGGGAAGATAGAAAAAAAAGAAGACTGTTTAAATAAGTCCCTTATCTTTTCTTAGCCAGCTGCTTCCTAGCAGCCAGTAACAATAGCATCTGGAAGGCTCCCAAATTAAGGACAAAAGTAATGATTCTGATTAACCATATCTTAAGGATGACTCTACACCAACTTTCAGAAGTTAGTTTGGAAAC
Source organism: Antechinus flavipes (assembly GCF_016432865.1). Taxonomy (NCBI): domain Eukaryota; kingdom Metazoa; phylum Chordata; class Mammalia; order Dasyuromorphia; family Dasyuridae; genus Antechinus; species Antechinus flavipes. The sequence goes on from NC_067403.1 coordinate 138,435,634, forward strand.
ATCATCATCTATTCAGAAGACATAGGAGTATTCCAAATTATTCTATGGAAGAAGATTCCAGGTCCAAACTGGTTTAGTTGTTCAAATGACCCACACGATTCTATGTAGTCACCACCTTTAAGGCACAGAAGAATAATGGGTAAAAGAGCAAGTTAAGAAGCACCTATCTTTCCCTCATCCTCTCTTCTAAATTCTACTTTAGTACTTCACATGGAGTACATTTCAGATTAAGGGCAAGTTTGGCTGGAAATATGGCATCAACTTAAAATATAATTTGGAGAAGCTTTATAATATAACCTCAATAAGCTAATGAACAGTTGGGGAATTAATTATTTTCCTGTTCTTTCCACTTTAATCTGTTAACCTTACTATTATTCTGTGTATATACATAGTAAGGTATGAAATGGGCACATAGAAGAATTAGAAGCCATGATTCTTGTCTTGAGAGAGCCCACCATATTTAGTTAAGGAGACAGTAGTTTCTGACTTAAAAAAGAATATGCCTTGAAGGTTTTTTCAAGAAAAAATCTAATATAATCATAAAAAATACTAAAATGCTTGTCAATAAGTGTGAAGGATATAAAGAAATATGGAAAGACCATTTTGAAATAATGTAAAGCAAACAAAACTAACCAATAACCCAGAACTGGAAAGACATGCTCATGCTAACTATAGCTATATTAAAAGAAAAGATAGATTAACATGGATGGAAAAAGGAAGCTGACAAAATCTCAGGGAATCAGTGACTAGTTGTCCTGGACATGTTGTTTGAAAATGCTTATTGCCTGGTTAAGTGACCCACATCTATAATTCTTTGCTGCTGAGGAGACTGGGACTGGTGGAGTTATGAACAGCAATAAGGCTAAAGCTGATTATGGTGTGTAGAGATTAATCCAGTACCAAAATGGTAAGCCCTCAGGAAGGAAGAGGGCACCAGGCTGCCTAACTAGAAGTGAACTGGCCCAGAATGGTATTGGAACAGGTCAAAATTTTTATGCCAATCAGTAGAGTTATAGGGGTTATGAGGGCTGCTGTAATTGTGACCCAGATAATATACAGATACCCAGTTCACCTTTCCCCCATAAAAAAAGTTCATTCAAATATTGTCACGAAGAAAAATTAATTGCTGGTAGAGCTCCTGAACATGGTGTCTCAAAAGAATAAAAAATAAATGTTATAGAACCAAAAAATGGAGAGGCAAATGGTAGGTGTGAATGTGAGTCAAAAATTATTTCACCACAAGAGAAAATGGGTTGTATACTGACAATTTAGTCAATAAAAGTTAATATGGGTGGCTCAAAGAAAAATAAATAAATATTTCCTCAAGAATTAGAGAGATTGAATAGAAAATTCACGTTTGTGTACATATAGATATAGACATTCAATTCAATTTAATTCTATAAGATTTAGTAAGTATCTTCTATGTATGTTAAGAAGTTAGAAATACAAAAAAAGAACAACAATAACAACATAGTCCTTGCTTCCAAGTAGATAACATTCTACAGGTAGTAAAATATGATACCTATGAAGTTAAGTAAAATAAATGTAATTAAGTTATTTTAGAGACACTAACATCTGAGGCAACTAGGAAACATCTCTTACAGAGTTCATATTTAAAATAAAACTTGAAAGGTTTGAAGGGTTCCACACAACAGAGGTAAGGAGAATGTCCCTCTTATGTGGATTGTGCAAGTAATTGAGATAAGAGAGAATACTAGGAAATAGTAAATAAATCATTTTGTTTGAATATAGATGGTATCAGGAGTCTGGGGAGGCTGGAAGCAAATTGTGAAGGTCTTGAAATGTCAAACAAAGGAGTGTGTATTTTATCCCAGAAGCAATAGGAGATACTGGGACTTCTTGAGTAGGAAAATGACTTGATCAGAACTAAATGTGTGTAGAAAAAGAGTGTATGGGAGTGTCATGAATTATTTAAGTAAGAATATTATTAGCAGGAGTCTAATTTTGTAGTTCCTTCTGTTCTTTTAAAATTCAGACAATGACTTGATTATAGGAGACAAATTTTGTTTTAGAAAATAGCTTTCATGTTGATTTCAGGCCTTCAATTTTTTGTAAATTCATCATTCATAGTCTACTAAGTCTATTATGTAGTTTTTATAAAAATGTTATAACTTTTCTTTGACCCAATTTGTCATAGTTTGTCCCAAAATATTATGGTATTATATACTGAAAGAGAATACAAAATAGGAGAGAAGAAAAATCATTTAAGAATTCTTAGATTTTTATTTGTAGAACATGGCTTTAACTTGGGAACTTGTTGAAGTCTATTTTTTCATTGAAGATGTTAAAATAAGCATAGCATGGTGTGCTAATACATCAAAAAATGTGACCTAGATCAAAATACACGTTAGAAAAAAAAAAAGAAAACACTAAGAACAGATGTAGTTAAAATATGTTAGTATTGGGTGAAATTTAACAAATTAACTTTAGTGGTTGATGAATTAACAGTAGTAGACACTTGCACAAGCACCAAGAAAAACATTCTTCAGAAATGAAACTAGTCAGAAATCTCCAAATTGATTATTACAAGAAAGAAGTTATTTATTTCCAATTAAAAAAAATTAACTTTGATATGCTTGTTAAGAAATTCCAAAATGTCACCTGCTTAGAATATAAAGTTGAAAATTTGCTTGTGTATCACTTTTGACCTATGAATACATTTGGTCCTAAGGAGACATTCCTTACTTGATATGCTTTATAATAATTCTGCTCTCCTTTTTGCTCTAGATAATACAAGATTCAGTATGAATTGTACCAGAATGTCATAAATTCAAGAAATTACTAGTTAAATGACACTAAGTTGTAAACAAAGCCTCATTGTCCTTAATTCCAAGAAGTAAAATATAGGAAAACAAAAGAATAAATGTAAAATAGATGCTTAGAATAACTAATTAATTTTAATCATTCAATTCGCAGAACCACCAAATCATTTCATTCTCTTTTGTTCACTTCTCCCATTTTCCCTTGCCCTGCCCACAAAAACTATCTGGGATTTGAGATATTTCTTTGCTCATTAATGACCCACCTAAAGTATGTGAAGGAAAAAGTAAAGCAATAAAACTCAAACCACTTAATACTGATACTAAATCTTCTGATAAAAAGCTTTGTGACATGATGTTGAAACTTTAGTCAATACTTCATTGGTTCATTATTATAGGCCAGAATTTGAAATGAGATACTAAGTGGAATTGAGGAGACAGGGGTTAAATCTAGTTTAGCATTGATTTAACCTACAACAAATAATGGTTTCCTAGTGATGTAAAGATTGATGTATACTCAGTGTGGAACATATAAGGAAGAAACTCTCAGGGGCAGAAGGGACAAGCCCAGTAGAAGCTCTAGGAGGCTGAAACAGATTCATTCCATCTTCCACTTTTGTTGTGGCTGGAGGCTGAAGCACAAAGGAATTTGGAGAGATTCAAAGGCCAGAGAAGGAGGCAGGAGCTCGAGCTCTCAGAATCAAGACTATAGAAGGCCTCCAAGAAAGCTAGCCAAAGCCCCAGAAAAAGACACAAGACTTTGAAAGAGATAATAAAGGATTTAGACTTTAACCCCTGGCTGTCCTTGTGGTGATTACTGAACTGAAAGGAAGGCTGCTCCCAGAGATCACAAGAAAACCTCAAAAGAGAACATTACATTTTAGAGAGAATATTGCAGTTCATGTTGAATTATCTGTTCTTCTGTAATTTGCAATCTTTGGCATCTGTGCATTATTTTAGATTTCAATTAAAGTCCCTTCTTCATATATATCCAAAAAGAGAAAAATCGTAGGTCCCATTTTGGGGTTTTCAAATATGTTCTTATACACTGATGATAATCAGTACTGTTAGCATCCTATAGAAATACAAATGAAAGAAAGTACATAAGTGTACATTTACTAAAGTTCTTTACTTTTAAATCATCACAGCATGGAGGTGATCCTGGGACCTCAAAGGGCATTATTTTAGCAGAGCACAAGATCTTAGGGGTTTAGGAGATCATTATACACTTCAACAACGATATTGTATGAGGATGTATTCTGATGGAAGTGGATTTCTTTGACAAAGAGACCTAACTCAGTTTCAATTGATAAATGATGGACAGAAGCAGCTACACCCAAAGAAAGAACACTGGGAAACGAATGTGAACTATCTGCATTTTTGTTTTTCTTCCCGGGTTATTTTTACCTTCTCAATCCAATTCTCCCTGTGCAACAAGAGAACTGTTAAGTTCTGCAAACATATATTATATCTAGGATATACTGCAACATATTTAACATATATAGGACTGCTTGCCATCTAGGGGAGGGGGTGGAGGGAGGGAGGGGAAAAATCGGAACAGAAACAAGTGCAAGGGATAACGTTGTAAAAAAAAATTACCCTGGCATGGGTTTTGTCAATATAAAGTTATTATTAAATAAAATAAAATAAAATATTAAAAAAAAAGAAAGGAAGGAGGGAAGGAAGAAGGGAGGGATAAAGGGAAAAAAACTCATTTAATTTTATTAAAAACAATTGACTTTATAGTTCAAAAAGTAAAAAAAAAAAAAAAGATCTTAGGGGTTTTACTAACTAAGAATGATTTTGGTGATGGAATGTGCCTGTTGTCTGAGAAGCAGCTTACATAAATTTATAAAAATTCTTACAAAGTTGGCCACAAGTTTGATTTTGACTATCAAACTATCAAAAGTGATTTACTAAATCATAGAGGAGTTGAGATCTTCTTTAGTTAAATGAGGAATCAAAATCAAAATGATGAAATTATAATTTTAAGTTATTAAAGCACAGGCATATATATTTATAGGTCTCTCTGGTCAAATACCTAATCATTTAGCATTCAACCCACTGCTCATCTCAGGAAAAGATAAGGTTGGGTATTGTTTCAGTTCTGTCTTTTTAAAAAAATAGTTTATTTTTAATATATATTGCTTTATGAATTATGTTGGGAAAGAAAAATCAGAGCAAAAGGGAAAAGTCAGGGGAGAGATTAAAAAAAAACAGAAAAAAGAAATGAACATAGTTGATTTACATTCAGTCTCCATAGTTCTTTTTCTGGATGCAGATGGCATTTTCTGTCCAATGTCAATTGAAATTGCTTTGCCTCACTAAACCACTGAGAAGAGCCAGTCTTTTATAGTTGATCATTTTTACATTCTTGCTGTTATTATGTACAATATATTCCTGGTTCTGCTTGTTTTGCTATGCGCTAGGTCACGTAAATCTTTCCAGGCCTTTTTAAAAAGCAGCTTGTTCATCATTTTTTATAGAACAATAATATTCCATTCTCTTTATATATATACCACAGCTTATTCAACCATTCCCCAATTGATGGGTATCTACTCATCTTCCAATTCTTTGCTACCACAAAAGAGCTGCTACAAATATTTTTGCTCATATGAGTCCTTTTCCCTCTCTTATGATTTCCATGGGATACAGATCCAGTAATGGCATTGCTAGATCAAAGGGTATACACAGTTTTATAGCTCTTTGGGCATAGTTCAAATTGTTCTTCAGAATGGTTGAATCACTTTACAACCTTACCAACAATGCATTAGTGTTCCAGTTTTCCCCCATCTCCTCCAACAATCTTTTCCTGGCATTTTAGCCAATCTGAGAGGTGTGAGGTGGCATCTCAGAGTTGTTTTAATTTGCATTTCTCTAATCAGTAATGATTTAAACGCAGGGGTCCTCAAACTACGGCCCACGGACCAGATGCAGCAGCTGAGGACGTTTATCCCCCTCACTGATTGCTATGAAGTTTCTTTATTTAAAGGCCCACAAAACAAAGTTTTTGTTTTTACTATAGTCCGGCCCTTCAACAGTCTGAGGGACAGTGAACTGGCCCCCTATTTAAAAAGTTTGAGGACCCCTGACAGAGTATTTTTTCATATGGCTATAGATGGCTTTAATTTCATCACATGAAAATTGTCTGTTCACATCCTTTGACCATTTATCAATTAGGGAGTGACTTATATTCTTATAAATTTGACACAATTTTGTACATATTTTAGAAATGACACTTTTTTTCAGGAACACTGTCTGTAAAGATTTTTCCCAGCTTTGTACTTCACTTTTAATATTGATTCTGATGATTTTGTTTGTGCAAAACCCTTTTAAATTTAATGTAATCAAAGTTGTTCATTTTAGTCATAAATTCCTCCCTTCTCTAAATATCTGATAGGTAAATTTTCTCTTACTCTCCTAATTTGTTTGTGATATTATCCTTTATGCCCAAATCACATACCCATTTTGACCTTATTTTGACATGTGGTGTGACATGTAGGTCTATGGCAAATTTCTGACATATTATTTTCCAGTTTTCCCAGCAATTTTTGTCAATTAGTGAGTTTTTATTCCAGAAGCTGGAGTTTGAAGGTTTATCAAATACTAGAATAATATAGGATTTGATTATCGTTTCATGTGTATCTAATCTATTCCACTAATTCACCACTCTGTTTCTTATCCAGTACCAAATGGTTTTGATGACTGTTGCTTTATGACATAGTTTAAGGGTTCATACTGCTGTCGCCATTTGTTGGAATCCTTACAAAGTGTTAACTCATTAGAGTTGATAGAGACAATAATTATCTAATTTAGCATGGTTCAGTATGATTGATCTGATCTTACAAGGAGATGTTATGGGCCAGAACTTGAAACTAGGTACTGAGAGATTCAAGAAATCTGATCAGTGCAATACAATGACTAATCAAGACTTCATGATGAAATATGATTTTCACTTTCTGTTGGAGTGTTTATGGTCCCAGGATACAGACACAGTTCTGAATTTGGCTGGTGCAGGAATTTGTTTTGCTTGATAATGTTTAGTTACCAGGGTTTTGTTTTTTTTTTTTTCAATGGCAGGAGAAAGAAAACAAATGATAATTTATAAAAGTAAAATAATACAAAAGATAAATTTTACAAAGTGAATGCATTGATCATGTTCTGGAAGAAAAGAAAAATCTTTCACAGATGCTTTTCTGTAGTATTTCACATCTTTATAACAAGATATTGATCAAAAGGTATAAATAAAATAAGATCCCACTTTGTCTATTGCTTCTTGTAAGCAATACAATGTTTGGGGGGTAGCAATAGACAAAGTGGGATCTTATTTTATCTATAGTGCTTTAAGTGCTTACAAGAAGCAATAGATAAAGTGGGATCTTATTTTATTTAGATAGTGATAGTAGAACAAAATGAAATCTTAAAAGTTTTAATCAAATAGTTTCTCTTATATATGTGTGAAGACCATACAAGAGTCTAAGAAATTAACTTTGTTCAAAAATTTGTTAAGTATTAGCATGAAGTGAAGCTGAATTCATCAAGCCCCAAGATTGCCTTCTTGATGAGATATAAAAATCACTCAAAAGAAATTAGCCATAGAGGGAAAAATATTTGTAAAGCACTTTGCGAACCTTAAAACACAATATAATGGTTATTCTGCTCATTATTTTAAATCATTTATTACGTGCTTATTATTGTATATACCAAGCACTATGCAAAGTGATGAGAATACAAATACAAGAAAGAGAAAGTACTACCATCGAAGAATATTAGAACAGAGAATATAGAATACATAAAAAAGTTAAAAGGGGTGGGGTAAAAAGGGAGGAAAGATGTAGAAGTCTGAAGATGCAGGAATGGAGTGTGGAGAGAAGCAAACATCACTGACTGGAGCATTTCCTCAAATGAAGGTTCTAGGAAGAAACTCATCACTGGGAGGAAAGGGCAGTAGGAGCTGCCTTATTGTGGTGTAGATGCCTCTGCTCCTATTGGCCTTTTCTAAATGGTCTCTTACCAAATACAAAAAGTGAAAGAGGTACCAAATGAAGCAAATACATGTCTCCATTGGGAGAGAACGTGTGTGTGCGTGTGTGTGTGTGTGTGTGTGTGTGTGTGTGTGTGTGTGTGTGTGTGTTTTTAAGTGAACTTGAATTGCCAAAGAGATGAATCACTTCTTTTTGGTAAAGAGGGATCATTGATATAGAATATAATATACACTAACAGATGCAGTCATTGTAGGTTGGTTTTGCAAACCTGTTTTCTTCCTTACAAGGGAGAACTTGTTTAGTGAGGGAGAATATCTGATAATGATGAAAATGCAGAAGTGTTATGTGCCAGAAATCTGTATTTAAAACAAGAATTCTTACAAGGTGCTAATTCAGTGGAATGGATAAGACAATGGTTTAGCATAGTTCTCAAAGTTCAGTATGATTGATTTAACCTTACAACAAATAATGGTTTCCTAGTGATATAATGATTGGTGTATACTCAGTGTAGAGCATATAAGCTGGGACAAACTTAGCCAGGGTGAGAGCCAAATTCACTCACTTCATCTCAGGTGGCAGGCCTGTCCTCCTTCATTTCTTCATTGAGACCAAGGCCCATCTGAGCCAGAGACAGACTCAGAAAAGGAACTGAGAGACAGATTCATTTTATCGACCAACTTTGTGGTGGCTGGAGGCTGAAACACAAGCCCTCAGACTCAGAGATTCATTCATGTGGTGGCTGGCTTGTCCTCCTGCACTTCCCCCACTGAGACCAAAGCGGGTCTGAAAGACTTTCAAGAAAGCTAGCTGGGCCCCAGGCAAGGAAACTAGACTATGAAGGAGATAATAAAGGATTTGGGCTTTAACACTTGGCTATTCTTGTGGTGATTACTCTACTGAAAAGAAGACCTCCAGAAAACCACAAAACATTACACCAAAATATAAAAGTAAAAAGATGAACCTTTAATACAATATTTGGGGGTAGCAAGATGGTGCAGGAGATAAGGCACTGGTTCTGAAGACAGGAGGGCCTGAGTTCAAATTTGGCCTCAGATACTTACTAGTTGTGTGACCTTGGGCAAGACACTTAACTCTGATTACCTCCAACCCACCTCCCCCCACAATTTAAAAAAAAATCAACATTTTATATAACCAGATATATGGTACATATTAAACTGTCATGATATATTACCTGTGGTGAAGTGTATGCAAAAAAATTTTGTAAGCAAAAGTGTCATGAAAGACATCATTTAAAAATTTGTTTAAATGGTATAGTTATGGATCAAGAGTAATGTACACCAAATTGACAACTCATGTGCTGCCTGGGTATTTACAGAGTAATAAAAGAACTGGCAGGTTTGGGGGGGGGGCATTTGTTGGGAACATTTTTCCCTGTGGTGTTTCTAAAGATAATTCTTGATAAACACAAAGTCATAATGAAGTTTTTTTTAAAAAGCCACATAGAAACTACAAACTTCTAAGTATGACTTGAATGCTATAAGAACTAGTGGAAAAGTAATTTAAAAATCCAATTGCAAACACCTTGAAGAGTAGAGGGCATTGGTAATCCCTCGGAGAATTTATGAAGAATAAGCCTTGTCAGGCTATTTTAATCCATTACAGAGATAGGTGCAGGTACATTAAGAAAGATTGATAGATGTAACTTGTCTTCATGCAAGACAGATTCATCAATAAAGTGGAAAAATATGCTCCAGATCATACAAATATTAGGTTGGGGGCAAAGATGACTAGAGGATTGTAGCTAGATGGTGGTTACCAATGGATTTATTTTAAATTGGGAATGAAATTGGGATGTTTTGCAGACGGTTTTGAGCCCAGCTTTAAAAAAAAACTTGGATTCTAAACTAAAGGGGGAGTATACTTACTAAATTAGCAAGTCTAAGTGCTTTGAAAGATCAGATTAAAATTTAAAGTGACCTTAGAATGTTAGAGAATAAAAACAGAGACAATAAAACCAACAGAGAGGCAGATACCTAGTGATAGACTAAGTTAGCTCCAAACATTTAAGATGTGAAGGCCTCTGTTTGCAAAGCAGAAAAAATGACTGTACTAACATGGTAAAAAAATCATCACCCCCCCAAAAAAAAAAATCATCACCCCTTCTCTATCTCTGTCTGTCTCTGGTTTTCTCTCTGTCCATAGGGAACAGGACCATGATATATTAAAGAGAATGGGGAAAGTGGTCTTCTAAATTCCTTTAGTCTGCTATAGCTTTGTGTCAGAAACAAAGGGCTCAGTTACACTTTAGAGTATTTTCTTTCTATTCCTTGGTCCCACCTAAAAATCTCATGCTACCTTCTCCCACTACTACTGCCAATGAGATTCACTTATGTGACAGTAGAAAAGGGCTAAATATACAGTCAGAAGACCTGGGCTCTGCCATTTTCTATGGCCTCTGGTAAGTTGTCTCTCTGGGTTTAATTTCTATAAAATGAATGGCTGAATTAAATGTCATACAAGGGCCCTTAGATCTAAATAGTCTGTGATCTTATTAACCTCATTGAGAGCATAAAGGGGTACTTCTTGTATCTTTCTATCTTGGATTTTGAAAGTGGCAAATGTGAGATTTTATACTAAGAAAGCACATGCTGACATAACGCACTTATGATGGGAAAATATTTCAGTTTTATGTTTAGCTACCTAGGTACATATGATTGGGAGAGCTTTCAATTTAATGACTGGAGAATTCTTGAATCACAGAATTGTTTTATGATTATTAGATAAATAAACATTGCTTAATTATTATTGAACTGGCAGAGATGAGAATTTGGACACCCATCAATAATATTTCTCAAGATAGTTTATTCCTGAATGAGGTAGAGAAAAAGGTCCATTTAAAAGAATGAACCATAATACTGCAAAAGTATTCTACAGCTTTTCTGCATGAAAGTAAAAGGAAAGACCTTATAGATGTATGAAAGGAAGGCCATAACTTTATGCATTATTATCTGTTATAAGAAAAGAGTAGGTGGCAAAAGTGAGATTACATGTTTCCCTGTACTGAAGCTGCTGCCAAGGAGGAATTCAGTGACCACTCAGGCTGTCTCTTTTGCTGCTGGTATGGCAAAAGTGAATCCTGAAAAGGTGTCTACCACAACGTGGATAAAAGGCAGAAGAGTTCTCCAACAGAAGCCTGTTGTTCTATGAGGAGCTCATTTTATATAGCTGTAGAGTGGCCCAGTTTGACAGTAGAGGCAACTTTTTCAATACAAATGCCATGATCATTGGTGGATATGGAAAGGACCTCAGGTGACATGAAAGAGCAACAGAAAGAGAAAACAAGAGATTCTGGGAAGATGGCAGAGTAAGTCAAAAAAATTCTAAGCTCTTCAGATTTCCCCCACAAATAAGATAAAACTGGACCTCATGGTGAATGTAGAATGATTAAAAGAAAAATGGGAGTTAAAGCAGAAGAGTGATCCTCCTAGGACAATCAGAGAAGGTCTGAGTAAAGATAACATGATTGAGGTTTGACACTTGTGAAGTGTAAACATTTCCAGACTAGTTACACTGAAATAGCAAGGTTCAAGCCCTGGGCTTAGCTGGGTTGAAAGTAGACTCAGCCCAACCACAGAAATTTTCACTACCTAGACAGTATGAGGAGCGTACGTCTGAATTGGGGAAAATTGAGTGAACTTCTGCTAATAAGGAATGTCAGGCCTATCTGTGCTACTGAGTAGGAGAAGGAACCAGCATACTCTAGGTGAGTGCAGAAGCAGTGGGGAAGGAACACTGCTGCCGCAGGTACTTAATAGAAGTGCCTGGATTCTAGGCCAGAAGGAAGAATTGAAGGAGGACCCTCACAACAGGATTAGAGATAATTACACTAACAAACTCTGATTTAAAAAAAAAAAAAGATCAAGCAAAGGAGAAAGTATTCAACCATAAAATAGGGAGGACCAGAGTTCATCTTCAGAGGAGGATACTGAAGTAAAAAAAAAAAAAGGTTCTCCTACCACAAAGAGTAACATTAAATACTTGTCCAGAAAGGATTCATAGGACTTAAAATAAAATACTTTAAAAAATGAAATGAAAGAGATTGAAGAAAATATTAAAAAAAAACAATCCAAGAAAAATAAGATTACGAAAGTCAACCAACTCGAAAAGGAAATCCAGAGTCTTAAGGAAGAAAATGTTTCTTCAAAAATTAGAACTGGGGAACAGGAAGCCAGTAAAGGTATAAGAGGGCAAGAAATATATATGTACATAAAGAATAAAAAAACAGAAGAAAATGTGAGAAATCTCAGAAGAAAAAATCTAGAAAATAGATCCAGAAAAGAAAACATAAGAAAAATTGGACTACCTAAAAGGTATGACCAGAAAAAAAATCTTAATAACACAAGAAATAATTAAAGAATATTTTCCTGAAGTGTTAAACAAGAGAGAAGGTAGAAATAGAAAAAAATCCGTTAATTCACCACTTAAAAGAAATCCTATGAGGAAAACCTATATTGTTGTTAAATTCTGAAACCCTCAAATCAAATAAAAAATTTTACAAGCAACAGCAAAAAAACAATATGACAGAGTCACAATTAAAATCGCATAAGACCTATTGGTAGTTACAATAAAAGACTACAAGTCTTGGAATACTATATATCAAAAATGTAAAAAAAAACTAGGGTTGCTGACAAAAATATCATACCAGCAAAATCAAGCACAATATTGAGGGGGGGGAGGAAAGAGACATTCATCAAATGTCCAGACTTCAAGAATTTCGTTGTAAAAAAAATATAGTGAAATATATATAATTTTGTTGTAAAAAAATATAGTGAAAATATAGGAAATTTGATATATAAGATTCCAGAGAAATATAAGGTAAACATCAAAGACTAATTTCAAGGGAGTAAATATGTGTAGGAAAAAGTAAAAAAGAGTTAATTAGGTTGAACAAATGAAGTGTGAGAACAAGAACTGACAGAGGAATTAGGGGAAGAGGGCTGATATTCTGCAATCTTACTCACTCACGAATGGATTAAAGAGAGATATATATCTAAGAAGGATAGAAAACTCTTCAAAATTTACATAGTAATAAGAAGGAGAGGGAATAGGATAACATAGGATATAGAAAGGTATATAGATTAATAGGAATGAGATAAAGAGGGAGGGAAAGAGTGAGGAAGAGGATAAGAGAAGTATCCTTGCAGGTGGTGGTGGAGGTTAAGTAATAGAAAGACAAGCTAGTGGATAGAAGTAAAGTAGAAAAGTTAGTAGGGATAGCAAACAAGACATATACACAAACAATAATAAGGATCAGAAATAAAATTTATTAGGAAAAAAGTAAGGATCAAAGTTAAAAAAAGATTTCAAATGAGAGAAATCTACATTATATGTCAGCTAATATTGTTTTAGACTCATCAAAACAATTAGATAGCATAATAAATATCTAAATAAAGGAATATTGCTGTGACACAGGAAATGATGAATTTGTGGATTTAGAAAAATATGAAAATATTTGTACCTTAGAGGACAAATAAGCATGGTACAACTTTACATAGATGCATAAAAATGTATAATTATACATATTTATGTATAAATATGTATGTATATGTGTTTGCATACATATGTGTGTACAGATATAAATATATCCATATTTAACTATAGCCTACCTGGGGGAAGTGTGTGGGGAAGAAAAGAGAAAAAAAGAATAAATTAAAAAGTACACAGTAGAGAACAAAAGAAAACTCACAAGGAAGCAAAGATGGACAGTTCTTAATACAATATATTCTATTATCATATAGACTTCCTTGAAATTGAAATTTATTGCTGCATATAGTGTACATGACAGGGGGATGGAAGAGAGAGACAGACAGACAGACAGAGACAGAGACAGAGAGATGGATTGAGAAGGTGGTCTAAGGGCCACAATAGAGGTTAGACAACTTTTCCTTCTGAAGTCTGCACTAGACATACATGTGATTTATAACATTGCAGAAGGACGTTTTATTAACAAGAGAAAACAAAACAAAACAAAATCTTTGAGTGAGAAGTCACAAGTCCACAAGTCACATGAGTCCCTCCAGAATCACAGAACATAAGGGATCTTTTCACGGTAAATGCCTTCATGTCATGTCTTGACTGTGCTACTGGTTGAAGAGATTGGGATAGGGAAAGGAAACAATGGTGTTTAATTTTTTTCCCAAAAGTTTAGCTTTTTTTCAGGATGTTTCTAGGTCTATAGCAAATTCAATAGTTTCTCAATGTGAGAATAAGATCTTTTGTAGTACTTCTTCCACAGAATAGAAAGGGAAAAATAATCTCTCCAGAGTAAGTTTCTACCTCCCTACTTGTATATGACTTTCTGTAATGGGCCAGAACTCTGTACTTGAAACAAGGATTCTTACAAGATGTTAAGTCAGTGGAATTGATAAGACAATGATTTATCTATTTTAGCATGGTGCTTAATAATTTTCTAGTTCAGTACTTGTACTTAGTACTTAATATAGTTCTACAAGATTGATACTTATTCTACAAGATTCACATCTATGATAATATAATTGTAATAGAGCTTATAAACTGGGACAAACTCAGTCAGATTCATTCACTCCATCTCACACCACTGTGGTGGCTGGCCTGTCCTCCTACTTCCTCCTTTGAAATCAAGGCCGGCCTGAAGGGCCTCCAGAAAGCTAGCCGGGCCTTAGGCAAGGAGACAATAAAGAATTTGGACTTCATCCCTGGCTATTCTCCTGGTGATTATTAAGCTGAAACAAAGGCTGGTCCTAAAACCTCCAGAAAACTAACCAGAACACTACAATTTCCTATTTCCATAATCCCTTTTCTTCTTTCCATTCATTCATCATCCCACAAACCTTGGGATATAGATATTTTATTTCCTCCAGTTAAAAGAGGGAGAGGTAGGAAAAAACATTCTAGCATTCACTCACTACTCATGGACTATTAATATCAATTCATTTTGGCAGCTAATCATGACATTTGGCTATCTTCATTAAGTTAAGTGTTTCATCAATGATTGTCTTCACCAAATAGATGGTAATTTCCATCAGCACAGGCACTGAGTCTTATCCTTTTTTGCTCCCACAGTGCTGAAGCAATAGTGATTGTTAATAAATATTACTGTATAAAAATTAATGTTCCCATTGTGGAAAGATGTTTGTTAAATTTCTAGCTAAAGAATGAGTTAGAAACTTGGACAGAATTTCTAAACATAAGGATATAAAAGAATAATAATAGGAGTTGAGAGTAGCTTAATATCCATAATATACAATAATATAATCATTATGGACTTGATTCTCACAATAAGCCCATACTATTACTCTCAATTTATAGATGGGAAAACTGTGGCTAAGAGAAGTTAAATGACTTGACCAAAATCACATGGCAGGCCTGAGTCCAAAGTTCTTTAGAAAAATGTGTTCCAAAGAGAGGGCTATGGGGATTGAGTGTGGATCACAACATAGTATTTTCACCTTTTTAAATTGTTGCTTGCTTGCATTTTGTTTTTTTCTTATTTTTTTCTCTTTTTGATTTGATTTTTCTTATGTACCATAATAATTGTGGAAATATGTATAGAAGAAGTGCACATGTCTAATATACTGGAATAGTTGCTGTCTAGGGGAGTGGGTAGAGGGAAGGGAAAGAAAAAAATTGGAACACTAAGTTTTGCAAAAGTGAATATTGAAAATTATCTATGCACATGTTTTGAAAATAAAAAGCTTTAATCAAAAAGAAAAAGAAATGTGTTAAGATTATTCCACAAAGAAAAGCGATAGAGGTAATTTCAAGTAAAGGAATCCTGTAGAAAGAAGTGTTAGTCCCAAAGATAGGACAGAAGGACATAATGGCTTTGGTTTAGATACAAAAATTTCCTGACCTACAAAATTGTTAATTACAGCAATGAATTATTGTGGAAGATTGTGAAATCTCCTTCTCTGGAAGTCTTTAAGATCAGGATTGATTTTCATTTGTCAGTGATGGATGATTTGAAAACATCTTGAAATTGGGAGATTCTAAAATTAAACAGAACAAGCTCTTCTGAGAGTGGGAGAACAACAGAACAGAAATATATGAACTCATGAGTATTATTTTCTCCCCTGGCTCACATACTTTCCTGATAGGATAACCTACAATTAATTCCCCAACAGATGTACCCAATGTAGTTAGGCAATGAGTCAGTGTCTCAATATGTTATCACCAGGCATTTCAACAATATTAAATTAAGAACATAATAAAAGAGGAGTATACTGCATACTCAGGAATGTATCTGGGTATTATTATGGGACAATAGGTTGAAAGATTTAGGACTAGAAGAGACCTTAGGGGCCATCTAGTACAAACTCTCTCATTTTATAGATGACAAAACAGCTTGAAATTAAAGTACTTGCCCAAAGTCATTCAGGTAGTAACATAGATGGGATTAAGCCCAAGTATTCTGAATCCAATTTCACTTTTACACTATCCTTTACAAACCTTGTACTAAAAAGTACATTATGGAAAGATAGATAAAGTCTGTATATTGAAAAGAAAAAAGAAAATGAAAAAGATAAGAAAGCAAAATTTAAAGAAATCTAAGAAACTGTAGTTTCTATATGTTGTTATGGATATGATGATTTACCTAAAAAAGAAATATTATTAGAAAAGAATATAAAGGATCAGTATGATGCTTTGGAAAGGGTGTGAGGTTCCAAGGACTTAGACTTGAATCTAATTTACAACTGATGTGATCTTCAAATCCTGCCTTAAACACTTACTAGCTATGTGAGCCCAAGCAAGTCACTTAACCCCTTTTGTCTGTTTCCTCATTTGAGAAATGAGCTGGAGAAGGAAATAGCAAATCACTCCAATATCTCTGCCAAAAAATTCCCAATTGGGGTTACAAAGAATCATATATAACTAAAGTGATTGAACAACATAGTTATTTCCTATCTATAAAATGAGGGAGGTGGATGAGAAAATTGCTAAAGTCCTTTGTAACTCTAAGTTTATGGTACTGTTTAATCAAATGGCTAATTACACACACACACACACACACACACACACACACACACACACACACACACACACACTTCTTGAGTGCTTTTCTTCTCTAACAGTTGGCATGTTCTTTGGAAGTCTGATCTGATTTCAACATTAGCTAAATCATGACATAAGTAGGCAGATATATGTAGGCATCTCAAAATCATATAGTACAATAAAAAACAAGGGAGGGAGCATAGACAGTGGAAAGAGTAAGATTTGGAATTAGAAGATTGGGTTGTAAGTACTAGTTCTGATTCTTTTTACCTGTGACAATGGGCAAATTGGACTTAGTGAGCTTCACTTCCCTCATCTGTAAAATCAAGACAAAATTTCTTACCTTTCCTATTCCTTGAAATAAAGACTTATTCTTTAAACATTAATCTTTTTTCCCAGTGACACTGATTTTAAGTCATTGAACATCACATTTTCTAAAAAATTGAAGTTGAAGATCATCTAAAGAGAGAGAGAGAGAGAGAGATCAATGGAGAAGTATTTTCTTCTATTCACTTAAATGCATTCTTCCCTGACATTATCAATGGGGTAATCTAAAAAAAAAAAAAAAAATAGATGTTGGAATTAATTTATCATGACACACTGAAAACATGTTTGAAAATGTCCATGTACTTTTTCACATTGAAAAATAGATGTATTATAAACTCTCTCTCCTGCAAAAGAATGAAGAATCCTTTAAGGGAAAGATCTGTGTCACTTTTGGATTTGTATGATGCATCATGGTGTAATGGAGAAAGAACTAACATGAAAGCAAGGAAGTCCTGATTTCAAGTTCTACTTCTGACATTACTGGCTGTGTTACCCTGAACAAACTGCTTAATCTCTTAGCACCTGGTCAATTCTGTAAGGCCAATTTGCAGGTAAGAGATTGACCTGCAATGGTAGAGGGAGTTTCCTTAACCTAGGAGTTCCCCATATAAATGAAATCACAGTCTCTATCCCCATTTGTATTCCCAGCCTTTAGCACCTGGATTTTAATCAGAATTTAATAGATGCTTATCTTTATTATAGAAGAAGTGATTAGAAAGAAATATCACCAAACTAAGAATTATAAAAAAGGGCAGGGAAAATAGCCTCTTAAGATGTGTCATGACCGGGGAAACTAGGTAGTGAGGCATGTGGTGAGAGGGATAACTTAGAACCTGTAGGCTGTACTGACAGCAATGCAATATCAAGGGACCTAGGAATTTGAGCAACCTGAGGAAGATTTAGTTAAATCACTCAGGATGATAGCATGTGGATGAGTCAAAATATGCATTACTGGAATAAGTGTTCACATTAAGATCACAGATCCTACACCAAAGGGTCATGGGGGTGTGTGAGACTATGAATACTACATAAATGACAACGAAATTATTTTCTTTTGTTATATTCTTTCTCATTGCTTCCCTATAGTCTCAGAAATTGAGAAGTGAAAGGCCAAAAAAAGTATTTTGGAAGAATGGTATCCTAGAACATTAAGGAGTTGAGAATCTTTGTTCCAAGCCTGATTGCAAAATAGTTCTATCAAAGATTTGTTGAACTGCATTCTCATTGAAAGGAAGGGGAAAAAATACCATAACATAACATTTGGACAGTTTTGAAGGATCTCATGATCTCTCTCACCTTTAGCTGAGAGTAAAGAATATTCCTTCATAAATCTTTTTGCATATATTTATTCTGCTTCCTAGTGTGGCTGATGATTTACTAGTTAATCACACTTTTTATCACCATATATAAGAATTAGTATGTGTAGAAAAAAACAATTATGTCTCTTTATTTAAAAACTTCTGGAATGCATTGAAATAGTCCTCAGGTTGTTGCAGTGAATTTAAGCAGATGACCCAATACTTTGGGGTACTGAGGCAAATTGCTTTCTGCTGTCATGAAACCTAAGGTGTAAGTGAGCAGGGTTAAGAGACAATTCCAACTCCCCTTCCCAAATGTTCTCCCAATACCTTACCCATTTCTTTCCATTGTTTGTAAAGCCATTCTGAGCAATGACTTTATAACTTTATTCTTTTCCATGACTTACTGGTAGAGAGAAAGTTGGGCAATGATGGAGAAAATAGCTTCTTTACACCATTATTCTACTATGCTCAATAAAATCTGCATGGTCACAATATGGAAAGTATATGTACCATAAATATAATAGTGGTTTGATTAAAGAAAAATCTCTTAGAAGAAGTTAGAGCCATATCAAGACCTCCATAATTCCAGTGATAATCCATTTTTCCCCCCCAGCCTCTACCTCAGTATTACTTGCCAGGAGTAGCACTCTCAAGATACCACAAGTGGTGCAATGCCTGACTAGTGGAATGGGGGAGTTGTCTGAGTTTTTAAGCTAGGAGTTTGTCAGTGAACATCTTCTAATGGGCAGGGGAAATACGGATATCCTTGAGAAAGCCAGTATATACCCGGGGATTATCTTCAAATGTTGACTGGTGACATGAAGGTAGTATCACTTGTGGGATAATTTACATCCTATATTTGTATTTATTAATCATGTATCCACATGTGATTTCCTCTTGTAGAATATGAGCTCTTTGAAGGCAGTCAAGGATTAATTAATTTTTTCTTTTTTGATTAGAAGTTTGGCTAGAGAGGGATTGACTTTAACCTGAAGTATGTTGTCAATGACTTCAGCATTGATTGATGACAATCTCTGAGAACACTATGAAGGGTTTAGCCCAGCTCTCCAGGATTGTCTTTATTATTAATTAATGTGGCTCCATCAGGATTAAGTAATTAAAATACATCAAAGGTCTTTGGGCCATAAATTGCTTTTAGGGTATCATAAAAACACTTTGAACGGTTACTATCGGCATAAATCTGAATTTCATCTGCCTTCTTACTGGGGTGAGAATCTTGCATTTCTATACATTTTGCTTGCATTTTACTTTTGATGGAGTTAAATACTTCTTAGAGGTGAACAAACTTATTATTCTGGCAAACCTCGTGGAGTTCTTATTTTTCATGTAGCAGTTCTGAATTTCCTATAATTTTTATCAAATAAATCTTGTTGTTTTGCAAGTGTTCTGGTCCAGATGAATAAATGCAATATGGAATATCAAATCTCTGAAAGCTGCCTACTCTTTTTCTGCTCCACTGTAGCCTACTGTGTTGGCTCAGCTTTCTTTCCAAGTTTGCAAAGAATTATTATTCGCTCAAGAAATGCTCTAATCTGTTGACTTGAAGTCTTCTGGTAGTCATCTTGCCTTGGGGCTTTCACATTTTTTTGCATGTGAATATTTAGCTTGGATAGCATAAGTCAAGGACTGGCCCAACATTCTGCATCCCACATCATCTTCATCACTTTCTCATCCTGTCTATTCTTTCAATGATATTCTTTCCATCACAACATTAGAAATCAGGCTATTTGATTGTGTTCTTGCTACTATTTTTTCTTCAGACTTTTAATTCTCTGGACCAAATGTAAAAATAACCCAAGCAACTGGGTATTGGTATTTTTGTAATGCCTTGAATTTTTTTTTTCAAAAATAAAATTCATACATTTCCCTTCAAGAAAGATACAATTAATTTTTTTTTGAGTTTTGTGTGTTTATTTCTTGATAGAAGTCTATCTTTTTTCTTCTATATAGAATTGTTATTGATTGAACTTTGTAATAAAAATTTTTGGCAGCCCATTTTCAGTGTCAATTTATTCTGTAAAGTTAAGATTATTAGTAGAAGTACTGAGAAGTACTTTGAAGGAGAAGTGAGAAAAATTATCAATAACTATTTTAAAAGTGATCATTAAAATACAGTTCTGGTTTGCATAGAGATTAAACAACTACTTAGGGTTCTTGTAGTTTATCCTTTGTTTTCTAAAAAAACAGATGCCATCACAGCATGATTGATGTCTTGAGTCATATGGATTTAAATGAGACAGAGTTGCCCAATCAACAGCAACACTCTCTTCCAGGTATTGAAGTTCAGTGGCAGGACAAAAATTAGAACAGCTGGTTCCCTATTCTCAGAGTAACTTTCTATGGTTGGTTCTTTCACCTTTGCTTCTCTTTTTAAAAATCAGAACTTTTTAGTGTAATGACCTCTAGTCCTGTGGTGAGAGGGATGGTGCCTCTGGAAGTGCATTGCTGAGGCAAGGGGAACTGTCCCCAGCATTTAACATTTTTCCTTTGCCAAAAGCGATGGTTTCTCCACGGAGTGCCGCTGGCAGAGGGTGGGGAGAGGGGGGAAGAACACCTGTTCTCTTGGTATTAATTGTCAGGTCTAAATGAGCACCAGCAACAGAGAGCCGAGCCATACTCTGCTGAATTCCAGCTTCAGAGGTTGAGTGGAGCCCCAATCACAGAAGTCCTGCGATCACCCCCTCCACTGTCATCTTGGCTCATTGCCTTTTTAAGTCAAATAACTATCAGTGGGGCGGCCTTTGCCCTCAACCAGGATGTCTGACAATCTTGCCCAAAGCATCAGCATGGGAGCGAGCACCCAGCCTTAGTGACTGAGAAAGCTTGAGGGGATTGCCCATTGAGTAGAACCTGGGTAGGTGCTCCAAAAGGGAAGATCATGGACACTGCCCTCCTGTAAATTCCCGCAGCCACCAGTATTCCTGCCCCATGCTTCTATATTTACCTGGAGCATGCTGGTTCCTTTTCACCCAGAGCTACCTGGTGTTCCTTATCAGCAATTCAGACCCTTGTGTCCTCACATACTCTCTGGGGGGGAGGGGGTTAAAATTCCTGTGGCTCTGACTAGAATACCTCCCAATCCAACTAAACTTAGAACTTGAATCTTAATGTTTCAGTGGAACTAGCCTAGAGGTGTTTACACTTCACAGGGCCCAAACCTCCCTAGTGCTACCCAAAGAAAGGGATGGAAGTGGGTGGGAAGAAAAGGCTATGGGATGGCCTTAAACAAATGTGCCACTTGGGTGATGTCTAGCCCTACATTTGGAAGGAATCTCAATTTACAATAATAGATATGGAAACTGAATCTCAGAGAGGGTATCAGAGACTTGAGCTGAGGTCATACAGATTATAAATATTAAGGACAGGATTTGAACCCAGGTTCTTTGACTTAAATTGAGTCAGATTTTTTCTCTCTCTCTCTCTTTCCACTTTACCATGAATGTATTGGCTGGATCTGGAAACAGGTTATAAACCACATATTTATTAAATCACTTTGGAAATGACCTTCAAAAAATCAGTTTTGAGACAGATTTCTTTGCCTTTAGGCAAATGACTACATAATAAACCACAGAAGACTTATGTTTATTTATCTACCTTTTTTCTTCATGATCTCTAGGAATCAAAGTTGGTAGTTTTCTTATGAAACATATGGTATGGTGGAAAGAATGTTGGATTTAGAGTCAGAATATCAGGATAATTCAAATCTAGACTTTACCAAATTGGAAAACCTGGGCAAGTTACTTGTTTAATCTCTGAGAGTTTGTTTTCTTATATGTAAAATGAAAGAGTTGGACTAAGTGACCTTTAAAGTCTCTTTCAGTTCTAAATTCATATTCTAATGCAGATCATGATGGCTTAAAAATATATTCCTTATGTGCAAGGAAAAAAAAAAACTCTCTTTTGTTCACTGTTTTGTCCCCCCCCCCCCCCAATAAAAACATTGAGAAAGCAATGAAGTTACTTTTATTCTAAAATGGAATTATTGCACAAGCTAGAATTTGGAGAATTTGGCAGCATGAGGAGAGATGAAGGACATGCTATCTGCCCTAAAACTGTGGTTAATGGGGAAAAAATTGGGAGGGTTATAATGTTGAGAAGTTAAGAAATTCTTAAATATACAAAAAATTAAACTCCCAAGTTACACACAAAGATACCCAGAAAAACAATAAACTGTGATTATAATTTAGCCAAGAAAAAAATAATGGAAATGTTAACATTTAATGACAAAACTGATGCAACCAAATCAATAATTTCTCTATGAATCTTTTTTCTTCTGCAGTAGTGAATCCATGCATTAACTGATATCTTACAATTAAGTCTTAATCTATTTCAAGTCATATATTGGAAGATTTACACACACACACACACACACACACACACACACACACACACATCCTATCTTTCCAAAAACTTTTAAATGAGGAGTGAAGAGATTGGTATGTTGAAATTACAGAAGGCCAAAAAAAAAAAAAAAAAAAAAAAAAAAAAAAAAGGCAGTGTGGCAAAACAGAGGAGATGGATTTATCTCTTAACTCTGATATATTACTGGCTATGTAGCCCTGGACAAATCGGTGAGTCTTAATGCTCCTGGAACTCCTGAAGAGCATAAATGCAAAGTTGGTGCCCTTCTACATAAGCAGAGGGAAGTTCCTCAATAGAAATTTACTAAAACAACAAATTGATAGATTTGGTAAAGCAAATAACAACCCCTCCAACCTCTCCCCCCAAAAAAACTCTGTGTGTGTGTGTGTGTGTGTGTGTGTGTGTGTGTGTGTTTATACACACACACACAAGGGTGGGGGAGAGGGAAACAGGAAGAGAAAGAGAGAGAGGGAGAGGGGAAGGAGAGAGGGGGACAGAGAGGGAGAGAGAGGGGGAGAGAATAGAAGTATTTTTTTTCTACCAAATCAAACTCAAGACCCAAAATACACGCAAGGTCTAAATAATCAACCCATAAACTCAAGACATGATTAAAATTTTTTTAATAGAGGAAGTAAAATTGTTTAAAAATAAAGATTAGTTTTTGTTAGAGGCCCAGCTTTACTTGCCCACGTAAAAATCAGGACATCTCTTTAAAAAAAAAAAAAAAAGGCACAAAGAATTCTGAGCAGTGATGTCAAATGAGCAACACCAGGAGGAAAACTTCTGTGCTAAGAAGGAAATCATCCTTCCAGTCAAAGGACAGATTTTTGAAAGACAGCTAAGTGAACACTCCTCAGTAGGAGGATGACATTGTTGGGGATTCTCACCTGAGAACCAGCAGCAACCTAATCACATGCCATAAGAAAAACTTGTATTGCTTTGCAAAGCTTAGCTTTGTAGATTTCTCTCAATGCTTTCTTTTCCAAAGATGATGGGTTCAAGATGTCTGTAGGATCTTCCCAGATTGATCAGGAAGTTCTTAATAACTGGATTTTTATGATGACTAAAAAATGAAAAGAGAATAGTAGCCTGGCCTAAATAGGGATACCCACTATCATGTTATTTTTTGGAGAACAACTTTCAGGCTCCATGGATACCACTTGGACAGAATAGCCACATTCTTCTGCAGCCCAGGCCCGATCCAGATCCACAAGGCACATGCACTGCTTGCCTAAAACACAAGAGAAGTGTCATGATAAATCCAATCTATCAACAAAGGCATAGTAATTCTAGGTATACATGATGAATAAAAAAAATCAATAGAATTTGACATTATTCTTCAAATTCTGAATTAGGAGGATAGTAGATCCCATTCCCTCCTCCCTCTCCCCCTCATATCTCCCAGCTAGCCAAGTTCTTTTATCTGGTTACTTCCTGTTTAAATGTAAAGGGAGAATATCACAGAGTCATGGTCTTTGAAAGATTTATCTTTAATTCTACTTTTGCTTATTTAAAAGAACAGGAATATATTAACATTTTAAAGGCATCAACAGTGTTAGTTTTATTTTTTTTAAGTACGGTCTTCAGTTGTATTTTTAAATACTATCTCCTTCTGCAATTCCCTTGAAGATACTTAATGTGTAACACTGTGAAATATAATGCAAATCTCTTTTTGTCTATAAGATCAGTCTTAAAGAGATTCAAAGTAATTAAGATAGTCTAAAAATATTCTTATACAAAGATTTAAGTTATATGTTCATAAATAGAGTTGAAAGGTCCTTTAGAAAATCGAGTGCAACTCTTTATTTTACAGATTATAAAAATGAGATAGTGATTTAACAGGGTCACAAATTAGTACATATCTGAAGTAAGATTTGAACTCAGGTCTTCCAGAATCCAAGGGTAGAGCTCTATTCACCCCAACGCCATTAATATAGTCATATGCTAAGGTATAGAAGAAAGACAGAATAAATCCCATATAAAAAGAGGTGGAGATAAAAAAAAAGCCACTATGACTTTATTAATAGACTGAGCTACATTTAGAATAAGACTTCGAAATTTCTCTCAATGCAAAGGATCTTTTCACCCTAAAACAATCCACCATCATGTCTGCCCTCTTCTACCATTACTGAGATCCTTATGGGGGCCAGCCATATTGATTCCAATCCTGACTGTGTTTGTGACTTTTTGTACTCTGCTACCATTTGCCTCCCCACTCCATTCAGTTCTCTTTTATGTTTTATTTCTCCTGTAAGAATATAAACTCATTGAAGGCAAGAGTTATTATTCTTTTTTGCTCATATGTATGATAAATGTATCCACAACATTTAGTAGTTTCAGGAACATAAGTGCTTAATAAATTCTTGTTAGCTTGCCTTCTGATTTCAAAAGATAATAATAAATTTTTTTAAGGTCAATGTTTGACAAAAATCCATAATCCTGACCTGGCAAATAAAAAAAAAAAATTGCAGTAGGATTGGGGCCAGAGGTCATGGATTTCAATATAACTGTAATTATTACCTTTGGGAGCTTGGACAAGACAACTTTCTTGGGGCTTGGATTATTAGCTTTTACCTAATTCTCTCTGGGAACCCTTCCAACTTGGAATCTACATAATCTTCAGGTGGATCTATGTTTCATGTAACATTTTCCTTTTAAAAAAATTAAATTTTAAGAAGATTTACTGTAAGTTAGGAGAAAATCTGTCACACCCCTCTAAGAAAGCTCTACTCAACTTTCTTTCCAAAGCCCAAAAACCAGACTGGCAAGTAGAGAACTCAAATTCCTTTATTTGGATATCCCCAAATGTGTTTTCAGAAGTGGCTTGTAGAAAAAATAAAATAAAATAAATGGTTTTGGAGTTTTGTGTGTGTGTGTGTGTGTTTTTTTTTTAAGTGGTGGCTTTAAAAAAAAATCCTCAACTGATCTAAATTCAAATTATAAGCTATCTTCTTGCAAAAAAAATGTCACTAGTTATACTGAAATTTATCCAATTTTGGGGGGAAGGATACTGAAATATACAATTATATCTACAGTGGTTTTTGCTGATTAAGAAGCATTTTTATAAAACTTCTGAAAACTAAAGGAAAAGTAGAATTTTTTGCCCACTAAAAATGCCTCATTTTTCTCTCAGAAGAATATAAAAAGGCAATTAAAAACAAGCAACTGATTATCTATTGAGAGTCAGGAGAGGAAGCATTAATATGAAGCTAAACTTGGTCTCCCTGCTGTATCTATTTTTGAAGGAAAAAAACCCAATCATTAACCATTTAAACAACTTCAAATGTGAAGGCAGATGCCATAGCAAAGGTCTTAAGTAGAGTAGTCTAACCACAAAAACAAAGGTTGAGAAAATCTAGAATAAACTGGAGTTGGCAGTAAGTTGATTTTTCCCTCTATCCATGGAAATGTGCATTTAGGGATTCCATGCATAAAGACTGTACATTTTGTACAGTTAAAAAAAACCCAGAACAGACCCAAAAAAGCTTGTGATTGAAGAAAAGGAAATATTATATAAAATGTCAAATCCCATTTTTATCCATCTCATCTTTACATCAACAGCTGTTCAGCTCCGTCATTTTTTTCTCTCAAAATATCTTTTAAAAATAAATTTTTATTGATATCAAAATTCTTCTAGAATTATCTCTACCCTCTCACAGATAGTAATCCTATAAAGTAAATAATCTGAAGAATAAAAGAGAAAAAAATCAGTAAAACTGATCAATAAATTATAAAAGTATGAAAATAAAGGCAATGTACTACATCATGGACCTCTTACCTTTACAAAAGAGTGGGGCAAGTGTGTCGATTAGTTAACATTTGTAAAGGACAAGAACACAGTATGACTGATTTAGTCATACACAAGGTGTTAACTCAATGGAATTGATAAGACAATGGTTATCTAGTTTAGCTCTTAAATTCTCTACTTCAGTTTGATTGATTAAATCCTAAAACAAGGTGTTAACTCAGTAGAATTAAGATAATGATCCTCTAGTACTTAGTATAGTTCTACAAGAACCTATTCTACAAGATTGACACCTACCATGATGTGCTTATAATAGAGTATATAAGAGCTAAGAAATCTGGGAGGAGAGACAGAATTCAAGATAAAGACCCTCTTGGTGGTTCTCCTGCCTCCTGGTGGCCTCCTCCACTGAAACCAAGACCCATTCCGGAGGACCTCCAGAAAGTTAGCTGGGCCCCAGGCAAAGGAGATAATAACAGACTGTGAAGGAGATAATAAAGATTTTGGATTTTATCCCCGATTATTCTCGTGGTGAATATTCTGATGAAAGAAGGTGGTCCCAAGACCTCCAGAAAGCTAACTAGACAATCACATTACATTTATTAAGTGCCTACTATGGGCCAAGTGCTAAATACTGGGGATAAAAAGAAAGATAAAAGATACCACTTGTTTTCAATGAGATCATAGTCTAATGGAGGAGATAATTTGTAAACAACTGTGCACAACAAGATAGATACAGGATAAATTGGAAATAAGCATTAGACAGAAGGCACTAATATTGAGGGATGTTGGGAAAATGTTCCTTTATAAGGGGAGATTTTCAGCAGAGACTTGAAGCCAGGGAAGTCAGGAGACAGAGATGAGGAGTTAGGGCATCCAGGTTTGGAGGAGTCATTGAAAATGAGTTTGCAGATGAAGTGCTTTGCTTGAGTTCTTGCTTGAAGAACAGCAAGGAATCCACTATGACAGGAGATAAGTGCAAGAATATGGAAAGTAATGATGATGGTGATGGTGGGAAATGATAGGATATGGGGGGAAGCTATTTTTTATTTGATTATGGGTGTAATAGAGAGTAAATGAAGTTTATTAAATAGAGAGGGATGTGGTGTGATGATAAAGTTAGATCATGTGCTTTAAGAGGAGCAGCTGAATGGAGGATGAATAGCTGTGGGGAGAGACTTGTGGTAAAAAGATAAACAAATCAGACATCTTCCATCTCCTGCTTTATATGTCTTAAAATGAACTAAGTTTGATGCTTTTGAAACAAGCATTCCAAAGGTCACAATGAAAGGAGAGGATGGAATTTGGTTGAAATTTTGGCATGGGAAGGGTGAAGGGCACAGAAATTAGGAATTGAGTAGTGGGTGATAAGGAATGAGATTTGGATGATGACCTTCAGGAATTCATAATTATTGGATGTGTAGAATATGACCAGATGTGAGAATGTTCATCCCAAAGGAGGCTGGAAATTGGGCTAGAAACAAGTGCAATACAAAATGAAAGGCAAATTCCATCCCCTCCTTTCATTGTGGCCTTTGGAAATGCTTGTTTCAAAGGCAACCAACTTACTTCACTTTAAGCTTTTCTCTTTCATTCTTTCCATCTTTTAGTTATTCGTCAGTCCATCAATTGGTCAACCAATGTTTATTAAGGGCAAAACCTTATTCTTTCCTTCTAACAACATAAGATTCCCAGGCCAGTCTTTCCACTACTGGCTGCACTTGATCCAATGTGCTCCCCGTTTCCATGTTTTCCCTCTTGCTCCTTCACTCAGTAACCTTTCATTTGGCATTCAGGCAAGTCTTATCTGCTACGCAATTAAAATCCTGGTAGCTGTTACAAACCCCCAGGATACTCCCTTTCTACCTTAATGAGTCAAGTACCTGGCTCACAATTTTTCTCTCTCAACTCCTGCCCTCATACTTGGGGACTTCAATATTTATACTGACTCTTCTCTCAAACACTCAACTACTCAGTTCCTCAACTTTCGCATCTCCCATAAGCTACTTTTCCTCAAGCCCACCACACACAAAGGTACTTCATTATTTCATCATTACTTCAATCTCAACCTATAAATGCCTACTCTCATGTTCACGAATCCCCAAATTCTTTTTTTTTTAAAATAATAATCCATTGGTTTTCCAACTCTTCCTCTACCTTTCTTCACCAAACCCATTCTTTGTCCACACTGTGATCTCCAATCCTTCAGTTTTCTCCTAGACTGTCTTCTCTGTACTAGTCACTGTTTCTCTTTTCTCCATTTTGAACTTTTTGTTGAACCAGTTAACCTTTATTTTGTCCTCTTGAATCCCTGACCCTCTTGATTGATTGTGCCCTGCCAACCCTCAACCTTGGATAACTTTCACCATCTATTGCCTTTGGTCCTATATACTTCTTACTGATTGGAGAGAAAAAATCATGCAATCATTCTGACCAAGTTCTTTACATATTTGTTACACAACTCAACTGTGCCTTCATTGCTGCTAGGCAATCTTACAATACCTCCTTAATCAACTTGCCATCCCACTCTCCAGAACAACTTTTTCAAATAAACCTCTTCATCCCTCTTCAAGCCTTCCATGACTTCCCCACCCATTCCTACTCTCTTCAGCTGAGAATTTTGAATCATATCTTACAGAAAAAATTAAGGCCATTTGCTATGAGCACTTTCTTCTCCACTCTTCTTTATCTCTTCTCTTAGAAGATGCTTTCTACCTCAGAGAGAATGGATTGCCTTTTATTCTCTCCTCCTTCATTCTCTCACATGAAGAGGTCAACTTTACTTTCAGTCACCTTCAGAAGCTCTGATTCCCTTTCTCTGAACACAATATACAACATTCTCTTGAAGGAAGTGTTTTTTTTTTTTTTTTAATACTAAAATCCTGCTGAAGATTGGTCTCCCTTTACAGAATCTTTTTCCTCCCAGGAGGACAAGCTGGGAGATGGTACAGTGGAGGGAACCCTGGGCATGAAGTCAAGACGTAGCCAAGATGTTAACGTTTTAGTCCATTGTGTTTTAGGTATGTTCCTCCATCATTACTTTTTCAATTTAATTTTTTTCATGTCTGCTTTCTTGTTTCCTTTCAAAAAGAAATTTCTTAATGGTCCTTTTGTAATAATTTTTTTGTTTTTGTTTTTAACCCTATAGGTATCTTTCTCAGTCTAGTTTCTTTTCATTTTTTTCCTTGGGGTAATTTATTTTGTTACTTGCTTGTCTCTTTCTTAGTTGCTGTATTTTTTTTTAACTCTCTTTTTGTATAGGAATAACTTTTTCCCTGAAAGTTGATCTTTCTTCATTGGTTAGATTCAGATTTGCAAGGTATATCATCTTGTGTGTAATGCATCTGGAACTCTTTTGTTCTCTTAAACCCATTATTTCTTTTCTTTCCATTCTTTCCAGGAAGTGTGGAAGTAAGAGTTATTGAATTTCTTTTATTTTACATTTGAAGGTCATTTGCAGAATGTCCCCTGCCCCCTACTGGAATTGACATTGGAATGAGATAGTGCATATAAAGGGCATTATAAGCCATAGATGTCTAATAAATGCCAGCTATTA
Source organism: Antechinus flavipes (assembly GCF_016432865.1). Lineage (NCBI taxonomy): Eukaryota > Metazoa > Chordata > Mammalia > Dasyuromorphia > Dasyuridae > Antechinus > Antechinus flavipes. The sequence continues at coordinate 138,465,702 of NC_067403.1, forward strand.
TTATTTTTTCTCTTTGTATCACTATACTTTTTTAAAAAATCATATACTTGGCTATATAGACTTTCCCATCATTATTTTCTTCTTTAATGTTCTTGGTGTAACCTTAAAGCTTGTCATTTAAATGGCAAAAAGAAGTATTATATCATTATTATTGAATAGATAAAAACTGATACAAATGTTTCATCATTCTTAACTCAGGATTAAAAAAAAAGAATGAAATCTAACAAAAATTTATAAAGTTTGAAAGAAAATATATTCTTAATTCTCAGAAAAGACCTATGGGAAAAAATGACTTTTAGTACCATGCTGGATCCATCTTCTCCCATTAAGTCAGTGTATCAGTTTCACAACAGTTGGTCTGTGAAAATACATACCTATTTGTCTTCGTTCTAGAGGTAGCTGGACAGCTGTTTGATCTGCAAATCTGCAAAGAATCATGTGCTCCTAAAAGAAAAACGCAATAGAATAAGGATTTATTTCAAGCAGCTATTTCAAAGAATTTTTTTTTTTTATTTGTTTGTTTTTAGTGAGAGGATGCATGGCCTAATGATTAGCACTGGATTAGCTCTCAAGTCTCATTTGTGACATAAACTGAGTCTTTGACCTCAGGTAAGTCCTTTAACTTCTCAGGACTTCTAATCATCTTTTTGACTTTAAATTACAGAGAAGGTGTTGACCTGCACTGTGAGGGAATGTCTTTATAATTCTCTATACCAATGAAGTCAAGTCAAGGTTTTGTTTCTTAAGAATAAGGGCATACAAAATGTTTGTGGCAAGCCCTATTTGTAGTGGCTAGAAATTGGAAAATGAATGGATGCCCATCAATTGGAGAATGGTTGGGTAAATTGTGGTATGTAAATGTTATGGAATATTATTGTTCTATATGAAATGACCAGCAGGATGAATACAGAGAGGCTTAGAGAGACTTACATGAACTGATGCTAAGTGAAATGAGCAGAACCAGGAGATCATTATATACTGTATGAAGATGTTCTGATGGAAGTGGATTTAATTTGACAAAGAGATCTAACTCAGTTTCAATTGATCAATGATGGACAGAAGCAGCTACACCCAAAGAAAGAACATTGGGAAATAAATGTGAACTATTTGCATTTTTGTTTTTCTTCCCAGGTTATTTTTATCTTCTGAATCCAAATCTTCCTGTGCAACAAGAGAACTGTTCGGTTCTGCACACATATATTGTATCTAGTATATACTGTGGCATACTTAACATGTACAGAACTGCTTGCCATCTGGGGGAGCGGGTGGAGGGAGGGAGGGGAAAAATCGGAACAGTAGTGAGTGCAAGGGATAATGTTGTAAAAAAAATTACCCTGGCATGGATTCTGTCAATAAAAAGTTATTAAAAAAAAAAAAAAGAGTAAGACATACCTCCATACCCCACCCCACCCTCCTGCTACCTAACACAATAAAAGCTTATAGTTTTTATGAATAAATTGTTTTTTTAATTGATTTCTGAAAAAAAATGACAGTATTTTTTGAGAAGAGTGCTCAGTCATATTTGTTTCCAAGAATCTGATCTTCAGGTGTAATTAATAAGAAATTATCTTTTTACTCTGGGAGATGACTATGAACCACTACATAGAATTCACAATCCCTTTATTTTAGTCCGTCTGCATTTTTGATTTCCTTCACAGGCCAATTGTATACTATTTCAAAGTCAAACTCTTTTTATACAGCCAAACAACTGTTCAGACATGTATACATATATTTTATTTAACTTATACTTTAACATATTTAACATGTATTGGTCAACCTGCCATCTGGGGGAAGGGGTGGGGGGAAGGAGGGAAAAAGTTGGAACAAAAGGATTTGCAAATGTCAATGCTGAAAAATTACTTATGCATATATTTGTAAATAAAAAAAGAAAGAAAGAAAAAATTATCTTTTAGAACATTTTTCTGACTAGTGGCAATTGGCCAAAATCTGATAATCAGATGAAACCTTGAAGAATCAATAACTGATGTTAGTTGTGACAATATTCTAGGAGTACTGGACAGAATATTTTTCCCCTTTAAGAAAATGTTTTCTTTGAATGCCAGTAATGCTAGTAGTTTACACGTTATATCACTTTCAGTATAAAGCATCTTATATGATTTCACTTTATCTTCACTTTATTATTTAAAGGTAGATAGTACAAGTATCATTACCTTCATTTTGTAATTAAATAAATTGAGATTTATAGAGTTTAAAGTGTCCAAATCCAGTTCCTTCTACTAGACCACAAAGTAGTAACAAAATTCTGTGTAAATGATGTCCAGGGATTCTACCCAGTGACAGTGGGGAAAGAGAAAATTGATGAATAATTTAATATTAGCTTTTCTAGTCCTCAGGAATCTCTATTTGACAGTTTAATCACTGCTATATTTTTTGTTGCACTATCCCTTCTTCTACCCACTTACCAATTTAGTGAAGATATATAATTAACTCTCATTTTGTCTTGTCCTCTACAATTTTATGTGTTTCTCTACCTCACAGGAAAAAAAAAAAAAAAAACTAAAATAAAGGTTGAAAATTATTTTTTACTGTGAAAAAACTGAATGTTTTCTCTTAGTGCCATAATTTTAGGAGGCTTTTTGTTGCTGAAGGAGTAGAAACCTACAGAGGCAAATGGTGAACTAATTATTTTGCCCAGTATTCTTAATTTATGTGTGGCCAGATCAGAAGTAGAGAAAGAACAAGTGAAATGAATGCTATGGAATAATTTGTTTTAGGTAGAACAGTGACATTTTCTAAGGGAACAAAACTTTCTACCACTTGAACAGAGGTTGAATTGTTGTGCCACAGTTCCCGTTTACTGTTCTGCCTCAATTTCCCTAAATTGTCCTGCCTCAGATTCCCTGAATTGTTCTGCCTCAGTTCCTAATTGTTCTACTCAATCCTGCAACACCATCCCTCCCTCCTAATCATCATGATCCAGATAAGGAGAAAAACCTTCTATCTTAGACATCATGACTCTAGACCTTCCCAACTTATCAGGTGCCTCTCCCTACCCTGTCAGGACCAGACTGATAGTCCATCCCCCTCTCAGTGCTCTACTCCCCCCTCCCCCCGGTAGCTTGGAGCCATATGTATGTGTGTGTGTGTGTGTGTGTGTGTGTGTGTGTGTGTATAAAATATATATATATATATATATATATATATATATATATATATATATATATATATATATATGTCATTGAGAACTCACATAAATGCGCTGGACTCTGATTCTTGGAGACAATAGTCTCATTCAGCCCTAGAGGCAGAATGATTCTACTCTGCCTCCAGTAAAGCTCTCCCTTTCAAGTAAAATATTAAAAACTCTCTAATCTCTACCCTGCCCCAGTTTCTCCAGCATTACATTTTGGGGGGCTTCCCAGTGAGATAGGAGAGCAAGATTAGAGATTAGAGACCTTCGGGTCTCTACCTTGGGCCTTGGAGTGGTTGAGGATCTGGGTTCTTGGCCTGGAAAGACTGGCCCTCTGGATTTATCCAGTCTCTGAGAAAGAGAGCATTTTTCAGCCAGTCATGCCCGCTGATGGATGCCACAGGAAAGTAATCCTGGATGTCTTAGGACATAATCTGATCTGTTTACCTGTTCTACCTGTCTGTGCTAGCATCTGGATTCTCAGAATAATAAAATGATGACAGGCATTAAATTCTGAGAATGGTATCATTCCAGGACATTGGATGATCCCCTCTGTTTTTGGTGTCTTCTAAGACACATCTGGTCTGATTTGATTCTGAGCGCCCTTTTGAGCATTATCTTGTTATATGTGTTAAATGGTTGTTTAATGTTGTAATTGTGCAATCTATGAGTGATTTGTATTCTATGTTCTATGTGACTTGTCTGTTAAAAAAGCTCTGTTAAAGTTTTCAAAACAATGATTAAGAACTGGTTATTTCACAGAGAGGCTTGGAGAGACTTACATGAACTAAGTGAAATGAGCAGAACCAAGAGATCATTTTATACTTCAACAAAGATACTGTATGAGGATGTATTCTGATGGAAGTGGATTTCTTTGACAAAGAGAAGATCTAACTCAGTTTCAATTGATCAATAAGGGACAGAAGCAGCTACACCCAGAGAAGGAACACTGGAAAATGAATGTAAACTGCTTGCATTTTTGTTTTTCTTCCCAGGTTATTTTTACCTTCTGAATCCAACTCCTCCTGTGCAACAAGAGAACTGTTCGGTTCTGTACACATATATTGTATCTAGGATATACTGTGACATATTTAACATGTACAAGACTGCTTGCCATCTGGGGGAGGGGGTGGAGGGAGGGAGAGGAAAAATCGGAACAGAAGTGAGTGCAAGGGATAATGTTGTAAAAAATTATCTGTCAATAAAAAGTTATTAAAAAAAAAAGTCCTATGCTCTGACATGAGTTCTGTCAATAAAAAGTTATAATTATTAAAAAAAAAAAAAAGAACTGGTTATTTCAATGTTGCAACTAGGCTTAGTATAAAAATTTGCTTGTCATTTTAAACTTTTTAATGTGTTGTACTAATTTGTAAGTAAAAAAACAACAACAACAATGACAACAAAACTGGGCTATTTTAAGACTGGCAGAAGCCGTTTTTCAAAGCCAGGCTAATAGGATTTCTAAGGGAAAAATCAATACAACCTTATCTGATTCAAATTAAAACCTGGCCTATTCTGGGCTGAGGAGATAAAGCCTCTGGAGGACAAAAGAGTTTATGCTAATTGTTCTGAAACTTGGGGAAAGGTTTTCGAGAACTAGTTTAAATCTAAGTAAAAAAAAAATAAAACAAAATAAAACAAAATATATCCTTTTGGGTAGTTTTTAAATGGTGGGAAATAGTTTTACTGTTGCCCATGCAGGGTAGATTTGGTTATCTTGAGTACAAGATTTTAAGAACAATGGCTTGTTAAATCCAGGTTCTGTTAACTTGCCTGAAAGAAGTCATGGGACTCCAATTAGGTAAAGTATGTTACCTTCTAAAACACATTGGGTAATTTGTTAACATTTTAAGTTATGCTTTAAATCCACCTCTGCTGGACATGTGGGTTTTATGGAATCATTTAGCTATTCACTGTATTGTGAATCTTAAAAGTTTTGAAGGTGAGACACAAAAAGGAAAATTTGCATGTGGAAAAGAAGTTGGGTGGGGTAGGGAGAAACAGGATTTTTTGACTTCAAACGTGAAGATTAAACTCACCCCTCACTGCTTTTGCTACTTTAGCAATGGAGCATCTAGTTAGAAAGGTTGTTGGAAATTGTTTAAAGCATGTAGCAAGAGGGAAAAGAAGAAAGTTGAGTAGAGGGTCAGGAAGTTAGGAGAAATGCTATGTGGAATGGGGGAAGGATGGTCATGGAAAAAGCATTGTCAAGGTGACAATCTAATCCCCCTCCCCGCAACTAAGTGTGTCCCATCCTCTTTCTGCAGAGGCTTGGCTCTGGCAGTTAATTGACTGAAAATTTGTTTCTTTAGATACATAATGGTTTCCTTGGTTAAGGAATATGGTTATAAATGTGATCTATAATTTGATAGGGCTATTTCTAAAAGCTTAATTGATATTTTAAAGAATCTTTAAGATTCTCTTATGTGGTGTTTGGATAATCTGTATAAGTTTTAATTGATTGTATTGGGTTATCCTGAGGTTATTTAAAGGGCCTCTGAAAATAAGTTTTTTCTTTTGTCCTGTTTGTTTCTGTTATGGACATTATGCAATTTGGAACTTTTTCTATGTATTAGATATTTTTATAGAAAAATGATTTGTATAATGTTCAACGTATATATCTATTTGGGCATGAAAAATGTAAACTTACAGGGACAAATTTCTTACTGCTATCAATATAAGGTCATGGTAAATACCTGTTTAGGGTTTATCTGAAACTTTGGTTAATGGGATTTGTCAGGGGAGGTAAAATTTCTTGGGCTTGTAGTTAATATTATTTGGGAGTTTTAAAGCTCCATTGGGACAATTATCTGGAGTAAAACTGGGTTAAGGCTATTTTATCTTGTATGAGCTTAGGGATCAGTTTTGATTGCTTATATTGTTAGTCACATCCCTGCATTTTTTTTCCTCCTGTGACTAATCTGAGCCAATGGTCAATAGAAACTGTTAATACAATTCAATTATGTCATACCTTGCTGTTTCCAATCTGGTTATATGTAATCAATATATCCTAAATACTTGGGCAAATGGGTATTTGGCCTGGTCATCTATCTGTTACTGGATAATACTGGTATCTGTGGATAGCCAGATTTTTTTTTTTTTTTTTTTAAAGGTTTCTAAATAATGAGAGAACAGTTAGTCCTTCACAATGGTCTGTGAAACCTAAATGCTGTTTTATTTACTGGGGCTATGTTTGTCTGTCCTGTGAAGAAAGCTCATCTCTTCACATAGGAGCTGCTGGCTAATCCATACTAGTCTCTCCACATTTTGCAGCAGTCTTGTGAACCAAGTCTTTCTATCTCAGACTGTTCTAACCTTTATTTGTTATATTTGTGTTTTTTGTTCTAGATTTTGGTCAAATTACAGCCATATTGAATTGCTTCTGGAATCTCAGCATACCACACCCATCCCCCTGCTTGAACTGAGAGCCAGTTCTCTGCCCATTCTCAGACTGAAGCAGCCTGGATAGAGACTATCACCCCTTATCATCATGAAGTAGTTTTGAAAGAGGCTTTGCCCTCTGCCCTAATAAACTGATATGGGAATCTGGGAATGGTGATGAATGACTATTAAACAGTAATAGATAAAGGGTCATCTATTATTGTGTGCTTAGGATTTGGAATGGAAATTGTTAAAATTGTATAATAATTGCTGTTATGTTTGAGGGATTTTTAGGAGATCCTACTGTATTAGTCTATTATGTGTAGGAATTTTAATTCACTCTTGGGATTTATATGTGGGATAGTTATTTGATAATTCTTTTCCATGAGAAAAAAAAAAAGGGAGGAAGAGATATGAAATTGAGGAAACTAGTGGATTTTTCTCAAAATACCTGAAAGAACGGGAATCCCTAGTTCCAATTCACTTTGTCTCAGGCACTTCTGCCCCACTCTCTATCTCATCAGTTTAGATTGAATTGGAAGTCCTTCCAAGCACTTCTTTAAACTTATTGGACTATGATTGCTGTTTATGCTTTAGCTTTGGAATCCCTTATTCTGTTGGAATTGCCCTGGCAGACTCAGTTTTGGGGCCTATTTTTTAAGGAAATCTCCAAGATAGACACTTATCTTCGTTCTGGCAGTCTCTCTGATCTGTTTCTCCAGTCCTGTAACCCCATTAATTAATATTTCAGCATTCTCAAAGGACCTTGAAGTTTGGTATCAGGCCTCTGAGTTTATGGTTTGCCTGCCTTGATGGTCTAACTGTGTATACTTTGATAACTGCTCAGAAATCTGTATCCTGGTAGCGGGGTTTCCCAGTCTATTCTCCCAGGAAGAGACAGATGGAGCCACTTTCAGCCTCCCCTCCTGCCCCTGAAGAGTCTATCAGACAGAGATGTGCTCTGCCATTCCTTCCCCTCCTAGTAGGGCTACGGCTGGAAGACACCACTGCCCTTAGCACCAAAGCCCTACTGACCAAAAGTTCTGGGTATGTTGAGTTAAGTGCACAAATGACCACAGATTTAACTCACAGTGAATTGTCCATCTCAAACTGAATTCCCTGGCTGAGATGATGCTCCAACTGCAGAGGACCTGACATGCTAGCAACAGGGAGCCTTTGTACTACTGTTAACTCTGGGATTGTCAGGGAGAGACTTGTCCTTGACATAAGTCCTTGCATTTTTCTAGTTTTATTTTGATTTATTTGCCTCACATAGGGTTGGTCTGCTCAATCCTGCAACACTATCCCTCCTTCCTTCATCATGATCCAGATAAGGAGAAAGACCTTCTATCTTAGCCATCATGACCCCAGATCTTTCCTACTTATTAGGTGTCTCCCCCTATTCTGTCATTGTTCTTCTTGATCTCAACTTATCAGAATGTCCAGTGCCTCCCCCAACCCTGTCAGAACTGGATTGATAGTCCGTTCCCATTCTCAGTGCTCTGCCTCTGCCTCAGTCTACCCCCTGGTAGCTTGGAGCCATGTACATATATATGTGATTGAGAACTTATATTAGCAGCTGGATGCTGGATTCTTGGAGATGATAGTCTCATTCAGCCCTGAGACCAAACCAAGGATCCATTTGGTCCCAGTAAATCTTTCCTTTTCAAATAAATATTAAAAACTCTCTAATCTCTATCCTGCCTCAGTTTCTCTGGCATTACAGAATCATTAACCATTATTTGGCTTCTAAGGCTATTTGTTCATTAAGTATGGGGTCTCCCAATGAGGAAACTAAGACAATTATCAATTATTATAGGGAAACTTATATAGTTAACTTAAAGATATTTATCCTGATTTTCATGTGCTTTAAAAAAAATAAAGGTGAATTAGGGATTTGGTCTTTAAGGAAAGAATTCAAGCAAATTTGTTCTGAAAGATTTCTTTGTTTTTAAAGCAAAGTGGAGAAGAAAGAATGAGCAAAGAGAAGGATGCTTTAAGGGAAGTCAGAACTATTTAATATATTTTTTCTCTGTCAGGGAGGATAATTTTTGAAAAAAAAAAAAGAACAAAAAAGAAATCTCTAACAGCAGGTTAAGACTAAAATGTGAGGAAAAAGTAAGAGTACTTAGCTATCTTTACTTAAGAAAGGCTTTATATATTGATCTATCTATCAAAATAAATGATTGTCATGACTGCACCCTTCAGTAATCAATGAAAGTCTGCTGAGAATGGGAAAGATGCTTCAAAACTGGGTAAGTGTAGGTATCCTTCATTTCATTACAGGTAAGAGATTTTCACGCTATTGTCTACTGAATTTGGCTTTCATTCCTGATCAACTTCTAGAATGCATAATTGAAGGAAGCTTGGAGAATATAAAAAGGAAGCATGGATTACAAAGAAAATGGTCATGCCATCCTAACCTCATTTCTTCTGACAGCACTGCCAAACAGAAGAATTAGCAGAATGCTTTCTCTGATTGTCTTTCTGTCTCTGTATAAATAATTTATTGACATTTCAGAAAGTATGGCAATATTTCATCATGGTCTTATAGAAAATTCAGACGATTTTGAACTAGATGACTGTTACTTTATATGTATTTCGAGCTGGATGGATGGCAGGATGGAAACCACTGATGGAACTCTGGCTCTGGTCTCTGGGAGAGAATCTGATCTTGGACTTATGGTACTTAACTTTTTTTTAATCAATGACTTGTTAGAAACACAGATGCTATGTTTACCAAATTTATGGATTATACAAAGTTGAGAGGGATAGGTACCACACTAGAGATTTTAAAAAGTCTTGAGACTATATTAAGCTGAATCTAAGAAGATGAAATTTAATAGGAATAAATAAAAAGGTTAAAAAATGTAGGTTAAAAAATCACCTTTACAAATATAAGATGGGGACATCTGGATAGATAACAGTCCTGTTATGAAAAAGTCCTGGGAATTCAATATGGTTCAGTGTTATGATATGACAGTTAAGGAAGCTATTATAGTAATCTTAGACCGTATTAAGGTTGAGTTTGGGGAATTCTGACTTCATCAGACCATTTCTAGTTTACTGATTACTCATCTTTGCATGCTATATTCTAGGAAAGTCATATTAAACTGGAGAGTTCAGAAGGTCATTAAGATTATACTATTTAGGCATCAGTTGGGATGTCTGAGAACAGGAAGGTGATAGCTGAATGCTTTTGTCTGGACAGCCAGTGAAAATGCCTGGAATTAGGAAATAAAGTGTTTTGCTGGAGGAGCATCAATGAATTGATCTTGTAGAGGACTTACTTAAGGACTGTAATTGACTAGATATACTAGACAGTATAGTCACACAGAATAAGCAAAAAGGGATGAGACATGATCTTTACCATAGGAGGGCCACCTCACAAAGAGGACTGAAGTAACTGCACCTTTAGTGATCGTTCATGGAAATTCTGTAATGTGATTCTGAGAGCAGATCCAGTGCTAATCCAAGGTCTAGAACGCACTCTCTACTTATCTATGTCTCCTGTTTCCACCAAGACTCAGATAAAATTCTGACTTCTATGAGAAACCTTCAATGCTTATCCTTTCTCTCAGTTGATTATCTCCAAATTATTCTGTATACAATTTTTACAGTTGTATTCATGTTGTTTTCCTATAGAACCTTGAGCTACTTCATAACTTTAGATGACTTCTCTTTGTTATCCTCGGGACATAACACATTTTATGGCAAACATGAGGTACTTCATAAATGCTTACTGATCACCTGGAAGGTGATCATTTCTTGATCTAAAGTCTGATCTGAGGTCATTTCTTGAAGTAAACTGCCAACTCTACTACAGAAAACACAACTCCGTTGGGCTGGAAACATTGTTTTGAATGCCAAATATTTGCAGGCCAAAAAAAATTATTTTATGGAGAACTCACACAGGGCAAACACTCACAAAGTGGTCAGAAAAAGTAATACAAGGTGATGTTCTCTATGAGCAAAGCAGAATTGAATTAGCCTAAAAGAAACGTGAGATGCACAAAACTAGAGAAGCCACTCCAAATATTCATATAAACTATTTGTATCTGACCTGTGGCAGGACATTCTGAGCTTAAAGTGGTCTGATCAGCCACAATCAGACACACTATAACTCAATTCTAACATAGTGATGTCATTTTGGTCTTCCTAGAGAATGAAGGACAACAACCAATCAACCAACTGACTGACTGATTTTAATGGATCAATATTAATTGGAAGTTGTCTAATGAAGCATATGAGAGATCTGTCCTATTGAATGTCTTGACCAGTTACTTGGATGAAAAATCACAGAGCTTCTTAAAGACACAAAGATTTGATGAGCAATTAACACCCTGTGGGACAGATTCAGGATCCAATGCTAAATTCAAATCAGAAAGAATTGAAACACAATGCATGCTAAAAATTTCCATTAAAAATGAGTCTTTCAATTTTAAGTCTATCTGTATAACATAAGAGACCTAACTCTGGGAGGGATTTCAGAAGTCACCTAACCCAGAGATGTCAAGCTCTGTGGCTCAACACTCCAAGTATGGCCTAAACCAAATCAAAAAGTAACTGGGAAACATTTAACAAAAATAAATGAAAATGATCATGTTAACAGGTGGTTTTCTAAGTCATTCTGTAGCTTGCAGAGATCTGATCTAATTCTAACTTTTTGACATCATCGATTCAGATATATAATATATAATAATTACAATTTTACAGTAAAATTAATAAAGGAAAATCTCAAAGGATCACAACAAAGTGCTTTTAAAAAAATAAGTGATTTCTTCACCACATTATAATGCCATCAACTTAGATGTATCAAATCCAATAATTAGATAAATAAATTACATCACTGAAGAGATTAATTAATAAAGAACAATAATGGAAAAGTTAGTTTGTGTTCTAGTCATCTAGTAAGCATCTATTAAGTGTCTACTATGTACCAAGGACTATGTAGCAGACACAAAGATAAAAGTCATTGTCCTTAAGGAATTTGCAGTCCCTTCAAGGAAACTACTTGCCATATATTCAAATGCATATAAAATTATAAAAAGTAATGGAGGTGAGCAGAGTGCTAAAAATTAGAGAGCAGCAAAAGCCTCTTTGAGGAGGCTGAACTTTGAAAAAAAAAACGTAGGTTTTAAGGTGGGGAATTTGAGCATTTCATGAACAAAAAAAAATTAAGAAGAAAGAAGAGGCAATGTGTGAAGAAAAGCAATTTAATTTGTACAACAGCATCAAGTGTCACTGTCACACTAATACAAATGTATTAGCTGCGATTTTGAATCATATTTTCATGACTCAAAATTGCTATGTTAATAGTCCAATATATTCCTTTTTTTTAATCTTCAAAAACATTAACACATTGAATTATTTGTAATTAAAACCTAAAAACATTATTTATTCTAATATAAACTTGATAGGGGAAAACATAAAAAAGCTATAGAAAGAAAATATGATGCATTTCTGGATTATTTATTACCTTGTAAGATAAAACTTCCTTGAATGGTTCACTAAAACAGAAAAAGTAATAAGTCATTATTTAAAATAATAATACAAAATGCTAATTAAAATGGTTTAGATGATTAAATTCCAAGGAAATAACTGTCTTATCTGAACAGTTTACATGAGAAAAGAGTAATATAGTTGTTATAGTCATCTTGTCTAACGTGGCTAAGGTATAGCATGCTAAGTATCTAATTCATTTTAGTGTATTTTTTTGTGGGTTGATTTCTTTCATAGATATTTATATTTTTTAAAAGAACAAACATTTTAAAAAATGGTTTAAATTTTTTATTATGTTTCAGTCCAAAAAGTCATAGTTCCAGATTCAGGCAGACTTAATATCCATAAGTACTAATCATCTTGCTAACTTACCTTGTGAAATTGAGGGTTTTTCCCTACCTGCCTAAGTTATGCAATAATAATTATTTATGTATTTTCTAGGCTGATTCTCCCCCAAATGATGAGTTTTTTGTTTGGGTGGAAATAGGAGAAAAAATTTTAGTGATAATTTTTAGAAAGCTTTAAACATGATTGTCCTCAAAATTATGAGTCTTTTGTTTGGCTTGAAGCTAACTTTTTTTGAAAACACTCTAGGAGAATAGGAGAAGAAATTTAATGATAATTTTTAGAAAGCTCTGCTGAGTACTTCCTTTAATTTTCAAGACAGAGAATACATAATCATTCTTGTGTATGTATAAGTTAATAGGTTGTTTATAAAGTTCTTGAGAAGCTTTACAATATACATTTATTAATTATGCAGCGTATTTAAGAGAAAATGAAACAATAAATGCTTATATTGTTAAAATATGATTTTACTTCTTTGTCTTTAGTTCTCTTTCTACGTGTTGAGATGTGTAGCTATAGATGAAGATGAAGAGAAAAAAGTCATATTATGACCTGTTAATTTATAATGATTACATAAGGTTCAACCAAAAATGGGTTTTATTTGCTGTCAAAGGTCTTGGGTCTTACTATTAGTATGCAATCACACAGCTAGGTCGCATGATAGATAGAGCATTGGGTTTGGACTCAGGAAATTTTGTTGTTCTGTTCTTTTGGGTTTTCTTGGTAAAGATACTGGAGTGATTAGCCATTTTTTTCTCCAGTTCATTTGAAAGCACCGTATACCTGACTTAAGACATTTTATTAATTGTATGACTGTGAGAAATGATTATTAATAATCAATATCTTGAGAGATTCAGAGGCTTTTAAATTTTTTCGTTTAAATTCCTTATTTTAAAAGTTCAGATTTTCTTCACATGGACATTACTGATAATAATACATACATACTACATAGACTCTTCCCATCTTGTTCAGTTCCATCCCAACCTTGCAAGAATTTTAATCTAAAGTGGGGAAGCCCATTGTGCTCTACTCAAGCTTGAGTGGAGACAGATCCTTTTGTCTAGATAGCCCAAGGTTGGAAGTGCCCCTTTATAAAAATATTTTCTCTGTCCAGGAATGATAAGATAATGGGGTAACAAGAACTCATATTTTTAAATTGGAATAATTTTACTTCCTCTTTTCCTGTCCTTATTTCGTTAACCAGTTTATCTTGTATAGTTAAATCTAGAAAGCACATAACATATCTAACTAGCTTCTATGTCAAATAATACTGACAGTGGACACTACATTTTAACCTTGATCATACTGGAAAAGCTTCTGTTTTATTTATTTATTTTATTTATCTGTTTGCAAATAATTGATTTATATACAACTAAGCATTTGCAAGCAAGAAAAATACAAATCAAATCAAAAAATAATGAAAGAACCACTCCAATTTTCATTGTACTGGTACCTTTTTTTTTTTTTTTTAAAGGAGGAAGAAGGATTTAAAACCAGTTAGTTTTATTTCTAAATTTATATAGGCATATTTCCAGCATATTAAATCCCAATTCCTCAATCCAACAGATAGCTTTTTAAAAATAAACAAACAAGCCTCAGGTTTTTGTTTGACCTTGTTCCTTGATTTTACCTTCTTGGAAATGTAAACTTCAAAGTGTTCTGAATGAAACCGTAACAGCAAGGGCTTGTAACAAAGGCAGCCTGAGCCTTGGTGCAATGCTCAATTACCATGTCTGTGGCCACCCCACAAGCATGCAAAGCCACCTAGGAAACAAAATCAAAGTTTAGTGATAGGTTCACAGTTCTTTCATAGGGCTAATTTTATAACTTGATTACATGAGATTTTTCATTTCTAGCCCCAACGACTGACCTCTCAAGAAGCTCCAAGCCTTCATTTTCATTATTCATTAAATATTTCCTATTAGAAACATTCCAAACAACATCTTATACATAATCATTTATCAAATAATCATAGCTGATGAGGTCCAGTACCAAATGATGAGGCTGGGATAGTGTTATGGGCCAGAACTCTGAATTTGAAATAAGGATTCTTACAAGGTGCTGAGTGGAATTGATAGAGACAATGGTTATTTAGCATGATGCTTAACAGTTCTCTAGTTCAGTACATGGGTATTTAGTACTTACTTTAGTTCTATAAGATTCACACCTTTGATTAGAGAGGATATAAGCTCCGACAAACTCAGCCAGAATCAGAACTAGGGAAGACAGAGAAGTGGTGGCAGGCTCTCCTCCTTCGCTTCTCCACTGAAACCAAGATCTGGAAGCCTCCAGAAAACTAGCCGAGCCCTAAGTGAAGGGGATAGGACTTTGAAGGAGACAATAAAGGATTTGGACTTTAACCCCTGGCTGTACTTGTGTGGTGATTATTGAACTGAAATGAAGGCTGCCTCCAGGGACCCCAAGAAAACCTCAACAGAGAATATTACATTTTAGAGAGAATATTACAGAGTAGCAATTCTTAGTTTGAAATGTGAAGAATTCACAATGGCACTCTTTTTGACAAAAGATAATTTTATTTATGAGAAAAAATTATGGACAATGGGAGTGGTAAATATGAAACAATTCAGGAGATCATATAGTTTGCAAAGAAAGGAGTTTTTAACAATTAACAAGGGAAAAAGGCAAATTCCCTAGTGAACTCACAAATAACCAGAAATCCACCATGATGTGGATTAGGAGTTTAGCACCCTAAAAGTTAGCTCTAACAAGGAGAAAGATACCATGAGAAATGGGGGAATTGAGGGAGAAGAAAGGTACCATGAGACAGAGTGCCATGGCAAGTCAATCTCTAAAAGGAATTGAGCAAAGATGGAATAGACCATGGGCAGATTTATAGGGTCTGGCATTACAACTTCCTGCTTGGATATTGCTTGGGGCTTTCAAAGACCTCCACAATGGGACTCTAGAATTGAGCTGATGCCATCAGTGCTCTTCCCTGCCTGCCTCAGGGAACATTCAGCTTCAGACTTTCTCTGTCAATTCCACTTAGTTATCTAGGATTTCATCAATATCAAGTATGTTAGTGTAAAATGATATAGTGGGTAACAGTGCTGGATTGGGGATTAGGAATTCCAGAGTTTAATTTTGTCACAGACTCTCACTGTGCAACCTTGGGCATGTCATATGAGTCTTGTTTACTTATCTATATAAGACAAGAATCATAATAGCATATATCTTAACCAGTTGTGGAAAAAAAAAAAAGAAATTGTAAAATGCTTTGTAAATCTTAAAGGACTAAAGAAATCATCATCAGATTGGTTTATTCATATTAATAAAGAAAATGCACCAAGTTGAAAGATTACAACTTTTCAAAGTCAGCAAGTAGTTGAAACAAGAGTTCATAGGCCTAATAGCACATTATTAAAAAATGGTTTAAATACATGATCTCACTTTTTCCTTATAAGACTACTGTGAGGTAAATATGCTCATTTTATAAATGAGGAAACCAAGGCTCAAAGAGACTTATGTGACTAGTCATTAGCAGAGAAACAAGATGTATACCCAGGCCTCCAGGGTCCAATTCCACTGCTCTTTTTACTATATCATACTCTCCTACTTCCCCAGATCCTGTGTTTCAGTACAAAATTCAATCATTTGGAACCAATAAAGCAAACATAAAAGTTATTTTACATAACTTGAAAAAACTTGAGAAAATTCTTGAAGAAGAAAAGTTAAAATTTCAGTGTGTAAACTAGTGATCTTGTTAAGTGTAGATTTTAGTGCAATTACGTAAGATATTTTAAAGGAATTAATTGAAAAAGCACAAATAAAACTTGGGTATAAATCTCACAATGAGAGCCTTAATAATCTATGAAGGGAAAATCAAATTCTGACCATTATTTTTTTGTTTCATTTATTTTCATGATATATATTTCATTTAAGGATCTTAAGCTTTGTTATCAAAATAATATGTAGTGGAGAAAAAGTATAATTATTAGAGTAAATCTAGAAAAATGATTTTCTAAGGGGAATAAGTCCTGAAGACTCTGAAAACCCCAGAGGATTATACCTATTATATGGGAATATATGCAGAAAACTTGCTCTCCATTTTATTTCAGCAGCCTACATACAAACTTTGAATGCTGTATAACCCCTGGGCCAAGTTCTTCTCATTTACAATTTTGCTTTCTAATGTTCAAACTCTCATTAACTTTAAAGGAAAATTGAACAGACAGACCTTATGAAAATGTCATGTTGGAAAATAAGATTGAGTTACTGTTTCTTCTTTGAGATGTGTTTAAGCGTATCTATGTATATGTACAGGAGTAGGGGTGGGGTGGGGTGGGGAAAGAGATGTATGTGCATGTCTACTGGTTAAATTAAACCTCAAAACATCCAAAATGAATTTATTATCTTTACCCCCAAATGCATCTCTTTCTCTAACTTTTCTATTACTACAGAGGGTACCACCATTCTTTTACTCACCCAAACTTGTAACTTGAGTCTCATTTTTAACTCCTACTCTCATCCCTATATTTAATCAACTGCCACATCCTATTGTTTCTACCTTTGTAATATATCTTGTATATGCCCCTTTCTCTCCCCTGACAATATCACCATGCTTTTTCAGACCCTCAACACCTGGACCATTGCTATTGATTGGTCTCCCTGCCTCAAGTTATGCCCTCAGATGTCAAATTGATCTTCCTAAAGTAACTGAAAACTTTGGTCAGGTGACTCCCATAATATGTTTTTTTCTTTTCCAGGTTCACATTCTCTTTTTGAAATGGAGAAGTGATTTTGTTTACTTAGTTTGAACAGAATAAACAGAAGAATAAGAACTACTTGTACAAACCAGAGTTTTTATTCTATTAAACCTGAAGCCAATTCCCATTATCCTCAAAATGTAGTGGTCCAAAAAAAAAAAAAAAAGAGAACAATCTCAATTCAATGATTTTTTAAAAGCAAATTATATTCAGACTCTAAGTGTAAAATAAAATTAGAAAAGCACACCATTGAAATGACAGTAATAAAAAATTAAAAAAACTTTAAAAAATCTAACTCCCCTTTCCACTACTTATCCTAAAATGTCATAGACTGAATTAAGATTACATACATATGCAGAAATTAAACACAGTCACAAATAGATATGTGGCAAGAATTGACTCAGTTATTCCCTGAAAGATGACCTGATTAAATGTATGATTCTGTTGAACAGTATATTTAAAATGTAATAGGTAAAAGAGTAAATAAAATTTTATTGCAGGTTATAATTTTGTTCACCAAACTTGTTAAATGCTTTAGGCCCAGGATCCTTAACTAAAACGGAAAGTCCAGAAAATTATCCTTTGCTGCTAAATTTTCTCCCAGAAATCTCTGAAGTCTTATGGCCCCAGAACCTACTTAAATACAAAGAATGATTTGACTGAGGCTTCAACAATTCCAGTATCAGGCTTCATGGCTGAGCTTTACTTAGCTTGATGCCAGACCTACACATGAAAGAAATAAACACTTTATAAAAGTAGCTACTAATTTCTTCAAGGGAATCTAAGACTAAACACCAAGGTTCTTTGAAAAACACTGAAATTAGCATAGAATTACCCTATGTAGTAATTCTTAGAAGAATATATATTTATGCTCCAAGTCATTATTAAACAAAGAAATGACAATTAAGACAACTCTGAGATACCACTACACACCTGTAAAATTGGCTAGACTGACAGGAAAGATAATGCGAAATGTTGGAGGGAATGTGGGAAAACTGGGACACTGATACATTGCTGGTGGACTTGTGAACACATTCAGCCATTCTGGAGAGCAATTTGGAACTATGTCCCAAAAGCTATCAAACTGTGCATACCCTTTGATCTAGCAGTGTTACTACTGGGCTTATATCCCAAAGAAATGTTTTTTTTTTTTAATTTTATTAATAACTTTTGACAGAACCCATGCCAGGATAATTTTTTACAACATTATCCCTTGCACTCACTTCTGTTCTGATTTTTCCCCTTCCTCCCTCCATTCCCTCCCCTAGATGGCAAGCAGTCCTATATATGTTAAATATGTTGTAATATATCCTAGATACAATATATGTATGCTGAACCAAACAGTTCTCTTGTTGCACAGGGAGAATTGGATTCAGAGGGTAAAAAATAATCTGGGAAGAAAAACAAAAATGCAAATAGTTTACATTCATTTCCCAGTATTCTTTCTTTGGGTATAGCTGTTTCTGTCCATCATTGATCAATTGAAACTGAGTTAGATTCTTTGTCAAAGAAATCCACTTCCATCAGAATACATCTTCATACAGTATCGCTGTTGAAGTATATAATGATCTCCTGGTTCTGCTCATTTCACTTAACATCAGTTCATGTAAGTCTCTCCAAGCCTCTCTGTATTCATCCTGCTGGTCATTTCTTACAGAACAATAATATTCCATAACATTCATATACCACAATTTACTCAACCATTCTCCAATTGATGGGCATCCATTCAATTTCCAGTTTCTAGCCACTATAAACAGGGCTGCCACAAACATTTTGGCACATATAGGTCCCTTTCCCTTCTTTAGTATTTCTTTGGGATATAAGCCCAGTGGAAACATTGCTGGATTATAGGGTATGCACAGTTTGATAACTTTTTGGGCATAATTCCAAATTGCTCTCCAGAATGGTTGGATTCGTTCACAACTCCACCAACAATGCATCAGTGTCCTAGTTTTCCAGCATCCCCTCCAACATTCATCATTATTTTTTCCTGTCATCTTAGCCAATCTGACAGGTGTGTAGTGGTATCTCAGAGTTGTCTTAATTTGCATTTCTCTGATCAATAGTGATTTGGAACACTCTTTCATATGAGTGGTAATAGTTTCAATTTCATCATCTGAAAATTGTCTGTTCATATCCTTTGACCATTTGTCAAGTGGAGAATGGCTTGATTTCTTATAAATTAGAGTCAATTCTCTATGCATTTTGGAAATGAGGCCTTTATAAGAATCTTTAACTGTGAAGATGTTTTCCCAGTTTGTTGCTTCCTTTCTAATCTTGTTTGCATTAGTTTTGTTTGTTCAAAGGCTTTTTAATTTGATATAATCAAAATTTTCTATTTTGTGATCAATAATGATCTCTAGTTCATCTTTGGTCACAAATTTCTTTCTCCTCCACAAGTCTGAGAGATAAACTAATCTATGTTCCTCTAATTTATTTATAATCTTGTTCTTTATGCCTAAATCATGGACCCATTTTGATCTTATCTTGGTATACGGTGTTAAGTGTGGGTCCACCAAAGAGATCTTAAAGAAGGGAAAGGGACCTGTATATGCAAAAATATTTGTGACAGCCTTCTTTGTAGTGGCCAGAAACTGGAAACTGAGTGGATGCCCATCAATTGGAGAATGGCTGAATAAATTGCGGTATATGAATGCTATGGAATATTATTGTTCTGTAAAAAATGACCAACAGGATAATTTCAGAAAGACCTGGAGAGATTTACATGAACTGATGCTGAGTGAAACAAGCAGGACCAGGAGATCATTATATACTTCCACAATACTATATGATGATCAATTCTGATAGACATGGCTCTCTTCAACAATGAGATGAACCAAATCAGTTCCAATAGAGCAGTAATGAACTGAACCAGCTACACCCAGCAAAAGAACTCTGGGAATGAGTGTGAACCACTACACAGAATTCCTAATCCCTCTTATTTTTGTCTGCCTGCATTTTTGATTTCCTTCACAGGCTAATTGTATACTGTTTCAAAGTCCGATTCTTTTTATACAGTAAAATAACTGTATGGACATGTATACATATATTGTATTTAACATATACTTTAATATATATAACATGTCTTGGTCAACCTATCATCTGGAAAAGGGGGTGGAGGAAGGAGGGGAAAAATTGTAACAAAAGATTTTGCTGAATCAAGGCTGAAAAATTACCCATGCATATATCTTGTAAATAAAAAGCTATAATAAAAAAAAGAAGAATATATATGTGTGTGTGTATATATGTATATATATATACATATATATATATATTTTAAGCTTTTCTCAAATTGTAATTGAGTAGAACAGAATCTAGCTATTTGTTTCTTTTTCTGGATATACAGACAAGATAGCATTTGACTTGGAATCAAGACCTGAATTCAAATCCAACTACAAGATACTTAGTAGCTAACTCTGTAACACTAGGGAAAGTCCCTTAAATTCTTTTTTATCTTAGTTTCCTCAACTATAAAACAGGAATAATATAGTACTTTTCCTCCTAAGATTTTGTGAGGATCCAATAAGTTAACATATGTAATGCAATGCAAGTAATTTAAAGCATGCCATAAATGTGATTTTCAGCTTTTGTGATATTGTGATTACTCTCATTTTAGGGTTCTTTCAGTGTTCTTAGGGGACAAAGGAAGAATTTATAACTTCTCCTAGCTCCAACACTGATTTGTGAGAGAAAAAGCAGTTAACCAGATGCTCATAATCATAGGGGAAGAAAACACTTACTTTGTAAAAAACCTACTCTGTATTTGCTGTTGTCTCCTGTGGGAGACAGGGAGAATGGAAGACAAATACATATGATTTTTTTTTAAACCGACCTCTTCCACAATGAGCTAAATCTATTTTCTAGTCACACCTGAGACATTTAACTCAGTTAATCAAAATAATGCACACAGTGTGAAAAATTTTCATTTCTGTGAAAACAGATTCTAAACCACTGTAAATATTGACTGTGAAGTTATAAACTAGTACAAGCAGCTGAAATGTCAGGAATTCAGTTCATTAGCTTGTTGGGTGACTATGAGGCCAAGCAATTGGTTTAACTGACAGGTTCAATGAAATGACTCAAGGAATTTCACCCTTATTATATGGTCTACCTTTTCCATATGGAACATCTCATTTTTGTAGACATTTTCAGGCATAATTATTTTACTAAGAATTACTAAGAAACCATTAAGCAATATTTTAAAATTTAAAGTTTCGGTATCAAATTTCAGGAAAATTTGGATCCAAAGCACTTAATCTATTGCAAATGTTTTCTGTAAGCCTCCCCATTTGACATTATGGAACTCAAATCATGATCAATTCAGGTTTGTGCACCTGCACCTACACATTCTTAATATAGAACAGGTTCTTTCATTTTCCTCAAAACCATAATACTTGTCATAGTTGGACAAGTTCAAAACATTCATGTGCCAGATTTTGAAAGATGGTGACTAATAAACTATGGAAGTATGCTCTATTTTTTCCCAGCACTCCCCAATCCCCTCCAGGGTTATAGGGCAATGGTAAATATCTGCTAATGCTTACCAAGAGTTGTTCAGTGTTGGAGACAGGAGACAAAGAGCCAAGAAGAACGTGACTACCTGTGCGTGAACTCTGATACAGTTAGCTAAAACCTTATTGTGAACAAACAATACGTCCTAAATTCCTGAGACAAGATAACGAGTGTGTCCCAGGAAGTCGGCCATATCCGCCCCGGAACTAGATAACGAGTATGCCCCAGGATGTCAGCCACACCTGTGGTCTGACATTCTTCTCTTTACATTGCAACCCCCCACCCAGAAAACGCAGGCAGTCAAACCATATATAACTAGGCTCCTTCTTTCAATAAATGAGACTCTTTTCCACCGCAATGTAGTCTCCCTCCTCCTTCTCGCCCGTTTCTCTTACAAGTCTTAGTCGTTTCCTCGACACCCCACTAATGAAGAGGTCCTGCTGGTTAGGACAAGTGGCGCCAAAGGTGGACTCGAGGAACGGACTCTCGACCAGGTGGACCCCTGAAGTCGTCCTCGTGGACTCCTGCAGCCATCCGGACCCCTAATTATGGTGAGTAGTTTCGTCCACCTCATTTCAGTTATGGGCCATAAGCTTTCTAAGGAACAGATCTTTTGTTAAAGATCTTAAGGATTCACGCAGGGAAAGGGGAGTAAGGGTTAAGAATTCAGCCTCTGTGTTGCAGGCTTAGAAAATATCAAGAAGTTTGAAAAATCTTTCTCTCTCTCTGTCTCTGGCTGACTGCAGCAGCCTGTGAGAAAAAGGGGAAAAAAAAAAAAAAACAGATTGAAAGGGATTTGAAAGTTCAGAAAGTTAAAATATATATAGAAGAGCAGTGTGCTAACATTTAAAGGAAAGAAGTTTGAATGGAATATCTAGGCATTCTCTGTGAAGGCAGAGAAAAGCACTAAATGGGCTTGGAAGTTCACAGAAGCCTCTTTGGATTCTGGAATGGGAAAAGGGAATTCAAGGTGAAACAAACTTCTCTCTGGGGGTTGAGGTCTTGGAAACAGACCCTAGTCTGTTTGATGATTTAAGAGCTTTGCTAAGTTTTAAGAACAATGATTAAGGAAAATTTCCTTGTGATTTTAAATTTTTTAAGGAAAAGCCTACTAGAGTAAAGAGCAATAAAATCCAAGTTTAGCCTGGCCTGGGCAATAAAAAGCTCTGGAGATAAGATGCTAATAGCTGTTAGAAGAAATGTGGTGGGGGAAAAAAAAAACTTTTAAAGACAGCTGTATTAGTTTGATTCAGTTTGTTACCTTCTGAAATATATTGAGTTATTAACATAAGTTATACTTTAAATCCAGCTCTGCTGGATTTTGTGGGTTTTGTGGAGGTTTGGGCTATTCACTATAGTGTGAATCTTACAGGTTTTTGAAGGGAATAGGAAAGAGGAATGCAGGTGATTTAGGAAGGACTGATTTGTAGGGAAATTAGAGGTTTGCATGGTTTAAGGAAGGTGAAAGACTTTTGGGTAAAAGGTGGGGGAGGGAGCCACCCACCCCCACTGCCTTCTGCTACTTTACCAAAGGAGCATCTGGGAAGGAAAGTTCTTTAAGGAGATTGTTTACGTATGTAGCTAGAGAGAAAGAGAAAGTTGGAAATGGGTGGATTTGGGAAGAAACCTGATATTGGGAAACTGATGGGTTAAATCTTGAAAAGGATCCCCATGTAGGAAATCGAGTGGGGAACCCGAGGGAAGTTTTTTTCTGTGGGGTCAGGAGTGGGGGAGGGGTGGCCATATGGAATCCTCTCCTCCCCTCACCCCTCTTAAGTATGTTCCTGCCGCTTTTTTTCTTATCTGATTGCGGTAGTGCAGCAAACTGTGATTTTTAAGGACATGCTTACTTTTAAATTAAATGATTGAATATTTGTTTTTTTTTTTGATAGATAAAAGTTTTCTTGGTTGAGGAATATGGTCATAAATGTGATCCATACTTTGGTCCGAGTATTTCTAAAAGTTTTAATTGCTATGTTAGAAACCTTCTTGAATTCTTTTATGTGGAATTGGGTCTTTTGTATAAGTTTAAATTGATTGTATTGGGTCATCCTGAGGTTATTGAAAAGGCCTCTGAACATAATAGTTTTTTTCTTTGTCCTTTGAAAATGTTTTTGTTATGGACAATATGCAATTTGGGATAAATTTCTATGTATTGGGTATTTTAAAAGCAAAATGATTTGTATGAATAATGTTCACTCATGTAACATCTACCTAGATATGGTAATTGTTCTAAGTTGTGAACTTATTGAGGCGAAATTTCTTTCTGTTATTACTATAAGGTTAGGGTAAATCTTTGTTTAAGATTTATCAGAAATTTGGTTAATGACATCTGTTATTGGAGGTAAAGGTTTTTGGGCTTAGAGTTAATTAGTTAATGCTATTTGGGAGTTTTAAAGCTCCACCCTCTGACAATTACTGGGACAATTGATAAGCAGTTAAAACTCAACTGCTTATGTTATGTTATAGTCATGTTCTTGCATTTTTCCTTCTGTAACTGATCTCTCTGATCAGAGCAATAGTCAAAAGAAGCTGTTAATGCAATTCAATTATGTCAGGCCTTGCTATTTTTAGTCTGGTAATCATTGTATCCTAAATGCTTGGGCAACTAAGTATTTCATCTGGTCATCTGTCTGTTATTGGATATCTGTGTTCTGTTCCTTTAAAGTTCTACGTGATAAGTGGACAATTAACAGGGGTCTGTAAGACTGCAGCCGTTTGGCTTGTCCTGTAAAGCAAACTCATCTCTTCACATAGGAAACTGCTGGCCAATCCATTTTGGCCTCCTCGTATTTTGCAACAGTTTGATGAACTGAGTTTATCTGAGACTGATCTAATCTTTATTTGCTAGATTTGTGTTTTTGTTCTAGATTTTGGTCAAATTACAGATATTGGCTTGCTTCTGGAACCGGGATCAGCTTTGATCAGCTTTGATTGTTACCGCGGCACACACCCACTCTGCAAGGAATGAGAGCCTCCTATCACTTCACAGCCTGAAGCAGCAGTTTTAAATGAGACCATGGACTGGACCCTGCATCGACTGTACTTTGGACTGATATGAGGGACTTTGGGAATGGTTGATGACTGACTGTTAAACCTTGCCTGGATCATCTATTACTGTGTGTTTAAGATTTGATATGGGATTTGTTAAAATTGTGTAATTATTGCTGTTTAAGGGCTTTTTAGGAAATGCTACTGTATTAGTCTGTTATGTATAGGAATTTTGATTCACTCTCGGAATTTATATGGGGAATGGTCATTTGATAATTCCTTTCCGTGAGAAAAAAAAAAGGGGGGGAGGTAGAGATAAAACATTGGGAAAACTGGTATATTTTTTTCAAAATACCTGAAAGAATGGGAACCCCTAGCTCCTATTCATTTTGCCTTAGGCATTTCTGCCCCACCCCCTATCTCACTAGTTCAGATTGAATTTGGATGCTTTAGTTTTAGAATCCCTTATTGTGTTAAAATTTCCCTGGCAGACTCAGTTTTGGGATTACTAATCCTGGTATCAAAACTGGTTCTCAACTCCCCCTGGCTGACAACCCTTCTTCCTACTCTTCTGGGACTGTTCGTGGCTATTCTCCTTATTTCTTTCGGACCTTGACTGTTTGCTAAATTAACTGGTTTTGTTAAGTCCCAGGTGGATGCTGCCGTTCAGAAGAGTACTCACTTGTTCTATCAAAGGCTCCATACTCCTGAGTCGTTGGAACAAATGCAAAATCCACTTTTTGAGCCTCTGCAGTTTGCCAATTTAGAGGCCGAACTCAACACCCCCTGGTATCGTAGATGAGATAGTTAAGTGGGCCTAAAGCTGTGGAGGAGCCCATGACAGGATTATTGCGACTCTGTGATCTGCTATATGCTGGCCTTATGCTGCAGGATTATCCTATGACGGGATTATTGTGAGCCTGCCCCTAGTAGGGGTGGTGTCAGCTCGCATAGCCTAAGACAGGAGTCCTGCCAAATGAATCATGTAGGCCGCAGGTCCAGATGCACGTCGCATAGCCTAAGACAGGCCCTCCACCGACCCATAATTCATCATGCATATAATAAGGAAGGGGGAGATGTTGGAGACAGGAAACAAAGAGCCAAGAAGAACGTGACTACCTGTGCGTGAACTCTGATACAGTTAGCTAAAACCTTATTGTGAACAAACAATACGTCCTAAATTCCTGAGACAAGATAACGAGTGTGTCCCAGGAAGTCGGCCATATCCGCCCCGGAACTAGATAACGAGTATGCCCCAGGATGTCAGCCACACCTGTGGTCTGACATTCTTCTCTTTATATTGCAACCCCCCACCCAGAAAATGCAGGCAGTCAAACCATATATAACTAGGCTCCTTCTTTCAATAAATGAAACTCTTTCCCACCGCAATGTAGTCTCCCTCCTCCTTCTCGCCCGTTTCTCTTACAGGTCTTAGTCGTTTCCTCGACACCCCACTAATGACGAGGTCCTGCTGGTTAGGACAGTTCAGAAAATTTAAAGCAGAAAAGCCTAATCATAGTCATAACATGAAAAAGAATACCTTTATGGAACAAACATAGGAAGT
Source organism: Antechinus flavipes (assembly GCF_016432865.1). Classification (NCBI taxonomy): domain Eukaryota; kingdom Metazoa; phylum Chordata; class Mammalia; order Dasyuromorphia; family Dasyuridae; genus Antechinus; species Antechinus flavipes. The sequence goes on from NC_067403.1 coordinate 138,491,875, forward strand.
CTTCTCTAACTTTAAGTTAAAGTCAGGCTGAACTGATAAGTCTGAATTGAACTGGAAGACATTTATATTTATCACTTTTTACTATATGTGACAAATCAAACTAGGTTAAAAAACTTAATTTATAGAATATATAATTTGCAAAACTTGTTTATTCTAATTCTCTTAGCCTCAGTTTCTTCATCTGTTAAATGAGGGGTTTGAACAAGACAGTCATCAAATTCCCTTTAAGCTTCCATGATCCTATGATCTGAGATCCTTGAATGATTGGGTGCCTAGCAAAACTTCTTAAAAGCCTTGTTCTATTGAATATGATAACTTGATTTATAATCGGAATATGATTTTTTTCTATTTAAATGATTATAGCTTAAAATTTTTTTTTACAAATAACTGTTTTTAATGTCAAAAGTTTTCAACATTCCCTCTGCAGTCTTGATCACAGTCTAAGATTAAAGAGCTTGCTAAGGATAGGTAAATCTCATGGTGAGCTAGTTTAAAAGTTCGCAAATTATGGACTAATGAGGTTTTTAATGGATTTCTAATACCACTATCCTCATTTTTTCCTGGCATTAAATGAATGATGGAACTCAAGACTTAGAGCACCTGATATATCTAACCTGGAAAGTTAGATGTTTTCAATCAAAATATTGCTGCCCATGTTACTAATGGGCTTATATCCCAAAGATATCTTAAAGAAGGGAAAGGGATCTGTATGTACAAAAATGTTTGTGGCCGCCCTTTTTGTGTGGCTAGAAACTGGAAATTGAATGGATGCCCATCAACTGGAGAATGGCTGAATAAATTGTGGTATATGAATGTTATGGAATATTATTGTTCTGTAAGAAATGACCAGCAGGATGAATACAGAGAGGCTTGGAGAGACGTACATGAACTGATGCTGAATGAAATAAGCAGGACCAGGAGATCATTATATACTTCGACAACAATACTATATGATGATCAATTCTGATGGACGTGGCTCTCTTCAACAATGAGATGAACCAAATCAGTTCCATTTGTTCAATAATGAATTGAACCAGCTATACCCAGCAAAAGAAGTTTGCTGCCCTAAAAACCTTGCCCACAAAGTAGTTAGTTCTAATTTTTATCACTGAACTTGCAAGTAAAATGAAGAGCACTGAAAAAATGCTTAACTCTACTTTGTGTAGACTTAAGATGGAGGTTCTAAAGGCAGAGTTTACCTACAATATCCAACAAGAATGTACCATTTAGTCAATCTCTACACTGTAGATCTAGCTAGACCTGAAAGAGATCTCAGAGGCCATTCTGTTCAAATCCTGCATTTTAAACATAAGGAACTTGAATCAAAGGAAGGATCAGTACCTTACCCAAGATTGCAATAGTTAATAAGCATCCATGGCAGGATTTGAATCCAGGGCTTTTACTCTGGAAGCAGTATTCTTTCCACTGTAACATAGTGTTTAGCTTCTGAAAATGAGAAACAGGCCAATGCAAACATGCCCTTAAATAACCCAAGTTTCTTCTTAGTTTTAGGAAACAATTTTTTAGAGAAGTCCTTTGTAACACTGACAGTTTCCAAATCACAGTCAAGTTTCAATGCTTAGATTTTATATCAGACCCCTCCCTCCTTGTGCTTTTCTGTTCCCCCGAATGATGTAATGAGGCCTCCTGTCAGCACAAATTGCAACATGAAGGACTTTCTGCCCCTCAAAGTATATAACCTTAGCTTTCTTCTTCTGTTTCTTGGCCCAGAACAAAAGCACTGCCACAGAAGGCCATACCTGTCAGCTCAAAGAGATTTTTGTGTGTTTGTTGCCAGAAATAAGTCTGTTCCAAGATATTCCACTGTTAACCACCTTCTCCCTTTGTAAAATTTTGTGTGCTTATAAAAATTTATTGGGCTTAAGGTCTGGAAGAGATCATAAAATCTCAGTTTAAAAAAGTCAGACACTTATAAAAAGTCTTCTATTTCTTGGCCTTTTTTGGCATATTAAACAAATTCAATTTGAACTAATGTGATCATAAAGGCATATATCGCTCCTTTAAAATTTATATTTGCCTTTTTTGTCTTTCAGCAGCTAAATTACAAAGGCCTAATTCTGGTTTTAAAAAAGTACGTCACAATTCAGAAGTTATATTAAAATTAAATTTTCTCTTAGATCTTATGCTTTCTCATAGCTCCCTTCAAATATCAAGTAAAATCCCACTTTCTAAAAGATTTTCCAGATCCCTCTAATTCTTTGGGATTCCCTTTAATACTATCTTCAATGTATTTTATTTTAGTATTTTAGTAGTTTTCAAGACCCCATTTAAGATTTTTCTGGCAAAGATAATGGAGGGGTTTGTCATTTCCTTCTCCAACGCATTTTATAGATGAGAAACCAGGGCAAATAGGGTTAAGTAACTAACCCAGAGTTACAGCACTAATTAAGTGTCTGAGGCCAGAACTGAACTCAAGAAGAACAGTCTTCTTGACTCCAAGTTTAGTACTATTGTACCACCTAGCTGCCCACATAATAGAAGATACTTAAATATTTGTTGGCTTGTTTTATGTATACATTTTAACAACAATAGAACAATCATGATTTCCATAAGAATAACTACAAAGTCAAAAATTAAACATTCAATTTAACACTAGTTCTAGATATCTATAAAATGAATTGAATGAGATCCTACTTGTGGCACTTAAGCCAATAGTCATCATACACTCAATCAAATCTATTTCATTAAGTTTAGAAAGCGTAAGGACTTTTTACTCTATTTTATTAACCATTTACTTTAGATGACTGGGCTAATAATAAGTTATGTATTGTTCACACAAGTTATGTATTGAACTCTGTGAAAAGCAAGGTCCCCGAGATGGCTTATTATCTCAGTCTATTTCTCTTTATGACCAATATGACTCTATTATATAGGCTATGTGATTTCAAGATGAGAAGATGATCATGATGTCACTGGTATAGGAAAGTCAAAGATAAAAAAAATTCTCCTCTTACCAATGCAGATGGACACATTCTTTGTTAATGGAACATCTCAGAGAGTTGCCCATAGCAGGGGGAATTTAAGAGTGACAGGATATGGGGACTTGGACTCAGGTCTTCTTGGTTCTGAGGCTAAAAAGATTATTTAACAAGCTTATTGGGCTGCATAGTCAACTCAAATTTCACTTAAATCAATTTATGAGGTCCTAGGCCAGAATCCCTTTGAAATAGACTCTCTTCCTACCACCACCTCCATCTGTAAAAGATCCACCCTGACAAATACTACCTGCCACCATACAGAAAGATGATGAATTAAGGACGCAAAATGAGACAAAGCTTTTGGATATGGCCAAACCGTAAATTTGTATTGACTATGCATAATTTTTATAACAGTTTTGTTTTTATTTTTTTCCACTGAGGTGAAGGATGTGAGAATGACAAAAAAGAGATTTTTATTAAGTGAAAGAAATTAAATTAAAAAAAAAAAAGGGTGAGAGGCTTCTTGATGTTGCCAAAATTCTCTAACTCTCCTCCCTTTCCTGTAGTAAACAGATGAATGCAGTTTGCCCATGACTTTTAGTCCAATCTTCCTTCCTGTGTTGACTCTGACCTCCCACGCCTCTTAGTTCCATAAACCTCCCTACTCTCTCCTGGCCTTGTCAATTACTTATTCCATCTGCCTACTTTGACCTCAGATCCCCTTTGTAAGTGTCTGCTTCCTGCCTCGTTGGCTCAGTCCCCGGTTGGATCTCTAAAGACAGTGTTCTCCCTCCCTGGAGTTTCTACCACTCCAGCAGATCAAAGTTGGCTTCTGGGCACGACTGAGTGAGGTCTCTACTGACCCCTACTGTTTCTGGTAAAACTGCAAACCTTCTATCTCAGTTTCCTTAAGTTCCCATTAATCACATCTGTCCAACTTCAGTTTATGCTAACATTATTTAAATCTACTGCTACATTCTCAAGACAGGTTTTTTTTTTTTTTTAAATATAAGTATGATGTTGATTCCTGGAGAATTCTTAAAATAGGATTGCCTTCATCATTTTATTATATGAAAATGGCAACAATACTAGAAAAGAGTGAATTGGGTTTCAGCTGGAGGAGTCTGGCTTGTGTGACTTGGTGTGCTAGTAAATCAGGCCCTTTGCCTTGAAAAGAAAAAGAGCTAGCTGTGGTGGGTTAAGGCAAGGATTAATCCAAAAGGTAAAGCAAAAGTGATAGTAATGTTGAGAAGGCCAAAGGCATCCCATAATATCTGAGGCCATAGTGAAACTGATTCCAACAGAGCTCAACAAAGGAATGAGGAAAATATATGTTGATGTTATAGAGATCAAAGAACCAAAGAATTCTGCTGCAAGAAAGAACCTTAGAAATCTACCATCAAATGACATTAATACAACTGAAATCCCAATATTCCTCTCCAAACAACTTTAAAATAACAAAAAAACAAAAATTGTAATGACAAATACATGTAACCCCCAAGAACTTTATTGGTATTAGAGCAGTTAAAGTCTAACAGATTAATTAATTCTTGTCTAACAGAGGGCATGAGTATGAGTTGCTTATGTTTGGATGTTTTTTAAAAGAATGAAGTAGAGACCTCTTGAAGGAAAAAAAGGGAGAAGAAAAATGGGGAGAATTTATAAAAGAGAGATAAAAGAGAGATTCAAGGAGGGAAAATAAGAGTGAGGTAAGAATGTTAATATATAACATAATAATAAGGAGAGAATATTAAGGGAAGCACTGCTCAGAAGCAAAAGAGATTTCTGAAGAGGAATAAGATGAAAAGAGAAAGAAAGAAGATAATATGACAGAGAAAAATACACAGTAATTATAATTATGAATATGAGTGGGATGAACTTAATCATAAAATGGAAGTATATAGCAGATGGATGAGAAAGCAGAATCCAATAATATGTTGGTTACCAAAGACACATTTGAAACTGAAAAATACACACATACAGAGTTAAAATAATGTGATGGAAAGATACCTATTATGCTGGAGTTAAAAAAAAAAAGTAGGACAGTAATCATGATCTTAGAAAGGAAAAGCAAACAACCTAATTAAAAGAGCCAATCAAGGAAACTGGGACAAAAAGTACCATATGAAACTATCAAAAAGTTTAAAGCAAATTTCTGTGATAAAGGCCTCATTTTTCAATCATTTAGGAAATTGAGTCAAATTTATAAAAATAAGAACCATTCCCCAAATAATAAATGGTCAAGGGATTTGAATAGGCAGTATTCAGAAGAAAAAAAATCAAAGCCATCTATAGTCAGATTTTTAAAAATGTTCTAAATCATTACTAATTAGAGAAATGCAAATTAAAACAAGTCTGATGTACCAACCTCCTATTTGTAAGAAATAAGAAATGCTGGAAGGGATGTGGTAAAATAGGCACATAATGAATTACTGGACTAATCATTCTGGAGAACAATTGGGAACTATGCCCAAAGGGCATATCCTTGACATGGCAATACCATTACTTGGTCTATATATTAAAGAGATAAGAGAAAAAGGACTTATATGTACAAAAACATTTATCACAGCTCATTTTATAGTGGCAAAGAATTGGAAATTGAAGGGGTATCTATAAATGGGAGAATATCTGGACATGTTGTGGTAAATGATTGTGCTATAAGAAATGATAAGGATGGGGAGGATTTTGAGATAAAAGAATAGGCTAGAAAATTCCACGATCTCCAGATTATCCCCACAAACCAATCAAAATTGCAGATCAAGATGAAAAAGTAAAAACTTGGGGCAGAACAGGAAGAAATCTACAAAAAAACACAATAGGTCTGAAGAACAGATCAAGAAAAGAAAACATGAGAATAACTGGACTACCTGGAAGTTTTGAACAAAAACGAACCTTGATATAATAATATAATAAGTAATTAAAGAAAATTGTCCTGAAATGATAGAATAAGAGGGGAAAGTAGAAATAGAAAAAAAATCCACCAATTAATTTCTACCTCAAACAGATCCTACAAGGAAAACCTACATGAATATCATTGCTAAATTTCAAACCCCCCAGATTAAAGAGAAAATTTTATAAGCAACAACAACAACAAACAACAATTCAAGTATCCTGGGGGTACAGTTAGAACTGTATGGGATCTATCAGAGGTTATAATAAAAGACTACAGATTTCAGAATACTCTGTACTGACAATCAAAGAACTAGGATTGTGGCCAAAAACATTATATACAACATTATATCCAAAATTAAATATTATGTTGAATGGAAAGAAAAGGACTTTCAATAAACTATCAGATTTTCAGGATTTTTTTCCCTCAAACTTGAACTGAATAGAAAATTTCACACAGAAGAGCCAACATCAAAGACTAATGCCAAGGTATATATATCCATATATCCATATATCCATAAGGACAAACTATTTATGTTTTATATGTGGAAATGTAAGCCATGTCTAAGACTGACAGTAATTGGGTAGTCCAAAAGAAAGACTGAGGTAGAGCTGAGAATAATGTGATCCTAAAAAGCAAAATGGTCTAGGGAAAGGTAAAAATAGTAATTATGCTATATGAATGATGTACAAAAACAACAGAAAATTGGAAGGGGAAGGAGGGCTGCTAGTTCTGAAATCCTACTCTCATCAGGAAAGCATTAAAAAGGGATCATCTTCCAAAATCTTTAGAGAAATGGGGGGAGGAGAGAATAGGATAAATGGGATATAGGAAGATATGTAAGTTAAAAGAGTAGTATAAGATGTACTGATTAGTGGGAAAGGGAAGGGCTAAAGGGAAAGAGAATTTCAAATTTTTAAAATTTGAAACTTTTTTAAAAGTTAAAAAAAATTTTTACTTATAGAAAAAAGAAATCTATTGCCAAGTTACCTATACTATTGTCAGGTTCCCTGGGATCTAATTTAAGGTACTGTTCCTTAAAAGAAGTGTTCTCTTTTATGGAGTACTTTGGTGCTGAAAAACAAAACAAAACAAAAAAAGGACTTTTGCCAAAGAAAAAAGAATTAAATAACTTGGTAAAGAGTGGACTGCTAAAATCTTATGTATGGGGATTGCTAAAGTAGTAAACTGAGAACCTGGAGTCGCAAGATTCATCTTCCTGAATTCAAATCTGGCCTGAGACACTTACTACTTGTGTGATCATTTAACCTTGTTTGTCTCCATTTCCTCATTTGTAAAATAAGCTGGAGAAAGAAATGGTGAACCATTCTCAGTATCTCTACCAAAAAAAACTCCAAAAGAGATTATTTTGAGTTGAACATGATTGAAAAACAACTAAATAACAACAAAAATCTATGTGTAAAGCTTTTCTTTATCATGAAGGAGTCTGCTTGCAAAATGAACAAAAAATGATCTGTCATTAGTAAAAAGGCTCAAATTACCTTGCAAAAAATGTAGGGGATACTTCTTTGGAATGGAAAAAGTATTTTATGATGTTAAGTTTGTAACAGCAAGCTTTTACTTATTGACAAATGATTAAATGTGAGCACAAAGAAACTGATGTTAGGAGCAAATACTGTTCAATTGGCCCTTTTGGCCTTTTTTTGAAGACTATAGAATAGCTAAAGTTATGAAATACTTTGATTACTCCTAGGTAATCTGCATTTACCTTTTCTTTAAGACAGAATATAAGTCAAAGTTAAAAAAAAATCATACAACTGACTACTATGGAGTCTCTATAAAGATTGTTAGGTTAATAAAACACTTCTTATGTGTTTACTAAGTGCCAGTTACTATGTTAAGCACTAGGGATATACAAAGAGAGTCAAAATCCCTACTGATTTCATAGGGGAGATATGGTAGTTATTCTGTATCATCAATGAAAGAAGAAGCTCTGAATCCCAGGAGGCTCCAGTTTAAATCACTGAAAGTAATGAAGAGTAAAACTAATAGTGGGAGTCAGCCTCGGAGAGACTCCTGGTTGGCTGAGAGATGATAGTTCATGGGACAAGAGTTTGAGAAAGTTATCTATTTTCCTGCCAGGTTCCTGTTTGCTTCTACTCTCCCTCCCAGATAATGAGGGGTATTTCCTGTTCCCTCTTAATTCTAGTGCTTTTCATGTGTTTATTATCTTCAGTTTGCCTTGTCTATATCTTATTTGTATATTGTTGTTCACATGTTATGATGTCCTTTAAATTGTGAGTTCCTCAAGAACAGGAACTGTCTTTTTCTTTTCTTTGTATCCCTAGCACTTGGTACAGTGCCTAGTGCTCACAATGCTTAATCAGTATTTACTGACTGAATAATATATTTATCATTCTTGCATTTGTTTTTAAATGTCTGTACTTGTGGTATTATTTTTTTCCTCTTCCTGTTAAGGTAATCCATTCTGTTTAAGATCTTATGTGCCATAATTATAAATGTCTGGTTTCATTTAAATAAAATGAAAACAAGGTGATCCCCATGACACTGGATCAAATTAGAGAGTTGCTATGTGGTGGCCCATCTCTAGGAACTTAGTTCTTCCAATGTAAGGAGAGGTTAAAGGGAAGTAATTAAGTATCCAGGTGTTAAGTGCCTAATCCACACATTACACTAGTGATAGATTATATATTGTATGAAAAATCAGCTAAACCTCCTAAAGTGACTAAAGGCTTAACAAAAGAAAAAGCCTAGAAGGGCTTCTGCCCAAATATTTTAAAATCAAATAATTAACCAGAACTCCATAACAGGACTTGATGGATTTTCATTATCATTTGATAAAAAAGGTAGTTATTGTCCTCAAATAGGTAAGATTTTTACATCAAAACATATGGTCTAGGCATTTAGATGTAAAGCAGTGAACTTTTTCCACTTGGAACCCCTTTTCACCCAAGAAATTTTTATATAACCCTAAGTATATAGGTTTATACAATAGGTATACAAATCAAACATTTACTGATAATAAATCATAATTTCACAATGCCCACATTCAGTTACATGATCTCATATGGGGTCATAACACAGTTTAAGAAACATAAATAAAGAGTAGAGTGCTGGATTTGGAGCCAGGAAGCTGAGTATTAATGCTGCCTCAGACATTTACTGGCTATGTGATCCAACCTTCAATATGCCTTTATCTGTAAATCAGATATAATAATAGTAAAGTGTTTTGGGTAGAAATTCCTAGTTCCAAATGATGTGTTTGGGGTTTAGTGTCAATTGATGAGATTAACATAAATGTTAGGGTTTGGTCATGTGAAAAATTCACAATGGCCATTCTCTTTGGCAAAAGGTAGATTTATTAAGGAAGAGAGTTTTACAAACAAAATGAAGAGGTGCAATAGAAAGGAAATATTCCATGAGGTAGGTGTATGCCCTTAAATAACAAGATAAGTCCAAAGAAGGATTTAGTACCCTTAAAAAGTTAGTTAGTTATAAAGAAGGAGGAAGACACCATGAAGCATGGTAGGAAATAAGAAGAAAGATACCATGTGGCCTAGATAAAGGATGAGGGAAGAGACACAATGAGGTAGAGTGTCATGGAAGGCTTAACCCAAAGGGGTTCAGCAAAAATAGCATGGTCCATGGACAGATTTATAGGGGAAATTTAACCTCAAAGGTTTGGCATAACTCAGATTTCTGACTGGACCTAGCAAGGTCAGAAACCATAAAGTTTACCCATAAAGTTAAACTGAATCCCAGCAGTGCCTTTTCCTGTTTGCCTAAGGAAGTAATTTTATCAATACTTCATGTTTTTTTTTTTGTTACTCGGGATCTCATCAAGGTGCTATATTGCACTTCTAAGGGTTATTGTGTTGATCAAATGAGGTAAAAAATGTAAAATGCTTTGCAAAGCTTATAACATTACATAAATGGTAGCTGTATTATAATTATTAACCTTACAGATATATTTTACAAAGTCATAATCAAATCAAAAGAATAACCTAATGGAGACACTAATAGATGTAAAAGCTACCAATACAAAGAACAAAAGTGAATTATAGCTAAACAATGGCATCCAGTTTAAAACCGATAATTTATTCCACAGGTGGATCTTAATTCTCAAAAAGGTCGAGCTAATATTTATATTGGTACAATGTGTGCTTCCATACAGACAGTAGCAAAGAAAAACCCACCTAAGTAAGTACTCTACATCTCCACTTACTAGATTATCTTTCACCTTTTCAAGCTCAACTGAGACCCCAATGCTGCTGCTCCACAAGTCATATGAATGCCATGCTAACCCTTGTAACATCACCACCCCTCCTTTAGTCCCCTTCCCTCCTTTGGCCTTCACCTCTAACATTAGGAACAAGAATCAAACCTAACATTCCCAGAAAGAACTTGTCAATCTATCCCTCAATGAAGCCATTCACTATGCTTATAACTTCCTTGTCCAAAATCCTCCTTCTCACCCTCCTTTATATGTTTGACCTCCAGTTAGAGTGTAAGCTTCTAGAGGGCAGGTGCTATTTTCCTTTTTCAAGTGATATTCCCAGTTTTTAGCACAGTACCTACAAGTAGTTAAATGATTAGTGTATTTTTTTATTCATCTATGCTAATAGCATCTGCAAACAGTAAGTTCAATCCTTCTCTTCCAAAATAAATGTTTATTGTAAAACTTGGGAGCAAACTGAAAACTATATCTGTAAGTTCTCCTAACAATGAAATGAAATACTATATGAGAACAGAAGGTGGAGGAATAGGGCTGCCATAATCTTCCTGAATGGCAACCATATATTTACTTAACTAGAAGTAGATACAAATCTGTAATATTCTTCTCTAAATCATAATCTTCTCTAGGAGCAGGTTTCTTTTCAGTTCAATAATCACCTCAAATGCAGCCAGGAGTTAAAGTCCAAATCCTTTGTCATCTCCTTCAAAGTCCTGTCTCTTTTCCTGGGGCCCAGTTAGCTTTAATATAGGCCTCTCTCTCTCCTTGGTTCAGAGAGCTCTTGCTGCTAGTCCTTTGCCTCTGCCAGCTTCTGCCTCTAACTGCCTCCGAATGTCTCTAAATCCAAAGGTTTTACTTCAGCCTCCAGCCACAACAAAGGTAAAAGATGGAATGAATCTGTCTTAGTCTCAGAAAGCTTCTAGTGTGCTTGTCCTTTCTGGCCCTGAGAGCTCCTTCTTATATGTTCCACACTGAGTATACAGAAATCATTATATCACTAGGAAACAATATTTGTTGTAGGATTAAATCAATGTTAAATTAGATTTAACCACTGTCTCTTCAATTCCACTGACTTAGCACCTTGTAAGAATCCTAACATCTCTCGCTTTCTTTTGTTTTTAGAACACAGAATATGACCTCCCTTACTTCTCAAGAAGGTGAGACAACCCCAAAAGAGGTGATCACGCCTTCCCTGACTGCTCAAAAAAGGGGTGAAAACACCATAAAAAAAGAGGTGATCATGCCCTCCCTGATGTCTCAAGGAGGGAGATGAAAATACCAATGGAAATGGGAAGTCAAATCAGATTAGCGGGTTTTTGAAGGGGCTCACTTGAAACAGGTATACATAAATGCATTAATATGAGAGTTATTACACATGATTACATAAATTATATAAGCACATAGTAACATAAGCTAGTAGTTGTAACAAATAACATGAATCAACATGAAGAATTATACATGTCCATAAGTCCTAGAAATAGTCCAAAAGGAATCTACTGTCCAATGATTCCTGCTGGTTTTAAAGTTCTGCAACAGTCTTATCAATAATTTTTTATCTCAGGAAATCCAATGATTCCTGAGGGTTTTGAAGTTCTATAACAGTCTAATTATTAGCCATGCTTTTTCAGTGTCAGATGTTTTTTAGGTCTTCTCCTTTGTTTCAAGGTTTTTCTCTTTTTCTGTCTCCTTCCAGGTGCTCATTGGCACCCATCTGATTCATTCTCCATCTGTAGAGATACAAACAAACCCTTTCTCCCAAGCAGTTAACCTATCTAGTCCATTCTATTTGCCACTTTCTAGATTTCTCCTCATCACCTGATAATTATGTTGGAGCTGCTTACACTGACACTGCCCTGTTGGTTTAAAAAGCCTGTATTCTCCCCAATTGTAATCCTTTTCTGCCATGTGGTTACTTTTTGGCTGATTGATCACATCATAGTTCTGACCTTCTAAAGACTCTCTGGGTGTAAACTCAGCTACCATCATTCCCCACCTGTCTTTTGTATAATATCTTGGAGCTGGGCCCTACCTCTCATTTCCTTGGGTCAATCTACATTCTGAGGCCCAGTGGAAGCCCTTGTGGCATTTTGGACATAGGGTTTTAGGTCTTCTCTCACTCTGTCCTCTCACTCTATCTTCATACCTGCATTGGGCTCTCAGATGTCCAACTTTACCACATTAAAAGCATTGACGAGCTTCTCTAGAAGTCCCTTGTCAAGAGGGACCTTATTTTTCCATGTTCATCATAGTCTGGGTATAATAAGCATTTGTGCCCACTGTAGCACAGCATCTTATGATCTCCTTTAAAGGAGCATCCTTGTGTAGTCCCCATATAATTCTTCTGCAAACCTCATTAGCATTTTCTTTAGTCAGCTGTCTGATCATTATTTCTATAGCTGCATTTTCTCCAATGGTTCTTGTGACAGCTGTTTGCAGATGTCTCACAAAATCCGCAAAGAGTTCATTGGGACCTTGCTCTATTTTTGTGAAGGCTTTACCTCCATCTTTCCCTGGGAGGGAATCCTAAGCTTTTACAGCAGCAGTAGCAATTTGCTCATACATTGTTATGGGATAATTAGTTTGTGCTGAATTCTCTGCATATTGACCTTCACCTGCTAGTTGGTCAAAAGTGATTTGTACATTAACTCCAGTTTGCTTATTGCATTGGGCTTGAATCCTACATAATTCATGATACTCTGAAAGCCACCATTTTTGTCTAGGTTCTAAACATGTCCTTACTTTGGATTTCCAATCATAAGGGGTTAAGATTTCATAAGCCAAACTCTCTAGTAACATCTTAACATAAGATGATGTAGCCTCATAGAGAGTACAATCTTTTTTCAAATCCTTAATTTTTTCCAAATGAAAAGGAGTGTGTATCTTCTTCTTTTTTGACCTGAAGAGTCAAGCTCTTCAATCACAGGGTATGTATTTATTTTTAAATCAGATATATCCTGTCCTTCTCTCCTAGCCTTAACCAATGCCTTTTGTAATCTTGTCATAGGCTGCTTCATAGGGGATGCTGATTGTGTCACTACCCCTTCCCCTTCTCTTTCTCCTTCCACCCATGAAGGGTTAATTGACGGAAGTAGGTCAGGGGATGGGGAATGCTCCTGCTGTGAAGTAGCACACTCAGATATGTACTTAACTCCATTCTTATCTGATTCTTCATCCTTTTCACCTAGTTTATCTTTAGATCTTCCCCCTCCTGTTCTTTCTTCTTTTTTCTTATTCTAACACATATAATTTCTTAAAGCCAGTTGTATTAAGTTATATGGATAAAGTGTATTTTTGGAAATTGAGTTTGGATTGGAGTTGTAATATTCACATAGTTGCTCTCCTACTAATTTCCACTTGTCTGGATTCAATTCTTTTTCCTTAGAGAACCAAGGAGATGCGTACTGTACTGTTTCTAAAAGTTCAGTGAGCTGTTCCCAAATTATATTCAAACCTTGGCTTTTCATAAGTCTGACAATGCTCTCTACACATTTTCCTTGAAGAGGAAAAGAAGGCTGTTTTCTAAACATCTGTCCCATTTTAGCTGAAATACTACTTTAGCCCTTTAACAAAGTTTCCTTGTTGTATTCACCCTAATTTCTGGGTCACAGATGAAGGTTCTTAGTACCACGTTCAGGCGCCAAAATGTAATATTCTTCTTTAAATTATAATCTTCTCTGGGAGCAGGTTTCTTTTCAGTTCAATAATCACCTCAAATGCAGCCAGGAGTTAAAGTCCAAATCCTTTGTCATCTCCTTCAAAGTCTTGTCTCTTTTCCTGGGGCCCAGTTAGTTTTAATAGAGGCCTATCTCTCTCCTTGGTTCCGAGAGCTCCTGCTGCTAGTCCTTTGCCTCTGCCAGCTTCTGTCTCTAGCTCCCTCCAAATGTCTCCGAATCCAAAGGTTTGTACTTCAGCCTTCAGCCACAACAAAGGTGAACGATGGAATGAATCTGTCTCAGCTTCAGAAAGCTTCTAGTGCACCTGTCCTTTCTGGCTCTGAGAGCTCCTTCTTATATGTTCCACACTGAGTATACACCAATCATTATATCACTAGGAAAGTATTATTTATTGTAGGAGTAAATCAATGCTAAACTAGATTTAACCACTGTCTCCTCAATTCCACTTACTTACCTTGTAAGAATCCTAACACAAATACATACCAGAAAGTATGATGTTGTTATGGTAATGCATAACTTTCAGTTTGATTATCTTATTGAGCTCCCTGATATCTGACTCAGATCTCTAGAAGATTCTAGTGCCAGCTGAGTAACAGGGAAAGAAATATAAGCCTCACAGTAATTATAATGGAATAGGATTTTGGTTATTAGAACATCACTCTAGAATTTTTGTTTCTAGAATTAAAACAATTTTTTAAAACTGCTTTTGTTATGCCTCAGCTTCCTTGAATTGTTCTGCCTCAGTCTCCCTGTTGGCAACCCCTCTTCCTGGACATTAGGACAGAGATAATTAGGGCTAGGAGCCCCGACCACCAGCATTCCAAAGAGTCATAAAACTTCAGATGGCTCCTCTCAGATACCTTGATGGGACTAGACTTTAAACTAGACTTAGTGGCTCCTAGCCTCCCAACTTATCACAATTTATGATCCTTCACCCCCAACCTATAAGAACTAAATTTGTGGTCCTTTGCTGGAAATTCCTATTCACCAGTGCTCTACTCCCCTCTGCCTTTATTTCCCTGATTGCTGGAGCCTTATAAGAATCTCTGGAATCCCTTGCTTGTTGTTGGATGCTTTGAGGCAAGAATCCCATCTACCTAGCTGGGGTTAGACATGGATACTGTTTGGCTATGGATCCTGTTTGGTGGCAGTCAAACTCTCCTTCTAATGAAATATTTAAAACCCCTCTCTAATTTCTATCTTGCCTCAGTTTCTCCGGCATTATGTTTGGAACATCATCTATTGGCCAGTAATTCTTGCTACCTAATAAGTATTAAATTCTAGTTTGTTTCAAGTAATCTCTAAGTGATGCTATATATAAAATTTGGTCCAATTCAATATGCAGAAGGTTAAAAAACTAAAAACTGTTTAATTTGCAGCACGATGGTTGAGACTTCTTTTATTTATTATAAATCTTCTTCTTTTCATATAAATATGCTTTTTTTGGAGCACTTCTAGTACTGTCCCTTATCTTCTCTGCTTGTCTAGTTTTGTGGATATATTTTTCTGTAACATGGTGGGTTTTCACTCAGTGGTAAGCAGGATAAGCAGAAAGCATGGCTTTGAAATAACGATAATATTGGTTAAATGAAGCTCAAACTAAGCACTTATTAAACAGTCATGAAAGTAGTCAATATAAATTTAACCCAGGTACAAACTAAGCACTTATTAAAAAGTCATGAAAGTAGTCAATATAAATTTAACCCAGGCATTAGGAGTTGGGGACAAAACAGAAGCAAAAAAGTAGTCCTTGCCTTCAAAGACTGTAAAGTTATTGGTGCAGAAAACATGTAAATCATATAAATAAGAATTGTTGTTATTACTCTTTGGGCCAAATACACTAGCTTAAAGTCATACTTAACACAAATCAATGAACAGAACCATTCCAATATGAATTTTCTGATAAATAATTATATTATCTATATTACAATACTTCAGTAGTTCAAACTGATCTGTGACTTGATATGGACAAGAAGTCTTGGAACATTAACATTAAGTCTATGGACATTAAGTACTTGGAGTGTGCATCTGTTATTTTTCAATCCTGCTACTTGACTAGATAAATCAATGTTTGGCAATGTTACATTTCTTTCATAATCGCTTATACTACAATTTACACAAAGGCAGCCCTTGGCCTTCCTGTGGGAAAGGATTGTTTTTATTTGTATCTCCAATGCCTAGCATAGTATCTGGCACATCAGATGTTTAAAGCTTGATGGCTGATGGATTCCTAAGAGACTTAGATGTTTTAGGATTCAGAGCCATAAGAGCATCACAGACATAATATAACCAGTATATTCAATGACCTATAATTTTTGTCAGTATGGAAATTTCTTCCATTTATCCAGATTGTAATTGATAAATTATTGGCATTAAAAAAAAAGAATGTGTTGGGGAGCATCATCAAAAGTACTGTTGAATTTTCCAAGTGTAATCTAATCTGCTTTCTTCCTCCTACTGAATTTTGTGCTCAAGTCCATTATTTATTATTAGTTGTCTATCCTGCATATTTAGATTACTAAATGATAAATATGGCTCAAAATATGTTTTTATGAGAATTAATTTTAAAAACACATCTATTTATGAAAAGGCAGTAATATTCAACTAAATCAAAGAGAAATTCCTATGATATGGATTATCTTGTTTAGTAATGAACTTAATTTTTTTTACTAGTACAAAAATACTACATACAATTTTCCTCTGATTTAAAAAATCTGATATTGAAACATCTTAGTAACTTACCCCAATATCAAACTTCCCTCTAAAATAGTCCAGATTTGCTTGGATGAACCAAATGTTGCTCAGACCCAGGTCATCACTTCTCTTTTTAGCCCTCACTAATGATAACTCTTTGTTTTCAATCAATATCACCTGGATTTAAAATAGAAAACAGTATTATACTGGCTAATAACACCTATAATGTATAATATCTTTATTATATTTAACTGTAAATGTCAAACTTTTTTTCTCTTGAGAAGCATACATGCATGTATACATATGTATTAACACATTTTAAAGTAATATGACAATGACAGATGCAGCTTTACTGCCCTCATGATATTTTTTATAAACAAAGTTCTATGAATAATCTTAATCATGGAAATTTTAAAATTGAAGGCTTATTTTAAATTACATTATTAACAACCAAATTTTTTGAAAAGTTTACCTTGAAGGTTGAACATGATATCTGCAATCTTGTTTATATTATGTTTGATTATTAAATACTTTTATTTAAAAAATAAAGGCAAATGAGCTAATTGGCTTGAATCTCACAAAGCTTGAAGGCATTCAAATCAGGAGTTTACCAAATTTTCTTTTTTGTCCAATTTATATCTAATTATTATTTAAGATCAATAGTGTATGGCTGTAGTTTCTACGAATAACAAATCAGCAAGGAGGGTAAAAGTTCCTAGTAATACCCCTCTTATCACTTAGAAATCCAACACAAGTTCTATTGGAAACTGAATTTTATTTCTTTAATATGTGATAAACGAAAGACCTTTTGGATCTAAAGTATTGTAAACAGGACATTGGAACAGCTATTGGCACAGTAATAGAGCAAGTACCAAGACCTATAGTCAGGAAAACTTATCTTCAATAATTCATTCTGGCCTCAAACACTCCCTTAGCTATGTGATCCTGGGCAAGTCACTTAACTTAATTCCCTGATATATAAAATAGGCTGGAGAAAGAAACAGCAAACCACTCAAATATTTTTACCAAATACCTTCCAAATGGGGTCAAAGAGAGTTAGACATGCCTGAAGTTACTGAACAACAAGTAGAGTGCCAGAGAGGCTGCATGGCAAGTAAATAGCTGGGCCTTGAAGTCAAGAAGACTGAAGTTCTGGCCCAACTCTGACATCTACTGACTTGAGTGACCCCCCAGCAAGATAAACTCTCAGTGGCCCAGGGAACTCTCTAAAATGCCAATATACACAGAATTTACTAATCTGTATTGGGAGGAATTGTTTGCTCACCAGGTAACTCACACCAAGACTCATCCTTCCACTTCTACACTGTCCTTCTAAATAAAGCAAAAAGCAGATATAATCAATGAGAAAGCCAGATTTGGTTTGCTAATTTTTCTTTATGGAACATTTCAGAATTCTGCATTCTTGTTTTTCAAAGAAAATTAATTTTCTTTTAATATATTTCTCAGGCTTTACCTGACATGATGGCAGCATGTGAGCAAGGGCAATTCCAACGTGTCCCTATAAAAGGCAAAGAGTAAAAAATGTTAATATTTGTCCCTGGAGCATTTGAAAATTCTGAGATGGCTTATCCCCTAAAAAAAATCCGCCTCCCCCCCCAATTATTTACTATGCACTTAACATTAAACATTAAAACCAAATCAACATATATTTACAACTATTTACACTTCAAAATAAATTTCTACATGTGTTTTCAGTCCTGTATTAGACATTAAGATTTGCTTGTATTTTTTTGCAATGACAAATAATACTACAAATGAAAAGCTCCCCCCCCCTTTTATAATTATAGTCAAAAGAATTTATTCCCAGTAACAGAATGTCAAGGGATAAGGTTTTTTGTGAATTTAGTTCAACATTTTGATTGTCCTCCACAAAGATACTGCAAATTTGCAATTCCACCAGCAACTGATGCATACACTTGATTTTTTATAATCATTCCAGCAATGACCTTTTGTTGCTCTTGGTTATTTTTTGCTTATTGGATGAGTGTGAAGTATGGTGCCTCAAAGCTATTTTAATCTGCATTTCTCTGATTATTGGTGAGGCTGAATCTTTTTTCATGAATTGTTTTCAGATCCTTTAAACATTTACACAGTGATGACTGAGTGCTGCCATTGATATTTGTTATCAGATCCTTAGAATTTTAGATAAATTTTTATCTCATATTTGCTACAAACATATTCCTCAATACTACTTTTCCTTTGAGTTTGATTACATATTTGTTTTGAAGAACTTTGCTTTTTTATATAATCATTCATATTTCTTATCCTCAACAATTCCTTTTACTTATTTAATAGTTACAATTTTGTCCACTTTCTAGAAATGAAATGTGACAATTGAAATATTTCATATTCTTCCAAGTTTTCTCACTATTCATTTAATTATGTCCAATTCTTTTATCTTTTTGGAAGCTACTGTAACATATAGTATGAGGTAACAATCCAAATTTATATCTTGCTATATTGATGCTCAATTTCTCTAATAGTTATTTAAATAATGAATCCCTCAGTTTACTATTTCAGTAAGTATTAATCTTTTACTGGTATTTGACCTTTTGGGGGAGATTCCTTTCCTGTTTGTCTTTTTTTTGGGGGCGGGGGGGTTAACATCTATGAAAACTGCTTTCTCCAAAATTTTAAATTATGTTTTAAGTCTGGAAAGGCAAATCAACTTTCATCTCTTCTTTCCAACATACCAATTAACCTTGACATGCTTGCTTGCCTCAGTTTCAGGACACTCACTAGCTCTCTGGCCAAATCACTCAATCTTCCTAAAGCTTAGTTTTCTTATCTGTAAAACAAGGGCACTAGATTAGATGGCACTTTTTATCTTTACATGGATGAATCTTGGGTTCTCTAGCTTTCTCCCCAGCAGTCTTGGGGGAACAGAGACCAATTATCTAAGTAGATTTAATGGCAAGAGAAAAGCTGCATCATAGAGATAGTTCTGGTAGTTCTTCCAAGTTGGCTAGTGCTTGTTTTTGTTTTTTAACACATGGCCTTTCTTTCCATGGCCCTACTCTTTTGACATTTTCCTTTCAACCATTCTAGAAATAGATCAGAATTCACTCTTGATTCCACTTGGCTCTGAAAGGTGAGACTTTTGCTTTTTCTGTTAGGAATTAGGCCTCCAGACTAGTTTTTGCAGTATCCTCACCATTTTTTTGTAGGATTGTCTCCTCCCCCTTTCCAACACCATTTTATGTAAGTCTTATTTAATTAGAATGTAAGCTGTTAGGGACTGAAAATTTTTATGTAATTTCCAGCATTAAGTATAGCACCTGGCACATAATAAGAGCTTACCAAATGATTTAGCTATCTATTTATCTACTTCTGTCTTGGTTGTGTTCCTATAGCTTTTTGGAGGAGAACTATGAACTGGTTCTCTAAATTGTGGTCCTTCTGCCTGCCTGTGACTGTCAATATTATCTTGGATCCAGTGTAATTGCACATGTCTAGGATTATGCCTAAACAGTAGACAAAAATGGGGGGAAAAAAGGAAGGTGAATAGAAAAGATCCATTACCCCACCACTGCAAAAATCCACAACTATGTCACTAGGTTTGACAATATTTGTCACCATAGCAACCAGGTTGTTTAATTGTTGCTGCTTTCGCAAAGCACGTTCAGTGGACATCTTGCCTGGAAATGACAAAAGAGAAAGAATGCAGTCACTGGCCATAGCAAAGGGAGAAGGCACAAACAGAATCTTACAGAATTAAGTGACATATTCTAAGACAATGGTGACTAAATATAAGCAGTCAATGAACTATGGAGAAAGAAAATTAAATGATCTCTACAGGAAAAAGAGGAGTAGAAGGGAGTTCAGAAAAAGGGAAGAGACAAGCAGGAAGGTTTTGTTATTATAGTCAATTTATTATACATTTTTAAAAAACCCTCAAAACCATAGAGTCTATATAGGAAACTGTTTACAATTTGCTTACATTTAAGTTTGTGATTAAAACAAGAAAGTCTTACTTAAAAAACAAAGAAATTAAATAACAATCAATTTGTAAATCAGATTTTGAATTTAGTTCTAATTTTCTCTTTTAATTCATCATTGGCTATGAGCTAATGGCTTCAGTAGAAAGGAATTAATAACAACAAGAGAAAGAGAAAGATACATAATGTCTTGTAAGGAACCAGAGCAATGGTTGTGAATTAGTCAATAAATAAACAATTATTAAGCATTTATGTTCTAGATACTATGTTAGCACTTGAGGATACAAAAAAAGGCAAAAAGTCTTAGATCTTAAGGAACTCCCTAACAGACAGGCTAAAAATCAGATAATTCCAAAGTTGGAGAGGACTTCTTCAGGATTCTCTTTTATTTTTTTCCCACTTAATAATATATTTTTTTCTAATTACATGTACAGATAATTTTCAGCATTCATTTTTGTAAGATTTCAAGTACTAATTTTTAAAAATCATCATTTTTAATACTATTTTATTTTCCAAATATATGTGATGTAAACAGTGTCCCCTTTGGGGAGAAAGGTACTCCTGACTCTCAAACCCTCTCAGCCCCTGGTTGGGGCACACCCTTTCCAGATAACTCCCAAGATAAGTAATCTCATTCAATTAGAAATCTCAGCATGGGGCAGAGTCAACATCCTCTATTAAGTTGTTCAAATTGCTCCCCACCCCCAGGCCAAGATTAACTCAATATAACCAAGGGTTTGTCAACTCATCTTTGCTAAATGCCCTTCTGGATTTAGCCCACTTATGAAAATACTTTCTTCTCAGTGTAAATCCATCTTTGCCAAATCAAGAATTTGTCTGCTAAGAAAGCTGTCTTCTTAATGTAAATAAATCCTCTTTTGCCATAAACTTCTTGTTTGTGAATTCTTTAGCAAAAAATTTGTGACATCAACCAGAGGGGACACCTTACCCTCAATTCTCATACTTCATCACATGCAGATAATTTTCAACATTTACCTTTGTATAACCTTGTGTTCCAAATTTTTCTCCCTCTTTTTCTCCTTCCTCCCTCCCCAAGACAACAAGCAATCCAATATAGGTTAAATATGTGCAATTCTTCTAAACATATTTAGATATTTGTCATGATGCTCATGTTATGCCACAGTTTTCTTTAACTGTCCTGACTCAGTTTCCTTGTACAAGTTTCCCTTGTCTCAGTCTCCCTAATTACTCCCCTAAGCTGTAAATCTCCCTCTGCTCCATGAAGGCTGAGGACCAATTAGTCTAAGGATATAAATTGTTAGCCCAAGCAAGATAAACAAGAGAGTAGATTTCCTGATTATCTTCTGTCCTTGAGAAATTTACAACATCCCTTAAAATATTCCAAGATATTTCACTGACATCTTTATCTCTGGGTTCCTTTTTAATTCATAGTCTTTTCCAGCTGGGCTTTTCCCGCTCTTTTTCCCTCTTCTTTGTCTCTAAAAGGTATATAAAGGTTAGAGATTCTCCATTCATTGCTGGAGAATGGCGGCTGGCTGTGGATGCTGGACGCTGGATTCTTTGAGATGATAGTCTCCTCCAGACCTGGGACCAACATGAATTCCTTGGTCCCAGTATATCTTTATCTCTGTCTGGCTGGACAATTTGAGACGAGAGTCCTGTCCAGTCAATCTTACTCTCCCATTAATAAAATATTAAAAACTCTCTAATCTCTCTCCTGCCTCAGTTTCTCTGGCATTACATTTTGGAGGTTCCCCCGAGATAATAGAAACTGAGAACTGGATTAGAGATTAGAGACCTCTCCGTCTCCACCTAGGCCTGGGCTCAGGACCTGGGTCTGTTCCTCAGGAAAGATCAGCACTCTGGATAGAAAAGGAAGCAGTTCTTCAGTCTCAGTCCGGCCTACAGTGGACAACGGAATCGATTCGGCATTTGGGAGAGTAAGTCTGTCTGGGTACCTTTTGGGGTACCATCTAGTTCTGGTTCTGGTTCTGGTCTGGTCTGTTGCTAGCAACCTGTAGTCTCAGAATAAATAACGACGGGTTTAAAAATTCTGAGACGGGTATTTTCTGGGACGCTGGGAAATATCCTCTGGGTATATGTTATGTGTTATATGTTTGTTTAATGTTGTAACTGTGTAGTCTGTGTGATGTGTTTTCTATGTTCTGTGTGATTTGTCTGTTTTATTGGTTGGAAAAATTTTTAAGAACAACGTTGCAACTGTGCTTACTAAAATGGAGCTCCATGTTTGTCTGTGCGTGTCTGTGTTAAAAGGTAGCAAGCTTGTAAGAGATAAGGTTTCAGCCTCTGTGTTGCAGGTTTAGAGAATATCAAGAAGTTTGAAAAATCTTTCTCTCTCTCTGTCTCTGGCTGACTGCAGTAGCCTGTGAGACAGGGGGAGAAAGGGGAGAGAAAGGAAAAAAAAAAAAAAAAAAAGGAAATGAAAAAATAGATTGAAAGGGATTTGGAATTTCGGAAAGTTAAAATACAGCCCCTAGTCTGTTTTTGCTTATTTAAAAAGCTTTGTCAAGTTTAAGAACAATGATTAACAAATTTGGGAATTGGTTGTTTGAAAATTTGCTTGTGATTTTAAAACTTTTAACCTGTTGTACTAATTTGTAAGTAAGGAAAAGCCTACTAGAGTAAAGAGCAATAAAATTCAAGCTTAGCCTGGCCTGGGCAATAAAAAGCTCTGGAGATAAGATGCTAATAACTGTTAGAAGAAAGGTGGTTGAAGAAAAAACTTTTAAAAACAGCTGTATTAGTTTGATTCAGTTTGTTACCTTCTGAAATATATTGAGTTATTTGTTAACATAAGTTATACTTTAAAACCAGCTCTGCTGGACATGTGTGGGTTTTTGGAGGTTTGGACTATTCACTATAGTATGAATCTTACAGGTTTTTGAAGGGAAAAGGAAAGAGGAATGCAGGTGATTTAGGAAAGACTGATTAGTAGGGGCAATTAGAGGTTTGCATGATTTAAGGAAGGTGAAAGACTTGGGAGTAGGTAAAGAGGTGGGGGAGGGAGCCATCCACCTCTACTGTCTTATGCTACTTTACAGTAGCATCAGGAGCATCTGATAAGAAAGTTCTTTAAGGAGATTGTTTAAGTATGTAGCCAGGGAGAAAGAGAAGGTTGGAAATGGGTGAATTTGGGAAGAAACCTGATATTGGGAAACTGATGGGTTAAATCTTGAAAAGGATCCCCATTAGGAAATTTGAATGGGGAACCTGAGGGAAATTTTTTTCTAGGGGGCAGGAGTGGGGGAAGGGTGGCCATGTGGAATCCTCTCCTCCCCTCACCCCTCTTAAGTATGTTCCTGCCGCTTTTTTTCTTATCTGATTACGGCCAGTTCAGCAAACTGATTTTTAAGGACATACTTTTAGGTTAAATTGATTGAATATTTGTTTTTTTGATACATAAATGTTTTTTGGATTAAAAGAGATATGATCATAAATGTGATCAATACGTTGGTACGAATATTTCTAAAAGTTTAATTGCTATGTTAAAAAAACCTTCTTGAATTCTTTTATGTGGAATTGGGTCTTTTGTATAAGTTTAAATTGATTGTATTTGGTCATCCTGAGGTTATTTAAAGGGCCTCTGAACATAATAGTTTTTTCTTTGTCCTTTTGAAAATGTTTCTGTTATGGACAATATGCAGTTTGGGATATTTTTCTATGTATTAGGTGTTTTAAAAGCAAAATGATTTGTATGTATAATGTTCACTCATGTAACATCTACCCAGATATGATCATTGTTCTAAGTTGTGAACTTATTGAGACGAAATTACTTTCTGTTATTACTATAAGGTTAGGGTAAATGTTTGTTTAGGAGTTATCAGAAATTTGATTAATGACATCTGTTATTGGGGGTAAAATTTTTTGGGCTTAGAGTTAATTAGTTAATGCTATTTGGGAGTTCTAAAGCTCCACCCTCTGACAGTTACTGGGACAATTGATTGATAAGCTGTTAAAACTCAACTGTTTATGTTATGTTATAGTTATGTTCTTGCATTTTTCCTTTTGTAACTGATCTCTCTGATCAGAGCAATGGTCAATAGAAACTGTTAATGCAATTCAATTATGTCATGCCTTGCTATTTTCAGTCTGGTCATATGTAATCATTGTATCCTAAATGCTTGGGCAACTGAGTATTTCGCCTGGTCATCTGTCTGTTACTGGATATTTGTGTTTTGTTCCTTTAAGGTTTCTACATAATAAGAGGACAATTAACAGGGGTCTATGAGACTCACTGATGTTACAACTTGGGACTGCACCCGTTTGCTTGGCCTGTAAAGCAAACTCATCTTTTCACATAGGAAACTGCTGGCCAATTTATTTTGGCCTCCTCATATTTTGCAGCAGTCTGGTGAACTGTGTCTTTCTATCTGAGACTGATCTAATCTTTATTTGCTAGATCTGTGTTTTTGTTCTAGATTTTGGTCAAATTACAGATATTGGTTTGCTTCTGGAACCTGGATCAGCTTTGATCAGCTTTGATTGTCAGCATGAAGCACCCATTCTGCAAGGAATAAGCCTCCTATCACTTCACAGCCTAACACAGCAGTTTTTTTTTGGATGAGAACCATGGACTGGACCCTGCATCTACTGTAGTTTGGACTAATATAAGGGGCTTTGGGAATGGTTGATGAATGACTGTTAAACCTTGCCTGGATCATCTATTACTGTGTGTTTAAGATTTGGGATGGGATTTGTTAACACTGTGTAACTGTTGCTGTTTTGTTTGAGGGATTTTTAGGAAATGCTACTGTACTAGTCTGTTATGTACAGGGATTTTGATTCACTCTTGGGATTTATATGGGGAATGGTCATTTGATAATTCCTTTCCGTGAGAAAGAAAAAGGGGGAGGTAGAGATAGAACACTGGGGAAACTGGTATATTTTTTTCAAAATACTAAAAAGAATGGGAACCCCTAGCTCCTATTTTGTCTTAGGCATTTCTGCCCCACCCCCTATCTCACTAGTTCAGATTGAATTTGGATGCTTTAGTTTTAGAATCCCTTATTTTGTTAAAAGTGCCCTGGCAGACTCAGTTTTGGGGATTATTTTTTTTAGAAAAGTTTTAGAAATCAGACACCTGTCCTGGGACTGGCAATCTCTCTGATCTATTTTTCCATTCCTGTAACCCCAGTTCATTAAGTATTTCAGCATTTCAAAGGACCTTGAAGTTTGGCATGAGGCACCTAAAAAGTTTGGAGTTTGCCTGCCTTGATGGTCTAACTGTGCATAATCTGCTCAGAAATCTATATTCTAATAGCAGCCCTGCCTGTTTCTCTGGGTGGGTACGGGTGGAGCTACTACAGCCTTACCCTTCTCCCTTGGAGAGATCTGCTCCTCTGAATGGGCTTGAGCCCTTGGTCCTGCTGATCTGTAAGCAGAGACAGTTAAGTGCACAAATGACCACAGATCTAACTGTCCATCTCAAACTGGATTCTCTGGCTGAGATGGTGCTCCAGAACTGTAGAGGACCTGACATGCTTGCAACAAGGGAGCCTTTGTACAGCTGTTAACTCTGGGGTTATCAGGGAGAGACTTGCTCTTGCCATATGAGTCCTTACATTTTTCTAGTTTTATTTTTGGCTCATTTGCTTTACATAAGGTGGGTCAAAGACCTCCTGGGTATCTAGAGGAAGATGCTAAGATTCAAAGGTTTGAATATTTAGGAAAGAGAGTGTGGAATGTTATGCCACAGTTTTCTTTAACTGTCCTGACTCAGTTTCCTTGTCTCAGTCTGCCTAATTACTCCCCTTAGCTGTAAATCTCCCTCTGCTCCATGAAGGCTGAGGACCAATTAGTCTAAGGATATAAATTGTTAGCCCAAGCAAGATAAACAAGAGAGTAGACTTCCTGATTATCTTCTGTCCTTGAGAAATTTACAACATCCCTTAAAATATTCCAAGATATTTCACTGACATCTTTATCTCTGGGTTCCTTTTTAATTCATAGTCTTTTCCAGCTGGGCTTTTCCCGCTCTTTTTCCCTCTTCTTTGTCTCTAAAAGGTATATAAAGGTTAGAGATTCTCCATTCATTGCTGGAGAATGGCAGCTGGCTGTGGATGCTGGACGCTGGATTCTTTGAGATGATAGTCTCCTCCAGACCTGGGACCAACATGAATTCCTTGGTCCCAGTATATCTTTATCTCTGTCTGGCTGGACAATTTGAGACGAGAGTCCTGTCCAGTCAATCTTACTCTCCCATTAATAAAATATTAAAAACTCTCTAATCTCTCTCCTGCCTCAGTTTCTCTGGCATTACACTCAAGAAAAATCAGATCAGAAGTAAAAAAAAAAAGAGAGAAAAAAAAGCAAACCAACAACAATAACAAGTGAAAATATTATGCTCTGAGCCACATTCAGTCTCCACAATTCTCTCTCTGAATGTAGATGACATTTTCCATCACAAGTCTGTTGGAATTGCTTTGAATCACCGCATTGTTAAAAAGAACCAAGTCAGGATTCTCTTTTAACTTGCATTTGAAAATGAATCCTCTTTATAACATATCTAAAAAGTAGCCATCAGATCTCTATACAGAATATTCCAGGAAGAGGGAACCTAATACCTTCTAAGGCAGTGTATTTCACTTATGGATGCTTCTAACTGAAATTTTCCAGACATGAAACCTAAATTTACCTCTTTACAACTTCTCTGGGGTCCAGGTGACAGTCTTTTGAATACTTAAAGACAGCTACCATGTTCCCCCACAGATCTTTTGTTCTCTAAGTTAAAACATTTCTAATTCCTTCAACTATTGAACTTCATGTTTTTTATTCTTCTAAGGATTTTCTGGCTTATCTTTTAGAAATAACATTGATGATATCCAGGGATGATTCTAATACTTCAAGAGGCAAAGTCCAGAGAGCCTCTTTATTCCTGGAACCCAAGCCTCAGAATGCTATCCATTGTCATAGGAATTCTTTATCTATCATATCATACCAACTCATAATGAGTTTGTAGCTCAACAAACTTTCCAGGTCTCTTTCATATTATTGCCCCACCACTGTTTCCTCATCTCGTACCTGTCAGATCAACTTTTTGAACGCAATTAAATTTTGTGGAGAGAGGGAGCAAAAAGGGGAATGGGCTGTGATTTCACTGGTGTAGACAATTCCTACAGAAAAAAATCCCCTTACCAAAGCAGCTCAACTTTTGCTCTGCAGCTTCTAGGCTCAGTTGACTGGGGCACTGGAAAATTAAATGACTTTCCATCCCTAATATTTGTCAAAGTGGCAATATAGCTTTCTCACTTCTCAAAAATTTGAAAAGCATGTTTCCTATAACTTTATTCAAAGAATTTATTAAATTGTTTTAGAACATAATGCCTAGTATAGATTCCTGGGACCCTCTACTGAAGATCTTCAAGTTGACATCAAAAGCATTAATACTCTGATTTTCAGCCATTTAAACCCATTCAGCTGAATCATTTTAATTGCATTTAGCCTATCCTTTAGCCTGTAGATCCATCTTTTCCATAAAAATGGCCTGAAATAACACTTTGCTAAAATATAAGTAAATGGTATCTATAACATTCCTCTCATTTACCAGTTTAGTGACCTGTTTAAAAAAAAAAAAAGAAATAGTATTCTGGCAATATAATAATACTTAGCCAGCCAGCTAATGGAGTAATAATAAAATCTTTGTTCCCTTGATTTGGAGATGATCTTGTTGTGCCAAGATATTTAGAGATGAGTTGAGAAATATTAATTTTTAATTGGAGAATTTATTGAAGTTAATTGGCCCATGGGATTTGCATCCAAAGGCAGGCACCCAACAAAAGGACATAGGGTTTTTTATAGAGTTTGACAGAAACTACCAAACAGGTTAGTTTGCTTCTTTATCTGACATATTTGCAACTGTTTGTTAAGGGAATACATTAAATGACTTGGGCAGAGAGATAGAAGTTTTGCATAAGATTTCCCCTGCTTCAAAATAACAGTTTGGACATGTATACTTATTTTGTATTTAATTTATCCTCTAATATATTTAACATGTATTGGTTATCCTGCCATCTAGGGGAGGGGATGGAGCGAAGGAGGGGAAAAATTGGAACAAAAGGTTTGGCAATTGTCAATGCTGTAAAATTACCCATGCATATAACTTGTAAATAAAAAACTTAAAAAAAAAAATTTCTCCTGCTAATGTTATGCAGGAGAAGAAGAACAGGGTACAAAAGGGGTTTGGGATTGCTGAGTCATTTTACATTCTCAAACTCAGTTTTCCTGGGGGGGGAGAGGAGAGAGAAAGGGGGGAGGTTAAAGCTGAATGGGACTGATTGGATGAAGTATTTCTCAGTATTGAGTCACATGTTCCTTGTTTCCAGAACTGAGACCTTGGGGAGATCATTTACTCTCTGGAGGAATGAACTTTGAACCTGAGATGCAGGAAGTTGCAGGGCGTGACATGACCTGTGGGAGGTAGCCAGCATTAGTGATCATTGGTTAAGGATGGTTACATGCTGTTAGTCTATCCAATGAGAAGATTTGAGTCTTTTGCTTTTAAACCCTGGACAAGCTGGAAGCAAGTCAGATTCCAGGAGCACATGGTGGGAGTTGGGATGGCTCCCAGGTGTGTGTCTGGGCCTCTCCCTGCAGGCATTAAATAAATGTTTTCTCTTTGTACCTGATAATGTCTCTGATTAATTAATTGGATTGGGAAGCTATGGTTGTAATAGTCTTCTGAGACTTTGTGACATTGGCCCAAACTCCCATTATATTTTTGGGGTTCACTCTTGTACCTCATCATTATTCTTAATCCCTATTTGGGGAAAGTAAGGCATGATTTATGTTTGAGAAAATCTTTTTTTTTTTCCTTTTTTTTGCTGAGGCAATTGGGATTAAGTGACTTGCCTAAGGTCATATAATTTCCTTTTCTTTTTAATAATATTTTTTTCTATTTTTCAAATTACATGCAAAGATACTTTTCAATATTCACCTTTGCAAAACCTTGTGTTCCATATTTTTCTCCCTCCCTCCCCTTCTACTCCTCCCTCATACAGCAAGTTGTGTTCCACATTCAGTTTCCATAGTCCTTTCATTGAGAAGATTCTTTAAGATGCTCTTGGTTTCTGTGGAAGGATTTTTTTTTTTTATCAAGTTTCAGATTTTCTTTTTAACTGCAGTACTTATATTTCAGTCTGGATGTTTTAAAATATAAACTGAACACAGTTGGTTTTGCACAGGACAAGCTGGCTGAGCAGGCTCTAAGTCAGGATGCTTGTTAGAAACATTTTTGATGTTTGCTCTGCTTTGTAGAGCCTTCTCAATCCTTGATAAAGGAATTTTACATAAGAACAGTCAAAGATAACTAGGGTTTGTCAGACTAGGATTAGGCAAAAGACCTTTAAAATTTTTTTTTCAATAATATTTTATTTTCCTGAATGGATGCCCATCAATTGGAGAATGGCTGGGTAAATTGTGGTATATGAATGTTATGGACTATTATTTCTCTGTAAGGAATGACCAGCAGGATGAATACAGAGAGGCTTGGAGAGACCTACATGGACTGATGCTAAGTGAGATGAGCAGAACCAGGAGATCATTATACACTTCGACAACGATATTGTATGAGGATGTATTCTGATGGAAGTGGATTTCTCTGACAAAGAGACTTAACTGAGTTTCATTGGATAAATGATGGACAGAAACAGCTACACCCAAAGAAGGAATACTGGGAAATGAATGTGAACTATTTGATTTTTGATTTTCTTCCCGAGTTATTTTTACCTTCTGAATTCAACTCTCCCGGTGCAGTGGGAGAACTGTTCGGTTCTGCAAATATGTATTGTATCTAGGATATACTGCTACATATTTAACATATATAGGACTGCTTGCCATCTTGGGGGGGGGGAGGAGGGAGGAAGGGGAAAAAACGAAACATAAGTGATTGCAAGGGATAATGCTGTGTAAAAATTATCCTGGCATGGATTCTGTCAATACAAAGTTATTATTAAATAAAAAAAAATAAATAAATAAAATTAAAAAAAATAATATTTTATTTTCCAAATACATGTAAAGATATTTTTCAACATTTATTTTTGTAAGACTTTGTCTTTCAAATTTTTCTCCCTCCCTCTCTTACCTCTCCCCCTCCCTAAAACAGCAAATAATCTGATATAGATTAAATAATTTTAATTCCTTTAAACATATTTCCATATTTGTCATTTTGTGCAAGAAAAATCAGATCAAAAGGGAGAAAAAACATGAAAAAGAAAACAGTGAAAATACAATGCTTTGCAGAACCTGGGAATATGACAGAAGAGCTTGTTAAATTTCAAGCTCTCCAGATTCTCCCCACAAACAGAATAAATTTGCTCCTCAGGACAAACACAGATTGGTGAAAAATCGAGAAGACTTGGAGCAGTACAGGATCTACAATAAAAGACCACAGGTCTTGGAACCATGGAAGCCAACAATCAAAAAATTAGGCCTGTGGCCAAAAATATCGTCCAGCAAAATTATCTATAATATTGAATGAGAAAAAATGGACATTCAACAAACTTGCAGATTTTCAGGACTTTCTATTAACCAAACTCGAATTTAATAGAAAAGTTGACATGTAAGAGCCAATATCAAAGATCAATTTCAAGGAACTCAACATGGACAAATTGTTTTTTATATGGAAAATATATGCCATATATTTAAGATTGCATCAACTACAGTATAGCTCAAAAGAAAGATTGGGGCAGAGTTAAGGTAAAATAGTAATCATGTTATATAAATAAGGTACAAAAGAAGAACAGATACAGAGGTATTAAAGTGGGGAGGAGGGCTCATAATTCTGAAAAACTCACATCAGAATGAGTTAAATAGGGAATCAACATATTTATAGCATCTTCCAAAGTCTAGGAGGATCAGGGTGGAAATAGACAGACGAGGAAGCAAAAGGTAAAGGAAAAAGACAGGGGAGAGATCCATGGTTGGGAGAGGTTAAGTAATAAGCAAGGCAAGTTAAGGAGCAGAATTAAAGCAAAAAGTTATCAGGGATAATTAAGATATATGTGCATGTCTGTGTATGTGGGGTATCATGTATTCATGGATATCCATGAACACAATTTCTTCTAATATATATATATATATATATACTTTTTTGAACTGATAATTTGTTGTTATATATTCTGTATCCTCCCTGATGTTCTGCTGGGCACATGACAATGTCCTCTTTTGTTTTGTTTTGTATTCCTTTTCTATTTTTCTTATTTTTTTAAAATAAAATAATTTAAAAAACAAAAAAAAAGTTAAAAGAAAAAAATAAAAAGAAAACACCAATGCTTAAATCTATATTCAATTTCCATAGTTCTTTCTCTGGATAAGGATGGCACTTTCTAGTTCAGATGTATTGGAATTGCCTTGAATCACTGCATTGTTGAGAAGAGCCAAGTCTATTACAGTTGATCATCACATAATCTTCTTATTATTGTGTAAGAAATTCTCTTGGTTCTGCTTGCTTCATTCAGTTTTAGTTCATGTAGGTCTTTCTAGGCTTTTCCGAAATCAGTCTGCTCATCATTTCTTAAAAAGCAATAATATTCCACAATATTTATATACCATCTTATTCTGCCATTCCTCAACTGATGGATATCCACTCAATTTCCAGTTCCTTGTCACTACAAAAAGGGCTGTTACAAACATTTTTACACATATGGGTTCTTTTCCCTCTTTTATGTTTTTTGGGGGGAATACAGATAATGGGGTACAGTAATGACAATGATAGATCAAAGGCTATGTACAGTTTTATAGCCCTTTGGGTATAGTTTCAAATTCTCTCCAGGATGGTTGGCTCATTTCATAGCAAAAGTTACTTATCAGAGAATCTCAAATATGTCCTGGCTTGTTTTCACAAGCAATTTAGAATTATTTGAAATTAAAAATCAAATCCAATGCATTTCTTCTGCTAAAGTAGTATATCTACATGGAAAGAATCCATCAAGAAAAGTAAACAATCACTGGAATACTTTCCTATCTTTAAAAATCTGAAATTTATAAGTTTATGCAAGATGACAAAGTAGTCACTTTTTTTGCCAGAAAGATGCTGCTAAGAAATAAAGTATTTCTTTCTTTCTTTCTCTTTCTTTCTTTCTTTCTTTCTTTCTTTCTTTCTTTCTTTCTTTCTTTCTTTCTTTCTTTCTTTCTTTCTTTCTTTCTTTCTTTCTTTCTTTCTCTGTCTGTCTCTCTTTCTCTCTTCCTTCCTTTCTTTCTCTCTTTTTTCTTTTTCTTTCTTCTTTTCTTCCTTCCTTCTTTCCTCTTTCTTCCTTCCTTCCTCCTCCCAATCCTCCTTTCTCTCTCTTTTTTAGCTTCAAGCCATAAATTACCTTGCAGGATATAATTTATTTTTACAAGGAGAAAGATAATATTTGGATACAAATTAGACTCCTAAAAGTAAAGTTTTTTTGAACTGTTCTACTTTTCAAACATTTCTTTGTGATTCTATACATGAAAAAATTCTTTGAAAAATTTAGATATAATGAAACATAAAAATTACAATTATTGAAATGAAATTGATGGAGGGAATCCTGAAACTCTCTCCTATCACTTTCAGGGAGAAGCCATGGGGTGAACTCTTGAGAAACTTCCCTTGAACTCTTGAGAAACTCTCCTCTGTTGGAAGCCGCCTCAGGGAATCAAGATAAAGTGGCTTCATTTTCTTATCTTGGTGAGACTAACTACACCCTCTATTAAGTATCTGTACTCTCTATTGAGTTGAAAATTAGTCCAGGACCACTCTTTCTTAGCTGGAATTTAAGTGGTCTCATTCAACTGGAAATCTAGGCCTGGGGGTGATGACAACATGGAAGGAATTTCATTCAACTGATCTCTTATAAAAAAGGCAATTTTAAACTCATAATTTGCACAGGTCCAAAGCAGGACTATGCCTTGTCAAGAAACCTCTCTTTCCTTGGCACAGCTGTTAAGACTCCTGCCCGCTGTGAAGACATTCTCTTCTCAACAATAACCCCTCTTTATTTCTCTGCCAGGATTTCTCTGCTAGGACCTTTATCTCTCTGCCAGGACCTTGTCACTAAGAAGTCTGACTTCTCAGTGCTAATAAACTTCCTTTTTTGCCACTAATATTTCGGGTTTGCGAATTCTTTCACATTGAACCTATGCTGACCAGAAGGGGATTCTCACACCTCAACTCTCTGCAGCACTGCCACTAACTGCATCAAAATGACTTAAAAAAATTTTTTTTAAGATGCTGGAAGTTTGTAGAACTACAGAAACAAGACTAGAAAATGCAGACTTAATCATACTAATTTGGTAGATATGTGTGAATAGTTGAGAAAAGCCGAATTAAATGTGCCACTTGAATTAATATTTTATAAGATAGGCAGAAGAGGTGCCAGTAAAAAAAAAAAAAGAAAAAAAGAAACTGAAATGAATGGTACTGTTTGTAAATGCTGTCTCACCCACAACATTAACAAAGATTAAAATTATCATTTTTTAAATGGATTTTATGGAGTCATGGATAGGGAGTTCTAGAACTCTTATATGTGAATTTTAGCTAGTCATCAATCTGATTTTCTGTGTTTGAAGATTATGTATAAAATGGGCATCCTCAAACGAGTAACTATCTCTTTGAGATAATGTGATCAAGTCTAAAATACTTATCTATTAAGATAGTTTAATTTCCATAGAAAATGCACAAAGTGCTACCATGAAGGACTGTAGGATTATAGGATTATAAAGTTGGAGCACAAAAGGATCTTTAAGGTCATCTAATCCAGTTCCCTCATTTTAGAGACTATGAATGTGAATGCGATGGACAGTGCTGGTTAAATGTCCTCATTATTTTATAAACAGTCACCAATTTGGCCTTAAACTGATTATAATATTAAAAACTATGTTCTGATGTTTCTTGACTTTTTTTTTTTAACAGTAAAGCCAATTTTGTTAATAGTGAGGTGATTCAGACCAGCTCCAATAGTCTTGTGATGAAGAAAACCATTTATACCCAAAGAGAGGACAGTGGGAACTGAATACAGACCACAACATAGTATTTTCACTCTTTTGTTGTTGTTTGCTTGCATTTTGTTTTCTTTCTCATTTTTTCCCTTTTTGATCTGATTTTTCTTGTGCAGCATGATATTTGTGGAAATATGTATAGAGGAACTGCACATTTAACATATATGAACACAACATATAACATTAACATATATTGGATACTTACCAACAGGAAGAGTGGGTGGGAGAGGTAGGGAAAAAAATTAGAACACAGGGTTTTGTAGGAGTGAATATCGAAAATTATCCCTGTATATATTTTGAAAATAAAAAGCTTTAATTAAAAAAAATATATAGTCAACAACTTTACCAAGATACCTTATTTATATATTTTTGGAATGATTATCAAAATTCAATTATAAAATACTAACAATTTTCACATATTTAAACTGTTCTCATACAAGATAAGGAAGTATGTTATGTGTGATTACAAATAGAATTTAAGAAACACATTTCAAAAAGAAGTCAGGTTTTTATCTACTAAAAAGAAGATAAGTAAAATACACTAATCCCTTTAAATTAATATCAATAAAAAGCAAACTTATTATATTTATCAAAATGAAAGGGCCCAAGACTATAAAACCAGAAATTTCACTGCTATAATATATTTTATCTGTCAATATTTTTCCAAATTCTTTATATCCATCCAAAATAACTACTTGATTTTCTAATACAGTAGCAAACCCATTGTGTACTATTAGAAACACTTCACTTTGAAATTATAGAGGGGGGTGGGGGAGGGCAGTTAGGTGGCACAGTGGATAGAGCACCAGCCCTGAAGTCAGGAGGAACTGCATTCAAATCTGGTCTCAGATACTTAACACTTCCTAGCTGTGTGACCCTGAGCAAGTCACTTAACCCCAATTGCCTCGTTAAAAAAAAAAAATTTATAGAGGTGGTACAACTATATACTACAATCATTTTAGAATAGAACCATTAGCTATCATTAGCTATTCTGAAGTAAAGATGATGCTTCCCAGAACTACTCCCATATAAGATGGTACCATGGAGCTGATTGAATGGGGAGAATAGTTAAATTTTAATATACATAAAAGGTGCTCAAAAATATAAGCCGAACGAATGAAGATCATGCTTAAAGAGTGTCTCTATGTTTATGTATCTCCTGCCGTAATATGTACAATGATATCATGTAAGTATTGTCTAAAAGCAAGCTAAGGTATGTTTCTAGAGATTTAAGAAAATAGCTACTACCCAAAGATTCCAAAGAGAGTTGGATAAGGGTTATAGATATAGGTTATGGATATAGGTTAACAGATTTGCTCAGGGTCAGACAATATATGCGCCAGAGGTGAGACTTAAACTCTGGTCTTCCTGACTTCAAGGCCAGCTGTCTAACCATCATGCACACCAGGTTGCCTCACTATAACAGTTCTGCATTGGGGCTTTTAAACTAGAACCCAGAAATTGAGTGACAATAAATTTCATTTTAAAAATTTTATACACACATTTTCATTCACTAGTAGTTTTTTCTTCTGAGAAGCAGTTGTGCAAAATATTTACAAAACACAAACTTTACCTATTTTTTTTTGCATTATTTGTTACAGTTTTTCTCTGTGTTTAGGCTACTCAATAAAAGAAATTAATTTACCTTTGACTTTTTCAGCCTTTTAGGATAATATTTAGTGAGTTAAAGAAATAAATAGCAACCTAAGAAACTCTAGATGTGAAAGCTTAAAAAATCATATCCTTTTTTGCAAGGTTTTGGTTTTTAAAGATTGGAAAAGCTTCTAATTTTTATAAGGTTTTAAGAAGGGGAAGAGTTGTTATCAGTGGTAGCTTACAGTTCTAAATGTCACTCAGTTATCAAACCTTTTTTTAAGAGCTTACAATGTGCCAGACACCAGGTTAAAAGCTGGAGCTACAAAAGTTCAAAATCAAACAGTCCTTAGGGGGCTGGCATCTAGTGGAAGAGACAACAAATGAATAGATGGCTACATACAAGACATTTGTAGAGTTGATGTGGGGTAATACTGGAGGAGAATATGTGAATAGCTGAGGGAACAAGGAAAGGCCTCTGTAGAAGTTTGTCTCTGATCTGAATCTTGAAGAAAGTCAGGAAAGCTAAGAGATGGAGAGAAGGAGAGAGAACATTCCTGGCACATATAAGTCTATTGTAGTTTATTGCATAATCTTGTTGTTATTGTACACAATATTTTCCTAGTTCTCCTCATTTCACTTAATGGCAATTTATGTAAGTCAGTTTTTTTTTAATAGTTTTTTTTATTTGTACAATTATATGTAAAGATAGTTTTCGACATTCCCATTTGTAAGATTTTGAGTTCCAAATTTTTTCTATTTTCCTCCTTTACCATCCCCTTTCCCAAGAGAGCAAGCAATCTGATATAGGCTATATATGTATAATAATTTAAAATACATTTCCATATTAATCATGTTTGGAAAGAAAAATCAGAACAAAAGGGAAAAACCGTAAGAAAAAAATGGAATGACTATGCTTCAAACTGCATTTAAATTCCATATTTCTTTATCTGTATATGGATAACATTTTCCATCATAAATCTATCTTGCATAGTTGTATTGCTGAGATTAAGTGTATCAGAGTTGATCATCACACAATGATCTCCTGGTTCTGTTTACTTCAATCAGCATCAGTTCATGTTAAGTCTTTCCATGTTTTTCTGAAATTTGCCTGCTCATCATTTCTTACAGCACAATAGTATTCCATGACATTCATCTCCACAACTTGTTTAGCCATTCTCTAATTGATTAACATCCCTTCAATTTCCAGTTCTTTGCCACCACAAAAAGAGCTGCTATTAATATTTTTATACATAGAGATTCTTTTCCTTTATTTATGACCTCTTTTTTTTTAATTTTTATTTAATAATTACTTTATATTGACACTCGTTTCTGTTCGGATTTTTTTTCCCCTCCCTCCCTCCACCCCCTCCCCTAGATGGCAAACAGTCCTTTATATGTTGGATATGTTGCAGTATATCCTAGATACAATATATGTTTGCAGAACCGAACAGTTCTCTTGTTGCATAGGGAGAATTGGATTCAGAAGGTATAAATAACCCGGGAAGAAAAACAAAAATGCAGATAGTTCACATTCGTTTCCCAGTGTTCTTTCTTTGGGTGTAGCTGCTTTTGTCCGTCATTTATCAATTGAAACTCAGGTCTCTTTGTCAAAGAAATCCACTTCCATCAAAATATGTCCTCATACAATATCGTTGTCGAAGTGTATAATGATCTCCTGGTTCTGCTCATTTCACTTAGCATCAGTTCATGTAAGTTTCGCCAGTCCTCTCTGTATTCATCCTGCTGGTCATTTCTTACAGAACAATAATATTCCATAACATTCATATACCACAATTTACCCAGCCATTCTCCAATTGATGGGCATCCATTCATTTTCCAGTTTCTAGCCACTACAAATAGGGCTGCTATAAACATTTTGGCACATACAGGTCCCTTTCCCTTCTTTAGTATTTCTTTGGGATATAAGCCCAATAGAAACACTGCTGGGTCAAAGGGTATGCCCAATTTGATAACTTTTTGGGCATAATTCCAGATTGCTCTCCAGAATGGTTGGATTCGTTCACAACTCCACCAACAATGCATCAGTGTCCCAGTTTTCCCGCATCCCCTCCAACATTCATCATTATTTTTTCCTGTCATCTTAGCCAATCTGACAGGTATGTAGTGGTATCTCAGAATTGTCTTAATTTGCATTTCTCTGATCAATAATGATTTGGAACACTCTTTCATATGAGTGCTAATAGTTTCAATTTCATCCTCTGAAAATTGTCTGTTCATATCCTTTGACCATTTATCAATTGGAGAATGGCTTGATTTCTTATAAATTTGAGTCAGTTCTCTATATATTTTGGAAATGAGGCCTTTATCAGAACCTTTAACTGTGAAAATGTTTTCCCAGTTTGTTACTTCCCTTCTAATCTTGTTTGCATTAGTTTTATTTGTACAAAGGCTTTTTAATTTGATGTAATCAAAATTTTCTATTTTGTGATCAGTAATGGTCTCTACTTCATCTTTGGTCACAAATTTCTTTCTCCTCCACAAGTCTGAGAGATAAACTATTCTATGTTCCTCTAATTTATTTATAATCTCGTTCTTTATGCCTAGGTCACGGACCCATTTTGATCTTATCTTGGTATATGGTGTTAAGTGTGGGTCCATGCCTAATTTCTGCCATACTAATTTCCAATTATCCCAGCAGTTTTTATCAAATAATGAATTCTTTTCCCAGAAGTTAGGGGCTTTGGGTTTGTCAAACACTAGATTGCTATAGTTGACTATTCTGCCTTGTGAACCTAATCTTTTCCACTGATCCACTAATCTATTTCTTAGCCAATACCAAATGGTTTTGGTGACTGCTGCTTTATAATATAATTTTAGATCAGGTACAGCTAGGCCACCTTCATTTGATTTTTTTTTCATTAATTCCCTTGAGATTCTCAACTTTTTATTGTTCCATATGAATTTTGTTGTTATTTTTTCTAGATCAATAAAATATTTTCTTGGAAGTCTGATTGGTATAGCACTAAATAAATAGATTAGTTTAGGGAGTATTGTCATCTTTATTATGTTCGCTCGGCCGATCCAAGAGCACTTAATATTTTTCCAATTATTTAAGTCTGACTTTATTTGTGTGGAGACTTTTTTATAATTTTGCTCATATAATTCCTGATTTTCCTTTGGTAGATAGATTCCCAAATATTTTATGGTATCAACAGTTATTCTGAATGGAATTTCTCTTTGTATCTCTTGCTGTTGGGTTTTGTTGGTGATGTATAAAAATGCTGAGGATTTATGGGGATTTATTTTGTAGCCAGCTACTTTGCTAAAATTATGAATTATTTCCAATAGCTTTTTAGTAGAATCTCTGGGGTTCTCTAGGTATACCATCATATCATCTGCAAAGAGTGATAGTTTGGTTTCCTCATTGCCTACTCTAATTCCTTTAATATCTTTCTCGACTCTTATTGCCGAGGCTAGTGTTTCTAATACGATATTAAATAATAATGGTGATAGTGGGCAACCTTGCTTCACTCCAGATCTTACTGGGAAAGGTTCCAGTTTTTCCCCATTGCATATGATGCTTACTGATGGTTTTAAATATATGCTCCTGACTATTTTAAGGAAAAGTCCATTTATTCCTATGCTCTCAAGTGTTTTTATTAGGAATGGATGTTGGATTTTATCAAATGCTTTTTCTGCATCTATTGAGATGATCATATGGTTTTTGTTTGTTTGGTTATTGATATAGTCAATTATGCTAATAGTTTTCCTAATATTGATCCAGCCCTGCATTCCTGGTATAAATCCTACTTGGTCATAGTGTATTATCCTGGTGACGATTTTCTGTAATCTTTTTGCTAATATTTTATTTAAGATTTTAGCATCAATATTCATCAGGGAGATTGGTCTATAATTTTCTTTCTCTGTTTTCAGCCTACCTGGTTTAGGTATCAGTACCATGTCTGTGTCATAAAAGGAGTTTGGTAGGACTCCTTCAATCCCTATTTTTTCAAATAGTTTATATAACATTGGAGTTAATTGTTCTTTAAATGTTTGGTAGAATTCACATGTAAATCCATCTGGTCCTGGGGATTTTTTCAACTGGGGAGTTGATTGATAGTTTGTTCTATTTCTTTTTCTGAGATGGGACTGTTTAGGATATTTACTTCTTCCTCTGTTAGTTTGGGCAAGCTATATTTTTGGAGGTATTTTTCTATTTCATTTAAGTTGTCGAATTTATTGGCATAAAGTTGGGCAAAGTAACTCCTAATTATTGCTCTAATTTCCTCTTCGTTAGTGGCGAGTTCTCCCTTTTCATTTTTAAGACTAACAATTTGATTTTCCTCTTTCCTTTTTTTAATCAGATTTACTAAGGGTTTGTCTATTTTGTTGGTTTTTTCATAGAACCAACTCTTAGTTTTATTAATCAATTCAATAGTTTTTTTACTTTCAATTTTATTGATCTCACCTTTTATTTTTAGAATTTCATGTTTAGTGTTTGACTGGGGGTTTTTAATTTGTTCCTTTTCTAGCATTTTTAGTTGCAAACCCAATTCATTGACCTTCTCTTTCTCTATTTTATACAAATAGGCCTCTAGAGATATGAAATTTCCCCTTATTACCGCTTTGGCTGCATCTCATACATTTTGGTATGATGTCTCATTATTATCGTTTTCTTGGGTGAAGTTATTAATTATGTCTATGATTTGCTGTTTCACCCAATCATTCTTTAGGATGAGATTATTTAGTTTCCAATTATTTTTTGGTCTACTTCCCCCTGGTTTTTTGTTGAATGTAATTTTCATTGCATCGTGGTCTGAAAAGGATGCATTTACTATTTCTGCCTTACTGCATTTGAGTTTGAGGTTTTTATGTCCTAATATATGGTCAATTTTTGTATAGGTTCCATGAACTGCTGAAAAGAAAGTGTATTCCTTTCTGTCTCCATTACATGTTCTCCAGAGATCTATCATATCTAACTTTTCTAGTATTCTATTTACCTCTTTGACTTCTTTCTTATTTATTTTGTGGTTTGATTTATCTAATTCTGAGAGTGCAAGGTTAAGATCTCCCACTATTATAGTTTTACTGTCTATTTCTTCTTGCAGCTCTCTTAGTTTCTCTTTTAAGAATTTAGATGCTACCCCACTTGGTGCATATATGTTTAATATAGATAGTGCTTCATTATCCATGCTACCCTTTAGCAAGATATAGTGCCCTTCCTTATCTCTTTTAATTAGATCAATTTTTGCTTTAGCTTGATCTGAGATCAGGATGGCTACCCCTGCTTTTTTGACTTCACCTGAAGCATAGTAGATTTTGCTCCAACCTTTTACCTTTAACCTGCATGTATCTCCCCGCTTCAGGTGTGTTTCCTGTAAACAACATATTGTAGGATTCTGGCTTTTAATCCATTCTGCTAACCGCTTCCTCTTTATGGGGGAGTTTACCCCGTTCACGTTTATGGTTAGAATGACCAATTCTGTATTACTTGCCATCTTGTTAACCCCGGTTTATGCTTTTCTCCCTTCTTTCCCCTTTCCCCCCTTCCCAGTGTTAAGCTTGTGAGCACCACTTGCTTCTCACAGCCTTCCCTTTTTAGTATCCCTCCCCCCCCCCGCCTTAGAGTTCCTCCCCCTATCTTACCCCTTTCCCTTTCCCGTATTTCCTTCCGCTTAGCTTATTCCTTCCCTTTTCACTTTTCCCTTCTCACTTTTCAATGAGATGGGAGAAGTTTCACCATAGATTGAATATGTCTTAAGATTTTTCACTTAAAGCCAATTCTGAAGGCAGTAACATACCCACTATATTCATCCCCCTCCATTCTTTCTCTCAGATATAATAGGTTTCCTATGCCTCTTCATGAGATGTACTACCCCCACTTTACCCTTTTTCTGATACAATGTCCTTTCCACATCAATTTCTAGAACAAGGTATACATGTATTCTTTATACATCTATATAGTCAAAATATAGTTCCAAAGATTAATCTTTACCT
The DNA here is from genome assembly GCF_016432865.1 of Antechinus flavipes. Classification (NCBI taxonomy): domain Eukaryota; kingdom Metazoa; phylum Chordata; class Mammalia; order Dasyuromorphia; family Dasyuridae; genus Antechinus; species Antechinus flavipes. The sequence continues at coordinate 138,533,763 of NC_067403.1, forward strand.
TTTTAGATTTCTCTTGAGTTCTATATTTGTAGATCAAACTTTTTGTTAAGTTCTGTTTTTTTCATCAGAAATAGATGAAATTCGCTTACTTCGTTGAATGTCCATCTTCTTCCCTGGAAAAAGATGCTCATTCTCGCTGGGTAAGTTATTTTTGGTTGCATACCAAGTTCCTTAGCCTTTTGGAATATCATATTCCAGGCCCTTCGATCTTTTAATGTGGATGCTGCCAGATCCTGGGTGATCCTTATTGTGGCTCCTTGATACTTGAATTGGGTTTTTCTAGCCGCTTGCAATATTTTTTCCTTCATCTGAGGGTTCTGGCATTTGGCCACTATATTCCTTGGTGTTTTGATTTTAGGATCCCTTTCAGTGGGTGATCGATGAATCCTTTCAATGTTTATTTTTTCCTCTGTTCCTATGACTTCTGGGCAGTTCTCTTTGATAATTTCCTGGAAAATAGTGTCCAGGCTCTTTTTTTCATCATGTTTTTCTGGAAGTCCAATGATTCTCAGATTGTCTCTCCTGGATCTGTTTTCCAGGTCTGTTGTCTTCCCCAGAAGGTATTTCACATTTTTCTCCATTGTTTGATTTTTTGGATTTGCTTGACTGATTCTTCTTGTCTCCTCGAGTCATTCAATTCCACTTGTTCAATTCTGATTTTCAGTGAAGTATTTTCTTCACTCACTTTTTTAAAATCTTTTTCTAATTGTCCCATTGAATTCTTTTGTTCTGTGGATTTTTTTTCCATTTCGCCAATTTTGTTTTTTAGAGAGCTATTTTCTATTTCCAGTTCACCAATCCTATTTTTCAAGGATTTTACTTCTTTATCCACTCTCTCTTTAACTTTCTCCAGGCTCTTTTGCCAAGCCTCCCTCTCCTTTTCCCAAGCTTCCCTCTCCTTTTGCCAAGCCTCACTCTGCTTTCCCCATTTTTCTTCTAGCTCCCTTGTGAGAGCCTTTTTAATTACTTCTATGAGGTTCATCTGTGCTGAGGAACAGATGATCTCCTCCTTTGGGGATTCACCTGGGGACTGTCTGTTTTTAGTCTCCTCAGGATTTAGAGTCTGCTCTCTATCTGTATAGAAGCTGTCAAGGGTTAAAGTCCTCTTCAGCTTCTTGCTCATTCTGTCTAATAATCAGAGACAAACTACCAAAGAAAAACAGAAAAAACTGGAATCTTTCTTTGGGGGAGGGGCTGGGTGTGTTACCGAGCTTCCTCTCTAGACTGCAGGGGGCAGCAGTGAGGCACTGGCATGACTGTGCTGCGCCTGCGCTCTGAGATCCCAAAGCGTGCTGAGTCACTGTGGGGGAGGGGGGAAAGGGGGGGGCGGCCAGGTCCCGAGAGACTCCAGCTGTTTGGGGTTGTATTCTTCACCCCCGGTGTTTTTAGCTTCTCTGCTGGGCTGCTGACTTGCTGCCGGAGCAAAGTATCCAAACCTGTAGCGAAGCTCTCCCCGCAGAGACGGCTGCGATCACTCCCCACCCCCTCTCCAGTCTGCTCCTGTGCTCTCACTGCCGCTGCCCGCTGCCTGCGCCCGATCTAAAACCGTCCCAGCCCTCCAGTAAAGACAGACCTTTCTTGGCGAATCTCAAGGATGGCTTCTCTTGGTAACTCTTTGTGGGTTTTTTTTTCAGTCAAGCATTAATTCAGAGGCTTGTAATGAAATGGATAGTGAGAGAAAGCGTGGAGCTTATGCAGCTGTGAGCCTCCTCTCCGCCATCTTAACCGGAAGTCCATGACCTCTTTAAGATACAAACCTAGCAGTGGTATTGTTGAATCAGAGTCAAAAGTTTTATAGATGAAAGGATGCTAAGAACTAGAGCTGAAAGGGAACTGAGAAATAGGTCATAGCAACAAACAAAAAAAAAAAGCCTTACATGCAAGCAGCCGTATGATGACTCCTAAATCAATAAATGAGACTAAAAATTGTTGCTGCTCTCAAGAACTGACAATACAGCATTCATTTTGGTGTCACTTATCTTTAAGAAGTGTCACAATCTTGAGCTGAATTTTCTTCCCCTTATCCATACTTGTAAAGACCGTGTTAGCACCCTGGACACTTTAGAATCAGCCGGAGTCAGGATAAGCAATCTATTCTTTTTTGAAGTCAAAGGAGTGAGAGCAGACACAGGAATCTCCTCTTTCTTCTCCGCCTGGAACTACCTTGCTCATCCTACTCCACCCTCTAAATCCTACCTCCATCTCTCTATATGCCAACAAATCAAGCCTGCACAGAGTAGTGGGCAGGGCCATTCTTTCTCCAAGCATATGCTAATAGAGTATTGTACAATTGGTAATTAGCCTTACGTGCTAGGACCTCAGTGTATCAACTCTGTTTCAGCCCATTAAACATACTAAATATAGGGATATTGCATTGGTGACCCCCATGTGGTATATAGAATCAGAGCAACAATGCATAGTGGAAAGAATATCTGACATGAATGAGAAGACTTAGGTTCAAATCATGGCTCTGTTTTTGCTACCTCATCTCTCTCTGTTCCCAGGGGCTCAGAATAATGGTGCCATACTTAAGTGTGGATACTGACTGGCTTAATCCATTCCTGCCCAAAACATTCAAGCTTTCTCAGTATCAGGGATTAAAGAATGGACCACTAAAGCCAGAGTTCAAACCATAGTTTAATACAGAATTTGGGCTTACAAGGATCTCAGAGACCAAATAGTCCAACTTCCTCATTTTTACAGATAAGAAAACTCAGGTCTATAATGATGGAGTGATGTGCTCATGGTTATATATGTAGTTATCAGTTAGATCTAGGATTTGAACTCAACTCCTTTCCCTCTAAACACACTATGGCAGAAGTAACAACTTAAACTACAACTAACAGGAACATTATTTGATTTAAAATGTATAAACTTTGGTATAGGAACTTTTAAAACATTGATTTTGTTTGTGTATGCCTTTTAGCACACTCAGTCTAGCTAAGGGTAATTGCCATGGAAATGGTCCCAACCTCCTAGGATACATTAAAGATAATCAAAATGATTATAGTAAAACTTCACTGTTCTTGCTGCTGGAAAGGCACCCTTGCTATGCTATGCATTTAGGTTTTATTGAAGATCAAATCTGTTCTCCCAAGTGCATAGTTATATGTAATATATGTTTTTTATTACATGCAGAACCTATAAAATACTTTCTGTTTCCTAACAGCAGGAACAATTGCTACTGTGGTTCTGACACTTCAGTCTTAAGTAGAGGAATTTTTATTTTTTTCCAAAAATTTTAATTATGGAAATGTCAATGATTTTATTTTAACTTTAACCATTTTTACAAATATTTGTGATAACTAAAGTTGAAGAATCTACTTTAAAATAAGTTTGAATTGAAGATTGTGGTATTCTCTTTTTTAAAATATAATGGTTCTCTGTGAGAGCAGGTTTCTTGGGGAGGTTTTCTGGAGGCAGCCTTAGTTTCAGTTCAGAGTAATAATCACTCCAAATGCAGCTAGCTGATAAAATCAAAATGTTTATTTTCTCCTTCCTCGGGCCCAGGTTGCTTTCTTAGAGGCCTTGGTTCCGAGAGCTCTTGTTGCTAGTCTTTTGCCTTAGCTCAACTCCAACTCTTGGCAATCTTTCAACTGACACTCCTCCACTCTAAATCTTTTCAACTGAATTTCCTACTGAGCCTCTATCAGCTTCTTATATATGATCTCCCAAAGGTTGATTCCTCCTCTGAGAGAGTGGGATTATGGGATCTGAGAGTGGGATTATGGGTTTCTGACTTGTGAATCTCATACTGAATACTGACTTGTGAATCTCTCAAAAGTGTGAACTCCAATGAGTACTTAAATACATTAGTGAGCTAGAGGATTTGCTAAGTACCATGCTAATTTAGGCAACTATCATCACTTTGTAAGGATTCCAAAAGAAGATAAGTTAATAAATTAATAAAATAAATTAATATTAAAAATAAATGGGTCTCATCAGAGTTACTGTACTGTATATCATAGTTGGAATCAGGAAGACTTGAGTTGAAATCCTGCCTGAGACACTTACCAATTGGTGACGTTGGGGGCAAATCTCTTATTTTCCCTATGCCCTACACCTAAGTTTCCTCATCTGTAAAATGGAGATAATAATAGAAAAACTCCCAGCATTTTTAAAAAGATCAAATAAGATAATGTATGTTATTCTATAAACCTAAAAGTTTCAATAATGATTCTCACAGTCACAATATAAGAGATTTGGCAGGGATCTTCAAAGATTTAATAACATAGACATGAACAAGAATCCCCCATACAACATAACTGGTAATTTGGTTCAACAATGTTTGTGAAGCACTTAGTATATGTCAGGTACTTTGCTTTGAGGATACAAAGAAAATCTCCAACCAGTCTATGCTTTCAGGAAGCTTACTTTCGACTAAATGCAAGTTATCATCTCACCTTCATCAGAAGGCCTCTTCTCAGAAGAAAAACCACCACTTAGAACAGCCCATTCTACTTTGGGACAGCTATCATAGTGGGTAAATTTCTGTATCAAAATTGTGCTTCTCTAAAATTTCCACCCAAAGTTCCTGTTTCTGCTCTCTGGGGCCAAGCAAAACACATATCCTTTCGTTTTCCACATGAAAACCCTCCTTCAAATACTTGTTACCATGTCTCCCTCTTCTCCAGGCTAAATTTGTCCTATTTGTAATAGATTCTGCTATCTAACAGTATTTAGGCTTTTATCCTGTTTGCCTAACTCTGGGTATTCTCCAATTTATTTATAGCCTCTGAAAATTGGATACCCAGAATGAATACATTATTCCCCAAGCGAGTAGTCAACTAGTTCAATCCATCCCTAAGGAAATCACCCATTAAATATACTTGACAATATACTTGATAAATGGTCATCCAGCTTTTGCTTGAAAACTTTTTCAAAGCAGCCCTCTTCACTTGGGGCAGTTGTAATTTGGGAGATATTTTTCCTGACCTTAAGTCTAAATTTTCCTCTGTTAAATCCTGCCAACTTCTATTGCATTTACTCTCTGTGGTCACACAAAGCAACTGCAACCCCTCTTTTACATGATAAACTTAGAAGACATAAAGACAATGATCATATTTTCTATGTCTTTTTTCTTTAGTCTAAACCTCCTCACTTCTTTCAATATATGCTCAATATGACACAAATTAAAAAATTATTCACCATTTTAGTTACTCTAACCTGGATACCCTTGAGATTATCAATATAAAAAATCAACACTGATTTTTTAATTAAAAAAATAAATGAAAATAAAAAAAATTTAATTTAATTTAATTTAATTTAAATTGGAGTACCCAGAACTGAACACAATAGTCTAGACATGGTTTGACTTAGAGGGGGATTATTACTTTCTTATTCCTAGAAGGAGTGCTTCTTTTAATGAAGGGCAAGATTATACTAACTTTTTTCATTGCCCCATTACATTTCCAGATCTCCAAGGACTTCACAGGAGATCTCTTAGGTGACATGAATCACTGATGCTTTTGTCTTTGAGTCTAATCAACTTGTTTTGAATCCATTTAACTGTATTATTATCAAGTCTGTATTTCATTTTCTCCACAAGAAGAACATAAGATAACTTGCTCTAAACACTGACTAAAACATAGTTTACTATACCTATAGTATTCTCCTGATGTCTAAGCATAGAAATGCCATCAGAAAAGGAAAGAAAAAACTTTTGTATGGGTTGACTTGTTCTTGATGAAGCCATTCTGGCCCTCTGAAATTGCTGTTTCATTAACTACCACTTTGATTCATTCTATAATTTTTCCAGGAATCAAAACCATACTTTAGAAATGGATTCACTGCAGAAAAAAAATTTTTTTTTTATTGCTTATGTCATTTAACAGGAGAACAAGTGAAAACTTAACATTAATGTAATCAACTTAATGAAATACTTTAATAGAATTTCCTCTAATAATGGTTCATACTTGTATAATAGCTAACTTTTAAAATTAATGTTGGAGGTACATTGAATAGAAGCTTTGGACCAGGGTTGGTCCTTAGGCATAACTGAAAAGTGTTTTGGACATTCACCATGTCCTTTATTACAATATCCTTGTCATCCTTTTTTAATCTGAGCCTCCTTTCCTCGTTTCTTACCTATGCCAGCATATTACTGCCTGGCTGCTCACACAGAGTCTCAGATCCTCACAGCTTACTTTGCAGGTGGAGAAACTGAGGCAGACAGGGTTGGGTAGAATTGCCCAAATTTCATGTGGCTGGGAGGGTTCTGGGGTCATGTTTAAAATCAAGTCTTCCTGATTGCAAGCGTGGCACTCTATCTACTATTCCTCCTAGTTGCTCTTCATAAATTAATTCAGAAATGCTTATTAACATGACTTGAAAAAATGTCCAAAAAAATAGATTCACTGGTATAGACAATAGTATGATTGTTATTTTTCTTGCTCTAGAGAGCAGAGATTCTAAGACTTTTTTTGTGGATCCCTTTGGCAGTCTGATGAAGCTGATTGACCTCTTTAATTCAGTTGCTTTTTACTTAAAACCATGGAAGATAAATACTGCTTTGAAGAATTTTTAAAAATTATTTAATATATATTTATTCAGCTGAATTGATTTTACTTCCATTTATAATTGCTGAAGAATTCTTATTTCTTTCTATTGTTTAATTACTGTGATTCTATTTTATATTTTTATTTTTCATAATTTTTTTCCTTGTCATCTTGTGAGAAGAGTTGAGAGTGAAAGTGTGTTCTGAAAGCTTATGTGGAGGTCCAGGTTAAAATGCAAAATGCTGTACTTTTCCTGGAAACTAATCTCCTTAGAAGCTAATACCTAAATCAAACAAAGTGCCCTTTTCAGTGTGAATAAAAATGGGTCACAAAGGAATTAAAATGCTGACATTATGCAAAAATATAGCAAGGAAGTTGGACTTACTTAAATCCACTTTGGTATTTGAGAAGTTATGAATTATCTGATTTAGACCAATACATTATATCAATCTAACTATGTCTGTGAATAGATGAAGCATTGTTTTCTTAAGAGATTTTCCATTGCATCTGATATGTAATTTTGAATATCAGTTTTGGACCATATTTACTTAATAAGTATTTGACTTACTGTGAGAGTTTCATTGATTCTGCAAAAGACCCTGAGAACCTCCCTTTCTCTCATCTTTCTATTTTGCTTATTGCCTTTTGCTTTCCCTATTCTTAGACACTTTGCATCTTTTCCTAAATAAATCTGAATATTTTTATTTCACTGCAGGTTTGCTTAAATATTGTGACATTTTTAATTATATCATTGCCAAATCTGGTACATATTAAGTTTACTTTCTCAGAATTAGCAAACCAGTAAGTCTTTACCTAAACATGAGAGTAACTTTTTTTGGGTTAGGGTTAATGTTTTCCCTTTCTCTCTTCCTCTCCCCTGGTGATATTTGGCTTTTATTATAGTTTCCTAATTGGTCTCTCTGCCTCATTTCTTCCTATTGGCAAGACTGGAATAACATCAGATTAGGAAATCCTTGCATCATGTTCTCCTTGCCAGATCTCAGTCCAGGCCAGACCTAGAAGAGCAGTCCCACTTATTCCATAGATACCTTACTGTAGGGTGTTCAGAAGGACTTTATCATTAGATACTATACATAGGAGCTTCTAGCACTTTCTGAAATAGGTCTGTGTGGGGTTTTATTTATTGTTGTCTTTGCTTGTCATTCTTGTCCTTTGTTCTTGAAAAGGGCCATGAATGACATCAGTGAGGTGATGCCATGACATGCAAGTGAGTTGGATTTAAGTAAGGGAGAGCTGTGCAAGGTCACTTGCCTCACTGTCTCCTCCAGAACTATCTTGGGTCCAGTGGCCAGATATAAATGAAGGCCCTAGACGAAATGGGAGATCTTGGCCTGTTTAAGCTAGTCTTCAACAGGTCTTAATTTGACTGAGGCCAAGAAGAGGCCTCAGTACAGTAAGTTTTAAGATGAGATCAGTTTCCTTGTATGTTGTCAAGAGCAATTTTACTTTCTGTAAAAAATAATGAAAAAGGCCCTTTGTTTTGATGTCCAAAATGATAAACCATTTCTTGTAAATTAGTTTTGTTTTTTATTATATTTCCCTAAACTAATTAGCTAGCAATTTTATTAAGGAAAGACCTTTGTCTTTCCTTAATAAAATTGCTAGCTAATTAGTTATTTAAAAAATTTGTTTTTAATTTGGAAAACAATACTATTATCATGTTGTTTATTTAAATGTTTTTGTTGGTTGATTATATTATTATATTCACTGACCATTTCCTTCTCTGAACGAGGAACTGAGGTTAACAGGATTGTGATTTCCTAAGTCACACAGCTACTAAGGTATCTAAAAGTCCAGCACTCTATCTACTGTACCACTTAGCCCTGATTACTTACAAAAGCATCAATTCCAGAAATAAGGAAAAAATCCTGTGACTTCTTTTGTAATCTTGGGACCACATAAAATATTTTCTCATAACTGCCACTTGTATCAAGCATTAGATGCAGTCAGTTTTCTGACAAAGTTATCTCTTATTTCTGTTTTTGATTTATTTTTAACCCTACTGCTATGTACACTGCCTAGAACTTTGTAAGCACTTACTAAATACTTGTAGATAAATTGTTGATTGATTGATCTTAATCTTGATAGTAGAAAGATTTGAAACTTTTTGACCTTAAAGACAAAGGAAAAGCAGTGGGCTTTTATCTACCATCAGTACATACTATATAAACTTAAGAAGGAATCTTGTATTCATGAATACAGGAAGTGAACATAATTGTTTTCAGATTTTTTTGTGAATAAAATTGACAGATGTGAATCAGCTGAGCATGAGGTCTCATCTCTACCTTATTCTATAATAATAGAGAATATTTATTCTTTAGGAAGTACAGCATTTTGCATTTTAACTTGGATCTCCACATAAACTTTCAGAGCACACTTTCACTCTCAACTCTTCTCACAAGATGACAAGGAAAAAAAATTATGAAAAATAAAAATAGAACCACAGTAATTAAACAACAGAAAGAAATAAGAATTCTTCAGCAATTACAAATGGAAGTAAAATCAATTCAGGTGAATAAATATGTATTCAATAATTAAAAAAAAATTCTTCACAAAACAGTATTTATCTTCCACAGTTTTAAGTAAAAAGCAACTGAATTATCTTGAACATTATAAAAAAAGATGAAATTTATGCTTAATCACTGTCATAAATCTGGATTATTTTATTAAACATGGGTTAAATTCAATTAAAAAGGAAGCACAAGGAAGATAATACGTAGCACTTCCCAACTCTTCTGACAACTTAATCTTTATTATTTGCAAATTAATGCAAATTATGATTCCTAACTTATCCTTAGGGGAAAAGAAAACAAACAAAAAAATTTAAGAAAAATTATAGCCCCATAGATGGAAGGGGCTTGATTTACATATACTGATTCTTTAAAAAATTATTATAAACTTCTCAAACATAAATAAAAATAACCAAGAAAACATACAACATAAGTAACAAAGCCATAGCTAAAACCATAAACCTGTTATACCATACATTTTAAAAAGTAGAATCAATCAAATTAATGAACCATAAAAACAAAAATATGCCTGCTCTATGTCCCCATCCAAAGCTGCCTAGAATTCTTTTACCTTTGGCTTTCATATAATATTTCAATCAATATCTAGAATGAAATATTAACAAAAATGCATTTTAATACAAAACTGAATTGTGAATGAATATATGAATAAAGTAATTACTAAGTGCCTAATGTGTGCCTAGCACACAGTATTACTGTGTTTTACTGAACTTAATGAATTTTGTTTAGATTCTATTGATTTTAAGTAATTAAATCTAAGAATCATAGAGTGACCATAAATGTGCTTGGTACACAATTGGTATTAATAAATGTTTTCTAGCTTGTTTAGTCTATAAAAGTAATAATGAACATGATTTGAGCATGTGAAAACACTTTATAGAACATTTCACCCAATCTGACATTCAATGTGGGAATTTCTTACACATTCGTACCAGATGTTTATCCAACATCTTCTTTAATATTTTCAGTGATGCAAATATTACTCATTGCTAACAAAATACTCTATACTATTGTTCAACAATCCTAATTATTACAAAGTCCTTTAACTTGATTAATTCTAATTTGTCTTTCTTATAACATCTAAGTACTGGCCCTGGACCTGCTTTGTGGAATCTTGAAGAATAAGTCTACTTTATCTTAAAATAATTTTTTTTAATTGAAGTAAATCTATTTTCTCTCTACTGTTTTTTTAAAAAAGGAAAAATAAAACAATATTGTAATAAATATGCATAGCCAAGTAAAACACATTCTCACACTGGCCAAGTAACAAAAATGTTTATCTTATTCTGTACCATTGGTTTATTCCCCTCTGTCAGGAGGTGGTTAACATGACTACATCATCACTCCTATAGAATAATTTATTAAATTTCCACATCCCTCACCATCTTAATCACTCTCCTCAATCACTCAACAAAGATTTATTAAGTACCTGTAATATTCCAGACACTATGACACAAAGATGAAGGTGAAAGAGTCCTCCATCACAAGGAGATTCGTGCACATATATATACAGATGTATATAAGAAACACACAAAATAGAAGAGAAGTAATCTTGGATAGGAAGACATAATAGTTGAAATGAATCTTGAAAGGAGTAATTTTCTAAAAAAGGAGAAATATGGGGGACTAATGCCAAGGTAAATAGAAGGGAGATGAAACACTGCATATAAGAAACAAACAGACCAGCATGGCTGGATCACAGGGTGAGTAGAGGCTATAATTTATAAGAAGTTGAGAATCATTTTTTTCCTTTTTTTAATCTGATTTTTCTTGTGCAGCATGTTAATTATGGAAATACGTATAAAATAATTGCACATGTTTAACATATATTGGATAGCTTGTCATCTGGGGGTAGGGGAAGGGAGGGAGAAAAAAATTTGGAACATAAGGTTTTGTAAAGGTGAATGCTGAAAACTATGCATATGTTTTGAAAATAAAAAGCTTTAGAAAAAAAGACTTGAGAAGTAATTCAATAGAAGTTGATTTAGAGCTAAAAGGGAATTACTTGAGTTTACTTAATAGATAATAGTCAAATCTATGGTTAAGGAAAGTCATTTTGGCAATTATATGGAAGATGAATCAGAAGTTCTTGAAGCAAGAAAGCTCCAAGAGACTACTGTAGCAGTCTAGCTAAGAGGAGACTGGAGCCAAAATTAAAGTGGTGGTGTGTGAATGTGAAAGTCATAGAGCTTATGATGACAGCTTTTAAAAACTGAATGACCATGTGGTGTAAGTAAAATTGAGGAAGATACTGAGAATGCAAAGTAGGTAACTAGAAGGACAACTCAAAGGAAGACAATGATGTTGAAACAGCTACAATCAAGGCCTCAAAGAAAAATGCAGATTGGACATAAGCCCATCAAGAATTTCTGGCAGAGCTAATGAAAGACATAAATATTTTTTAAAAGACCAAAAAATGATTTTATAAATCAGAGTAGTAGAGGAAAAATTTGGAAAATAGAAATTGGGAAAAGGAATGCAAAAATAACATGAAAAAACAATTTACATTTTGGTAAAAGAGGCACAAAAAAATATTGAGGAAAACATCTTAAAAATCAGAAATAGCCAGATGGAAAAAGAAGTATAAAACCTCACTGAAGAAAATAATTCTTTAAAAATCAGAATCAGTCAAGTGGAAGTGAATGATCTTGTGATTTTCTTAAAAGCAGGAGACAAACTCATGTCACATATGCTGCGCCCTTTACAGAATACAGGGGACTTTTTAAACTTTCATGTTCTGGATTCTCAAAATTGACATTAAGTCTGTCAATGACTAAAAGCTTTGTTGGTTTTTAGCACTATCATATGTAATATAACTGAATGGCGGCAAGAAGAACACAAAGAACTATGATGTAAAGAAGGAGAATTCTCATCATTTAAAAAAATTGTGCAATTAAAAAGAAAGAATTTTTAAAATGTACAAGATAGAAGACATAAAGAATGTATGTGGAGGTGATTAAAAATTAAGCAGAAAAGCAAGACAGGAGGAGAAACCCAGGGAAGCAGGAACTTTTCACATTTAGGATAATACCTAATGAGCTGATTCTGAATATGGATTGACAGAGATCTTGAATATCTTTCAATTTATCAGGATTACTGCACAAGATAGATTTAAAGGGATAAAACCAATGAATTGAATAAAACCAAGGATTCTATGTAACTTTTAAAAAAATGGAATCACATCACTGAGTAACAAAGAGGTTTCAGCCTATAATCACCTATAATATAATATCTACTTAAAAAAAAAATAAGATCCAACTCTTAGAGAACGTGTAACATATAAAAAGTATTCTTTATACTGAAAATTCCGGACTTCCGGCCAAGATGGCGGAGAGGAAATACACTTCTGTGTAATCTCCGTGTTTTTCTCTCACTATTCATTTCATTTCATGCCTCTGAATTAATGCTCGACTGAAAAAAAACCATACAATTACTTACCAAGAGAAACCATCCTTGAGACTCGTCAAGAAAGGTCTGTTTTTGCGCGAGGGCGGGGACGGTATTTGGAAGCAGTCTGCGGGCAGCAGCTGCAACCAGAGCACAGATAGCAGCTCAGAACCGGGTAGAGCTGAGAGGGGGTAGGACGCGATCGCAGCCGTCTCTGCGGTGAGAGCTTTGCTATAGGAGCAAGTCAGCAGCCCAGCAGAGAAGCTAAAAACACCAGGGGTGAAGAATACAATCCCAAACAGCTGGAGTCTCTCGGGACCTGGCCACCCCTCCCCCACAGTGTCTTAGCCCGCTCGGATCTCAGAGCGCTCGGATCTCAGCGGGCAGGCGCCATAGCACAGTAGGACCCCTGCCTCACGAATACCCTGCCCCTCCCCCAAAGAAAGCAGCCTCCATTCAAGGGGTTTTTTTTCCTTCTGTTTCTTTGATAGTTTGTCTTTGATAAATAGACAGAATGAGCAAGAAACTGAAAAAGAATTTAACCCTGGACAGCTTTTATACAGATAAAGAGCAGACTCCAAACCCTGAGGAGACTAAAAACAAACAGTCCCCAGGTGAATCCCCGAAGGAGGAGACCTTATGTCCCTCAGCACAGATGAATCTCATGGAGGAAATTAAAAAGGCTCTCACAAGGGAGCTAGAAGAAAAATGGGAAAAGGAGAGGGAGGCTCTGCAAAAGGAGAGGGAGGCTTGGCAAAAGAGCCTGGAGAAGTCAGTTAAAGAGAGAGTGGATAAAGAAACCAAATCCTTGAAAAATAGGATTAGTGAACTGGAAACAGAAAACAGCTCTCTAAAAAACAAAATTGGCGAAATGGAAAAAAATTCCACAGAACAAAAGAACTCAATTGGACAATTAGAAAAAGATCTTAAAAAAGTGAGTGAAGAAAATACCTCACTGAAAATCAGGGTCGAACAATTGGAATTGAATGACTCGAGGAGACAAGAAGAATCAGTCAAGCAAATCCAAAAAAATCAAACAATGGAAAAGAATGTGAAATACCTTCTGGGGAAGACAACAGACCTGGAAAACAGATCCAGGAGAGACAACCTGAGAATCATCGGACTTCCAGAAAAGTATGATGAAAAAAAAAGCCTGGACACTATCTTCCAGAAATTATCAAAGAGAACTGCCCAGAAGTCATAGAAACAGAAGGTAAAATAGACATTGAAAGAATTCATCGATCCCCTACTGAAAGGGATCCTAAAATCAAAACACCAAGGAATATAGTGGCCAAATGCCAGAACCCTCAGGCAAAGGAAAAAATACTGCAAGCGGCTAGAAAAACCCAATTCAAGTATCAAGGAGCCACAATAAGGATCACCAGGATCTGGCAGCATCCACATTAAAGGATCGAAGGGCCTGGAATATGATATTCCGAAAGGCTAAGGAACTTGGTATGCAACCAAAAATAACTTACCCAGCGAGATTGAGCATCTTTTTCCAGGGAAGAAGATGGACATTCAACGAAATAAGCGAATTTCATCTATTTCTGATGAAAAAGCCAGAACTTAACAAAAAATTTGATCTACAAGCACAGAACTCAAGAGAAATCTAAAAGGTAAAGATTAATCTTGGGAACTATATTTCGGCTGTAAAGATGTATAAAGAATACATGTATACCTTGTTCTAGAAACTAGTTGTGGAAAGGACATTGTACTAGAAAAAAGGGAAAGTGGGGTACTACATTTCATGAAGAGGCAAAGAAAACCTAGTATATCTGAGAGAAAGAATGGAGAAGAATGAAAATAGTGAGTATTTTACTGCTTTCAGAATTGGCATTAAGAGAAGAATTTTAGACATATTCAATCTATGGTGAAACTTCTCCCACCTCATTGAAAAGTGAGAAGGGAAAAGTGAAAAAGGAAGGAATAAGCTAGTGGAAGGGAATACGGTAACTGGGAGGGAAAGGGGCAAGTTGGGGGGGGGGACTCTAAGGGGGGGGAGGGATACTGAAAAAGGGAGGGCTGTGAGAAGCAAGGGGAGCTCACAAGTATACTGAAAATTCCAACAATGGGCATATTTACAGATAAGGAGGGAGGGAGAGTACTCTTTAATGAATTTAAAAGTTAAAAATCTTTCACAGATCATATTTCATTTTGCCAATATATGGCAATATTTGGATAAAAAACAAACCTAACACATAGAGTGTATGCTTTTATTAATGCCACATTTCAGGGGAATCTGAAGATAGCTATAAAGAAATATTGCACATATTAATAGAGATTAACATATTTTCTAAGATGCTAATTTTCTGTATGGTTCCTAAGTCACTGGACTATAAACAAGCATGCTTTTTCTTGACATGAAAGAAAAGGAGAGATATTTCTTCATACCAAATTATACAAAAAGCACTTTGCTGGAGAAACGTAATCCATGTTCTCAGAATCTTTCACAGTCAAGTTAATCCTGTTAAGCCATCCAAATAAGTGAAAAATATCAGCCTCAGAGTTTTCAAGATTCAGGATTTATAAATGGGCACATCTGGCATAGTCAGCACTTTTAATCCAAGTTCAAAAAAAGCCCAGGACTTTTACACTCCACATTGCTGTCAGAGTGGGTCTCTTGTTATTCCCATTCAGTATCCTAAACCTTAATTCATGAGTAGTGGTTTGGGAGAAAGCTGGTAGCTTGTCCTCCCCCAACTGTTCCTAGTCCTTTATGTCTTACTTGATATCTAATAAACACTCTGTTCTAAGGGAAAAAAAGTAATCCATTAATCCCCTTCACTGGAAGAGTCTGAGGTATTAGAAAAAAAAAAATTGTATCTTTTGAGACTTTAGGCACAAGCCTAATGTATTAAAATAAATCTACTCAGTATAATATGAAACTGAAGGATTGAAAAGAGTAGAATATCACAGAACCATTAAAGATGAAAGAGATGAATGAATGAATTTTAAATCACAAAGTTATGTAGAAATTGTTTAGATTAAAAAGATGAAAGAGGTGAATGAATGAATTTTAAATCACAAAATCATTTTATTTCCTCACGTGTTCTAAATTGGCAAAGACCAATGTGCTTAAAAAAGTTCCATTGTCTAAATCAATAATTTTGAAGTTAATATTTACTGAACAGTACTATAGTAGTGACTAGCACAGATTCTCCCAGAAAAGAGTTTATATGTTTTAAAGAATATTTTGCAAATTAGAGATGAAATCCGTTTGTCATCAGTTTGCTAATATAATGCTTAAGTAGAAAAGAAAATAAAGCCAACATTTTTTTTTTTTTAAGTATGAGTTTATCGTAGGAAAAAGGAAACATTTAAGGAGATAACATAGAACCTAGAAACAACATGTGCACAGACTTGATTCTACAAATCTATGAGGCATGTCTAAGTTCAATAACAGAGTTATTTCCACAGAGTTGAAAGTGATATTGTAGTATATGCCATACTCTATTTTCTGTTTGTTTTCCCATATTTGGGAACATTATAGTATGGTATTGCTCATGATGAACAAGTAGGTGTTGCAGTAGATTGAGCTCTAGGTCTGAAATTAGGAAAACTCAACTTTCTTAGTTCAAACACTTTTTTTTTTCCTTTCTTTTTTGAAATAGTTTTTATTTTTCCAAATACATGCAAAGATAATTGTCAACATTCACTTTTGCAAAACCTTGTATTCCAAATTTTTCTCTCTCCCTCCATCAGATAATAAGTAATCCAATAAAGGTTAGAATGCAACTCATCTAAACATTTTTATATTTGTCATGCCGCTCAAGAAAAATCAGATCAAAAGGGAAAAAAAATATGAGAAAGGAACAAAATAGCAAGCAAGGAAACAAACAATAACAACAACAAAAGGTGAAAATACTATGCTTTGGTCCACATCCAGTCTCCTTCTTTCTCTGTATGCAGATGGCTCTTTTCCATACCAAATCTATTGGAATTACTTTAAATCACCTCATTGCTGAAAAGAGTCAAGTCCATCACTGATTATCATCACATAATCTTGTTGCTGTTTAAAATGTTCTCTTAGTTCTATTCACTTCATTTAGCATCAGTTCTAAGTCTTTCTAGGCTTTTCTGAAATCAACCTACTCATCATTTCTTATAGAACAATAATATTCCATTACATTCTATACCATTCCCCAGCTGAGGGGCATCCACTCAATTTCCAGTTTCTTGCCACCACAAAAAAGAGCTGCTACAAATATTTTTAGATATGTGAGTCTTTTTCTCTTTTTTATAATTTTTTTGGTACAGTTCCAAATTGCTCTCCAGAATGGTTGGATATTTTACTACTCCACTAACAATGCATTAGTGTCCTGGTTTTCTCACATCCTATCCAACATTTTTAACCTTTTCCTGTCATCTTAGCCAATCTGAGAGGTATGAAGTGATACCTCACATTTATCTTAATTTGCAGAGCAATGCAAATTGTAGGTATTATCTCATACTTACTAGATTGCTAATAGAACAAAAAAAAAAGATAAATGGTGGACAGAATATGGAAAAACTGAGACACAAATACACATGACTATTATTTGACTTTTTAAGTCAGTGGAGATGTCCCATGCTTCACCCAACCTGTGCCTCCTCCCCTCCCCCCATCTAATACATCATTGTTGGTCCTTAAGACTAAGTTCTATCAACCAATGAGACTCTGTATTTTGTCATTACTCCTTGCATATTTGGGTATTAAACCCTAAAAAATCCACAAAGTATTGGAAGAAGAAAGCATCTCAAATTGTGAGGCAGATCTAGGGTCTATTTTATTGGAGGGGAAGATGACCCCTTTAATATAGTGCCATTGGCTCAGAGCTTTGCCTCAGTTACTCTTTTATTATAGACTGAACAATTTAATCCCCACATTGTTGACACCCAAGATGGGACTGTGATGCATGGACCCTGCAAGGGAACAAAAAAGATTTCACTGATGGACACTGGCCCTGGGAAGTTGGGTTCTCCGTGCTGTCTGTTCCCAAATTCTCTGAGCTGAAGACTGATGAGTCTGCCTTAATTTATCCTAAATTCATTTTCTTTAAAAGAAGGTTCCTTGAGTAGGCTAAGAGGAACTGTTTGAATCTATAATTAGTATATCTAAATTTATAAGTTCTGGAACATGCAAAATACATTTTTACAAAAACTGTATGGCCATATTTTTAACTTTTTATACGCAGGCAACTGTTTTTCTCCCTCCATTTTCTTTTCATTTGGTTTAAAACCAGGACGATTTGGCAGTGGAACTGCCAGCTCCTCCTTTTCAGTTAACTAGCCACTTTGCTCATTTTAAAGCCTCCTACTTTAAATTCTTTTAACAAGGAATAATTAAATCTTTTTTTAATCATCAGTAAAGAAATCTCAAACTAATTGAGGGAGAACTCATTTCACTGGCTCACTGGAAGGTGAGGAACCCATGGGTAGAGTTTGGAAGAATGACTCCCTATTCCAGTGCTCTAACATCTTAAGGGAACAATAATTAAGGCCAGACCCAATAGCCTTAGGGGGATGCCCCTCTTCAACAACAACTGTGAAGGCATGTAACCACCTGGGAGCAATTCCATACACACTCTTCTGATGTGAGAAGATTCATTTTAGTTTTAGAGATAAGGAAAGAAAAAGGCTAAAACTTTTCACTTATATTTGCTTAGGTTTAAGTCAGTCACTGACGATCAGAGCTAAATTTTCAGGAAATTTTAAAGGAAAATAGACATATTTTTTGTTGAATAATCACTTACAAAGGACATTTAAGCCCCAGTTGACTATTTTTAGGACCCTGGAGGTTAAGCTCAGAAATTGAGAATTGGAAGTATTGGAGAATCTGCCAAAACAAATTCCTGAATATACAGTGTTAGTGAAAGGAAAAGTATTTCATATAAATAGAACTCAGGGAGAGAGAAGATTATCTCTCTTGATTCATAATCTGGAGTTTGGGGGGGGGGCATTTCTAGCGTCTTCACTGGGGAATTTCTCAGATGGAATAAGCTAAAAGGCGGTTACTTTAGGAATCTAGAACAATTCTCTCATGAGAAGCTCCTCTAGGGAGTATCACTTCTGTTGGGATACTCCCAGGAGAAATGGCAGCAGGCATAATAGTATAAATGCATCCTAAAGGATCCCCATTGGGACAAGGGAGAACTCCCTGCCCTGGCATGACTAAAGAAGAGTTATTAAACCGTGTAAAGTTTAGTTTGAGAATACAAGTTTGAGGAATTGTTTTGGCCAAAACATGGAACTTTTGATGACTCAGTTATAGAATTTTGTTGAATAACTTCCAAAATCAGCTTAGAGCAAATGAACCACTGATACTGTTAAATTCTTCATCATTCCTAGTTTTTCTTCCTGTAATTATACTTTGGCAAAAAAGTCTACAGGAACAGAATACAAAGTGGACCCAACTGGCAAATTAGAATAAAGCAATTTGTAATGTCACTACATTATATGTTTTATTGACAAGATTCCAAGAGCATTGTCATAATTAAGAAACAGAAGAATTATCTTAGATTGACAGAAAAACATCAACTTCAAGATGGTCATAAGATTTTCACTTAAAAGAGGAGACAGGTAAGACCTTGACTTCAGAATCTGTTAGAGAAAAACTTAAGAGGAGAAATTCAGACTTGATTTAAAGCTGTGTCTTGTTATGTTCTACGTGTATATGTTTTGTAAACGAAAGAAAGGGATCATATACAATCAAGAAAATCTTTAAGATAATAGGAAATATGTGTCTGTTTTTGTTGATACTATTTGTGCTTTGTGCTAATTTATGGCTAACAGGTGTTTAACCTATACCTTTGCTTGTGCCATTATCAACAAAAAGAAACAGGCTGCAAACAAACAAACAAACAAAAAACAAAAACAAATAAAAAAAAAAAAACTTTCAAAGGTTTAAAAGGGGCTAAAGTTCTCTTTTTTCTGTTTCCAATACTGGCCATGTTGGAGACTGCTGAGATAAAAAACTGATAAAGAAATTAACTGGAAACTAAGATACAAAAATATTTGGAAACCAGATTTGTAATTTTTTTTAAAAAAAGGAATAATCATATCTCTTTCTTTTCTAAATCATAATTTGGATATCTTAATAAAAATAGCACTTTAAATCAAGAAATTATTATACTATAAATAAAAGCAGCTTTCTAATTCAAGTCATTGTTATAATTTGAATATTAGGACCCTGATGATATTGGGCCCTGACATTTTAAATCCTATCAATTAATGACCTTTGTGAAAGTTGAGATTTTTAATTATTGAACTACAGTTCATTTAGGTGAATTCCAAGTTAAATTAGTTTCATTGCTTGGGGAGTTGTGAAATGATCCAATCATTCTGCAGAGCAATTTGGAACTATGTCCAAAGGGCTATTAAACAATGTATACCCTTTGATTCAGCAGTGTCAAAGAGAACATTAAAAAAAAAAAAAATGCACATGTACGAAAATATTTGTAGCAGTTCTTTTTGTAGTGGCAAGGAATTGGAAAGTGAGTGAATTGGAGATGACTGAATAAGTTATGGTATTTGAATGGAATGGAATATTATTCTGTAAGAAATGATTTCTGAGCAGGCTGATTTCAGAAAAGCCTAGAAAGATTTTCTGAACTAATGCTGAGTGAAGTAAGCAGAACCAGGTAACATTGTACAAAGTAATAGCAAGATTATGTGATGATCATCTACGATACACTTAGCTCTTCTCAGCCATACAGTGATCCAAATATTAGAATGGAAAATCCCAGAGGAAAAAACTATGAAACTGAACGTGGATTGAAGCACAGTATTATCACCTTTGTTTGTTTGTTTATTTCCTTTCTCATGGTTTTTTTTCCCCTTTTGGTCTGATTTTCTTGCACAATATGACAAATATGGAAATATGTTTACAAGTACTATACATGTATAACCTATATCAGATTACCTACTGACTTGGAGAGAGGAGAAATAAAGGAAGGAGAGGCAAAAAATTTGGAATACAAAAATCTTTAAAAGTGAATGTTTAAAACTGTATTTATGTAATAAGGATTTTTCTTAATTTATAAACATTAGGAATTTAGAGCTTCTGATGACAGGCAAACATAAAATTCCTAATACAGAAACTACAGTTTTGGAAATTATCAAAACTTTACAAATGAAAGAGGCAAATAGGAATCAAGATTAGTCACAGCCAGCAAACTGAAGTTACCACTAAGAAAACCATTCAATATTTTGAGTGAATGATATAAAATAAAGTTACCATAACTTATAATGGTGAAGAAAATAGAGAATTCTTTAAGTTACTAATATTTGTGTCATTTCTGTGCCATAATTGAGACACTGCCAAGTGAATTTCTTTGTGAAATAGTGGGATAAATGTCTTTTCAGTACAAACGAGATTTTGAGGAGATAGATGATTTCTTCTCCAAAATGACTCTGTTTACTGGAATCTATGAAAATAGATACAATGAGGAACTTCTGCTGAGTGAGTTGTTTGGGAATCCTATTTATCACTGATAAAAAAAAAAAAAAAACAGACAATTCTCAGACGAAGAAATTGAAAGTATTTATAGACATATGAAAATATGCTCCAAATCATTATTAATCAGAGAAATGCAAATTAAGACAACTCTGAGATACCACTACACACCTGTCAGATTGGCTAGAATGACAGGGAAAGATAATGGGGAATGTTGGAGGGGATGTGGGAAAACAGGGACACTGATACATTGTTGGTGGAATTGTGAACACATCCAGCCATTCTGGAGAGCAATTTGGAACTATGCTCAAAGAGTTATCAAACTGTGCATACCCTTTGATCCAGCAGTGTTTCTACTGGGCTTATACCCCAAAGAGATACTAAAGAAAGGAAAGGGACCTGTATGTGCCAAAATGTTTGTGGCAGCCCTGTTTGTAGTGGCTAGAAGCTGGAAAATGAAAGAATGTCCATCAATTGGAGAATGGTTGAGTAAATTGTGGTATATGAATGTTATGGAATATTATTGTTCTGTAAGGAATGACCAGCAGGATGAATACAGAGAGGACTGGCAAGACTTACATGAACTGATGCTGAGTGAAATGAGCAGAACCAGGAGATCATTATATACCTCAACAATGATACTGTTTGAGGATGTATTCTGATGGAAGTGGACCTCTTCGATAAAGAGAGCCTTAATTGATCAAAGATGGACAGAAGCAGCTACACCCAGAGAAAGAACACTGGGAAATGAATATAAACTGCTTGCATTTTTGTTTTTCTTCCCGGGTTATTTATACCTTATGAATTCAATTCTCTCTGTGCAACAAGAAAACTGTTCGGTTCTGCACACATATATTGTATCTAGGATATACTGCAACCATTCAACATGTAAAGGACTCTTGCCATCTGGGGGAAGGGGTAGAGGGAGGGAGGGGAAAAATCGGAACAGAAGTGAATGCAAGGGATAATGCTGTAAAAAATTATCCTGGAATGCGTTCTATCAATAAAAAGTTTAAAAAAAAAAAAAAAAAGTAATCCAATCCAAAAAGGATTGGAAAAAAAAAGTTCCTCCCTTCTTTGCTGAGGTAGAAAAGTAAAAATAAGAAACACAGGAAAAAAACAAACAAACAAACAACTAAATGATTTATAGAGAATTGTCTCAAATTCATAAGAATTCAAGCCATTCTCCAATTGAAAAATGGTCAAATGATATGAACAATTTTCAGATAAAGAAATTAAAACTGTTTATAGTCATTAAGAATGCTGTAAATCATTACTGATCAGAGAAATGCAAATTAAGACAATTCTGAGGTACCACTATGCACCTCTCAGATTGGCTAAGGTGACAGGAAAAGATTATGATGAATGTTGGAGGGGATGTGGGAAAACTCGGACACCAATACATTGCTGGTAGAGTTGTGAACTGGTCCAACCATTCTCAAGAACAATTTGGAATTATGCCCCAAAGCCTAGCAAATTGTACATATTCCAAAGAGAACATAAAAAAGGGAAAAGGACCCAAATGTGCAAAAATGTTTGTAGCAGCCCTTTTTGTAGTGGCAAGGAACTAGAAACCTTTAGTTTTCTTTCTCACTTTTTCCTTTTTGATTTGATTTTTCTTGTGTAGCATGATAAATGTAGAAATATATATATAGAAGAATTGCACATGTTTAACATATCCTTGATTACCTGCCATCCAGAGAAGGGGGTGGGGGAAATGGAGGGAAAAAAATTTTGGAACATAAGATTTTGTAAAGGTGAATTTTGAAAATTATCTATTGCATATATTTTGAAAATAAAAAACAAACTATGTAATTGTAACTAATTCTAATTGCCCCCAAACCATTAAAGAAATTGGTATGAATTCATTTGTAACAACTCAAAAAGGGATTTACTAAGGAACTAAGTAGAAGAAAGAGTATTCATGCATAAGGAAACTAGAAAAGTTAAGAATGAGTCAAAGGATAAAGAAATTTGAAGTCTGCATTAACACAGCATACATTCAGGATTTGAAAGTGAAGGATTTTGGAATTCTAAAAAGATGCTTTCAATAAGGGTCTTAATCCCACTGAAATAGAAAAGTTTTAGAAATATTTTTTAAGCTATGTTCTTTTGATAGTTGCTTCATGTCTTTCTTTCCCAATCAATGTAAGACTATAAAATAAGTTTCATAAAATGCAATTTAATTAATAGTTTGATGGAGAAAGGATTCTCTCTTTCCTCTGCTTTAAATAGTCATGTTAAAGGATTAGTAATTTAGAAAATTTGAAGAAATTGGTTTCGCTCTTTAGGTAACTGAAAGAAACAAAGAAACAGTAATGTAGCAATGGAAGTTGGGAATGTCACTATGAATATTTTTTGGACAGCCAACTAAAAAAATGAAACTCTGTGCTTTAGTTTTACACACACACACACACACACACACACAAACACACACTTTTAATTATTGCTACTAGTCATTATAAATAAGTTGGATCCCTACTCTACTCCAATCAATATTACTATTCTACATAAATCACATAGGGTCCTCATACGGGGCCTCAAATTTTAGTGTTTACTTACTTGTACACCAAATGATGAGGCTCATCTATATAATCATGAGAATGGTGACAAAGAGATCTTCATTTCCCATCAAATTCTATGTGCAAACCTAGCATGGGTGGAATGTCTCCAAATTGGAAAGTCTCCCAATTTATCTTTCTACCTCCAGACCACTCTTTCTTCTCCAACAAGAGCAGGTAATCATCATGTGGCCACTTGGTCAGCAGAGATGCACCATGCTTTATCCAATCTGTGATTCCCTCCATCCCCGGCTAATATGTTGTTTTTGATCCTCAAGAGTCAGATCTATTAACCAAAGAGATTCTTTATTTTGCCCTGCCTCTTTCACATATTTGGGTATCAAACTCTATAAAAACAAGGTACTGAAAGAAGGAGGCATCTCCGATTGTGAGGAAGATCTGAGGTCTACTCCATTGCAGGGGACCATGAACCTTTTAATAAAGTACCATTGGCTCAGAACTCTGCATCAGCTTCTTTTATTGTAATTTGGACAATATTAATCTTCACAAATCAATATATAAAACCTCCCACATTTTTGTGAATTTTTACGCACATAACCATTTATTGCATATAATATTCCATTATATTAATATCCAGTAGATTCTTTAGTCATTTTTCTAGCCAGTGGCATGCAATCTGTTTTTAGTATTTTCATACTATAAAGAGCTATGAACATTCTGGCTAAATTCTGGGTCCTGTCTTTGACTTAATTATCTTCTCTACATGGGTATGGCCAACATAATCACTTTTCTTAGATAATTACAAACTGAAATCCAATAGTGTTTCAGTGTGTTTATCTTCCCACAGGTCCCCCATCATTGTAACCATCTTTTGTTACGGCTGACAATCTATGATGTGTGGCTAAAACTGAAGGTTTTAATTTTCATTTCTCTTATTATTAGTGATAAGAGCATGCTTTCTTTTGATTAAATGCTTGCAATTTTTCTCTTGAAGATCCTTTATTCTTATCCTTTGACTACTTGTCTTTCACTAAAGGTTTGTTAAATTGAGTTAAATTGAATAGATCTCTGTGTCATGTTTTGCTCCCTGTTAACATTCAGAGAAGTCACAGAACAAGAAATTTCCATAGCTGAATCTGCCAAAGAAATGTGTACTACTTAAAATATTCAAAGGAAATAATGCATTTTAGTATCCAATGTTTTAAAAAAAATCAGTAAATCATAGATGCAGCTTTAGTTTTCTATTATTATTTTATTATTCTATGGGCTAATTATTTTTTAAAAGTCTTCAAATCAAAATACAAATGTGTTCTATGTAAAACAAACATGTTTCTAGATTTCTTGTAAATGGGAATGGGATGAATGGAAAAGGAAAGGAAATCTGATAACTTTATCCTAAAACTGAACTTTCTTCTTCTAAATGGAGGGTGAGCATGTTTTACTTTTGGTTGTTTTTTTTTTTTTTCTTTTGTTTTTGCTTGGGGCTAAACCTCAATTTATTTATTCATAATTCTTTACACTCAACATATTATTAATTATGTCATATATTATGTGTAATACACATAGAGAAATATATTTTACCTAGAGGGATAACTAATAAAATTAATAGTTTACTCTTTTAGTTAAAGAAAACCAAGAAATTAGACTTGTAAATAGAACTATATATTACTATACTGCAGAAGGGCTTTGGCTAAGAGTGAATGTCAGATTTACAGGAAGCTATTTGCTGTTTTGTTATCTGTTAAATAACATTCCATGAAGATTTTCTTTATGTCAAAACCAGTCATCATTTGTTGCCAGAAGCTTCATAGTTTTCACAGTTGCGTCTCTGTCTGTATGTGCCTTCATTCAAAAATAAATGCAAAAGACAGATAGGTAAGAATTATGCAGTGATTGATTAGAGGAATGGTGTGGGGTAGAGATATTATAGCCAGATAGTGTTGCCATTAATTAATGTGCTAAAGAAGGGTATAAAAATAAAGAGTTCAGAAACGGTTAAATATGGTGCATGTTCTGATTTGAAAAATAAACAGATTCCTTTGGTCAACATTCTGTTTAATTTAAAAATCTGCCAAAATTTAAAGTTCAAAACAGCTACAGAAATGAATACAGAATCTTGCATTAAGAGGGTAGTTGATAAATACCTATTGAATTAAAAGGCTGTGTTTTTTTGTTTTTGTTTTTTCAGTTATCACAAATGCTGGTATTTCAACTCTTAATGAAAATGTTCTCTCACAATTACCTGCAATAGCAGTAGTTAATAATCCATTCCTTATTTAAGCAAGAGATCTTATTATTTACACTAATAAGACAAAAAATGTTGGTCCAAAGGAACTAGATTTTGAATTTTTATGATCAGATTAATATTTTAAAAGAAATATATTTTCATTATTATCTAATACATACAGAAAGTTGGAAAAAAAAACATGTAGTGATTCTCCAAGGCAAATAACTATTTTGTTTTACTGATACCTAGTCATTTTTAGTAACATCTGACTTTTTTGTGGGTTGTCTTGGCAAAGATATTGGAATGACCTACCATTTCCTTTTCAGGTTCATTTTACAGATGAGGGAACAGGTTACAAGGTCAAGGACTAACAAGTGAGTGGGAGGTAAAGGAATGTGCAGGCAAGGAATTTCTAGAAGGTTGGCTATGAAAGACATGAGATACAGAAACATGACTTAGGGTCAAGCAAAATTTTTTGGTTTTTTAAAATTCAGACAATTTTTAAGATTGGGCATATTGGTAGGTGGCAAGCAAAGGTCAGTCATCAGATAAAGAAAGGTTAAAAATTAAAGAGAAGAATGAACTGCATAAAAAAAGCAGGAAAATAAACTATGGGTAGGAACTGAAGTATGCCAAGTTCAAATGGCTTGGCTGCTGCCCTAGATAACCTTAAAGTCAAGTTCTTTAGTGAAAAGATATAAGGACCTCTGCTTCAGGAGTTACAGTTTTCCCTGGATAAATTTCCTAGCAAAAAAAAATGTTAATTCATTCAAAATGCAAGATAACATTCAGAATTTTGAAAATCCTAAATCATAATCACATTATCATTTATGTTTTGTAACATGTTATAAAATTGCTAAGTGAACAAAAAAAGTAAGAGAGAATTTACAAGGGATTCAGTGATGCTTTTTATTGGAATAGGCCTTGGGCATGAGAAGACAATAAGGAATTTTAAAGCATATATAACTCACATTTAAATAGCTTTCAAGTTTGAGAAAGGATCCTCACCACTAGCCTGTGAGGAAGGTGCAATTATCTTCATCTTACAGATAAAGTCAGAGGATGACACACAAAGTTGACAACTAGCTCAGGGTTACAAAGCAGGAAGGATTCTGGACTCTGAGGCCAGTACTTCCACCATTAAAATATGCTGCCCCTGACTCATGATAGTCACCACTAGGACTAGGTTGAATGAGAAAGTTCTTTTCAGTGCTTTTATTTAAATTTCTTTTTATTTCCTCCCCAAAACCAAAAGATTAGAAGAATGGGGATGGGATAGTAGAAGGAAAGAGGAGGTGATAGGGTAAATGTTACAGTTCTTTTTTCTTTAAGATATCCTTCTTCTCTTTCCCTTCTCTCAACATGGTGGACAAAAAGCTCTAAAAGGAAAAGAAAATTAAAAAAAAAAAAAAAAAGAAGAAGAAGAAGAAAAAAAAAGGAAAATGTTTATAAAGGTGGTGAAAAAGCCTCCAAAGCATTGCAGTCAGAACCCAGTTTTGGTCCAAGGGACTGATAAATAATTACCCCAATTCTGCAATATATTTCTGAGGAGCCATATATAAGCAGAAATATGCTACACCAAAAACCCAGATTGAAAGGAAAAAGAGAGAGAAGGTGCCTGCTACTACCTCAAAGTCAGCAAATAGTGAAAAAAAATGGATGAACTCATATGGTAAAGATTCACAAAATGCCTAGATAGTACCCTATTGAGGATGTGCCTACAAGATGCTAAGTCAAGGCAAAAAGCCCTTCAGCCAGCATATAAGGAGTCTTTGATCTAGTGTCACACCAAGCACAGGTGTGATCATGCTCACTGTCTGCCACAAGCTCAAGCAAATGGTTTTCCTGAAGCAGCTGTCTAGTGACTTGCTACTGGTGAATGGACCTTTGACCATAACTGTGTTCCTTTATGAAGGATCCATCAGAAATTTGTCATGGCCATCTTTACCAGAGTTAACCTTTCTAGTGTGAAAATTCCAAATCATCTTACTGATGCCTACTTCTAGAAGAAAAGGTTTTGCAAATCTCAACACGGAGGGCAGATTTTTAACACAGAAAAAGAGAAATACAAGATTACAGAACAGCACAAGGCTGATCAGAAAAGAGTAGACTTTCAGATCCTGCCCAAGATCAAGAAAATTCCTCAGCTCCATGGCTATTTGTGGCCTGTATTATCTCTCCCCAATGGAGTTTATCCTCACAAACTGGGATTTTAAATGCCTTGCAGAGAATACTTATTAAAACATTTGGACCTAAAAAAAAATCTGCCTGTACATTTTAATCTTCACAGGACAGGTAAAAATAAATTAAATGAATCTAAATCAAGTTAGTATTTGTTAAATAGTTACTATTCTCAGTTCCGTTCCAAGGGCTTAGAAAAAAAACAAAGTTTATCAAAAATATGTTCCCATTACACTAATAAATAATATTATAAGAAAATGTACAACTTCTCTGAGTCTCAGGTTCCTCATTTTTAAAACACAAGTATTGAATCAGATGACCAGTAAGTGTAGAGGACTTACTCTAAAGAAATATAATTGAAACAAGGATACATACAACAAGGTGTTAACTCAGTAGAATTGATGAGATGATGGTTCTCTAGTTTACATATACTTAGTACTTAATATGGTGATATAATGGTTCTCTAGTTCACACATACTCAATATACTGTAATGATGCAATTGTAATAGGGTATTTAAGGGCTGAGAGAACTGGGAAGTAAGTCCCTCAGAGTGAACAGACTGTGAAAGAGATAATCAAGACTTTAGATTCTATTCCTGACCATCCTCGTGGTGACTGTTTTGCTGAAATCAAGGCTCGGCTGGAGGACGAGAACATTTTGGTGCCCTAAAAGTGGGGCACTGAAAGAAACACAATACATTTTGAGGCTCTGGACATAAGGACCTATATACTCAGCAGTTTGACTGATACGATCATAAGTTCAGTGGTGAAGTCCCTGTGACCCAAATATAGGGTGAGTAAATTAGTCACTTTCATTTTTCATCTGAAATGGGGAAAACACTAAGAAAAATGCTCTCCCCATCCCAAGGGAAGTGTGTAGCAAGCATAGTTAGGTTAATAAAGAAGCAAGGTAAATTGGGAGCAGATCATTGGACTCTTAGAAATATTAGAGTTCACATCTCCTTGGTTCTCTATGGAAGAAAAATTAGAGCCAGATAAGTGGAAACTAGTGGGAGAGCAACTATTTGAATATTATGAAGATAATGGTCCTAAGTACCATTCAATTCCTGAGGAAACATTCTATACATATATAGTACTATTGGCTTTAAGGAATCCCACTGATTTTAAAATGAGGAAAAAGGAGAAAGAGCAGGAGGGAGATGGTACTGAAAGCAGTTGAAAAGCATGAAGAATTGGACAAGAAAGGAGTTAAATACAGTGCTGATGAAATTAAGGAGTGTGATGCTTCTCAGCAGGAGCCCTTAGGGCATCCCCCATCTCATGATCCTTCCCCCTCCTCCTCTTCTTGGGTGGACTGAGGAGAAGTAGGAGAGGCAGTGACACCATCAGCACCACCACCGAAGCAGTTTTGTCCACTTCCTATGACACAATTACAAAAGGCACTAGTTAAAGAGGAAGGAAAGGATACATCTGATTTGAGAATAGAAGTATACCTGTGATTGAAGAGTTTGACTCTTCAGGTCAAGAAAGAAGATACACTCCTTTTAATCTGGAAATTATCAAAAATCTGAAAAAGGGTTGCACTCTTTATGAGGCTATGTTGTTTTATGTTAAAATGATATTAGAGAATTTGGGTTATGAAATTTTAACTCCTAGTGATTGGAAATGTATAGCAAAGACATGTTTAGAACCTGGACAAAACTTGTTGTGGCTTTCTGAGTATAGTGAACTTTGTAGAATACAAGCCCAAAGAAATAGGCAACCTGGAGTTAATATACCAGTCACCTTTGATCAACCAGCAAGTTTAGATCCTTATGCAGACACTTTAGTGCAGATAAATTACCCTGTAGCAGCATATGAGCAAATTGCTTCTGCTGCTATCAAAGCATAGAGCACTCTCCCTGGAAGACAAGATAGAGGGGAAGCCTTCACAAAAATAGTGCAAGGTCCAAATCAGCTTTTGCTGATTTCATGGGATGTCTGCAGACATCTGTCATAGGAACTATTGATGAAAATGCAGCAACAGCAATTATAAGACAACTTGCTAGAGAAAATGCTAATGAGGTTTATAGAAGAATTATATTAGGACTATACAAGGATGCTCCTTTAGAGGAGATCATAACATGCGGAATCACAAATACCTTTTATACCCCGGCTATGATGCAGACTTTTCAAGATCTGAACATGGGAAAACAGGGTCCCTTTTGGCAAGGCACTTCCAGAGAGACTCATCAATGCTTTCAATGTGGTAAAGGTAGGGCATCTGAAAGCTCAATGTTAGCATAGAAGACAGAGTGGGAAACCAAGACCCCAAACCCTATGTTCAAAATGCAACAGAAGCTTCCATTGGGCATCAGAATGTAGATTGACTCAGGGAAACGGGAAGCGAGGCTCAGCTCCAAGGCCCCAGGGAAAAAAACACTTGGAGTATAATGGCAACTGATGTTACACCCAGAGAGTCTTTAGAACTTCATACTCCGACATGATCAATCAGCCAAAAAGCAATCTGAAGGGGGAAAGAGATTACAATTGGGGAAAAGAGAGTTGTATGCAACTGGGATTACTGAGATATCCCCTGGAGAGGTGAAATCTGTTCCTGTCCAGCCTATAGATCCTTTGCCTCCAGGCACAATAGGCTTGACCATTTCACCTCCTGAGAGTACTTACAAAACAGTGTTCATCCATACACTGACTTGGGAAACTAGGGAATATGTAGCTAATATTCCAATTATTAATACAGGTAGACAATGTGTGACTTATCAACCAGGAGAAGTAATAGCATCACGTTTATTGATACACACTTCTGATAGGCAATCTGCTGATATTTACCCAGATTTTAACTCCCAACAACAGAATCCAGGAAATTCTAGACAGCAGCTGTTACAACTGACCCTTCTATGCTCACTATTTATGTAAATGGCATACCATTGAAAGGGTTGGTAGACATGGGTGCAGATCATATAGTCATTAGAGGTGCCAATTGGCCTAGTCACTGGCCAAAGATTAAGGCAGATATATATATGTCTGGCATAGGAAGATCAATAGCAGCTGAAGTAAGTGCTATCCCTTTGAGATGTATATGTGAAGGAGTTTTTACTCCTGTTGCAAAAATCCCTCTCAGTCTCTGGGGAAGAGACATCTTACAACACTTAGGATTACAAATGAGTACTTCGGCTTTTTAGGCAGGGCTGCTGTTGAAGACCTATCTGTACTCTCATCTGTTCCAATTCAATGGAAAACTGATACACCAGTGTGGATAGAAGAGTGGCCCTTAGCTAGTGATAAAATTCAGGCCTTATTAGATATAGTACAGGAGCAACTTGACCAAGGACACTTACAACCTTCTCTAAGTCCTTAGAATTCCCCAGTATTTGTTATAAGAAAGAAATCTGAAAAATGGAGGATGTTGACTGATTTAAGAAAAGTAAATGAACAGATGGAAACTATGGGAACTCTTCAGCCTGGACTTCCATCTCCTACTCAATTGCCTAGAAAATGGCCTCTTTGGATTATAGACATTAAGGATTGTTTCTATTCTAACCCTCTACATAAGGAGGATTGAAAATATTTGCCTTTTCAATGCCCAGCATTAACTTAGCTGAGCCTTATGAAAGATGAATGGACAGTTTTGCCACAGGGAATGAAAAATAACCCCTACTATGTGTCAAATGTATGTTGCTGCTGCTATTACTCCAATAAGAAAAGCATTTCCAAAAGTACTGTTATTACATTACATGGATGATATATTGGGATGTGCACCTGAGGAGCAAATGTTAGAAGCATGTTTACAAAAGATCATAGAAACACTAAGCAACTACAAATTGCTTATAGCTCCAGAAAAAAATTCAAAGACATGCGCCTTTTCAATATTTATAACATGAAGTATACTCTAAGGTGCTTATTGTACAAAAATTTCCTTAAAAACAGAGAAGCTAAATACTTTAAATTGTAAAGGGCTGAAACTCTGAATAGGTGCACTGGAATCAGACAACCAAGCACTTAAGGCTAATTACCTATTGGACAATACTCTATTAGCATATGCTTGGAAAAATGGCCTTTCCCACTATTCTGTGTTGGCTTGATCTTTTGGTGTATACAGATAATTGTAGGAGGGATTAAGGGGTGGAGTAAGAGAAGCCAGAGTTACTTTGGTGGTGGACGAAGAGAAGGGAGGTCGATTGGTGGAGAGTGTGAATGATCCCCTTCACTTCTCTACCTAAAAACCAAAGACTTTTGCTTATCCTGACTCTGGCTGATCCTGAGGTCAACAGGGAGCTAACTCAGACTTCACATTAAATGACTTTCAGAAATTGATAGGAGATAACCAATGGATGCATCCAGTGTTAGGCTTAATTATCAATTACAACCATTATATGACATTTTAAGGAGAGATGCCGCTTTAAACTTATCACATCAGCTTTCAAAAGAAGCTCAAGAGGCTTTGAGAGAAGTTGTTTATCCAATGTGGTTGAAAGAGTCACTCAAAAATCATTAGACATATCAGTTTTTGCTACAAAAGAGGCACCCACAGCAGTCCTTTATCAAGGAGGTAGTGTGATTGAGAGGGTGACCCTTCCAACACAATCAGACCAAAGCCTTACTCCTTATCCAGTGCTTGTGGCTAGAATTTTATTAAAAGCCATTAAGTGAGCAGTACAATTATCTAGGATAAGACCTGACATGATATATACCTTTTATACCAATGCACAAATTAATGTAATGAAAACATCCCGAGTGGCAAATTTTAATGGCCACAGCTCCAAATTTTACAAACAGGTCTCCATTAAAGATAACCCAACTATTACATAATTGGCAATGAATTTTTGAAGAAAAGATTTCTATGGTTCCTCTTAAAGGACCAACTATCTTTACAGATGCATCCAAACATTTGTGCTGTATATTCTCTATAAAGAGAGTAGTCAGAACTCCTTTTCAGTCCAATCAGCAGAATGAATTGTAAGCAATCATGCTAGCTCTTACTTATTATCCAGGAAATATGAATATGATTTGACCTATTCAGTAGATCTGGTACAAGGAATTGCCACAGCCCAAATAAAATTTGTAGCTTCTAATATATATCAGCTCTTTAAGGAACTTTAAGAGCAAGTGAGAAAGCATCCAGGTAAGACTTCTATCTTGCATGTCCACTCTCATAGTGGACTTCAGATCCTATTTTTCATGGAAATTCAAAGGCAGATAGCCTTCTAACCATGTTAGCCAATACTCCTTTATTTCAGGCAGCACAAGAATCTCATTTTAAATATCATCAGGCTGCTCGAGCTTTATGTTTGCAATTTGGGATAACAAAAGAGGAAGCTAGGAGCATAGTAAAAGGCCGTACAGCTTGCCTTCCTTTCCATGTTCCTACACTCCTTCTAGGGAAAAACCTTCGTGGTTTTTCCAATGAAACTTGGCAAATGGATGTGACCCCTTATAAATCTTTTGGTCATTTGTCTTTTATCCATGTAGTAGATACCTTGTCAGGATTTACCTTTGCAATACCAGTAGCAAAAGAAACAGCCTGAATGGTCACTGAATTC
The DNA here is from genome assembly GCF_016432865.1 of Antechinus flavipes. Classification (NCBI taxonomy): domain Eukaryota; kingdom Metazoa; phylum Chordata; class Mammalia; order Dasyuromorphia; family Dasyuridae; genus Antechinus; species Antechinus flavipes. The sequence goes on from NC_067403.1 coordinate 138,567,064, forward strand.
CTTATACAAGCTTTTGCAATTATGGGTGTACCATAAGCAATAAAAACAGATAATGGATCTGCATATACTTCTAAATATTTTGCACACTTTTATGCACAGTATTAGATTTTACACATCACTGGCATACCTTTTAATCCTCAAGGACAGACAACAGTAGAGAGGAGAAACAGACATCAAGATGCTCCTCCAAAACCAAAAGCAAGGGGGAGCCACAGGTAACCCTAGAGAACTTCTAAATTTAGCTCTTTATACAATTAATTTTTTGATTTTTGATAAAGATGCACTGGCTCTGGCAGACAGGTTTTATAACCCACTGGAAGGGCAATGTCCAGTGCAAGCAGCTCCACTATCTTTAGATAATCACCAGGTGATGAGGAGAGATCTAGAAAGTGAAGAATGGAAGGGACCAGATAGGTTAACTTCTTGGGGGAGAGAGTTTGCTTGTATCTCTACAGGTAGAGGAGGAATCAGATGGGTGCCAATGAGCCGTATTTGCCTTGTCCATCGGAGAGGGATAGAGAAGACTCTTGAAACAAAGGAGAAGACCCAAGAAACATCAGATGGTTCCATCGCTGACTGTGCCCACCACTGAAAGATCATGGCAGTTATAGCAATTGACTCATGAACATCAAAATTTGTCAATAAGACTGCTGCAGGATTTCAAAATCTGTAGGAATCATTGGATTCCCTGACACATGAAGTAATGGACAATAGATTGGTTTTGAACTATCTCTTAGCTGCTGAAGGAGGTGTATATATGATTGTTATTTATATACCCTCCTTCTAGGGCTTATAGACATGTATAATTCCTTATGTTGTTTTATGTTGTTTGTTACATCACTAGTATATTACTATGTGTTTGTCTAATACCTCCCATGCTGATGGATTTATGTATACCTGTTTCAATTACCCTTCAGTCCAGAGGAAACCTGCTAACAATAATGGGTTTGGTGTTTTCACCTCTCTTCCTGAGAAGTCAGGGAGGGTGTGACTACCTGTGTTCTAAAACAAAAGAAAGCCAGAGATGTAGAAGGCTGGAACTTTGGAGAAGTATACTTGAAACAAGGATACTCACAACAAGGTGTTAACTCAGTGGAATTAATGAGATGATGGTTCTCTAGTTTACATATACTTAGTACTTAGTACATACTCAGTATCCTGTAATGATGTAATTATAATAGGGTATTTAAGGGCTGAGCAAACTGGGGACACAGTCAGTCAGTTAGAGTGAACATACTGTGAAGGAGACAATAAAGACTCAGGAATAGAGTCCTGACCATCCTCATGGTAACTATACTGCTAAGATCAAGGCCCATCTGGAGGACCTCCAAAAAGCTAGCCCGGGTATCACAAGAAGGGTTTGTTTCCAGCTCAATATCTGTGATTCTAAGTCCTAGGAGACAGGCTATTGCTTGGGCAAGGGAGGAAGTGAAATGAACCACAGAGATGGTTTATAGATGGTTATATATGGTATATAATTTTTGAAATTAATTTAGAAAGATTTATGAGAAAAAAAAATGTTCCAAATCACTACTGATTAGAGAAATGAAAACTAAGACAATTCTGAGGTATCACCTCATATGTCTTAGATTGGATAAGATTACAGGAAAAAATGATAAATGTTGGAGAGGATGTGGGAAAACTGAGACAGAAATGCATTGTTGGTAGAGTTGTGAACTGATCCAACCCAAATAGCTATCAAACTGTGTATACCCTTTGATTCAGCAGTGTTTTTACTAGTCTGTATCCCAAAGAGATCATAAAAAAGGGAAAAGGACCCACATGTGCAACAATGGTTGGAACAGCCCTTAGTGGCCAGGAATTAGAAAGTAAGTGGCTCTCTATCAATTGATAAATGGTTGAATAAGTTATGATATATGAATGAAATGGAATATTATTGGTCTATAAGAAATGACAAGTGGGCTGAATTAAGAAAAACCCAGAAAGACATGAATTTTTATTAAGTCAAGTGAGTAAAACCAAGAGAATACTGTTTACAGCAATAACAATATGATGGATTTGGCTCTTTTAAATAATGAGGTGATTCAAGACAATTCTAACAGACTTGGGATGGAAAAGGTCTTCTGCATCCAGAGTGAGAACTATGGAGGCTAAATGTGGATTAAAGCATAGTAATTTCACCTTTGTTATTGTTGTTTGCTTGTTTTTTCTTTCTGATCTGATTTTTTCTTGTGCAGCATGATGAATATGGAAATATGTTTAGAATAATTACACGTTTAACCTACACTGGATAGTTTGCTGTCTAGGAGAGGGGAACAGGGGGGAAGAAGAGAGAAAAATTCGGAATACAGGGACAGCTAGATGGTGCAATGGATAGAGCACCAGCCATGAATTCAAATCTGGTCTCAGGCACTTAATACTTCCGAGCTGTGTGACCCTAGGCAAGTCACTTAACCCCAATTGCCTCAGCAAATAAATAAATAAATAAAATTGGAATACAAGGTTTTGCAAAAGTGAATGGCAAAAATCATTTCCGCATGTTTTTTGGGGTGAAAGCTAACAAAAAAAATTACAAAAAAGATGTATAAGAATTCAGCAAGCAAAGAATGGATGCTTCTGCTTCCTACTCAAAGTTCTCCATTATCCATGTTACCTTGAAGAAATATGAAAGGACCCTAAGACATTGCATTTCTCACTTCAATGTCAGCAAGAGGAAAAAAAATCTTCATTTTTATTCTATAAAAATATAGCATACTATATTGTAAAGTGAAAGAAAACACTACATAGAAAAAAGACAAATCATCCAGGCTAATTACCCCAATGCCTTTATTCATATTACAACCACTCTGAAATTAACAGATTGGAATTCAATACAAGACTAAGTATTACCCCTTGAAAAGGAGTAGAACATAAATTAGCAACAACATAAGATTCCATTTGGTATTTCTGCATTATCCATATAATAACAATAGCAACCTGTAAAATGCCTTTAAGAGAGAAGAAAAAAAGTTGATGTCTGTCTTCTAAATAGTTCTTATTTTTCCTCAAAAGCTTGCTTCTTTGATGATATAGGTCTCATACATTAATATTTAGCATTTGAAATTTGCATGATATTGACAAATGTGGAAATATTGTTTGTTGTTATTGTTTTGTAAAAGGAAGAATATAAATTAGAATGAAAATAAAGTAAATGTACTCACAAAAATAAGAAGAGGCACTATTTGAAATGTATCATATAGGCAACTTTCCTGAAGCCACAAACTCTAACAGTTTTCCAACCAAACAATTATCTTAGAATGGAAAAAAAAATTTTTTCACAAGGCACCTGGAAACTTTCTTCTGACTTTCAATAACAAAATCAAAGAAGCCAGGTTCTGAAATGAAGGCCAATAAAAGGTTAGTAAGAAGCAGTCCTTCACATTCATTGAAACCTTACTTTGATTTTTCTTACTCATGTGGTTCACAGACTGATTATGGAAAGTCAGCTAAAAGAAAAAGAGAAGAAAAGGAAAGGGGTTCTTGCTTCAGGATTCTTGAGATGGAGGAAAGAACTAGTAACCTATAAAGTTAAACCTTCAAAGACTTTAAAAAAAAATTCCAAGAGGGTAGGAAGGAAATAAAACTTTAAAGCAATTCATTTGACAGTTTTTCTCTGTTTTACAGAATAAATGTTCACCTAGATCTTTCAGGATTTGCTTCACTTACCATTTAAAGCAGGCGGGGGAAAACAATCACAATTTTTAGATTATTTACTACAATCCTTTGATTTCTTATTAGGACCTGAATTATATATCTGAATTAACAAACAGTAATCACACCAAGCTTTTATTTTCTAGCCTTTAGCAATCCCTGCTTCAAACCCTTTCTTGCCCATTAGCTTGAGTCCAATAACACTGCCAAGATAATTTCATTTGTAGCATATGACAATAATACTTTATATTTTATATTTACTTAACTTTCTAAGAAACTAAAATTTCTTAGTATTTACTTCTTAGATAAAGATTTATATATAGCTCTTATTAGTAATTCCCACAAATAATATCTTACCATAAACTTGGTTAATTTAAATTGTTTTATTTTCTTTTCCTTAATCAATAGAACATAATAATGGGATTATCTTCTCTAAAACTAAAATGTCAACTGGATGTGAACCAGAGAATCATTTGGAAAATTTTCTCCTTTTTCTTCCCAACCCCTTCATTTTTAACTTAAGCACAAAGACTTTAAGAACACACAGTTCTGGCAAGAATCATAAGGAAAAAAATGTACTTGGATGGTACCAAAATGTTAATATCAACCTGTTTACATCTTCTTGTTCTATGCTTCTTATAGCAACTTCCTATAAATTCTTTATCAAAGTTTCATTCAAAGTATGAAGGAAGGAAGGAAGCTTCTTCTAGTTCTTTTGATAATAAACAGATAACAATGGAGTACATATGCTGCTCATTGTTTATCCCTCTCACAAGACTAAACCATCTTCCTTTCTCTCTAATGACATCTCTTATTCTATTTCTCCTGGGTAATTCTTGGTTGGTTATGTATTATAACTCTTACTCTTACTATTTACCTAGCATCTCAGATCAACTTATAACGATACAAGGGTATTTAATTTAAAGTTAACTCAGAAAACAACTGAAATCCCTATTGTGGATTAAGTATAAAAATGTTTTTAAAGTGGTTATATAGGTATATGTATCTTGGTTTTTTCTTTTTAAATTACTGCTTTTATTATTTTCTTTTGTAAAAAGTCATGGTTGTGCCAGGTACAGAAGTAAATGGTCTGAGTAAATACATATTCTGTGAGATTTGATTAGTTTTTTAAAAATATATTTTTCTTTCCTTTATTTTGGTATGGTTAATTGGAATTCCCAAAGATGTTAATCAATTAGTATTTAATTATATATACCAGGCACCTAAACTAGGGGCTAGAAATAAACTGGTATGAAATAGTTTTTGTCCTTAAAGAACTAATATTCTATTAGTATTATAATTAAATTTTGGTTATTTTCCTTTCTTGTGGCCCCTGTATGATTTCACAAGTATTATAAACAACTTTCTATTAATCCTAATTTTTATGTGTCCTTAATATAGCTCAGCATGGCTGCCTCTCAACTGTTCCTCCCAGCAAGAAAAGTCTTCCATTATACATTTAGAAATAAAATAAAATACAGTGACTTAAATTTATATAAACTGAAAATTACTGATTGCTACTTTCCTGACAATTGCTTTTCTTTGGTTATAAAGAAGGTTGGGGATATTAAATACCCAAAGAAAGGTATAGGGAGGGTTGGCTGCAGACATAAACTGTTTCTAACAATTTTGATAATAATTTTATATTCCTTATTGTTAAAGGCTCCAAGAACCTCCACAGTGTGAATCATAACATTTGAAGGAGTTGCAGGGCAGCCTTTGCTGACACAGGTGTTGTGAACTGAGAATGAGATAAACTGGAGGCAGAGGAAAGAGGAGAGAGGTCAGACAAAGCAATGCCTCTCAGAGAGGTCAGAGAAGAGCAACTGCCTCTCAACCTCCTTGTATCATCCTCTCACATGAGGAGATCTATTCTGGGTTGGCTCTCCAGCAGCCACTGTCGGGTGGCTCCTGTATGACAACATCCTATTTATTCTAAATTTGAAAATCTAGTAAGCTTGACATTTTTTCATCCTATAAAATTAAAACAATAAGAATATATTCCCATTAAATATTTAAAATTTACATAATATCTTTTTTTTCTGTAAGTCAGTGATATTTAATTAGAAGAAAGGTTCCCTCATCTCTGCTAAATATCATGTAATTTCACAGAAACTAAAACAAAAACTTGAACTTTTAAAAAATGTTTAGATGCAAATGCTGTAACAGATTTTACATTAAGTATCTGAATATTTTTCTACAGAATTTGGCATAACACCAACTGCCCTCACATATAGCTAAGTTAAAGGCCTAGATTAGGTGTTGGAAGCTGAAATCTCTAAGCTGATTGGCAAAGCCCAACACTGAGATCAGATGTGCACAGCACTCATGCAGGAACAACATTTCCTTCTCTGATTCTCATTAGTGGACTACCATTTCCTATATTATTTATAATTGGCTTGATTGGCACTAAAACATTATCTAAAAAATCTGGTGACAAGGGGAATTTGGGCAAGTTAACTAGAAATGATTCTATATGCATATTTCTGTCCTAATAAAACTAATCTCTCGCTGAGACAAATGATAAAGGAGAGAACACTATGGAAAGCATTGTCACTAGAAATAATGGTGTTTACCAACTTAGACTCAGAAAAGAGCAGTATATCTAGGAACCAAAAAATGGTTAAAGTATAACTAGGAATTGCCCTAAATGCCTATGTATATGGTTTAAAGTCAGGAATCAAACAATACATAGAACTGACAAAGAAGACATAAGTAAACTAACAAAATTCACTGACATTTAACCTTGTATAACATTTACCTTTCATTATTGGCTTCATGTAATGTAATCAATAATTAACACTTAACCATAAAAAACTTACTCAAATATTAAATGTCAAATGTAGTAACATAATAAAGGTCAATAAGTCAGATACATGTCTGAAGACTATGTTGACCTAAAGAAAAGTATATGATAAAATAAAGCCTGAAGGAGCCTGAGAGAAGTGGGAGCAACACTTCCATCAATTCTTCACTCAAACTATCCCATGACTCCTGTCTTCCTTTGATGCTGATCCTGCTCAACCCTCTGGACCCCCTGCAGAGGCTGGACCCCTGCTATTAGGGGAAAAGTTTTAAAACCTAGCAAGCCATACTCTGCAAAGTACTTAAATACAGCTGTTTTGCTTTGATTAGGAGTTCAGTTATTTCACACAAATCCTGAGAAAAGAAGGCAGAGAAGTAGGTGCTTGCTTAGCAACAATGAGAGCAAGAGGCTAATGACGGCTGTCACCACAAATGCAGAGAATCCTCCAGGACAAAATTTGGAAGCCTTTTGTGTCCACAATGAGCACCAATATCAAAAGCTTCCTGGGATTTGGGAATACCAGACTGCGAGAGTGGCTTCCTTGCCTGTTCCTTCACAACATACAAATGCAGCTGGAGTTGAACACAGTTGTACTTCACAGGAGGAAAATTCTGCAGGCCAACACCATGGAGTTTAATGGAGCAAAAGGGAGTAGAATAGGGTGAAAAGAGAGATGGAAAAGAAAACTGTACAAAAGTGTTAGGAGTAGAAATTCCCTAAAGAAGAAAATGCATCTGTTATTTATGTGTCTATATGTTGATGACCTCTGTTATTAATTTCTACCACAAAACAAATTTACAAGCCTCTTAGAAGAGTTGGCTATATTAGAATGTTATTATTGTTATTTTAACTTATTTCTAGGGGTGACTTACAATAATATTAAGCACTGGCTTTAACAATACTGGCTTTTACAGATCTATATTTGGGGGGGTTATTAAAAGAAATACTCTGGGGATGAGATGATGGTTTGTAATAAATCAGGGGAAAGTGCTGCTCCCAGGATCCCCTACCCCATGATGAAGAAAAAAGGAAAAAAAAAGAGGCTGAATTTCACATATGAAAATTTGGAGTAGACAATATGCAGCAATGAAACAGCATGTTTGAGTTTGTTTTTCAAATGCAAATCAAACCAGGTCCTGAAGTATCAATTTTGATATTAATAAGGTTTAACATTTAGCATTATGGGAAAAAAACCCACCAAAAATCAAAATTTCATTCTTACATTTGTGTAAACAATAAAAAGAAGAAATCCCTAGTTTTCCTTAAAAGTTTTTTTTTTTTCCCCATATACCATATTTCTTTAGTTAGAAGGGATCTCCAAGGCGATTCATTCCAACTCCCTTATTTTACAGACGGTGAAATTAAGGCTTGGGGAGATAAGAAACTTGTCAAAGGTTACACAGCAATTACAGGATCAATTCAATGTAACAAAGCCTCGATTTTATTGGAATTCAGACAAAATAAATGCAGACACAGATAAGTGGACATTTAGTAAAGTGCTATCCACATAAAAAAACACAAAGGTGCAACTAGATGGCACAAGGGGATGGAGCACTAATCACCCTGGAGTTAGGAAGACCTGAGTTCAACTATGACCTTAGACATTTGGCCAGTTGTACCTGTATGACTGGGCAAGTCACTTGAGTCTGACTGCCTCACAAAAAAACAAAGCAAACAAACAAAAAGACACTTAGAGGCAGAGGGGACAGAGCCAAGATGCCAGAGTGGAGGAAAAGGTCAAGTTCTTCCAACATTCTCCTCCAAGAAATTTTAAAATAACATCTGAAATTGAATTCTGGATTGGCAGAGCCTACAAAAGGTCAAGGTATGATGACGGAGGGGCTCAGAAGGAGAAATTTATGACATGGGAGAGGAGGTTGGCCCAGGATACCTAGGCAGCAATACCGGCTGTGGGACTGGGAAGCAGTGACTGCAGCAGCAGCAGCAGCTTCATGAGCTCTCAAACCAGACACACAAAGAGTATCTGTCGAACAGGCGAAGTAGGACCAGGTGCTGCTTAGTGATTCCATTGTCTATATATTAACTGTAGGATCATAGTTTTAGGGTACAGAGGGAACAAGGGTCCTAAAGGGTGATAGTGCTTCCAGTCACAAGGAATTAGTGATCATACCTCTCTCCCCACATCACAGTACTTTGGAAGCACTGAAAATTTCCCAAAATCCAGGAACTAGCTCTGAAAATAACAATGCAAAAAAAAAGTTAAAAACAAGGGAGAGTGTATCCCCTAAAACAAAGCTTATCTTTAAGATAAAGTTCAAATTTTTTTTTAAAGGCTAGAAAAATGAACAAACAACAACAACAAAACCAATCCCACCATAAAAATCTACTACGATGAAAGATAAGATCAAGAAAAATCCAGAACAATGTCAAAATAAGCTACTTAGAAAATAATGACCAAGTCCAGAAAAATTCCTAGGAAGTTTTAAAAATGATTTTCAAAATAAAATAAAAGTGGCAGAAGAAAAATTGGGAAGAAAAATGAATGATGCAAAAAAAAAAAAGTGAGACAATAGGTTAAAGAGGTGCAAAAAACCCCTGAGGGGAATAACACCTTAAAAACCAGAATTGGTCAAATGGAAAAAGAGGCACAAAAACTTCCTTAAGAAATGAACTCATTAAAAAGCAGACAATTAGAACAGAGTTGCAAAAGCTTACTGAAGAATACAAATTGCCTAAAAATCACAACTGGAAAAGTGGAAGTTAATGACTCCATGATACATCAAAAAAAAAATTAAACAAAATTTTTTAAAAACAGAAAATGTGAATTATCTCATTGGAAAAACAAATGACCTGGAAAATAAATTAAAGAGAGCTAATTTTAAAATAACTGAAATATCTCAAAGCCATGATGAAAGAAAGAGTATAAATATTATATTCCAAGAAAGGAAAACTACTCTGATATCAATCCTAGAACCAGAGGCTAAAACAGAAAATGAAAAAATCCACCAATCACCTCCTGAAAGAGATCCCCAAATGAAAATTTTCAGGAATATTATAGTCAAATTATACAGAAGTGAGATTAAAAAGAAAATTCTTTAAGCATCCAGGAAAAAAATTTAAAATATAATGCAGTCCATTCATCCAATTGTCCCTTCTGTTATGGACCTCTTTCTCACTTCCTCATGGCTTCACTCCAATCAGGAGAAGCAGTTAGGCATGTGATCAGCTATCTTTAACATTGCTTTTCCATTGCAGGAGTCCCACATGCACTTAAGACAGATAATAGTCCAACCTATACATCTTCTGCCTTTAAGTCATTGTGCACTGAATTTGGCATTGCCCATTCCACTCGCATCCCATATAACCCTATGGCCATTGTTGAATGGGCTAATCATACCCTCAAGATGCTCTTGCCTAGGCAAGAAAAGAGGGTACTGGGGTTTACAAGACCCTCCCCCAACTCACGCAGACCCACTTAGATGTGGTGATATATACATATAATTATTTACAATTTTACATTCCTTGGACTTTACCCCAGCAATGTGCTTCTGGCACATGCAGAAAGTGCGGCTAACTAATAGACTGGCTAACAAGGACAAGAGCCCTCTCTCCAAAGTGATGTAGAGGGGCTTAGATGGCATCTGGAACAGCCCAAGTTGGGTCAAGGTTTGGGGTCCCAGGTATGCGCTTGTTAATGCAGATGCAGACCCAACAGTAGAAGAGTGAATCCCAATCAGAAACATCCGTGACCTGGGAAATCAAAAAGAAAAGGACCAGACGACAGCACCAGATGACCGTGACACCAGAGACAGAAGACATAGCACCAGTGTACAGCTGAATTGGACTGTTCTGGGTGATGTGCAACACCTAGAGACTGACAGAACTGGACAATGAGCTTGTGCACTTCTCCCATGAGGCTACCCGGCTTATAAGGTGGCCTAGGGAGAGACTTTCCCTGCTTTCCACTTATAGATAATACCTCTAAATTAGTGGGCGAAAAACTAACCTGCCCACCTGCCAGAGTTAGTGGGCCAGGGCTACAGGACATGACTTTTCTTGTATATACCTTCCTCTGTGCCTTTCTTTACCAAAAGATATATACAATTGAAACCATTATGGCTTCCTACCTCACTGAACATTAAACACCATGTTACCCATATTTGGTTTTAGCCACTGTTGGGCCTATACTTTTGTTTGCCTGTGTTCTGTTATATACACTCTGTAATCTCATCAATCAAGTGAGCTATTGTTGGTGCTAAAGTTAGCTTGATGTGATGAGTGGTCCCTGCTTTATAAGAGAAGGGAATTGTAAGGGTCAGAGGAGTAGCCATGCACAGTGTGATCAGGAAGTTAAGAGGCCTTAAAGCCTGAGATGCCCGGAAGTGGTTTTCTGTGAACCAGCAAGGACCATCTCGTGGGCGGGAGCTCTGGTCACATTGAGATCCGCATCATCAACGGGAGGCATCTCCTTCTCTAATTGACTGTGTATGTGACCTCATAGACCCTATATAAACTGTGGGGATGAGGAAGTAGGTCCTTTTTTTACCGGGAGTTCTACTAGGAGTAATTAAGAGTGTGCAGGAGATCAGAAAGGTAGGACATGAACACATGGAATAAAAGCTTGCATGTAACTGTTCTCGGGTGCTCTATCGTGCATTAAACCACAGCTCCATGAAATGGTGACCAGAGATCTCTGAAGACCTTCAGTTAAGGTAAGATTAATAAAAGTACTGTACTAAACAGAGATTCCTTTAAGGGCCTGGGAATTAGGAGAGATTGGCAATAGTGACTGCTGAGTGGGCAATCACAGGTGACAGAAAAAAAGGAGCCATTTGAAAGATGTATCACTTAGAAGTAAAACAGACATTTGAAGAGAAACTGAGAAGGAAGATGGGGCGGGGGGAAGGAAGAGGGAAAAGGAGAGAAAGAGAAGGGGATTTAAAAATGAAAATAGAATGCAGAGAAATACAGAATTAATCATCATAACTATGGCTATGGGATGAATTCATTAAATGGAATAGATAGCAGAATGGATTAGAAATCAAACTATAATAACATGTTTACAAGAAACACATTTAAAAAAAAGAGTTACACAGTTAAAATAAGGGCTAGACTATAGAATTATTAAAGAACTAGGAAAAAAGCTTTTTTAAGAGAGAAGGATACAAAGATATACAAAGATGGCCGACTTTTCCATATAACAAAAACCAAAACTAAAAAAAAGAGAAAATGTTTCTAAAATAACTACAAACAGGAACCTAGGAGCCTACCTAAGAAACATCCAGTATACATGAAAACAAATACAAAATACTAAACCCATCAATAGTCACATGAAAAAAAATGCTCTAAATCACTAAGAGAAATACAAATTAAAACAACTTTAAGATACCATCTCCCATTTATCAGGAAAATGACAAGTACTGAAGGTGATGTGAAAAAAATTGGGACACTAGTATACTATTAGTGGAATTGTTTAATTCAACCATTCTGGAGAATAATTTTAAGAATTAAGCTAAAAGGACTAGAAATCTATGCATGCTCTCTGACTAGCAATATTATTATAACTTAATTTTCTTGGGAAGTTAAAGAAAAGGAAAAAGGACCTGTTTGTACAAAAATACAACAAAAAAATTTGTGGTAGCAAAGAATTGGAAATTGATGGAATGACCATAATTGTGGCATGGCTAACGAAGTTGTGGCATATGATTATGATGGAATTATTTTGTTCTATAATAAATGATGAGCAGCTTGTAACCAAGATAATTCTAAGACTTCTGATGAAAAATGCAACCTCCAGAGATGATCTCTGAGTGAGAACAGATTGAAGCATACCTTTTTTCACTTTCTTTATGTTTTTTGCTTTTTATTAAATGCTAGATCTATACGTGCAACTTTAGTCTCTCTTTTAAGCTCCAATTCAACAACACAAATTCTCAAACAGAAGGTCTCCATAGACATCTCAAACTTCCTCATATATATAATAACAAAAAATCATCTTTCCCCCTCAAAACCTTCTCTTTCCCTAAATTTCCCTATTATTATTAGAGGTATCACCATCCTCACAATCACCCTCATCACCACCATAAACAATATGGCTAATATGAAAATATGTTTTGTATGACTTCACATTTTTCATTAATATTATTTGCTTGCCTTCTCAATGGTTGGGGGAATGATAAGAGAGAATTTAGAACTCAACTTTTTAAAATAAAAATAAAACAAAACCCCACAATATTTATTGAATTGAATAGAAAGTTTATTTCTAAAGCATTATTCTTTCCATTTAAGAAGAGGGACTCTCTCCTTTCTCATTATCATTTTTTGGTATGAAAAAAATTATATCATGAAAATTTCAGCAAAATTCAACGCAACTGCCCAGGTTACATAAGAGAGAGAGAGAGAGAGAGAAAAGGGAAAGAAGGAGAAAAGGGAAAAAGGAAAAAGAAAGGGGAAAGAGAAAAGGAAACGGGAAAGGGAAAGGGAAAAAGAAAAAGGGAAAGGAATAAAAAAGGGAAGGAGAGGAGAGGGAATGAAGAAGGGAAGGGGGAGGGAAAGGAAAGGGAAGGAAACAAGAACAAAGTTTTGCTTCTCTGCATCATAAGACAAAACAATATAAATTACTTTAATGTCCCTTGCTTGGAAGAATGTGCTCAGAGAAAGCTTCTCCCCTGCCATCTCCTTCATATGTAATCTGGGAGTCATAAAAGTCATAAAAGAGTTTGTTTTAAGGATTATAGTTAGCTTCAAAATTAACAGCTGACCTTAATTCTAGGTTACATTTGCTTTATGATCTAGAGTATATTGATAGGAGATAAACAAATCATTTTTCAAGTGTTATAGAAACAAATATATGTTTACTATGTGATCAATTATAATAATAGGTAGCATTTATATGGCATTTTAAAATTTAAAAATGTACTAAGTATCTCATTCTGTCCTATTTATGAATATAGTTAGCCGTCATATGTAATTACAAATACTGTTAGAAAGACCAACCAGGGATAGCATATCCTATTATAGGCACATAAATACGCATGTCTAGAATCATGAATGTCTATTTTAGTGACGATTATTGTTTTTACTTGACATCTATTTAGGATTTTAAGGTGTATAAATGGCTTTATATACATTATCTTATCTGGTTAATAATACCTTCTTTATACTATCTTTTTGATCATGGCTATGATCACAATTTAACTTATCTATTTATAATTCCACATTTTTGTTTCATTGTAAAAATGATTTTTTTTCTGATTACTACATGCTCAAACAATCTGAAAGATACTGTAAGTTGAAATTTCATTGCTGCAAGTGAATACTCGAATGGGAAACACAATTAAATAAAAATAATGTGGAGGATGTAAGTGCCAGGAGGTACTTATTCAAAATGCTCAATGGAACAGATCATTTTCAAAAGTGGCGCTGATTTAAATCCTAATTGTTTAGAGCAGTACAGGGAATTCTAATTTAAATTAAGATGAAAATTAATGAGTATAATTCCATTAGCAGCAGTACAATAGCTGGGTCACTGGTTTTTTTTTTTTTTTTTTTTTTTACTTTCTATGTTTAATTGTGAATATTTTGAGTTTATATATTTAGAACACAGTTCTTGCAAGTTTGCAATATCTAAATCCTTTATTTAAAAAAATGTAAAAATTTCCAATGTTTTTAGGCTTAAGCGCTTCTTTACATAATTATCATTCTGCATGGCAAAAATAGAGTTGTGAAAGTCAGTTTAGCATTCATTACAAGAAAAAAATCAACTTAGGGGCTTCTCTCACAATTATTTATTAGCTTTTAAATAATGGGAAATGTTTGCCTTTTTTTTTTTTTTTTGCTTTTTATGGAAAATAATATTTGAAAGAAGGAAATTTGTCCTTAAGTATGAATAATTTCTTTTAGCATGTCATGCTTTAAGAATAATTCTTCTCTGTTTCTAATTATTTTTACCAGGGACAACAAAATTTAGAATTTAAAGCCACAATGAACTGAATATAAAACACTGTGAAACTGTATACAAACTTGCCTCATGATAACAGAAATAATTGTGATCAGGATTATTCATTGTCTATATAGAGTAGAAAATGGAAAGAATTTGTATCACTGGAAAAAAAAAATGAAGGAAAGTCTCTTCTTGCAAGTGACACAGTACTCTTGTGACTCCTAAGAGAAGGTGTATACAAAATGACAAGGATTGGCAAGGTGCCAAAGCTCAAGAAGTGTCCCAGGGCCACTCACCAGAAAGGTCAAACTAAATGAAAATGGTGCCACCCAGACACATTCCAGCCCTTTTTGAAAAGGGATTAGAACTCGTGGGTTTTGCTGGTTATTTCAAAGCAGCTGAAATTTCATTACTCACACAAATCCCTCTTCATCCTTCTCAGCATTCCTGTCACCTGGACCTATTGTTAAGACCAAGAGTTTTTCAATCTTCAAAAAGGACAATTTTTACAACTATTTCTGGAAATATGAACACTAAGTGTTTTGAAACCACCTTTATTGACTAAAGAAACAGTATCCCAATGTTCCCAAGATAGAATTCTTGTTATTTTTAGACCCAGTGTCCTAACAGCAACCCCGAAGAGCCTCAAAGAGGTCCCAAATCATCTAAGTAAATGTAACATGTTTCATTTCTCTTCCTGTTTGTTTTTCCTTAGAGGTAAGAAAATGAATAGTATAGAAATAATATAGTATAACAGTATTATAATAGTGTAATGAATAGTATAAAATAGTATAACTATTTTTTCTGGAAATTAACACATTAAATTGGAAATAGCAAGTGCCTACAAACACAAATACAATCTTTTTAAGTCAAATACTGAATTTTCATTGCCTTTTATATAGAGAGTTTTTCCATTGTTTGTTTTCTTAACAGAAAAAAGGACTAATAAAAGTACTTTACCTCACAGTATTGTTGTGAGGATAGAATGAGATATTTATGAAGCAGTGCCTGACACATAGTAAGTGCTAGATAATGATTATTCCTTTCCCTGTTTCCCTCTTTTTAATTCTTTTAAATAAATATGGGAAAGTAAAATCACAATAAAAATTATAACCAAGACTTCCGGTTAAGATGGCGGCGAGGAGGCACACAGCTGCATAAGCTCCATGCTTTCTCTCACTATCCATTTCATTACAAGCCTCTGAATTAATGCTTGACTGAAAAAAAACCCACAAATGGTTACCAAGAGAAGCCATCCTTGAGATTCGCCAAGAAAGGTCTGTCTTTACTGGAGGGCTGGGGCGGTTTTGGATTGGGCGCAGGCAGCAGGCAGCGGCAGTGAGAGCACAGGAGTATACTGGAGAGGGGGTGGGGAGTGATCGCAGCCGTCTCTGCGGGGAGAGCTTCGCTACAGGTTTGGATACTTTGCTCCGGCAGCAAGTCAGCAGCCCAGCAGAGAAGCTAAAAACACCGGGGGTGAAGAATACAACCCCGAACAGCTGGAGTCTCTCGGGACCTGGCCGCCCCCCCCTTCCCCCCCCCCCCCCCCAGTGACTCAGCACGCTCTGGGATCTCAGAGCGCAGGCGCAGCACAGTCATGCTAGTGCCTCACTGCTGCCCCCTGCAGTCTAGAGAGGAAGCTCGGTAACATACCCAGCCCCTCCCCCAAAGAAAGACTCCAGTTTTTTCTGTTTTTCTTTGGTAGTTTGTCTTTCATTATTAGACAGAATGAGCAAGAAACTGAAGAGGACTTTAACCCTTGACAGCTTCTATACAGATAGAGAGCAGACTCTAAATCCTGAGGAGACTAAAAACAGACAGTCCCCAGGTGAATCCCCAAAGGAGGAGATCATCTGTTCCTCAGCACAGATGAACCTCATAGAAGTGATTAAAAAGGCTCTCACAAGGGAGCTAGAAGAAAAATGGGGAAAGCAGAGTGAGGCTTGGCAAAAGGAGAGGAAAGCTTGGGAAAAGGAGAGGGAAGCTTGGCAAAAGGAGAGGGAGGCTTGGCAAAAGAGCCTGGAGAAGTCAGTTAAAGAAAGAGTGGATAAAGAAGTAAAAGCCTTGAAAAATAGGATTGGTGAACTGGAAAACAAAATTGGCGAAATGGAAAAAAATTCCACAGAACAAAAGAACTCAATGGGACAATTAGAAAAAGATTTTTAAAAAGTGAGTGAAGAAAATACTTCACTGAAAATCAGAATTGAACAAGTGGAATTGAATGACTCGAGGAGACAAGAAGAATCAGTCAAGCAAATCCAAAAAAATCAAACAATGGAAAAGAATGTGAAATACCTTCTGGGGAAGACAACAGACCTGGAAAACAGATCCAGGAGAGACAATCTGAGAATCATTGGACTTCCAGAAAAACATGATGAAAAAAAGAGCCTGGACACTATTTTCCAGGAAATTATCAAAGAGAACTGCCCAGAAGTCATAGGAACAGAGGAAAAAATAAACATTGAAAGGATTCATCGATCACCCACTGAAAGGGATCCTAAAATCAAAACACCAAGGAATATAGTGGCCAAATGCCAGAACCCTCAGATGAAGGAAAAAATATTGCAAGCGGCTAGAAAAACCCAATTCAAGTATCAAGGAGCCACAATAAGGATCACCCAGGATCTAGCAGCATCCACATTAAAAGATCGAAGGGCCTGGAATATGATATTCCGAAAGACTTGGTATGCAACCAAAAATAACTTACCCAGCGAGAATGAGCATCTTTTTCCAGGGAAGAAGATGGACATTCAACGAAGTAAGCGAATTTCATCTATTTCTGATGAAAAAACCAGAACTTAACAAAAAGTTTGATCTACAAATATAGAACTCAAGAGAAATCTAAAAAGGTAAAGATTAATCTTGGGAACTATATTTTGACTATATAGATGTATAAAGAATACATGTATACCTTGTTCTAGAAATTGATGTGGAAAGGACATTGTATCAGAAAAAGGGTAAAGTGGGGGTAGTACATCTCATGAAGAGGCATAGGAAACCTATTATATCTGAGAGAAAGAATGGAGGGGGATGAATATAGTGGGTATGTTACTGCCTTCAGAATTGGCTTTAAGTGAAAAATCTTAAGACATATTCAATCTATGGTGAAACTTCTCCCATCTCATTGAAAAGTGAGAAGGGAAAAGTGAAAAGGGAAGGAATAAGCTAAGCGGAAGGAAATACGGGAAAGGGAAAGGGGTAAGATAGGGGGAGGAACTCTAAGGCGGGGGGGGGGGGAGGGATACTAAAAAGGGAAGGCTGTGAGAAGCAAGTGGTGCTCACAAGCTTAACACTGGGAAGGGGGGAAAGGGGAAAGAAGGGAGAAAAGCATAAACCGGGGTTAACAAGATGGCAAGTAATACAGAATTGGTCATTCTAACCATAAATGTGAACGGGGTAAACTCCCCCATAAAGAGGAAGCGGTTAGCAGAATGGATTAAAAGCCAGAATCCTACAATATGTTGTTTACAGGAAACACACCTGAAGCGGGGAGATACATGCAGGTTAAAGGTAAAAGGTTGGAGCAAAATCTACTATGCTTCAGGTGAAGTCAAAAAAGCAGGGGTAGCCATCCTGATCTCAGATCAAGCTAAAGCAAAAATTGATCTAATTAAAAGAGATAAGGAAGGGCACTATATCTTGCTAAAGGGTAGCATGGATAATGAAGCACTATCTATATTAAACATATATGCACCAAGTGGGGTAGCATCTAAATTCTTAAAAGAGAAACTAAGAGAGCTGCAAGAAGAAATAGACAGTAAAACTATAATAGTGGGAGATCTTAACCTTGCACTCTCAGAATTAGATAAATCAAACCACAAAATAAATAAGAAAGAAGTCAAAGAGGTAAATAGAATACTAGAAAAGTTAGATATGATAGATCTCTGGAGAAAATGTAATGGAGACAGAAAGGAATACACTTTCTTTTCAGCAGTTCATGGAACCTATACAAAAATTGACCATATATTAGGACATAAAAACCTCAAACTCAAATGCAGTAAGGCAGAAATAGTAAATGCATCCTTTTCAGACCACGATGCAATGAAAATTACATTCAACAAAAAACCAGGGGGAAGTAGACCAAAAAATAATTGGAAACTAAATAATCTCATCCTAAAGAATGATTGGGTGAAACAGCAAATCATAGACATAATTAATAACTTCACCCAAGAAAACGATAATAATGAGACATCATACCAAAATGTATGGGATGCAGCCAAAGCGGTAATAAGGGGAAATTTCATATCTTTAGAGGCCTATTTGTATAAAATAGAGAAAGAGAAGGTCAATGAATTGGGTTTGCAACTAAAAATGCTAGAAAAGGAACAAATTAAAAACCCCCAGTCAAACACTAAACATGAAATTCTAAAAATAAAAGGTGAGATCAATAAAATTGAAAGTAAAAAAACTATTGAATTGATTAATAAAACTAAGAGTTGGTTCTATGAAAAAACCAACAAAATAGACAAACCCTTAGTAAATCTGATTAAAAAAAGGAAAGAGGAAAATCAAATTGTTAGTCTTAAAAATGAAAAGGGAGAACTCGCCACTAACGAAGAGGAAATTAGAGCAATAATTAGGAGTTACTTTGCCCAACTTTATGCCAATAAATTCGACAACTTAAATGAAATAGAAAAATACCTCCAAAAATATAGCTTGCCCAAACTAACAGAGGAAGAAGTAAATATCCTAAACAGTCCCATCTCAGAAAAAGAAATAGAACAAACTATCAATCAACTCCCCAGTTGAAAAATCCCCAGGACCAGATGGATTTACATGTGAATTCTACCAAACATTTAAAGAACAATTAACTCCAATGCTAAATAAACTATTTGAAAAAATAGGGATTGAAGGAGTCCTACCAAACTCCTTTTATGACACAGACATGGTACTGATACCTAAACCAGGTAGGCTGAAAACAGAGAAAGAAAATTATAGACCAATCTCCCTGATGAATATTGATGCTAAAATCTTAAATAAAATATTAGCAAAAAGATTACAGAAAATCGTCACCAGGATAATACACTATGACCAAGTAGGATTTATACCAGGAATGCAGGGCTGGATCAATATTAGGAAAACTATTAGCATAATTGACTATATCAATAACCAAACAAACAAAAACCATATGATCATCTCAATAGATGCAGAAAAAGCATTTGATAAAATCCAACATCCATTCCTAATAAAAACACTTGAGAGCATAGGAATAAATGGACTTTTCCTTAAAATAGTCAGGAGCATATATTTAAAACCATCAGTAAGCATCGTATGCAATGGGGAAAAACTGGAACCTTTCCCAGTAAGATCTGGAGTGAAGCAAGGTTGCCCACTATCACCATTATTATTTAATATCGTATTAGAAACACTAGCCTCGGCAATAAGAGTCGAGAAAGATATTAAAGGAATTAGAGTAGGCAATGAGGAAACCAAACTATCACTCTTTGCAGATGATATGATGATATACCTAGAGAACCCCAGAGATTCTACTAAAAAGCTATTGGAAATAATTGATAACCTTAGCAAAGTAGCTGGCTACAAAATAAATCCCCATAAATCCTCAGCATTTTTATACATCACCAACAAAACCCAACAGCAAGAGATACAAAGAGAAATTCCATTCAGAATAACTGTTGATACCATAAAATATTTGGGAATCTATCTACCAAAGGAAAGTCAGGAATTATATGAGCAAAATTATAAAAAAGTCTCCACACAAATAAAGTCAGACTTAAATAATTGGAAAAATATTAAGTGCTCTTGGATAGGCCGAGCGAACATAATAAAGATGACAATACTCCCTAAACTAATCTATTTATTTAGTGCTATACCAATCAGACTTCCAAGAAAATATTTTATTGATCTAGAAAAAATAACAACAAAATTCATATGGAACAATAAAAAGTCGAGAATCTCAAGGGAATTAATGAAAAAAAAAAATCAAATGAAGGTGGCCTAGCTGTACCTGATCTAAAATTATATTATAAAGCAGCAGTCACCAAAACCATTTGGTATTGGCTAAGAAATAGATTAGTGGATCAGTGGAAAAGGCTAGGTTCACAAGACAGAATAGTCAACTATAGCAATCTAGTGTTTGACAAACCCAAAGCCCCTAACTTCTGGGATAAGAATTCATTATTTGATAAAAACTGCTGGGATAATTGGAAATTAGTATGGCAAAAATTAGGCATGGACCCACACTTAACACCATATACCAAGATAAGATCAAAATGGGTCCATGACCTAGGCATAAAGAACGAGATTATAAATAAATTAGAGGAACATAGAATAGTTTATCTCTCAGACTTGTGGAGGAGAAAGAAATTTGTGACCAAAGATGAACTAGAGAACATTACTGATCACAAAATAGAAAATTTTGATTACATCAAATTAAAAAAGCCTTTGTACAAATAAAACTAATGCAAACAAGATTAGAAGGGAAGCAACAAACTGGGAAAACATCTTCACAGTTAAAGGTTCTGATAAAGGCCTCATTTCCAAAATATATAGAGAACTGACTCAAATTTATAAAAAATCAAGCCATTCTCCAATTGATAAATGGTCAAAGGATATGAACAGACAATTTTCAGAGGTTGAAATTGAAACTATTATTACTCATATGAAAGAGTGTTCCAAATCATTATTGATCAGAGAAATGCAAATTAAGACAACTCTGAGATACCACTACACACCTGTCAGATTGGCTAAGATGACAGGAAAAAATAATGATGAATGTTGGAGGGGATGCGGGAAAACTGGGACACTAATGCATTGTTGGTGGAGCTGTGAACGAATCCAACCATTCTGGAGAGCAATCTGGAATTATGCCCAAAAAGTTATCAAATTGTGCATACCCTTTGATCCAGCAGTGTTTCTACTGGGCTTATATCCCAAAGAAATACTAAAGAAGGGAAAGGGACCTGTATGTGCCAAAATGTTTGTAGCAGCCCTGTTTGTAGTGGCTAGAAACGGGAAAATGAATGGATGCCCATCAATTGGAGAATGGCTGGGTAAATTGTGGTATATGAATGTTATGGAATATTATTGTTCTGTAAGAAATGACCAGCAGGATGAATACAGAGAGGACTGGCGAAACTTACATGAACTGATGCTAAGTGAAATGAGCAGAACCAGGAGATCATTATACACTTCGACAACGATATTGTATGAGGACATATTTTGATGGAAGTGGATTTCTTTGACAAAGAGACCTGAGTTTCAATTGATAAATGACGGACAAAAGCAGCTACACCCAAAGAAAGAACACTGGGAAATGAATGTGAACTATCTGCATTTTTGTTTTTCTTCCCGGGTTATTTATACCTTCTGAATCCAATTCTCCCTATGCAACAAGAGAACTGTTGGGTTCTGCAAACATATATTGTATCTAGGATATACTGCAACATATCCAACAAATAAAGGACTGCTTGCCATCTAGGGGAGGGGGTGGAGGGAGGGAGGGAAAAAAAAATCGGAACAGAAACGAGTGTCAATATAAAGTAATTATTAAATAAAAATTAAAAAAGAAAAAAGAAAAAAGAAAAAAAAATTATAACCAATTAGGTTTACCCACTGTATGTTAGGATTTTAAAAATGTATCAGGATAACAAGACCATAGTTTATGAAAGCATTCAGCAGGGCAAAATGATTTCTAGTGAAAAAGTTTCTTTGGAAGAAATATGCCTCTTAACTGGATGGATTCTTATTCACTTTGCTGCTGGCTCCTATGCTCAGACTTTGAAGGATTATTTTTCCTAGAAGATATTCTGGTGAAATGGGGACAAGAGGAGCAATTTCATAGACAATTTGTTCCATATTAAACCAGAATTTTGACAATCAAATTTCAGCAAACTGAAAAAGCAACATCTATTTTTCTACTGTGTTACTAATAGGTATCAAAAAAAAATACCTTCTAAGTTAATTTATTCATACATTTTGCTGTAGCAATATTTTGCGTTAAAGCAAGATGTATAAAGGCTTTCCTTACTAATGGTCTTGTGGTTTTAATGGAACAAAAAATCACTATCAAATTGTAGAGGTAGGGGTCAAACTTTGCATTTATTTCATAAGCAAATTCATAAGCATTTATTTTTATAAGACATGAAAAATCTCTGTGCTAGGATGTGAGGAATTTCTTGAAATGGTAGAAAATCTCTTGATATTCTCTCTCTTGTACTGTTTCTTTCTGTTTCTTTTAAAGTACAGTATTGTAAAATGCAGAGAAGTAACACTCTCCTAATCTAAATTCTTGTGCTGCTTCATAGGTTTTCCTTTTGATGAGCTCACTTTTTTTTAGTGAAGTTCACTAAAAATAAAAAAGTAAAAATCTCTTCCATTTTTGTTCCAAAATATAAATGAAAGAAAACAAATATTAAAAACTAAAGTTTGCAGGATGTAGATAAAATAGATAAGATAGATAGACAATGTCCATGCTAAACACTAAGAATACACCAAACAAACAAAAACCGTATGATCATCTCAATAGATGCAGAAAAAGCATTTGATAAAATCCAACATCCATTCCTAATAAAAACACTTGAGAGCATAGGAATAAATGGACTTTTCCTTAAAATAGTCAGCAGCATATATTTAAAACCATCAGTAAGCATCATATGCAATGGGGAAAAACTGGAACCTTTCCCAGTAAGATCTGGAGTGAAGCAAGGTTGCCCACTATCACCATTATTATTTAATATCATATTAGAAACACTAGCCTCGGCAATAAGAGTTGAGAAAGATATTAAAGGAATTAGAGTAGGCAATGAGGAAACCAAACTATCACTCTTTGCAGATGATATGATGGTATACCTAGAGAACCCCAGAGATTCTACTAAAAAGCTATTAGAAATAATTCATAATTTTAGCAAAGTAGCTGGCTACAAAATAAATCCCCATAAATCCTCAGCATTTTTATACATCAACAAAACCCAACAGCAAGAGATACAAAGAGAAATTCCATTCAGAATAACTGTTGATACCATAAAATATTTGGGAATCTATCTACCAAAGGAAAGTCAGGAATTATATGAGCAAAATTATAAAAAAGTCTCCACACAAATAAAGTCAGACTTAAATAATTGGAAAAATATTAAGTGCTCTTGGATCGGCCGAGCGAACATAATAAAGATGACAATACTCCCTAAACTAATCTATTTACTTAGTGCTATACCAATCAGACTTCCAAGAAAATATTTTAATGATCTAGAAAAAATAACAACAAAATTCATATGGAACAATAAAAAGTTGAGAATCTCAAGGGAATTAATGAAAAAAAAATCAAATGAAGGTGGCCTAGCTGTACCTGATCTAAAATTATATTATAAAGCAGCAGTCACCAAAACCATTTGGTATTGGCTAAGAAATAGATTAGTGGATCAGTGGAAAAGGCTAGGTTCACAAGACAGAATAGTCAACTATAGCAATCTAGTGTTTGACAAACCCAAAGCCCCTAACTTCTGGGATAAGAATTCATTATTTGATAAAAACTGCTGGGATAATTGGAAATTAGTATGGCAGAAATTAGGCATGGACCCACACTTAACACCATATACCAAGATAAGATCAAAATGGGTTCATGACCTAGGCATAAAGAACGAGATTATAAATAAATTAGAGGAACATAGGATAGTTTATTTCTCAGACTTGTGGAGGAGAAAGAAATTTGTGACCCAAGATGAACTAGAGACCATTACTGATCACAAAATAGAAAACTTTGATTACATCAAATTAAAAAGCCTTTGTACAAATAAAACTAATGCAAACAAGATTAGAAGGGAAGCAACAAACTGGGAAAACATCTTCACAGTTAAAGGTTCTGATAAAGGCCTCATTTCCAAAATATATAGAGAACTGACTCAAATTTATAAAAAATCAAGCCATTCTCCAATTGATAAATGGTCAAAGGATATGAACAGACAATTTTCAGAGGTTGAAATTGAAACTATTATTACTCATATGAAAGAGTGTTCCAAATCATTATTGATCAGAGAAATGCAAATTAAGACAACTCTGAGATACCACTACACACCTGTCAGATTGGCTAAGATGACAGGAAAAAATAATGATGAATGTTGGAGGGGATGCGGGAAAACTGGGACACTAATGCATTGTTGGTGGAGCTGTGAACAAATCCAACCATTCTGGAGAGCAATCTGGAATTATGCCCAAAAAGTTATCAAATTGTGCATACCCTTTGATCCAGCAGTGTTTCTACTGGGCTTATATCCCAAAGAAATACTAAAGAAGGGAAAGGGACCTGTATGTGCCAAAATGTTTGTAGCAGCCCTGTTTGTAGTGGCTAGAAACTGGAAAATGAATGGATGCCCATCAATTGGAGAATGGCTGGGTAAATTGTGGTATATGAATGTTATGGAATATTATTGTTCTGTAAGAAATGACCAGCAGGATGAATACAGAGAGGACTGGCGAGCAGAACCAGGAGATCATTATACACTTCGACAATGATATTGTATGAGGACATATTTTGATGGAAGTGGATTTCTTTGACAAAGAGACTTAACTGAGTTTCAATTGATAAATGATGGACAGAAGCAGCTACACCCAAAGAAAGAACACTGGGAAACGAATGTGAACTATCTGCATTTTTGTTTTTCTTCCCGGGTTATTTATACCTTCTGAATCCAATTCTCCCTGTGCAACAAGAGAACTGTTCGGTTCTGCAAACATATATTGTATCTAGGATATACTGCAACATATCTAACATATATAGGACTGCTTGCCATCAAGGGGAAGGGGTGGAGGGAGGGAGGGGAAAAATCGGAACAGAAACGAGTGCAAGGGATAATGTTGTAAAAAAATTGCCCTGGCATGGATTCTGTAAATATAAAGTAATTATTAAATAAAAATTAAAAACATAATATCATGAAAAAAAACACTAAGAATACAAACACAAGTAAAAAGACAGTCTCTGCTCTCACATAGCTTATATTTTTTTATAACATACAAAAAATTACATTAAAAATATTTTAAATACAATATGTGTCTGCACATCCATACAGTTATTTTGCTGCACAAGAAGAATCAGACTTTGAAATAATGTAAAATTGACTTGAGAAGGAAATCAAAAATGCAGGCGGACAAAACAGAGAATTGGAAATGCTCTGTAGTGGTTCACACTCATTTCCCAGAGTTCTTTCGCTGGGTGTAGCTGGTTCTATTCATTATTGAACAAATGGAACTGATTTGGTTCATCTCATTGTTGAAGAGATCCACATCCATCAGAACCAATCATCATATAGTATTGTTGTTGAAGTATATAATGAATGATCTCCTGGTCCTACTCATTTCCCTCAGCATCAGTTCATGTAAGTCTCTCCAGGCCTTTCTGAAATCCTCCTGCTGGTCATTTCTTACAGAACAATAACATTCCATAATATTTATATACCACAATTTATTCAGCCATTCTCCAATTGATGGACATCCACCCAATTTCCAGTTTCTAGCCACTATAAAGAGGGCTGCCACAAGTATTTTTGCACATACAGATCCCTTTCCCTTCTTTAAGATCTCTTTGGGATATAAACCCAGTAGTAACACTGCTGGATCAAAGGGTATGCACAGTTTGATAGCTTTTTGAGCATAGTTCCAAATTGCTCTCCAGAATGGCTGGATTTATTCACAATTCCACCAATAATGTATCAGTGTCCCTGTTTTCCCACAGCCTCTCCAACATTCTGCATTATCTTTCACGGTCATTCTAGCCAATCTGACAGGTGTATAGTGGTATCTTAGAGTTGCTTAATTTGCATTTCTCTGATTAATAATGACTTGGAGCATCTTTTCATATGGCTAGAAATAGTTTCAATTCCTTTGTCTAAGAATTGCCTATTCATGTCCTTTGACCATTTATCAATTGGAGAATGGCTTGATTTCTTATAAATTTGAGTCAATTCTCTATATATTTTGGAAATGAGGCCTTTATCAGAACCTTTGACTGTAAAAATGTTTTCCCAGTTTATTGTTTCCCTTCTAATCTTGTCTGCATTGGTTTTATTTGTACAAAAGCCTTTCAATTTGATATAATCAAAATTTTCTATTTTGTGATCAATAATGAGCTCTAGTTCTTCTTTGGTCACAAATTCCTTCCTCCTCCACAGGTCTGAGAGGTAAACTATCCTGTGTTCTTCTAATTTATTTATAATCTCATTCTTTATGCCTAAATCAGGAACCTATTTTTACCTTATCTTGGTGTACAGTGTTAAGTGTGGGTCAATGCCTAATTTCTCATAGCTTAAATTTTTGAGTGAAAACAAAACACAGAAGAGAGCTAAGGTATCTATGGGGACAAAGTGAAAAAATTGTCTGGAGAACCAGGAAGACCAGATTAGATGAAAGCAAATAAAGGTTCTGAAAAAAGGAAGAGGGCCTAAGAGTAGAGGCATCTCTAGTATGAAAAAGTTGCTGGGAAAGGAGTAGAAAAGCTGTCTAGAGAATTCAAGCAATGAGCATGTTATAAAGAAAAATAATCATGATAATTCAGAGAGATGGGAATAGTATAACTGAAATATCTAAATAATGGAAGCCTTTTATTTGAATTATCTAGATCACTGGCTCATTTTTCTATCATATTAAAAAAAAAAAAAAGCCTCATCTTGGGATAACAGGAGAAAAACAGAAAGGCTTCTAGAATGTTTTTATCGACCCTGTTAAAAAAAAATCCAGAAAATGAAAAGGCATGGGAGGCTAAGTGTCACACAGGACAGACAGGCAATCCACATCAAAAGAACATAAAAACTGATGAGATCACAGTACTTTTGATCTTATTTGGTCTGAAGTATAAAGTTTCACAGTTACAAAAAGCACAGAGGAATACAGAATCTAATATCTGATGTACTACCTCACTATATGTCAAAAACATAATAAACAAAATCTAGAATAGATTTTATCTTGAGTTCACCTTGATATATATATTTTGTAATTCAAACACCAGTTTACACAACAGGGTAAGGAGGCTCTCAACAGATATTGCCAGTTACTTCTGTGGAGGTGGGGTTGTGAGGGGCAGCCTGGAAGATGATTAACTTTTTCAAAGTTAGTGAGGTCAAACAGGGAAAGGAGGAACGTCCAGCAGCATTCTTAGAAAGACTTCTAGATGCCTATCGCACTTATACTCCAATTGACCCTGAAGACCCTAATAATCGATGGGCCATAATAGTTGACTTTGTGAGTCAATCAGCCCCTGGTATCATAAACTAACTCCAGAAACTTGATGGATTTGAGTGAAAGAACTTGTCTGAACTGGTGGAAGGCCAGAAGGTATACAATAAGGGAGACAAACCACATTTACTCAAAACAAAAAGATGGCTCAAGCAACAGTGGCAGCCCTGTCGGTAGTGAGGGTAGTAGGGATGAAGGATACAAGGAGTCAATCCATTCCTGGGAAGGGCAAAAGGCAGATGGGACTCCCACCTGTAGGTGCAGACCAGTTTGCCTATTTTAAGAAGCGGGGACACACTGGAAGAATGAATGCTCTGAGCAGGGTAATAGAGGACAAGTTCTTGCAACCTACGCTGAATAGGAAGGCCCCTGCTCTGACACACTGCCACTGGACCCCCAGGAGCCAAGGGTCATATTGAAAGTGGAGGGGTCACCCTGTTCCCTTTTTAATAGCTCAGGGGCAACTATGTCTGTTTTAACAGAAACCCTTGTCCCCTTACCAGGAAAATTGGTCATGATCCAAGGAGTCATGCATAGGACAAAGAAAATCCTGTACACCACGTCTCACACACTGGACTTGGGGAACAGAACCGTTACTCACTCTTTTGTTGTAATGCCAGACTGTCCCTACCCTCTTTTAGGCAAGGATCTCTTATGTAAACTACAGGCCACTATAACCTTTGGAGGTGAGTCACCATCCATTGATTTGAACCCCCTCAGCTTTTAGTTTTGTGCCCTCTTTCAGAGGAATCCCCTATCATGCACCCAAGGAGGAGCCACCACAGACTGAATCTTCTGGGACTCTACTAAAAAGCTTTCAGTCTCTTTCCAGACATATGGGCTGAAAATGCTTGTAGCCCATCACCGGCCCATAGTTGTACAACTCTGGTCTGATGCCATGCCAGTAAGGGTCAAACAGTATACCGTCCCTCAACAATCACTTATAAGAATCAAACTACACATAGACAAGCTCAAAACAGCAGGGATCATCCACCTGTGTCAAAGTTTTTGGAAGACTCCCTTACTGCCAGTCTGGAAGCCTGGGTCCAGGGACTTCTGTTTAGTCCAGGATCTGCAGGAGGTAAACAAAGAGGACAGAGACTGTTCACCCTATAGTGCCCAACCCTTATATGCTTCTCTCCTCCTTGGACCCTCTAGACAATAGTATACAGCTTTGGACCTCAAGGATGCTTTCTTCTCTATTTCCCTAGCACCAATCAGTCAACCAATTTTTACCTTCACATGGGAGGATCCAGAGGAACACATAACCCAACAGTTAACTTGGACTCGGTTACCCCAAGGGTTCAAGAACTCTCCCATCTTGTTTGGAGATGTGCTAGCACAGGAATTGCAGGAATATAAGGCCTCGAATGCTGCAGTCACCTTGCTACAATATGTGGATGATCTGCTCCTGGCCACTCATACTTATGAAACATGCAAAGACAATACCCTTGCCCCCCTACAGCTCTCCAACAGAAAGGCTATAAGATGCCAGGAAAGAAGGCTCAGCTCTGCCAAAAGAAAGTGACCTTTCTTGGGTTTTGGTTCAAGAACAGACTATGTCATCTTTCAAACAGCAGAGTTACAGGTATCCTGACAACTCCCACACCAACTAACAAGTACCAGATGCGAGAATTCTTGGATGCAGCCAGTTATTGTCTCCTGTGGATATAGGGTTTTGCTGAACTCGCCCACCCCTTAATACTCCACCTTAGTTAGAGCCAAGGAAACCCTATGGTGGGAACAGGACCGGGAACAGGACCAGGAACATGCTTTCAAACCTCTCAAACAAGCTTTAACTTCTTCCTCTGCACTAGTGCTTCTGGATCTGACCAAACCGTTTTGGCTCTTCACAGCCAAAAAAGGGGGGATAGCAAAGGGAGTTTTGATACAGAGATTGGATTCGTGGGATCAGTCAGTGGCGTATTTGTCCAAGCAATTAGACCTGGTTGCAGCTGGTTGCAGCTGGGTGGCCACCATGTCTCTGATCAGTGGCAGCAGTAACCCTCCTGGTGAAGGAAGCTTCTAAACTGATGTTTGGACAATCTCTAAAGGTATCAGCAGAACATAATCTAGAACAACTCTTACATTCCCCTTCCTCCCTTCTCTCCTCCCTCCTAGGTGGATCTCAAATGCTCATCTTACACATTATCAAACTTTACTCTTAGATACTCCGAGGATTACCTTCACATCCTTAAACCCGCCTACCTTGCTAATCCCTAAGGCAGAAGAGCCTGACTGTTCTAGACTCTTTGCATACTGCCCATCCAGGGCTGGGTGATATGCTGCTTACCCAGCTTGACCTAGTTCTCTTTACTGATGGCAGTAGCCTGGTGGTTAATGGACAGTGCTGTGCAGGGGCAGCTGTGGTATCACAGACCCAAACCATCTGAGCCAAGACCTTACCCCTGGCACCTCAGCACAAAAAGCAGAACTCATTGCCCTCACAAAGGTCCTTACCCTTGCAGAGGGAAAAAGGGTTAATATTTACACCAACAACCATAATGCTTTTGCTACTGTATACATACATGGGTACATTTATCAACAAAAGGGGCTCCTCACCACAAGGGGAAAGGGGAAAAACAAAGGGCAGATATAATCATTCCTAGATGACATCTGACTTCCTAAGGAGATTCCAGTAATATATGTCCCAGTATACTAAAAGGGGGAATTCTCTGTCACTCAAGGAAACATGGCCGCTGATAAAGCCACCAGAGAAGTCTCACTACAAGAATTAATCTGTTGCTTGCTGGGGATTAAAAGGAAGAGAGAAACTCTCCAACCCCCTAAACCTGAATATTGCCCCAATGATGCTGAAGGAACTGAAGACATTAATGAATAGAGATGAACCAATGATGGGAAAGTTGTCCTATCTAGAGCATTAGGCTTCCCATTTATAACTAAAATGCATGCCCTGACACACATGGGAAGCACAAAGTTGTATGATTTTTCTTCCTTCCAGGGCTAAAAAAGGATTACAGAGACCACTTCCTGTTGCTGTCTAACCTGTGCAAAGCTCAGGCTCCACCAGTTTCTGCTAAGCACCCCAGGGGACAGACACCCGGAGAACACTGGGAAGTGGATTTCACCAACAAGGAAGACCAACAAGGGGGTCATCAGTTCCTCCTTGTCTTCAATGACACATTCTCTGGCTGGCTGGAAGCCTTCCCTGTAAAGTCTCAAAGTGCCATGATGGTTACTAAGAAACTCATCACTGAGTTAATCCTCAGATTTAGCTTACCCATGTGGCTTGGATCAGACAATGGATCAGTCTTCGTCTCCCAAATCAATCAAAACCTAGCCAAAGCAATTGGGTTTATGCAGTGACAACATCATGCATATCGGCTCCAGAGTTTGGGACAGGTAGAAAGAATGAATAGGACCTTAAAGGAGCATATTGCAAAGCTCTGCACTGAAACTGGCAAGAATTGGGTGAGCCTCCTTCCCTTTGCTCTCTTTAAGCTAGGAGTACACTAAATCCCATTACCCTGCATACATCTCCATATGAGGTCTTGTTTGGGGCACCCCATCCATTATCCTCCGGATGGTCCTTTCGTCTAGCTATGATGTTTCTAATGATTCACTCTTTAAATTCTTATAGGCCCTGAAAGAGGTCCAGGAGGCAATCTGGGCAAGTATCGTGCCACCACACAAATATTCCAAGGCACTGCTCTGGTTCCAGACCTTGAGCCCAGAGATTGGGTGCTGACTTGTAAGTTTCCTTGGAGACTCGCTGGATGGGTCCACATCAAATAACCTTACCAACACCTTCAGAGATTAAGGTGACTGGACGAAAGACTTGGATCCACCAATCTCATGCCAAATCCACCCTTTTCCCCCAGCACTCCTTCCTCAGACTGATCATGCACACATTCCTGGCCCCTTTTCTTCTTGCTTCTCCTATCCTGGGCTTCAGCAGATCTGCTGGGTCACTCCAACCATTACTTACCTCGTGGATATACTTGGGATGATAGTGCATACCCTGACAGGAGAAGCAGTTGCCTTTGTAACATCAGTTGCACAACCTCAATTAACCTTAGACATATGCCAAATTCTTGGACCCACCTGGAATTATCCTTGGGCCATAAAGCTTGGTTGTGAGCCTGATAGATGTCCACCTTTGTTCCCAAACATGACCCCACTGAATGTCAAGGAGAGGGGTAGTATCATTGCAGTAGTTGGGGGTGCGAAACAGTAGTTGATTGGGTCTCAAAAGGCAATTGGGATCTGTTCCTGGAGTTCAGATGGCTAAAACCACCCCCACAGTATACTGCCCCTAGTAAATGCAATTCAGTCCAGGTCCCCTTGAAGGACTAGATAAGCTCACAGGGGTAGATTGGAAGGATGTGGGGGCATAAGGTTTTATGTTTTAGGAAGAGACCTGGGGTCTCTTTTCACCATCCAGAGGAAATCCTTGCCCAGACATGAGACATCTGTCGGTCCAAACATAATTTTTAACCCTTTACCCCCATCCATGCCTCCTCAACCCTCCCACTATTCACAAAAAGAGTTGATGGCACTCAAGAAACAGCCCTGACCTGGTGCCCCAAATACCTGTACAATTTCTCTTACATCAACAAATCCCATGTTGGATATTTTTGATCCCCCCAGGAGCTGCCACATAAAACTTTCTTTTCTGCCCTAGACAGGGTACACCACCTGTTAAACCAAATCAACCCTACCTTAGCGGCTCAACTCTGCTCCCCCTTATTTTGTAGGAATAGGATTAAACACCTCCTGGGGCACTGATAAACATTCTGTTAGGAACTATTCCCTTTCAGATGAACACCTTCCTCTGGAGTATAGCATATATGTACCATGACTTACTTTATGGGGTAGGGATGTGTTTGAAATTTATGTCCCACAGGCGCGGGCTCCTACTTTGTCTGTAACACTGGGCCTAACGACCTGTGTTGGAGGTTATACCCTAATAGAGAACACTCTCCTGAATTATGCATTCTAGTTTATGTCTTACCCCAAGTTTATCTGTATTTCTAAGGAGGCCATTGAGGAACATTTCAGCCCTTTGTCTCAGATGAGAAGGGCAGCTCTTATCCTAGTTCCATTATTGGTTGGTCTGGGCGCAGCCAGATCCGATGGCTGCCTTCATTCTGGCAATAATCAACTCCTTGCTTTAGGAGCTCAGGTGGACTAAGATATCAGGGAGTTAGAAAACCAAATTTCATTTTTGGAAACTTCCCTAAACTCTCTGGCCGAAGTTATTCTGCAAAATCACAGAGGTCTGGAACTCCTATACCTAAAGCAGGGAAGTCTCTGCATGGCCCTGGGAGAGACATGTTGTTTCTATGCCAATAACTTTCTATACTGGAAGATAGGGAGACTGCTAGGTGTCAGACCATGTCTTGGTATCAATCACTTTGTAACTGTTCCCCCTGACTCACTTCTCTCATAACTTCCCTACTGTGACCCATATTTTTTGTTCCTTCTCGCATTACTCATTGCCGCCTGAGGGGCCTCATCACTTATATCTGCAGACATATACAGGCCATGAAGCTTTTTGTTGCCCATTCCACTTACAGATCTTTGGCTTCAGATAAATCTACCCTGTAAAGGATCATACAAGAAAAAAAGGAGAATGAAGTAGTCTGAAGCTGAGACACCCCACCCCCACCCCTTATAATTTACCAACTCCCTTGTTGTTCTTTTCAGATGACCTGTTTTCTAATAAGTAGGCAACTAGTAGATGCCAAAGATATTTCCTGTTTCCCTCCCTTTAGCATAGTGCATAGCCAGATTTTCCTTATATATGTACTTTATTGTTACTTGTAATCAATAACTGTCAAACAACTCATCTGTGGTTGAGTTACATCCTGCTAACCTTTGCTACCTGGCAGGATGTGAGCCCTTTTGTAATTAATCCTAATTTGAAACATACTTTTGGTTTTTGCCTTTATATACTCAGCTCTTAGGTAGGGTCAGGGCTGAACTTTCTGAGTTGCATCTCAGGGTTCAGTCACTGGTTGGCTAATAAACGCTCTTAAACATAATTTGGTTTGGCTGTGTGGTCAATTTATCATGCTGGTCCATTTCAATATAAATAATAATATTAAATATATAAATGTATATTAAAATTCAGTTATATATTCAAGAACATTAACCCAACATGATTTAATGTGTGCACTGGGAGGATAAAATAGTCAAGAATTTGCAAACATGAGCAAACATAATTGCTCAGTAACATGAAGTCAGAATGCACTTAAGATACAGCATCAAAATCTGAAGAAGTCAGTGCAACATACAAGTAAAGTAAACACTCATAATTCAATCATCAAATGTGAAAACATGTACTACTGATCCTGTTATTGCCATTCTAGCTCTTGGATGGAAGGGTAATAAATGGCCATTGGAAAAGTTTGCGTCTATTCTCGTTTCATATCAATATTAATAAGAATGTACTTTTATTTACTGAATGATAGGCTCTGAAATCCACATTAGTCAAAATTGTATTATCTCAATCCAATTGCAGACACCATAAAAATATCTTCCTTAATTTTTTCTTAAAGATCAAAACCCATAAATCAATATTTGTAAAAATAAAATTTTCTAGTATAAAATTAACAAATAATAAGATGTAATTTATGACAGAAAAACACTGTTGGCTTTAGAAACTTTTTAATATAAGCAATGAATCTCTTTGCTTTTTATAATCCTCATGCCCTGAAACTAGCAAAATAGCATCTCAAATGAGTTCATAGTAAAAGATGGTTGATTTGATATCAAATTAAGGAATTTATACAAGTTTCCTCCTTCCTCCCATTATTTTCAGTTAAAAAAAAAGGAGAATAAGGAAAGGATTATTGACAGTACCAGCTACCCTCAACTTAACTTTAACTGTGAGATGACCATTCTTGTTCATTAAAGAATAGCGAAGAACTTAAATCAATGGTCAAGTCTTCCCTGTCCAATTTCC
Organism: Antechinus flavipes; assembly: GCF_016432865.1. Classification (NCBI taxonomy): domain Eukaryota; kingdom Metazoa; phylum Chordata; class Mammalia; order Dasyuromorphia; family Dasyuridae; genus Antechinus; species Antechinus flavipes. The sequence continues at coordinate 138,601,531 of NC_067403.1, forward strand.
CTTAATTTATGAAATTCTTCTCAAGGTAATTCATTTGTAGACCCATGGGAACTTGCCACAGCTTTCAGTTAAGAGGATAATTTACGCTAATAAGACACTTTATGCTAATACCCTCTCAGAGTTGTATTTTAAATCAACAAAAGGATTTTTTTTTTAGCCTTATTTGTGCCATGGATTGCATTGACAGGTTGTTGAAATCTTGAATCCTTCCCTCAAAAAAATTAAAAAAAAAAATACATGGGATTTACAAAGGAAACCAATTATACTAAAACACAATTTTTAAAAATATCAAAATACAAGTTCATAGACCCCAAGTAAGGTGGATCACTCTTCCTAAGTCATTAGATGTTAAGGACTGCATATGCCTAAGTGTGAAGGGGCAGATCAATTCTCTAAAATCCCCCACATCTGAGAATCAAAACACCCATGAAGGAATTGCAAATAAGCTTTTATTGACGCAGATGTTGCTTAAAGATTGGGAATGAGGCAAGGGAGAAGAGGAGAAGGTCCCAGAATGCATTAGTCTCTTTGTATCATTATCATCCTCTTACATGAAGGGATCTACTCTGCTGGTCAGAATTAGATTCCCAGCAGCCACTAGCAGGTTGCACCCATAACAACTACAGATCCTCCTTTGGGTATCTGCAGATGTGTGAAGACAACTTCAATGGTCATTTCCTCTTTTCTCTATTCCTGAAAATAGATATACAAGGAACACAGAAGGAAGGAAAAGAAAGATATCATTCCATCCAAATAAGGATCACTTTGAGAAAAGTAAAGTTCATTTCTCCTCCATTTCAATTTTTAAGTTCTACTATATTTCTCTTTATCCTGGAGGAATAATTCACATTATTCTCAGTCCAGGTAGCTATGAGATTTGATTGGAAATCAAAGGAACAAATAGGACCTAAGAAGGGATTCTGACAGCATGGGAACAGAACAGGAATTGCTATTGATATATCTGACTTTCTTTAAGTCTCAACTAAAATTATATCTTTTATAAGAAGCCTTTCCCAACTCTTCTTAATTCCAGAGTTTTCCCTCTATTAATTATTTTCTATTTATCTTGTATACAACTAGTGTATATGTGTGTGTGTGTGTGTGTGTGTGTGTGTGTTTGTTTGTTGTTTCCCATATTAGATTGTAAGCTTTTTGAGAGACATGATTATCTTTTGCCTCTTTTTGAAGTCCTATTATTTAGCACTGGAAATAGGTACATAATAGCAATTTAATTTAGCACTTACTAAATGTGAATTGACTGCATACTGAATGACATTTGTTCTTTCAATGGTAGATTTCTGATGTAGACTTTATATCTTGTAACCTCAGACAGAAACTGATTTTTATGAAGATAAAAATACGATTAGATAATATAACACAAGAACTTATCTTTGGGATCTCTAGTTCAAGTAAAAAAAACAGTAGATCAATAAGTTCCTGTAAGATAATCAAGATTTGCTACCAAGGAAGCAGATTAAAACTGCAGGCTATAATAGTGACTTGTTTATAGATTATACATAGCAATTCAATTCCAAAATAGTTGTAAAAATAAGAATTCCACAAATAAGAAAATTAACAAAACTTAAGAAATCACATTTATATAAGGGAAACAAAAATAGCTGTCAAATTTTTAAAAATAGTCTTCTTGATGAAATAGCTTTTATTTTATTTATTTATTTGTTTGTTTTTGCTGAGGCAATTATGATTTGCCCAGGGTCACACAGCTAGGAAGTGTTAAGTGTCTGAGGTCACATTTGAACTCAGGTCCTCCTGACTTCAGAGCTGGTGCTCTATCTACTGGGCCATCTACCTGCTCCAACAGAATAGCTTTTAACATGATACTTAGAAGAGGATATCTTAAATGCCAGACAGATGTTAACCAAGTGTACATTGGTTATTAGCACCAAGCTATTATTGAAGGCTTTATTTTAATATCAGGTTACTTGGGGAGCAAGAGGGAGGCTAGATAAGACATGCAGATCAATCCCAGAGACTATCAGGTCAATTTAGGTGGTTTAAGGTTTTCTTGGATAGAAACCATTACTGGATCAATGTCAAAACCAAATTAATTAGTGAAATATAACCAACATATTTTTCAGGTAGAAAATACAATATTTTCAAAAATCATTGTTTTATCCCAGACTGTATATACTCTAAGTCTAGTTTTTCTCATTTAAAATTTCTCAGACCTTGGTGGGAAACATAAAATGTTTCAAAGGCTATCAGCCTCAATATTAAAGAATGTTTCTGTCAATGACCACTGGTAAAAAAAAAAAAAAAGCATCTAAAATAATGGTGATTCCTGGAGAAGAATCCTATTTTAGTCCCACCAATAATAAAATTTCAATTAAAAATAACCTAAACTTATTGGAAATAATAAAAAGAAATAATATGTGAAATCACTACTAAGAATGTTAGATTAGGTTAAAGTTAAACAAATACAATATACAATGCAAAAGGAAAGAATTAGTTCATATTTAATTTTAACTTTCACTTCCATGAATAATAATGATAAAAACAACTTAAAAATTTGCAGAAACAAAGTGTTTCCTTGTATGTAAAATTAAAAGGTCACACTAGACCAAAGCTTCTTAAATTTTTTCCACTTGCAACCTTTTTGCCAGAGAAATTTTTACATAACCCCAGATACACAAGTATATAAAACAGGTATACAAATCAAACATTTACTGATAACAAATCATAAAGAAATTTTTTACAATTTTTACAACATTCTTCGATGTACATATAATTTTATCATTTATTAAAGACAAAAGCAAATTTGCCTACTAATGAGATGTATGTGCTTATTTATTTTTATATAAATTGTTAAATCTTGGCAGAATATCTGATACTTCTTATTTTGTTGCCAAATTTTTTGCAATCCCCACAATCCAGGACCTCATATGTGGTCATGATCCACAATTTAAGAAACTTTGCACCTCTAAGATGACCTTTTAGCTCATGATTTTATGATTACATAGGAAAAAGGCTAAGGCATTGAGATGGAGTAACTAAACAAAAGCATGGAAAATTTTGAAATGAGTCGAGGAAGGCAATTGTTTGAGAGAACCAAAAGTTACATTTCAACAAGTAAAATTTAGTAGTTAATTGAGCTTAGAAACATTAAAATATATGTGAATATATATTAAAAGAGAAAATACAAACAAAGAAAAGAAAGTAAAATACTCACCCTCTTCTGGACTTACTGCTGCAGGCAAATTGCTCCAATCAAGGGTCCAGTTGGGGCAAGGGTGGGGAGAAAACTTCGCCTCAATGCCTTTTTTCTAGAAAGTGAAAGATGTCTTTTCCACATCAATATATTAAAATATTGTATATCTTACATTGTCAATGCAGGATTACCTATATTAATAAAAGGAAATACAAACAGTCCAAGATAACAAGTAACTGATAGATCACTTATAAGATTATTTGTGAAAACATGGTATTTTTTTTCCCTACAGCACTTACCTTCCTAATTATATTTTGCTTAGGCTAATATTAAAATTAGTGCACATTTTCTGAGAATGCACTGATGGCAGGAATGTTCTATCTAAAAACATCTTTAGTAACAGGGAGAACCAAGATAAGGAAGAAATGTATTGGGGAGGAAAAAAAATCAAAAACTGACTATCATGTGGTTTTGCAAATTAGTAACACAAGAGGGCAATCTAAGGAGGACTTGCTAGTGTCCCAAGCAAGGTCTCTGCCTTTAAACAATCTCCTCCAACTACTCTGCATTCAATTTAACAATAAAAGATATTATTTAATTTAAGGCCTAATAGAGTATATAGGAATCACCACCTAAAAAGTAAATTCCCTTGGGAAAGATAAATATTACCAGTCTTTTACACTTTAGTGTGAATTAGATTGTGTATTTATTTCCTGCAAACATTAAGACTAAATGAATAAAGTATTCTGAAATGAATGGGAAGGTGGGTGTGGGGCAGCACCCAGAGTGGGGTATATTTTGTTAAGAGTCTAGAAGTAAGAGACAGACTTTAAGTATGGTAAGTCAGGTGCAATGTTACCATGAAAGACTCTTGGTAATCAATGGATGTGGAAGCACTAAGAAACTAAAAAGGAGGTAGAACCAAAAGAAGCTGTAAGATCTACAAGGAGAAAAGAGCCAAATACATCTTTTCTTAATTAGTGACTGTACAGATTTATATGACTACAGAGATATTACACACACACACACACACACACACACACACACACACACTCTTATCAGCTCCTATAAATAATATATATCAGCTTTTAATGTCTAAATATTTAATATTGATCTGACATAAAAAGTAACAAAAATATTCAGCAAGAAAAATAATAAACAAAATGTGTATTAATATAAATAAATAATAATGCCAAATAATAATGAATAATGCCAAATAGTTATATTACAGTTAAATTATTCTCATACCAGAGCCTATTTTTGAAATTAAAATTGCGCATCTATACTGAAAATAAACATAAAAGCTAAACAGTGATCCAAAATGATAAAAATTTAGTGCTTATGAGAATATCTAGTCTAATAAAAATGGGCTTGGACCTGGAATCCAAGTTTCATGACTGTTGGTTCAGTGATCTTCTTTCCTCATTATTATAACAGCTACCACTTTAAAGAAGGAAATAAAGGGTTTCTTTCATATTTTGACAAAATTTTACTACCTTTTAAATATATAATTCACTGACTATTGCTAAAATTTATTTTTGTTTATTGCTTTTTCTCCATTTACAAATTAATTTTATGCACAGAAAACCTGAATTTTTGGGGGTTCATTACAGTGCTCTTGTATGCAACTGGCAAGCACAACAAAGCCAAAGCAAAATTATACAATTTTCAATTGGTCCAAAATGAATCACTAAATAAAAAATTTCACATTTAGCAATTAATAGCTACAGATGAATATAAATTTCATTGGGCAGATATGTGAAAATAACACTAACCAAATTAATTTTTCTGAGAATGAACCATTTTCAAATTCCCCAGGAGACTAAAAGGTAACAGTTTTATTCCTGGATATTCTCTAATCGATATGACAATATTAAAAACAATCAAATCCAAAATATTACTTTTATGGTGTCATTTAAATAGAATAGAGCATAAAAAGCTTAGCTACAGGGACATGGTGATAGCATCAATTTCAGGGGACATTAACCCTTTCCCAATCCATGTGATAGACACAATCATCCTCTAGCTTCATTTGTATCATGAGATTCAGATTGATGACACCAAATTACTTCACATAATAACTACAATTCAAATAAATCCTCAACTAATCTTCAAGTCAATAGAAAAATATTTTTTTCTGCACTCTTTAAGAGTAACAAAAATAAAAGCAAATTTGTGAAATCTTCACTCTTTATAATGGAGGAAATTGATTCAGCTCTATGGAAAGTAGGAAGAACTTTGGAGTTGTAAGTAGGGAGGTAGGTTCTGGTACTATCTGTCAATAGGTCTATAATCCATTGAGTCTGTTTCCTCATTTGAAAAATGAGGGAATTTAGCTAAATGGCCTTTCACATCCCATTTCAGCCCTAGATCTATGATCTTATAAACAATAAATAGCTTTGTTAACACTTACAATGTAGTATTAGAAACAATTTATAGAAATAAAACTTAAAAAAAAAAATACTGAGTCAAAAAAAAAAAAAACAACAAAAAAACCCAGACATCTTGAAAACTGAGCTCATTTACTATCTATTACTGGGTTTTGATAGGCCTGCTGACCACTAATCAATCAGCAAAGCATTTATTAAATGCTTACTAAGTGCCAAGCACTGTCCTAAGTGCAAGGGATACAAAGGAAATCAGAAACTGTCTCTATGATCAAGGATGCCATAAAAAATGACTATAGCCAGTCTTGCAACAAGAAATTTTCAGATGAAAACAATATAGCTGATTAAGTTGACTACTTATAGGATTATCATGTTATATATTCAGAATGGTATACAGGAATGCAAGGAAAGAAAGAAATGAAAGAAATATGAAAGAAGGAATATAAGAGACCATGGAGAAAGAAAGGGAGGAATGAAGGAGTCTGAATATAAAATACTTTTGTAAGTTTAAGGAATATCAAAATTCAGTGAAACCAAAAGAAAAATCAAAAAATTTGTAAAAAGTAACCAAGATTAAAATTTTAACTAATAAGAAGAGTAAAACCAATAAAACTTTGGTGTAGGGGGAAGGGGTCAAAATGTTCATCAAGAGAATACAAACATTTTCAAAGATTAAGACTCTTCGTATAACCATTTAATTACCATTAGTTTGGAAATGGTTGGCCTTGGTCCTCCAATAAAATGTAAGCAGTTTTTCTCCTCCATTTTAGGATTCTCACTTAAAATTGGTGGCTGCTTATCCAAAATGGGTAGGAGGTCTGATAACTGAAGAAACTGTAGCCTGCATTTAGCTGCAGCTCTTTTTACTCCAGGCACTTCCTGAACTTTCTGGTACCAATAAGCTATCCGAGGTAAATGTGAGAGAATTCCACAGCACTTCTTCCAGATGTGAGCCTTAAAGGAAAAGTAATAACACTCAATCTCACTTTCCAGCCATGCATTATTTAATAGAACAAAATGAGGACAATTCCAACAACTGGTTATCCCACTGGTCCTATTTCTTCATCTGTAAAATGAGGGGAGGGTGAACTAAATGATCTAAAAATTTCCTTCTAACCCTAAATCTGAAATTGTAATGATTTTTGGTATGCTAAGAGAAATCTTATTTTGAAGGGACTAACATAAAAGAGTCAAAAACTATCTTTTAAAAACTGGAAATACAAATTTCCTAACCTTTTTTTTTTAAGAAAACTAATTTTTAAAGTATAATGGGGAAAAAACCTAAAGAATTTTTTATTGTAAATAAATTTGAAAAATATTTCAAAATACATGCAAAAATAATTTTCAACGTTCATCAAAACATGTTCCAATTTTTTTCTCCTTCCCTACTTCTTTCTTCCCCTAGATAACTAATAATCCAATAGCAGTAAACATGTACAAATCTTCTAAACATATTTCTACATTTATCATGCTGCACACAAAAAAATCAGATCAAAAGGGGAAAAAAGGAGAAAGAAAAAACAAGCAACCAATAACAACAATAAAAAATGTTTAAAATACTATATTGTGATTCACATTCAGTCCTTTCATTGTTGAATCACTTCATTGTTGAAAAGAGCCAAGTCCATCACAGGTGATCATCATATAATCTTGTTGTTGCTGTTGATTCTTCTCATTTAGCATCAGTTCATGTCTTTCCAAGCCTTTCTGAAATCAGCTTGCTGATTGTTTCTTATAAAACAATATTAATTCTATTACATTCATATATCATAACTTATTCACCTCCCCAACTAATGGACATTCATTCAGTTTCTAGTTCCTTGCCACCAGAAAAAAAGGGCTATTATCAACATTTTGGCTCCAGTAGATAGGTTTCATAACTCGCCCAAAGGGCAGTGTCTGGTGCAAGCAATTCCAATATCTTTAGACAATCACCAGGTGATGTGGAGACATCCAGAAAGTGGAGAATGGAAGGGACTAGACAGACTAACCGCTTGGGGCAGAGGGCTAACTTGTATTTCAACAGATGGAGAAGGAACCCTTTGAGTGCCAACGAGCTGTATCTGCTTTATCTATCAGAGAGAGATAGAAAAAGAGAAGATCCTCAAAACAAAGGAGAAGACTCAAGAAACATCAGATGGTTCCATCGCTGACTGTGCCCACTACTGAAATAGACCGGTAGTTAACCCATTCGTATGGCAATTAACTCATGAACATCAAAAATAAGTGTCAATGAGACTGATGCAGAACTTCAAAACCTGCAGGAATCATTGGATTCCCAAGACTTGTACAAAACAATAAAGAATGTAACAAGTGGAACTAAAAGAACTGTGTATACAATAACAGCAATATTATTTTAAGGAAAACATTGAGTTCTTCTTAAATCATTAAATCTTCTCAAATCATTCTAATATAAATACTCAAATTAACTACAAATGTCCTATGAAAGATGTTATCTACATCTAGAGAAAGAACTGATACACATATACATGTACATATGTACGTATGTGTGTGTGTGTATGTGTGTGTATTTATATATAGACGTATTTGTGTTTAAGGGTAATTATCTCTAAGATGGGGAGAGAGAAACAAAAACAAAGTAAATGTAAAAGGAATAGTAAGTTGTACATAAGAGATCTATAGTTTCAGTGCAAGCTTTTTTAAAAATTCCATTTTGTTATGGAAATGCTTGCTTTATTTCTTAAGTTCAGAGTAAAACACATTAAATTTCTTAAGACAAAACACTTTATCAACTACTTATTGCAATAGTTGATTCTGTAAATATTTTTTATCCATTTTTTAAAAAGAATAATTAAGATAACAATTATTTCCTCTGGTATCTTTTTGTACATTTTTTACAAATGTAAATTTTTTTTTACAATTTGTAAATTTTTGTAATTTTTCACAACTGTAAATTTTTTACAATTTTATCAGATGCTTTCTAAGAATATGATATTATCCCCAGTGAAACACATATTATATCCTGAGAAACAAAAATACTTGTCCTGACCTGTCACTGTGGGCTCTATATCTACCATTCCTGATATCATTTAAATTAAAATTTTTATATCTTTTCCAACTCTACAAAAATGGAAATGTCTAAAGTTGCCTTACCAGAAATTGATGAATACAGGGCAAAAGGACTAGATCAGCAAGGGTAAAATAAAGTCCTTCTGCAAAAAGGTGGTCCAGAGGTGGCAGGTCTGAGGTTTGCATTTTCCTTATGTGCACAGGTTCCCGAATGGTCTCAGAAGGAGCTTCCTCAACTTTGAGTCTAGATAATGCCACCATGAGTTCTAAGCTCTCTGCAGGAGGCTTGGCGCTTTCTCCAAGTGCTTCTTGGTGCCAAGAGTCAGTACTCTGTTTGGGTCCTTCTGACTCCTGCTGCTTCTTTAGCTTTAGCCTACGAATTTTGTCATCATTATGCACTCTCACAGGCTCCCTGAGCTTCTTCTCCAGTTGCAGTATTTCCTCTGGGATAGGGAGCTCTAATTCAGGAGGTTCATTTAGGAACTTCTCCACAGCCAGTGGAATGCTGAGCTCACAGAGTCTGGTCCACTGACTAACCTGAAAGAAAAGAAATACTATAGGATGAGTCTTGAGTAGTAAGTAACAGACTGAAATAAAGAAAAAGACAAAACTAATTCTGAGGAGTTGCAGAGTATATCTACATTAGATTTTAAAGGCAAAGAGTCATATCCCAAAGTTTTCCATATATGTTGCATTCCTAAAGCCTGAGCCCATTAGAAAGCAACATATGAAAGGTTTTGCCTACATGATTTCTGGCTCTCTCTAGATACTTTAAAATGGAAAGTCACTTCACATTTAGTTTTTACTCATCATCATCATTAACAAAATCCACAAAAGTGATCTTACAAATGATTACAACTTACTTATTTCTTACAGTACTTACAGATGCTTTCTAAGAATATGATATTATCCCCAATGAAACACATATTATATCCTGAGAAACAAAAATACTAATCCTGATCAGGTAACAGGTACCTGGTCACTGTGGGCTCTGTATCTACCATTCCTGATATCATTTACAACTTACTTCTCATACTACTCCCCTAAAAAAAAAATCATTAAAAAAACATCTTATCTTGGCAGGCCAGAAATCTAAGTCATCCTGAACATACACATTTTCCTCATTCATGTTTTCATGCCAAGTTTCTCTTAATTTTATGCCTACCCTTTCTTTTTTTTTAATAACTTTTTATTGATATGGGTAATTTTTTACAGCATTATCCCTTGCATTCACTTCTGTTCCGATTTTTCCTCTCCCTCCCTCCACCCCTTCCCCCAGATGGCAAGCAGTCCTTTACATGTTGAATGGGTTGCAGTATATCCTAAATACAATATATGTGTGCAGAACCGAACAGTTTTCTTGTTGCACAGGGAAAATTGAATTCAGAAGGTATAAATAACCTGGGAAGAAAAACAAAAATGCAAGCAATTTATATTCATTTCCCAGTGTTCTTTCTCTGGGTGTAGCTGCTTCTGTCCATCTTTGATCAATTAAGACTCTCTTTATCGAAGAGATCCACTTCCACCAGAATACATCCTCAAACAGTATTGTTGTTGAGGTATATAATGATCTCCTGGTTCTGCTCATTTCACTCAGCATCAGTTCATGTAAGTCTCGCCAGTCCTCTCTGTATTCATCCCGCTAGTCATTCCTTACAGAACAATAATATTCCATAACATTCATATACCACAATTTACTCAACCATTCTCCAATTGATGGACATCCTTTCATTTTCCAGCTTCTAGCCACTACAAACAGGGCTGCCACAAACATTTTGTATGCCTACCCTTTCCCACAAATAATGAGGGCACTGATTAAAGAGTGTAACCCAAGTTGACATGTGGACTATTATACTGACTATTCCTACATTTGCTCATATTGAACATCTCCAATGTCTTGAGAATCTGCAAAGTATTATTTTTTTCATCATGCCTAAAGCCTCACGGGCAAAAAAATGTCCCAACCCATTTAATTTTTCTATAAATTCTTTAAAAGAAGTAAAGCAGAAGTATAGAATATATAAACAGGTAGGGCTACAGACACACACACACACACACACACACACACACACACACACACACGCATGTACATGTAAGTTCAAATCCTGTCTCAAAACACTAATTGTGTATAATCTGAACCATGGCACCCAGCCTTTCTCAGTTTAAGTTTTTTCAACCGTAAAAAAGTTTTAACACAAGCCCCTACTTCCCAGGATTTTTGTGAGGCTCAAATGAGGCAACATGTGTAAAGTACTTTGTAAGCCTTAAACTGCTATAAAAATGCTAGCTAACTTTTATTATCATGTATAGTGGGTAATGTCATGGACTTGGAGTCAGGAAGACCTGGATTCAAATCCTGTCTTATAAGGTGCATGACATGAGACATGGCACTTAATTTCTCTTAATCATACTTTCCTTATCTGTAAAATGGCGATGGTAATACCTGTATTACTTAACTCAAAAGATTGTTGTGAGTTTCTAAAGAGAAATATAATGAAGAGCTTGGCAAATTGTAAAGCACTACATTATTATCAATGAAATAAGCATTTACTAAACAGATGGTAATTAATAGGGATACAAAGACAAAAATGAAAGACTTTCTGCCCACAAGAAGTTTGTATTCTATGAGACAAGACACATATAACTCTATACCACTATACTATATTAACATGTATATATATATATATATATATATATATATATATATATATATATATATATATATATATGGAATGTAGGGTGGGTTAAAGGGAAGACTAGTACCGTGGCAGTGAAAGCTGCCAAGATGTTTTCAGGGATACTCTCTATATTTGGTGTCCACCTGATCTGCCTAAGAATCTGTAGAATGCACAGTAGCCACACAATGGTAAAACATTTTGGCAGATGGGCTAAACCAGGAAGAGGACAACTAAGAGATCTCAAACTCTGGTGAATTAGGAGGGTGTCTATCCCAAGCATGTAAAGATTTCTCCTGGTGGAATGGGCAGATGAGAACAATTTGTTCTAACAGCCATGAAGGCAGATACACTGGAGTATGGTTAGACACTGAGAAGTCATCCACTGTATCTCAAGCCATCATCAAGCATCTTGAATCTGTCCTGCCAGTGGACTTAAATGATTCTGGAAGAGAGTAAGGCTGGCAACTTGGTGCAAAAAACAGAAAAGATATGACAGTGGTGAAGACAATGTGTCGCACAGAGTGCTGGACTGATCACAGACTATTCCTCTCCAAGCTAAATATTTACATTCAACAAAAGCGGCACCAAGGCAAGATAGACTAGTCAACCAGTAGACTATATTTCAACAAAGAGCACTTGTCTAATCACTTAGTGGAAAAATTGGAAGTGGAAAAAGAGAAGAGAGCTTTCAGAGATTTGGATAAAACAATGCATTTACTCATTTGGGCCAGAACATTCACAAATATCAAGACTGATTTGATAAAAATTCTGGGGAAATTCATAAGAAAGAAATAAAAGTGGGAAGAAGAAAAATTTAGAACACAAAGTTTGAGAAAAATGTATGTTAAAAACTATCTTTACAAGTATTTGAAAAAATAAAATATTAGTAGAAATTTAAAAAAAAATGAGCAGCAGGCAGATTTCAAAAAAACCTGGAAACTTATATGGACTGATGCTGAGTTAAGTGAGCAGAACCAGGAGAATAATATACATAGTAATAGCAATATTGTACAGATGATCAACTTTGACAGATTTTGCTCTTCTCAGCAATACAAGGATCTAAGATAATTAAAAAAGACTCTTGATGGAAAATGCTATCCACATCCAGAGAAATAACTATAGTGCCTGAATGCAAATTGAAGAAACTATTTTTACTTTTTTGTTTTTTTTTTCTTTCTCATGCTTTATCCTTTTTGTTCTCACTCTTCTTTCATGTGACTAATATGGAAAAAAGTTTAATATGATTGTATACATATAACTTATATCAGACTGAATGCCATCTTGGGAAGGGGTGAAGGAATGGAGGGTGGAAATCAAAATCTTATAAAAGTAGATATCAAAAACTAATAATTTTTTTAAAAGTAAAGTACAGGTAAAGGTTAGAGAAAAGGCGAAAGAAAGCCAATAATAACAATCCAAAGTGCTCTTGTGATGCCTTGAAGGAATATTGGTAGAGCCACTGTGATTAGTGATAAAGACATGAACCTAGAGTGATGGGCTGAACGCTTCCATAATGTTCTCAACAGACCAACATCAATCAGTAGCTTAAGCCACTAACCATATATCTCAGTTTCTCTTTAGCTCAGTTTCCAAGAGAAGAGATTTTTGAATGCCATTAGCACTTCTTTCCTGTACCAAAGCACTTGGCGCTGACTGTATTCCAACTGAGATTTACAAGTTGGGGAATTCATTGTTCACACAAAAGCTGACTGAAATTTTCTGGGTTATATAGCAAGGGGAGATTATCTCTGGAGGAGTTCAAGAAAGCCTTCACTGTCCACTTCTACTAGGGTAAACAATAACCTGTCCTGTTACAATTACAAGAATTTCTCTCTTAGTTCAATGCTGGCAAGATTCTTGCCAGAGTCCCCCTTCATCTGATTCTTTACCTAGAAGATGGTCATCCACCACTGTGGCTTTAGAAAGGACCAAGAAATGGTTGATATGGTGTTCACTGTCCAACAACCCTAGAACTACCAAGAGCAGAAAGAGATCTGCACATAATGTTCACTAACTTGACCAAGTCCTTTGACACTGTCAATTGTGAAGGTTTATAGAATTATGACAAAAATTTGGTTGTCTGGAGAAACCTATCAATATTGTCCATCAATTTCATGATGGCATGCTTGCCCAGGTTCTGGATAATGGAAGAAGCTCTCACACTTTCCCTATCATCAATGGAATGAAGCAAAGTTATGTGCATGCTTCCATGTTTTTTTAGCATGATGCTTTCAGCAATGCTGTCAGGTGCTTTTGATGAGGATGAAGATAGCATCAAGGTCAGCTATTACACTAATGTTAAATGATTTAACTCAAAAAGACTACAAGCCAAGTCTAAAGTGGAAGGAAAGTTGGTAAAAAAAAAAAAAAATTTGTTTAAAGATGACTGTGGTTTGACAAAAATTGCTGGGAAAATTGGAAATTAATATGGCAGAAACTAGGCATTGACCCACACTTAATACTGTATACCAAGATAAGGTCAAAATGGATTCATGATCTATGAATAAAGAATGAGATTATAAATAAATCAAGAGTTCATAGGATAGTTTACCTCTTAGACCTGTGGAAGAGGAAGGAATTTATGACCAAAGCAGAACTAGAGCTCACACTCTACTGATCAAAAATAGAAAAATTTGATTATATCAAACTGAAAAGTTTTTGTACAAACAAAACTAATGCAGACAATATTAGAAGGGAAGCAATAAACTGGGAAAAATTTTTATAGTCAAAGGTTCTGATAAAGGCCTCATTTCCAAAATATATAGAGAATTGACTCTAATTAATAAGAAATCAAGCCATTCTCCAATTGATAAATGGTCAAAGGATATGAACAGGCAATTCTCAGACGAAGGAATTGAAACTATTTCTAGCCATATGAAAAGATGCTCCAAGTCATTATTAATCAGAGAAATGCAAAGTAAGACAACTCTGAGATACTATAACACACCTGTCAGATTGGCTAGAATGACAGGGAAAGATAATACGGAATGTTGGAGAGGATGTGGGAAAACAGGAACACTAATACATTATTAGTGGAAGTGTGAACAGATCTAGCCATTCTGGACAGCAATTTGGAACTATGCTCAAAAAGCTATCAAACTGTGCATATCCTTTGATCTAGCAGTGTTACTACTGGGCTTATATCCCAAAGAGATTTTAAAGAAGGGAAAGGGACCTGTACGTGCAAGAATGTTTGTGGCAACCTTCTTTGTAGTGGCCAGAAACTGGAAACTGAGTGGATGCCCATCAATTGGAGAATGGCTGAATAAATTGTGGTATATGAATATTATGGAATATTACTGTTCGGTAAGAAATGACCAGCAGGTACCTGATCTAAAATTATATTATAAAGCAGCAGTCACCAAAACCATTTGGTATTGGCTAAGAAATAGATTAGTGGATCAGTGGAAAAGGCTAGGTTCACAAGACAGAATAGTCAACTATAGCAATCTAGTGTTTGACAAACCCAAAGACCCTAACTTCTGGGAAAAGAATTCATTATTTGATAAAAACTGCTGGGATAATTGGAAATTAGTATGGCAGAAATTAGGCATGGACCCACACTTAACACCATATACCAAGATAAGATCAAAATGGGTCCGTGACCTAGGCATAAAGAACGAGATTATAAATAAATTAGAGGAACATAGAATAGTTTATCTCTCAGACTTGTGGAGGAGAAAGAAATTTGTGACCCAAGATGAACTAGAGACCATTACTGATCACAAAATAGAAAATTTTGATTACATCAAATTAAAAAGCCTTTGTACAAATAAAACTAATGCAAACAAGATTAGAAGGGAAGCAACAAACTGGGAAAACATCTTCACAGTTAAAGGTTCTGATAAAGGCCTCATTTCCAAAATATATAGAGAACTGACTCAAATTTATAAGAAATCAAGCCATTCTCCAATTGATAAATGGTCAAAGGATATGAACAGACAATTTTCAGAGGATGAAATTGAAACTATTACCACTCATATGAAAGAGTGTTCCAAATCATTATTGATCAGAGAAATGCAAATTAAGACAACTCTGAGATACCACTACACACCTGTCAGATTGGCTAAGATGACAGGAAAAAATAATGATGAATGTTGGAGGGGATGCGGGAAAACTGGGACACTAATGCATTGTTGGTGGAGCTGTGAACGAATCCAACCATTCTGGAGAGCAATCTGGAATTATGCCCAAAAAATTATCAAATTGTGCATACCCTTTGATCCAGCAGTGTTTCTATTGGGCTTATATCCCAAAGAAATACTAAAGAAGGGAAAGGGACCTGTATGTGCCAAAATGTTTGTAGCAGCCCTGTTTGTAGTGGCTAGAAACGGGAAAATGAATGGATGCCCATCAATTGGAGAATGGCTGGGTAAATTGTGGTATATGAATGTTATGGAATATTATTGTTCTGTAAGAAATGACCAGCAGGATGAATACAGAGAGGACTGGCGAAACTTACATGAACTGATGCTAAGTGAAATGAGCAGAACCAGGAGATCATTATACACTTCGACAACGATATTGTATGAGGACATATTTTGATGGAAGTGGATTTCTTTGACAAAGAAACCTGAGTTTCAATTGATAAACAATGGACAAAAGCAGCTACACCCAAAGAAAGAACACTGGGAAACGAATGTGAACTATCTGCATTTTTGTTTTTCTTCCCGGGTTATTTATACCTTCTGAATCCAATTCTCCCTATGCAACAAGAGAACTGTTCGATTCTGCAAATATATATTGTATCTAGGATATACTGCAACATATCCAACAAATAAAGGACTGCTTGCCATCTAGGGGAGGGGGTGGAGGGAGGGAGGGAAAAAAGAATCGGAACAGAAACGAGTGTCAATATAAAGTAATTATTAAATAAAAATTAAAAAAAAAAATGACCAGCAGGATGATTTCAGAAAGACCTAGAGAGACTTATATAAACTGATGCTGAGTGAAATGAGCAGGACCAGAAGATCATCATATACTTCAACAACAATACTATATGATGATCAATTCTAATGGACATGGCTCTCTTCAACAATGGGATGAACCAAATCAGTTCCAATAGAGCAGTAATGAACTGAACCAGCTACACCCAGGGAAAGAACTCTGGGAAATGACTATGAACCACTATATAGAATTCCCAATCCCTCTATTTTTGTCTGCTTGCATTTTTGATTTCCTTCACAGGCTAACTGTATATTATTTCAAAGTCTGACTTTTTATACAGCAAAATAACTGTTGGGACATTTATACATATATTGTATTCAACTTATACTTTAACATATTTAACATGTATTGGTCAACCTGCCATTTGGGGGAAGGAGGGAAAAAGTTGGAACAAAAGGATATGCAATTGTCAATGCTGAAAAATTACCTATGCATATATCTTATAAATAAAAAGCTATAATTTAAAAAAAAAAAAAAAAGGACAAACAAGAACAATGTAAATGGTAACATTTAAGGTAGGCCTTGAATAAATCTAAGGATTCCAAGAGATGGGGTTGAGAGCAGAGGGAGTATTTCAGGCCTAAGAGGGATAACCTGTATAAAGACAGTATGTACAAAAAAAGAGATGTTGAATAAACCATTTCGAATGTTCAAATAAATAAATAAATGCCTTCATTTAACACACACAAAAAAATAAAAACAAATTCATACACACACAAAAAAAGATGATTGTGTACTCAATGTAACTTCTGAAGCTAAGATGCAACAAAGTATTGATCAATTCTCTGCTTTTGGCTTAGTAATTAAAACCAAGAAAAGTCAGCATCACATTGTCCATATATAGAATCATCTTGTTACAGCAAATGAAGAAATTTTGAATAGTGTGATAAGTTCACTCACCTTGGCAACGTATTTTCCAGGGATGTATATATTGAAAATAAAATTGATGCATACATTGCCAGAGCTAGCTCAATGTTTGGAAGCCTCCAAAGGAAAGTGTGAGATAGAAAAAGTATGAAACTAATTACCAAATTTAAGGTCTACAGAGCCACTGTGCTAACTTTACTGTTGTATGACTGTGAAACCTGGACAGTCTACCAGTGCCATGCCAGTAGTTCTATTTGAATTGTCTTAGGAATATTCTGAAAATCACCTAGCAGGATAAAGTACTAGACACTGAGGTTCCTTCTTGAACTAAACTGCCAAGCATTCAAATTGTATTGCAAATGAACACAACTCTAATAGGTTGTTCACATTGTTCAAATGCCAGCCTAAAAAAACTATTTTATAGAGAACTCCCATAAGGTAAAAAACCTATTTTATAGAGAATTCCCACAAGGCAAAAGCTCACATGGTGGTCAGAAAAAGTAATATAAAGAACACTTTCAATGTCTCTCTGAAGAACTGGGGAACTGCTGGCTAAGAACCACCTAGCTTAGTATAATCAAAGGCACTGTGATCTGTGAGCAAAGAAGAATTGAAGATGTCGCTCAAAAGAAATTTTTAGACAATCTACCTCAAATGTTCACATGGACTATGTGTGCCCAAACTATAGTAAAGCATTACAACCTACTATTGGTCTGAGTCATAGAGGAACACAACTTCACTCTTAACACACTTACATCATTTTGGTCCTCTTTGAAAACAAAAGATACCAACCAACCAACTATACTTTATACCATATAATACATATAACTATAGAGCAAATAGATACATGGGCATTTAAGGATAGGGTGGGCGTAGGGAGAGATCCAAAACAGCTGTATGCAGGCAATAGTGCTTAAGCAGATCAATGAAGAAGGCCAGGGACAGTCAAGAGCAGAGATGAGGAAGGAGGGCATCTAGGTAAAGGGGAAAAAATGGAAGATGGACTATTGTATGTGAGTATGCAAGAAAGCCAGTTTTTAAGCTGAATGCACAGTACAGGGAAAGTCATTCTTAACAAAGCCAGAAAAGTAGGTTGGGACCAGATTGTTAAGGGGTTCATTCTGTAGACTGAATATAGACTTTATTTTTAAGTAATAATCGAAGAAAAAAATAGATATACTCACTTCAGCACATGCTTTTAAACAGGTCTTCTTAAAACCCAGCAGTTCCAAAACTTCCTTCTTTGATGTATCTGCTTCATATGTTTTCTGTATTATGTATCTTAAAGTAACAGAAAGTCCTGCTCGACAGAAATTGTCTGCTTTCTTCACTATCACAGGTAAAGAGCAGCTCTGGACTATTACTGGCAGCCCCTGCCTTGTGGTGATCTGAACTTCCAGATCCTGGGGAAGTACACTTTGTAAAAGAGCAATATCTGCACTCTCTTTACTGGAGACTAAAAAAACTCTGAATTCTTTGCAGTCGCAATAAGACAACAGAAACAAGGTTACAGATGTATGCAGGGGGAAGATAAAATTTTCCATCTGATGAGAAAATTCCAAATATAAGTATTCTTCTCCAAAGTTTTTCCCATTGCCTTTCATTTTTCTTCCTGAACTAGATCATCTGAAAAGGAAATTAAAGAGTAGTGAGCATCAGGACACAAAAATGTAGGGGTAAAAATATGGATTTTTTTTTTTTAAAGCTTACTCCAAAAACAGATGGGAAGGAAATAATGAACAGGCTTTTTCTATTATTCTGCTAAGGCCCAGATCTCCACATCATGCTCAAATAATCCCTCCCTTTCCCTAGTTCCCCTTATATGCTGCCTTCTCCTATTAGAATGTAAGAACAGCAGGATAGGAGAGGTTAAAATGGTGAAGTCAAGTCATTATTTTTGCCCAGTTTTTCTTACATACCCTTCTATAACAACTTTAAAAGAGCTTATCAAATCAAACTGGGTGGGAAAGCCAACAAAAGTCAGACATTTTTCCAGTCCACAGCAACTTAAAAAGATAGATAAAGAGGTCTGAGTATATATATACTAGGAGTAGGGACTGGCTGGGAGATCAGCCTGGTGGTTGTGGCACTGGCTGTACAAGAATAACAAGAGCAGCATTCAAGGACAGTAAAGAGATTAAATGCATGGTTAAGAAGAGATCTCAAAAGTCCCTTTACTAGCAATGAAAACAGGATCAGTGACATTTGGCGGCTCTCTTGCCCATTACTCAGTTCTGAGTTGTAATTCCAAGGTGGAAAAGAATAGTCGCAGTCACAGAGGGACAGAGGCCCTTCTGTGTAAGGACCAGAGCACAAACCAGGAATAAAATGAACAGTGACTATACCACTCTACAAGTCACACCACTTTGGAAGCACCAAAACCCTACAGGTTTTCAGACTATAGAAGCTCAGGTCCATGATTTCCCCCTCCAGAGATGAACAGAACACAACTCAAACATAAAATTCAGTCAAGAAAAAGTTTGGAAAGTGAGTAAATAGAGAACCTGACCATAAAAAACTATAATGACAAGGAAGTTCAAGACACATACTCAGAAGACATATATATATATATATATATATATATATGAAAACATCTTCAAGCAAAGCCTCAAAGATAAAAAAAAAAAATGAATTTTAAACACAAATCCATATATGTATGTATAACAAAGAGTAGTAGAGGAAAAAATTGGAATTAAGAAATGAGAGTAATTCAAGAAAATTATGAAAAGAGAATTGATAACTTGTTAAAAGAAGCACCAAAAACTGAAGAAAATAATATTTTAAAAATTTGAAATGGTCACATGGAAGTTAATGATTCCATGAGATATCTAGAAATAATAAAGCAAAGTCAAAAGGCTAAAAAAAATAGCAAATAAAAGATTGCTTGCTTGCATTTACATTCCTACTGCTGAGAATAGTGCCTGGTACATAATAAATGCTTTATCTGTCCATCAAAAGTCAGACATTTTTCCAGTCCACAGCAACTTAAAAAGATAGATAAAGAGGTCTGAGTATATATACTAGGAGTAGGGACTGGCTGGGAGATCAGCCTGGTGGTTGTGGCACTGGCTGTACAAGAATAACAAGAGCAGCATTCAAGGACATTCATCCATCCAAGCTGTGGCAAAAAGTAGGTAAAAGATACTATAGTTTCTTGACTTCTTTCACTCCAAAAGTTGAAATTTAGATAAAAATGGGAGCAAAGGAAAGAATTTCTCCTAGATGTGTCCTGGCATACCTCTTAAAGTGAGTTTTGATTAGCATTTTCCAAAGGAAACAATGGAAAAGATAAAAGGATGAGATAGTGGAAAGCTACCTATAAACACATCAATTACAAATTAAAGAATCATCTTAGACAGGCCATGGGAAATTCAACATTCTTTTGTCAATAATGGCATTCTTCAGAAGTGTCCTTATATTACTCTTGCTATGACCTTATAAATTCTGAGATGAGAATTCATTTTTATTATAGCACTTATGAAGAGTAAGCTAGTCACTGTGAATATTACCCTCATTATGCAAATGAGAACTAAGTAGAATGGAATTTAAAGTAAATTGTCTGAACATCCAATAAGTTTCCATTTCGCATAAGAGCCTTCCATTAAGCCATGCTGCACTACTGCATAAGGACTTCTCTAAAGCAAATAATATTTGAAGTCTGCTGGACTTTTGATTATTAAACATGTGTAATACCCAAAAGGCAAAGATTCAAACTTTTCACAGCTGAATGTATGCATTCATGAATACATGTAACTTATTTTTTAAAAAGCCATAAACCCATTAATCATCATAAAATAGCATCAATGTCAATTAAAGATCATTCCAGTATACATCTTTTAATACTGTGGTCAGAAGTTATCAATTTATATTTAATTCATATACATCTTGAACCCTGAAATTGAGGATTGCTGAATTCTACTTTATAAAATTCCCCTGGGAGCTAATTGATAAATTCCTCTGGGAGTTAAATTTACACACACACACACACACACACACACACACACACACACCCCACTGTTCACTATAAGCAACTACTTAATGATGGTAGTACGTTTAACTTTGGTAAAAAAAAAAAATTTACAGTGGCACTAAAATTTCTGATACTCCATTCATGATTCATCTCTGATGGTCAACTAATCTTAGACTCCTAACTTTTAATGGATGAATTATTTTTAATTGCTGTCTTTTTACCACCATTTTTAAATTTTAAAATTTTACCACCCTTTAAACCTACATGCCATGGTTAAACTCCCCATTCCCACTCAAGTTCTTCCTTCTACACTGTTGATCACCTTTCTTTGTTTCTTGGTTTCTATGACTTTCCCTGATGATATTTGAATATTTCCTCATTGGTTCTTCTTTTTCCTTCTGCCCTCTAAATGTGGTATCCTTCATGGTTGCCCTCTTTTATCAATATAAACTCTTTGGGAAGTCACCTGTTCCCAAATTCAGTCAAGTGACTCATCTCTCATAAGATTAACTTCTTGCTCAATATTTTCATACTATTGCCCCACCAGTTCTTCATAACTCACCCAGTGAAAAACTGAATACCTCACCTTCCCCTTTAAATATAGTCCTCTTTCTCCATTTCTCTATTTCTGTCAGCCATGTTTATATAACTTTGAAGTTACCTCAAACCCATCAAATATCACACATTTGCCAAGTCCTTTCACTTTGGCCTCCAAGATATCTCTTGCATTTGGCTTCTTTACTCAAATTGCCTCTACCCTAATTCAGGTTCTCAATCTCCTGCTACCTGCTTCTACACTGTGCTTATTGATATTATCTCATTTGATCCTCACACTAACTCTGACAATCTCTCTTTATCCATATGTAAAATGATCAGTCATATATCCAGGCCCTCATTAGAACAAGCCCATTTCTCATTATAATATTTATTTTCTCATTAATCAATAGGTGCCAGGAACACTATTCTTCTGCAGGTATATGTGTCAAAAGGTTTTTAGTATATAAGAGAAAACCAAATGACATCTTTTTATTATTTGCTAACCAAAATTAATAAAAAATTATTATATAGGAACTATATCTCCTGAACTTTTTATATGTCCCAATATTTTCTTTGAAATCTAAAACAGTAAATTTTAATTTGAAATTTTCATATAAAATGTGTTTAGTTACCCTCGCCCAGTAACTTAACACAAATTGGAATTTTGCAGGTTTAAGTTTGGTAGCTTTTTATTTTAGAGTCTTCTAAGTGTCTCTCTCTCTCTTTTTTTTTTTGGTGGTTTAAATTTACAAAATTAGCTATCCCTTCATTGTTATGCCCTAAATAAAATTATTATGGCCACTCCCCCCTTCCTTGCCATTAGGAGAACTGAGTCAGGAAAAACCTTGAAACTCTGGCCACTTTATATAACATAGTGTCAATAAAAATTCCAGATGTCTTAGCTGAATCCTTGTTGGGATAATACCCCTTCTGTTTGAGTGTTACCCCTTACCTCGATGTCTCCAACCCTCAACCTTCTAATCTTGATCCTTATCCTATCAGGATTAAGTTATGGTCCTTTCCTGGAATTTTGGCCTGTCCAATTGTGCGACCACCCTCCCCCAATTTGCCTTTTAAGACTGTATACCCAATTTGTGTATCCTGTTTAGCCAAAACCCTTTGAAATGTCCCTGCCTCAGTTCCTCAGGGCCAAATGACTTTTGGATATGAGTTCCATTCGGCTGGCTAGTCTAAAACTTTCCAAATTAAAAGATTAAAAACCAAATCTCTGTCTTGCTTCAGTTTCTCTGGCATTACAAATACTAGAGAGGTGATCCTTTTTTAGGTTTGGGTCAGACTGGGCAAAGTTTATTCGGAGATCTTTCAATTCTCAGACTGTGATTCTAGTCAATATTTTGATAGTACATTGCTGACAGAATTCCTCAGTACATAAGTTTTCACACCTGTTTAGTTATATGCTTATACACAAAAATGAACTTGATTTTATATACTATATGTATTTTGAAAAACATTTCAATATTAATATAAATCAATTTTTTCTTTTTTTTATTTTTTCAAATAAATCAGGGCATCTTGCCAGCTATTGAAAATAATTTTGAGGTAATAGATAACGAACATGGAATAGGTCTATTAACTAGCATTTATTAAGTACCTATTATTAAAAAAAAAAAAAAAGAAGAAGAAGAAGACGACATACCAAACAGTTCCTGCTCTATGGAAATTAGAGCTCACAGGGTCAGAAGTCAGGAAAACCTATGTTCAGATCTATTATCTGTGGGACTCTTGTCCCATTAGCTTCAGTTTCTACATCAGTAAAATAAATATAAATTATGCCAACCAAGAGGCTGAATGGGGGGGAGGGGGAAGCTTTATATGAAAACAATGTAATATAGCTTCTAGGGTAGACAGCAATGATTTTGAGGTCCCCTAATTTTAGTGTGTGTGGGGTGTTTCTGTGCTAACAATAAATCACTACTCCCAAATCTTCTGGTTTTGGAGTCTAGCTCAGGGACTTCCCCTACTCCCAATATAAGAACAACAATCAGACTGATTCTGACTAGACTACTCCTCAATTCACTGCCTCTGGCCTCAGGAGAGTCCTAAGACCAAACTCCTGAGACAACAGTGATAATCTGTTGGTCAGTGAGAACCAAATTTCTGAGACCCCTCGCAGGCCCTGGCCCTACCTCTGGGTCTGCAAAAACTTCTCAACTAATGATTTGGTATACCAAATATATCAATAATTAATAGCCATATCCGTAAATGCATATATTAACAGAACTTTCACTCTGTCTCTCTGTCTCTTTCTCTCACACATACACACACAGGCACATGGACACATAAGCATACATTTAGCCATTCCCAAAGAGATAATTGGTCAAATAATATGAACAGATCTCATTTACAAACTATTAACAATCATGTAAAGGAATACTCCTGATTAATAATAAGAGAAATCAAATCAAATCAAAACAACCCCAAGATCTATTTATATATTCCTGGGGAGATAAGGAACAGTCTGCAGCTGGGAAGAAAGTGTGTGAGGTTATTTTGAGTTTTACACCCATTTGCTGCAGGACTCTATTAAAAATTTTAATTGCTTCACTCATTCTGAGTTTGTTCATTTACTGTGCCCTGATTGGGGTTTAAAATTTTGTTTCCAACAATCAGTACGTTGTTGATAGGATTGTTTATCAACAGAACTACTTTGGAAAACATTCTGGAATTATACAAATAAAGTGACTACCCTGTAATCACGAGATTCTATTACTAGATATATATTAAGAGGGGGAAATACACTTGATATAAAATAAAAGTTGCAATTTTTAAATGGTTCCTACATCACAGTTATGAGGAGCAAGTGACATAATATGTAAAGCTATTTTGTCCCATAAGTATTTGATAAGTGCATTATGACTATTATGTTTTGAAATCTTGTAATTTTATAATTGTAGTTTTAATAGAGCACCAAAAAACAGCAGATAATACAGTCAAGGACTCTTTCTTTGGAAAATGATTAGAAAGTGATGAAAATTATCCATATGAATTTTCTTCTCAGAGATGTTCCAAATTTCACTTATTTAATGGTATTTCTACTTTGTTGTTGTTTTTTTCTTAAAATAAACATTTATCCGGGCTATTGGAATAGAACAATCTTTGGGCCAAACATGGATGCAAGAACTAAAATGTTCTTTCAGAGCAACACTCCAAGGTGATATAAAAGCCTTGGCATTTTATCAACATACCCAACATTAGTTTCTTGATTATTCAGGGAGATATTCGGCTTTCATCTTCTTTGTTCACATGTAATTCAATAATCATTTATTCAGGGATCTACTGGGGACTAATCTGCATCAAGACAATTTGTATTTAAGCCTGGTCTCAAACATCTTTCTTTGATGATGATCTCAAACATCTTTGGACCTGAGCAAGTTGCTTATTTCTCAGTGGCTTAAGCAACTTCTAAAGACTATGTATTCCTAGTAAACAGTAGCCAGGTCTGCAAGTTTCTTCACCAGGATTTAGTTTCCCTGATGAAATTATACATCTTGACAAAAATAAAAGTATGCCAGGCACCATATCAAATATTATGAGAGACATTCTTGTCTATCCAACAACTTATTCTCATCATGTTCACTATTCCCTCTGCCAGAAACATCTAGGTCAAAAGATACTAAAATGAAAGACCATTTTAAGCCAATTAAGATAATTATTTTGCCCAAAGAAATTCTAAAGGGGGGAGAGGGAAAAAGAGAGAGAGAGAGAGAGAGAGAGAGAGAGAGAGAGAGAGAGAGAGAGAGAGAGAGAACCTACTTTGTTCTAAGCACAATACTGAACACTTTATAACAAATATTATGTCATTTGATCTTCCCAACATCCCTGAGAGCTAGGTGCTCTTATTATTTAATAGTTGAGGAAATTGAGGCAAACCAAAGTTAAGTAACTTGTCCAGGGTCACACAACTAGTAGCTACCTGAGATCACATTCCTGATAGGTCCAGTGCTCTATCCATTTACCACTTGGCTGCTTTAGTCTATAAAGTTATTAAAAAAAAGCAGGCTTTTTTCTGAGCTGCATTAAAGTAGCTTACATTTACATAATCAAAAACAAAGTTTACAAAGCATTCTTCTCAGTCTTGGGGTGGAATGGCTTGTCTAGCTTCACATCTCTCCCAGAAGCCCAGTATTCTTTCTACTTTATATACATCAAGTTGTCTCAAGAATTCTGATAAGGTCTTATCCAGTTCTAATTAGGACCATTAAACCACATTCCCAAATAAAATTGAAATGATTTATGGAACCTTTGGACATACTTCTATTCTTCCCTAATTCTGGAATCATTGGCATAATTAATCTGAGTACTCAGATTTCCCCCAAGAAAGGATGAACAATAGTTCATCATTATCTATCTATTATCAATAGTTTCAGAATCATTTTTTGCTATTTTGCTACAAATAAATGTTCTCTCCATTATATTACACTGGTATATAGCTACCTGGAATTCTGTAAATAATTGGGAAAAAGAAAAATCATTAGCCATAACATAAAAAAACAAACAAACCATAAAATAATGCTGACTGATCTAGTAGAAAGAAGGCTAAATCTGAATTCAAGTCCTCAGTTTCTTGGAAAAGTTACTAAATTTCTTTTTTCCTTCTTTTTTTTGGCTGAGGCAATTGGAGTTGGATGACATGCCCAGGATCATACAGCTAGGAAGTGTTAAGAGTCTGAGACCACATTTTGTAATGCCTGAGAAACTGAGGCAAAATAGAGATTAGAGAGTTTTTAATATTTTATTTAAGAGGGAGAGATTGTGCTGGGGGGAAAATAGGATCTACGTTGCCCTCAGGGCTGAATAAGTCTCAAAATATTCAGCAGTAAATGTGTGTTTTCAAAGAAATATATGTGGCTCTAAGCTAGGGGTAAACAAAGGTCCAAGGGGGAGTGGAGCCAAACTCTAATGAGCGGGAATCTCTAAAAAGGGACCATCAATCAGGTTCTGACAGGTTGGGGGGTAGGTCCATAAATTCTTGATAACTTAGTGAAGAGGGGACCCCAAAATGCTAAAAATCCTTAAAGGAGAAAATCTCCTTCAACTCTGCCTCAGTGAGGCCCGAGGGACAGTTTCATCTGGGTTATCTGGGTGGAGTCCAGAAACTCACTGAAATCAATTCAAATTCCATCTCAAGCTAAAACCCAGCCATGAGGCAACTTGGGACTTCACCCACCAGTTCCCTTCAGCTAAAGCTCCCATTATAAAAGAGCCAAACTAAAACTCTTTCCTTGCAGAAGTTCCAAACATGCCAGGCTCCATGCTTGGGATTCCTAGGAGCCTCTGCCCACTGGAATATTATTTTCCAGTGTTATCCACTCTTTAGCCTCACCTATTTCCCTAACCAGACTTCATGCCTCTCTGTCAGGATTTCTAATCTTACTTCCAATCCCCATAATAAACCTTTTTTATCAATCTAGGTTTTCGGGTCTGTATATTCTTTTATAGAGAATCTCTATGCTGCCAAAAGGGAGTTCCCAAAACTCCCTCTCCTTGTCCCGAATCCCAAGGGGTGCAGGGGAGCCAAACCTCTCCATAGGTTCCCTGAATCCTGAACCTGCCACTAGACCTTATCATTTAACTCTCTGACCACCAGAAATCCTAATCTCATTTTGGTTTCCCAAATCTTAACCTTATCATCAGGAGGAGTTAGGAGCCAGGAAGTCTAAACTAAGAGATAGAGGATACCAATTAGGTATCTGAGATAGGACATCTGGAGTTTTATGACTCTTTTGGAATGTCAGAGTGGCCAGCTACAAGCCTAATTATCTCAGTCCTAATGGTCAGAAAAAAGGGGTTGTAACCAGGAGGATTAAGGCAGAACAATCCAAGGAACTGAGGCAGGACAATTAGAGAAACTGAGGCAGGAGAATTAGCGAAACCGAGTCAGAACAATAAAAGGGAACTATCATACAACAATTTAAATTCAGGTCCTCCTGACTTTAGGGTTGGTGCTCTATCCACTGCACAACTTGCTCCAAGTTACTAAATTTCTATGGGTTTGTTTCCTCATTCACAAAAGGAGAATTGTTCAAGGATAATCTTTTAAGGTACAATGGCTAGAATGTCATTAAATTCCATGATATAGCTCAGGAAGTTTATATAGAGCAATTCAGAGGTACTTGATAAGGAATTATATAAATTGAAGTTCAATTCTAAAGGCCAAGTCATGGATAAAAAGCTGTTAGCATTTAAACTGCTTCTTTGGAAAAAAGTTAAATTGAAATGAAAAATAAACCGTTTTCATGTAAACTTGATATAAAGAGAGAATCAGAAAAGGTTCTGTTGCCATGGAATCCAAATCCTCAGAGGTATTCCTGAGCTCATAATTAACAGGGATCCAGAGGGTGGATATTGACATCCTTAAGGCATTTCAGCAAGGCCTGAATATGGCAGTCTACCACTTCAATCTAATTACTGAAGCTAGTATCCCAGCAGAGAACTTCTTAGACTACCTTTAATTTCTAAGTACAACAACGAGTTCCATCTAAAAATAATTAAATAAAATAGTTAACTTCTTATTCTGTGTACAAATTATAAAACAGGGAGGAGCACTGGATCGAAAGAATCAGGAAGAATAATCCTTGGAACTTGACATGATTGACACTACCCACCTGAATCTGCTAGCTTTTTATGTTACAATAAAACACTGCCCTTTGGCTATTTGAAAGCTCATTGTTGATTATTTCAAGTCACAAAGGACATAAAAGTTATAAGGAAAAAGCTTAAATAGAACACTGAAAAAGTATTTTTTAATAATTTTTTTTAAAAAAGCAGACTAATATAAACACAAGCAACCAAAAATAACATCAATAATTATTTAGCTGAATTTCTTATTCACATTGACCTCTTTAATTAATACTTTAAAACATAACTAAAATAGGAAAGTGCCTATTCAGTTAAAGATAATTCTCTGAGACATTATTATGACTTCCCTATCAAGGATTAAAAACAAAAACAAAAAAAACCCAGGCTGTCTTAATAGCAAATTTATTTATAAGGCAAATTATAAGTAGCTTATTTCTGTCATGGCATAAACTTTCAAAATAGCCTAAAAAAATTGAACTACCCAATTGTTGGAAACCTTACAAAGTGCTAATTTAGCATGTTATTTAGCAAATCCTCTAGCTCACTAATGTATTTAAGTACTCATTAGAGTTCACACGTTTGGGAGATTTCAGGGTTTAGTATAAGATATCCAAATTCACACCTCCCTTAATCCCTGCCTCCAGAAGGAGGAGTCAACCTTTGGGAGATCATATATAAAAAGGCTCTTAGCTTCAGGGTAGTTAGTTCCCCAGGGTTGGAGAGGAGCACTCTGGGACAGACACAGAGCATTTTGGGAGAGTGAGAGAAGCCCTCTCTCAGAGGCAAGACAGATTCACCTTTGTGCTGGATGGAGGTTGAAGAAAGCAGAGGCAGAAGCAAAGAACAAAGCTGCAAGAGCTCTTAGAATCAAGGAGAGAGAGAGGTCTCTAAGAAAACTAACCGGGTTATATTGGAGACAATAAAAAATCAGAACTTTTAGCACCTGGCTGCATTTGGGTGATTATTTACTTTTAACTGATACTAAGGCTGCCTCCAGAAAACCTCCCCGAGAAACCTGTTCCCAGAGAGAACCATTATTATTTTAAAGAAGAAGATCACCACACCCAATAAATGACAAGGCTTGTACTTTTAAATTGTTATTTGCATTTTTCCACAGGAATGTTAATTCTTTCTAACTATAAAATAATGACAAAGTTTTTCAAATCAATCTACTCAAAATTATCATTTGGCTGTATCAATTGGCTGAAATATTTGGTTAGTCTAAAATCTATGAATGTAAAAAAGGTAATTTTCTCCTATTGGTATCTGGTATGTCCTTAGCATTAGCTGGCATACTCCAGGGGACCTAGGGAACCTGTAATTCTGTGACAAGAGAGTATGGCAACAAACTCCAAGGCCACTGTATTCATACTAGAAGTCAGGGGAGAATACATGAACATTTCAATTATATTACCAGGAATCATGATTTCTTTCAATGTGATGTAAACTGTCCCCTTGATCTTGGGGGTGGGGGGAGGAAAGGTGGACCTGGGTTAGAAATCTCAAACCCCCCTGGGAAGACCCCAGCCTCTTATTCATAGGGGAAACTCCCAGAGAAGAAATCTCATTCAATTCAATAGGAGATCTTGGCCTGGGGCTTGCTCAAAGCCCTTTATTGGATTGAAAATTAGTCCCTCAAATTGCTCCCTAGCTCGGGGCAGCAAAAAAAACCAATAAAATCAAACACTGTGTGCCCAGTCTTTGCAAAATAATCCTAATAGGATTTTGCCTGCTAAAAAAAGCTGTCTTCTCAGTGTAATAAACCCACTATTGCCACAAACTTCGCCATTCAAGTTTGCAAATTCTTTCATAAAGAATCTGCAACATTGACCAGGCGATTTCTCAACCCTCATTTTTCACTTCAACAAGTGTAGGGAACTTCCCTTCAGAAAAGCTTCCTCTGTCATTGTTCTTGCTTACATGTTGTCTCCTATTAGCCTGAGCTCCTTGAAAGCATTTTTTCCCATCATTTACCATTTCTTTATGCCCCAATGCTTAGTACAGTGTTTCAATGCTTGCTACTGACTAAAACCAACTAATAATAGTCATAGAGCAGGAATTCTCTTAGTCCATGAACCTGTTTTTAAAAAATATTCTGACAAGTTATATTTCAATATAATCAGTTTCCTTTGTCTTCCTATGTTATTTTACTTCATAAATTTAAAAACTTCATTAAATTTACTTCATAAATTCATAAATTTTATCACACTGCCAAAAGGATTCATGATACTGACAAAATTGATCAAAACATCTGTCTTAAGGAGCAGTAGCTTGGGATACTGAGCCTTACTCAAGGTCACACAACCAGTGCATGTTCTAGCCAAGTCTGGCTGAGGTCTTCCCAACTTAAAGAGAATCACAGATAAATCTTAAGAGATATCCTACTCCAACCCCTTTATTTTACAGATGAGGAAACTAAAGCCCTAAGTAACAAAGGTGAGATTTAACATTAAATATCTTTAATACCAATTATATTTTCAACAAAGTGAATTTCAACTATATTTCCAGTGGTGGGTGTTATCAGATTGGTTGCTCTTCTTTGTTCTCAAGTTGCCATAAAAATGTTGAGGTCAAGGTAGAGTATCTGACTGTAGCAGTGAAGGTGAACCATCAACAAGTGAAGGTGCAAGGAGGAGGATTTGGGATGGTTCACTTCCTGACCACTTGCTTTTTTCTAACTCCCAGTTAAAATTCCAACTTCTACAAGAAATTGATCCTTCCTTTTGCTGCTTATCATAGTTGTTGAGGACAGATACTTTGGGAATGGTCAAACTTAGCAGGGGGACATTGTGCAAATCATTTCACTGCTGTGTCAGTTTTCCCAGGGTTGTTGTAACAGGGAAGTTAACTGTAAAGCACCTGGCACATACTAAGCAATATATAAATGTTACCTATTATATTATTTATTATTACTTGCCATGTGTCTCTGAGCAAGTCACTTTATCTCCGATTCAGCTTCCTCATCTGCAAAATGGGGATAAGACTACATCTATCTTCCAGGATTGCTTAGAAGGCCAAATGAGATAACTATAAAATACTTAACACAATGCTGGGCTATAAATGCTTGTTTGTTGGCGAACACACCTGTTCTCTAGCCAATTTAATATTCCAAGAATTATGTACAGAAGGAAACTTATTACTTTATCAAGAGCCCCACCACCTCGTCCCTAATTTGCATGACATTTGTACCCTAGGTAGCAGGTTGGGTTTTTTGTAGCTGTCGGTGAAAAGCATTTAAGTTGACGCCGTTTTTATGAAAGGACATACAGGCTCAGCACTGACAACAGTAAGCACTTAATAAATGCTTGTTGATGGTTGATTTCAGTAGTCCACACTGTAAGGAAAAGCAACGTTACTAAACGACCTAAAGTCTGGAATCGCTCCTGGGGTCCCTGGGACTGAGACCTGCTGGTAGGTGACCAGGGGGTAAGGGACACCCAAGCTGTCCAGGGTCACGGCCAGGGGTCCACGGAGAAAGCTCATCTCCCCTATCTCCGAACGCTCAGCCCCGGCCATAATTCACTTTTAGAAGCCTGGAGGTAAAAGCGGAGTCCCCCACTAGCTCCGAGCTTTTTTTTTTTTTCCTCAACTACTCGCAAGGCGAGGGGACATGACTTCCTGTGCTGCTCCACCTTCCTGCTCCCTGCTCCCGGCTCCCGCCCGCGTCTCCCCACCTCCGCTCCGGGAGGTCCTAGTTTGTTTCCAGACAAGCTCACCAAGGCTGAGTATCAAAATCCTCTAAAGGATTCGGTCTTCAGCGATTCATAAACCAGCGGACCGGAAGAGAGAGGGCAGGCAGGGCGCCACATACGTCACTTCCTGTAGTCGCACCGATGAAAAATTTCCCTCCCCTTTCTGTTCCTGGAACCTTAGTTTCTCTGTTTCCGGAGCCAGCCGGCATGTGTCTGGGGCCCGACTGCAGAAGCAGACGCCGGGGTGGGACGGAGAAGCGGTAGAGGGAGTAGGCCTGTGCACAAGCGCGCGCGGGCGAGTGGGGCCGGTGAGTCGGTGGGGGGAGGGCTGCAGCCCGCGAGGGTCTTTAGCGAGCACGCGGGCTAGCTCGCGCTCATAGCCGCTTCCCTTTAGCGAGGAGCCAGGGGGAGGGAGAAATAGGGAAAGGGGGCGCGGAGACAGCGGCGGCGGAGTCCGCGCCGGGAATGGGGGTGTTAGGAGCGGAGGCTAATCCTCTTCCTCGCCCCCCGCCCCCGCGGGCTACTCGGCTTTGCGCGAACCTCAGCCCCTACCAAAGCAAGTGAGCCTGTCGGTGCAGAGGCAAGAGGAGATCCGAATTCAAATACTGCAGCAGACATTTTTCCCAGCCAGGTGCCCCCTACTCTTTAGACATCAGTTTCCCCCTCTGTAAAATGAGAGATTAATACATGGTCCGCTTCTTCCACCTCCCACACAGACTCTGGTCAAATATTCTACTTCTGTCTGCCTGTTTCTCAGTAAAATGGAAACGTCATCTTTTACTAATCAAGCCACTTGAAGCTTTTTTTCTGCCTCACTTCCTACCTCTGTAAAATGGGGTTAATGATGGCACCTGACCCTGGCCAAACCATTTTATTTTTTCCCTGCCTCATTTTCCTCCTCTGTAAAATAGACATAACACTATCATTTTCCAGTTGTTAGAGTCAAATTAGGTAACTCATGAAAAGTGCTTTTACATCTTAAAGCTCTCATATTGTAAATGACAGCAACAGTGTACATGATGATGGGTAGAAGCAGCTGGGCTTTAATGGAAAGATTTCTATATTCTTAGTGGAAAGAATTCCAAAGACCTGGATTCAATTTGAACACACCCTGGCTCCTTTGCCTTATTACTCTGCCCTAGGCCAGTAATGTTCACTCATAGAACTGGGGGTAACAAAAATGTACTTGGGGATCCTGTAGGAAGAAACCCACAAATAAACACCGATATGATGGTTTAAGAGGCCAAATGATGTGATTTAGGAGAACAATTCCTGATACCAAATGTTGGAATTTGGTTATGGGAAGAATTCACAATGGCCATTCTCCTTGACAAAAGTTAGGTTTATTTAGGAGAAGAGATTATATCCAAAATGGAAGAGATACAGTAGGCACCAGGAGTAGTAAATATGAAAAAGAGTTGGGAGAGCATAAATTTCAGGGATTTTTAACAATTAATGATGGAAAAGATAAGTTACCTAGTAGAACTCACAATTTACCAAGAGAAAGGGAACACCCCATGATTTTGGAGTATCCTCTTATCTGGCAGGCTAAATAATAAAACAGATTTAGCACCTTTTTAGAGTGAATTAGCTATAAAAAGGAGAAAGACACAATCAGGCATGTTGGGTTTTGAGAGGAGAAATATGGCATGGTGAAGGAATGAGAAAGATACCATAGAGGAAATTTAACTTTAGGGGCTTGAAATAACTGATATTTCTAACTGGACATAGCAAGAAGAAGCTGCCCATGACTTTCACAGAAGGTGGGATTTAGGAGGCTAAACTGATCTCTATCAGTGCCCCTCCCTGCCTGCTCCAGGGAGCAATTCTATCAATACTTCATTCTTTTTCTGTCAACTGTCTATCTTCTACCTTACCACTTCTTAGCTTCTGAAGATGATAGCCACATAGCTTTAAAACTGACATTTACTTCAGAGATCTCTACTCCATCTTACTCAGAAGATCATCTCTTAAACATAAGGAAAGTACATTTAAGTACAATCATTTGTTTGTCCAGAAATCCTGAGGGTCTTCCCCTCTCAAATTGATTGGTTTTTTGGACTAGGTGAAAAGGGCCATTTCTTTGCTTCATTTCTTACTTTGCCTTAATAACTGAATGGGCATTGTTTTAGTCAAACTGAGACCGTAGCTTAAAAAGGTCAAGGTCTCCCTGCATCGAGGGCTTTCTTCAGTCATCCAGATCTACATTTTGCTTTTGGATCCAAATGATTATGGAGAATGAGGCTAGGAACCTATTACTGTTGGTCACTCTATGGGAGCTGGAATGATTTTCTTCCCTCCCTTTCATTTTCCCTTCCTTTTTCCTTTTCTCTCCTTCCCTTCATCTCTCCTGTGTCTAGAACCAGCTCCAGTCTTCCTGATCTACATTTTGCCACTGAACCCAGAGAACTCTGAAAGAAAAAATGAAGCTGTGACTTTGCACAGTCCTGCCTCAATTAATTCAACTCACTTGCATGCCATGGCAGCTCCTCTTTGATATCATGGTCCTCTGAAAACAAAGGACAACCAATAACAAAAACTTCATCTATGAAGAAAGTAAAGGGATTGTAGAAGACCTCTGAGCTTCATTCTGAGAATGTCACCTAGTCTTTAGGAGCTGTTTTGAGATTTTAGAAAAATAAGTTGATGGGGAATGAACATGGCTGTTCTTCATCTGTAATCTTTGAGGCTATTGACCAGAAGGAGAATATTGGACTGTTTTTTCTCTCTACTGTCAGACAGAAAGGTGATACAGATTATAGTGATAAAGGATTACTTTATGGGTATATTCATAATATAGTCATAATAGTGTAACTAATTCAGCTATGAAAGACTTAACTATTCTGACCAAGATAATGATTCAAGACAATTCCACAGAACTTATGATGAAAAATGCTATTCCCCTCCAGAGAAATAACTGATTATCTCTGAGTGCAGACTGAAGCTTATTTTTAAAATTTCTTTATTTTTCTTGCTTTTGTGTGTATATTTTCTTTTGATTTGTAGCTAATATGGAAATATATTTTCCTTAACTTCATATGTATAGTTGATATATTGCTGGCCTTCTCAAGGGTGGGTGGGATAGAAGTGGGAGGGCAGAGAATTTGGAAGACAAATTTTAAAAAATTGTTAAATTAAATTTTTTTTAATTTAATAAAAATTTAAAAACATGTTATTGGAAAATACTTACTGAAATACATAAAATACATTAAAAAATAATAATGTACCTAAATCTGTAGATTTATGTGCAAAACATTATGTTTAGAGCTGGGAATATAAAACTGAAATCTCTGCCCTCAGGGAGCTTGCATTAAGTTAGGGAGGCATGACATAAAGAAACAAGGAAATACATGATGATTTGAGCAGAAAGCTTTAGCACTGAAGAGAATCTGGGAAAAATTCCCCTAAAAATTGGTATCAGGTCTTAGGTTTGAAGACTTCTGAGAGACCTTGATATAACAGTGCTGGAAGGAAATGCTAAATTTAGAATATGTGCAAACTGGACATTTACTGACTAGGTTATCATGGGCAAGTAGTTTCAATTTTCTCTTTTGTAAAATGGATCATCTAAGATTTGTTTTTATTATCTCTTCAATTTCCATTGAGTGACTATATGATTATATGATTCCTGTGGTCTTTCACCATGAGAGTCTCATTAATTTACTGGGTCTTTGTGAGGAAAGGACTTTGTAAATGTTAATATTCTGCCCATATGTGAGCTATTATTATTCTCCTCATTCTCTGTTTTCATAATATTGTTATTCATAGAATTCTTTTGAAAGAGCACTTAAATTTGACTAGTCAAGTATCTGTAATGAAGTTTCAGCCTTTGAAAGTTCTTATCAGTCCCCTTCTCTTGACTTCAATTGTGAATCCACCTTTCTTTAGGCCTCTTTTTCTTTTCCCTGGATTATTATAGTAAGGGCCTCTTAATTGATCTTGTCTCCAGTCTATCCCTTCCCTTCCCCCAATTTTTCCTGTATTTTGCCATCTAATCTAATATATTCCTCTAATAATGTCATTTATTTTCTTAAAAAAACTCTTTGTAGTCTCGATTGTTTACCAAGCTAACTATGAATTCTTAAACCTTGAAATCAAGCCCTAAAGTTCATTAGGCACTTACCTCTGCTTTATGGTGTATGGTGTATTACCTCTTGTAGGTTCTGCTAGGTAACTTAGTCCATATCTTTCCCCTTATTTTTTTTATTTTTTTTTTTATTTTTTTCGTGTATTTCCTTTTGTGGGTTCTGCAAGGTAACTAAGTCCATATCTTTCTCCTCATTTTTTTTTTTTTAAGTCTTTAAAAAATTTTTTTAGTGATAGCTTTTTATTTTCAAAATACATGCAAAAATAATTTTCAGCATTCACCCTTGGGAAACTTTGTGTTCCAAATTTTTCTCCCTCTCTTTTCCTCATCTCTCTATATAAATCTCTGTTTAAATAGGTTAAACATGGGTAATTCTTCTGAACAGATCTCTCTTATCAGTGCCTTCTGCCTGCTTGCCTCAGGGATCAATTATATAATTTCTCTCTTGGTTCCAACACACTATTCAGGACCTTATGGGTTTCTTATAGAACAATAATATTCCATTATATTCATATGCCATAACTTATTCAGCCATTCCCCAACTGAGGGGCACCCACTCAATTTCCAGTTCCTTGCCACTGCAAAATGGGCTGCTACAAACATTTTTGCACATGTGGGTCCTTTTTCATTTTTTATGATCTCTTTGGGATACAGACCTAGTAGAGACATTGCTGGATCAAAGAGTATGCACAGTTTGATAATACTTTGGGCACAGTTTCAAATTACTCTCCAGAATGATTGAATTAGCTCTCACAATTCCATCAATAATATATTGGTGTCCCAGTTTCCTCCCCCTCCCCCCCCATCCCCTCTGATTATTTATCATTATACTTTCCTGTTGTCTTAACAAATCTGAGAGGTGTGTAGTGATACCTCAGAATTGTCTTAATTTGCATTTCTCTAGTCAATAGTGATTTAGGGCATTTTTTCTTATGATTAGAAATTGCTTTAATTTCTTTGTCTAAAAATTATCAGTTCGTATCCTTTTATTGAGGTGTGAGAATTGAGAGTTAAGAGATCCCCAGACAGCAATGGGATCCCCTTTGACCAGTCACAGGTTTTGTGAAAGAATTTGCAAACTCCAATGAATATAGGCGAGGGGTTTGTGGCAAGAATGGGTTTATTTACTCTAAGAAAACAACTTTCTTAGTGGCAAAATCCTGCTAGGATAATTCTTGCAAAGGTTTGTCAAAGATGGATTTACACTGAGAAGAATTTACTTCTCAGTGGGCTTTCCTGATAAGGATCCAAACTTCAAAACATCTCATAAAGACTAGGTGACATTCTCAGGATGATGCTCAGAGGTCTTCTACAATCCCTTTACTTTCTTCATAGATTAAGTTTTTATTATTGTTTGTCCTTTGTTTTCAGAGGACCATGATATCAGGGAGGAGATGCCATGCCATATAAGTGAGTTGGATTAATTGAGGCAGGACTGTGCAAAGTCACAGCCTCACTTTTTCCTTCAGAGTCCTCTGGGTTCAGTGGCAAAATGTAGATCAGGAAGACTGGAGCTGGATCTAGACATAGGAGAGATGAAGGGTAGGAGAGAAAAGGAAAAAGGAAGGGAGAAACTTATTTTGCTAAAAACTCAAAACAGCTCATAAAGACTAGGTGACATTCTCAGCATGATGCTCAGAGGTCTTCTACAATCCCTTTACTTTCTTCCCTTCTAATCTTGGCTGCATTGGTTTTGTTTGTACAAAACATTTTTAATTTAATATAATCCAAATTATCCATTTTGTATTTCATAATGTTCTCTAATTCTTCTTTGGCCGTAAATTCCTTCTTTCTCCACAAATCTAAGAGGTAGACTATCCCTTGTTCTCCTAATTTGCTTATAATATTACTCTTTATGTCTAAATTATGAACTCTCTTTCTTCTTATAAATTGCTAAATCTTCCTTTTGAAAATTAGCCTCTTGACCTGATATTTGTGGAAATATGTGTAGAAGAATTGCACTTGTTTAACATATATTGGATTACTTGCCATCTAGAGCAAGGGGTGGGGGAAGGGAAGGAAAAAATTTGGAACATAAAGTTTTGCAAGGATGAATGTTGAAAATTATCCATGCGTGTATTTTGAAAATAAAAAGCTTTGATTTAAAAAAAAAGAAGAAGAAGAAGAAGAAGAAAATTAGCTAGTTTTCAGCAGGCTTTGCCTCTTGATTTGGGATGGTCTAATACTCCAAATTTTTTTTTAGATACCTTATGATACCAGCCAAAAACTCAATATATTTTTTGGGTTCAGCTCCTGTACCCCAACATACCTGTCTTCCTGCATTTCCTCCAGCATTGCTTCCCATTCTCATTATTTGTCATCTTTGCTAGTTTGCTGGGTATGAGATGAAATCCCAGGATTTTTTGTTTTATTTTGAATTTCCCTTATTACTGATTTGGGTTTGCAGTTCTTTTGAGAATAGTTCACATCCTTTGACCACTTATCTTTGATGTGGAGCTGAAACTTGTAGGAGCCCTTCCTTGCTTCATTTGTCAATTATGGAGTAGAATTTTAATTGAATCCATCTTTTTTCTCATTTTCACACTAAAAAAGGCCAGATTCCTAGAACTGTCTTGTAAGCATATCTAAAGGCATACTCAACTCTTCCTATCCCATATTACTCCAACTCCCTTAGACATAGGCATGTGAGTTTGTTTTGGAAGAGAACTCTCCCTAACTTCTTAACTCTAGATCCTGCTTTTCCTTTCCCCCCAACCTTTAAAAGGCCCTTTTCAGCCCTCTAGGGGAGGGAGTTAGGGGAGAAGGAAGGGAGGGAGAAAAAAAATAGATAAAAAGCCCTTTTCACACATATCCCATTGCAAAAATGATTTATGATTTTGCCAGTGATGAGTCATTTCATGTCAATAAAGGACTCTTGTGATTATAATAATGCCTAATATGGATTTTTCATATTTCAAACCACACTTCTACGACCTACTTCTTCATGTGCACGTGCATGTACATGTATATGCTAACATTTAAATAGCTCTTAGTATCTGCTAAGGATTTTAAGTTATCTCATTTGATTCTCACAATAACCCTGGGAAGTAAGTACACTTATTAGCCTCATTTTACAGACAAAGATACTGAGCGAAAAGGTTATGTAATATGCCCAAGGTCATACAGTCAGACTTTGAACCCAGGTCTTCCTGATTCTAGGTCTGGCATACTATTAACTTAAACTATACCACTTAGCTACCCCAGATATAGATAGATTAGATTATATCGATAAATGTATATATGTGTGTGTGTGTGTATACATACATCCATATATATATATATATATATATATATATACATACATACACACACACACATATATATATATAATGTACATACATATGTGTATATATAGTGTTTATCTTGGATACTAAGCCTTTATCAGAGAAATTTGATACAAACTTTTTTCCCATTCAACTACTACCTTTTTAGATTCATGTTATCTATTTCATAAGTAGGTTCAAGTATTCTTTTTTTTATATTTTTTTGCAATTGAATTTATCTGTTACTTAGTTAAGAATGTCTCTCTTACCCATACTTAGTTTGGTTTACTATCAGTTTATTTATTTATAGTATGATTTTTGGTTCCATTTTGGATTTATTATGGAATATGACAGGTTATTGGTCTAGGCTTAATTTTTTTCCAAATTACTTTTCAATTTTCCCAGTAGTTTTTATCAAAATTAAGTAAAATTTCCTAAATAATTCATGTTTTCCAGTTTATTGAATACTGGGTTACTGAATTTTATCATTTCTGATTCTTTCTTGCCTAGTTTGTTTTACCTACCTATGTAAGTTTAAAAAAATTTACTATTGAGTTTCCTTGTATAGGGCTACCAAAATGTTCAGGTTGTGGGGTACAGATTCTTCTGTACCAGCCCACCAAAATGGTGGGGTATCGGGTGATAT
This sequence comes from Antechinus flavipes, assembly GCF_016432865.1. Taxonomy (NCBI): domain Eukaryota; kingdom Metazoa; phylum Chordata; class Mammalia; order Dasyuromorphia; family Dasyuridae; genus Antechinus; species Antechinus flavipes. Next base: position 138,641,404 of record NC_067403.1, read on the forward strand.
CCCAAACTAAATAGGGATTATGGGCCAGTGTCATGAGTCATCTCAAAAGAATTTGTAGGCTTAGACATCCTCCAAATCAAGGGGCAAAAATTTTATTCCTGTTTCAAATGGGCTAGATCTTTAAAGGTTTCTCCCCTTTACCCCTCCACCCCACCTCCACCCCCGAGGCAATTGGGGTTAAGTGACTTGCTCAGAGTCACACAGCTAGGAAGTGTTAAGTGTCTGAGGTCATATTTGAACTCAGGTCCTCTTGACTTCAGGGCTAGTGCTCTATCCATTATGCCATCTAGGTGCCTCTTTAAAGGATTTTTAGTAAAGAAAGGGGTTTTATCAATTGACAAGGGGAAGACTGCCTCCTCCTGGCAGTAACCAGGAGGAAAATGTCTTTAAGGGGGAAGACATTACTTGAAAACACTTTAAAGTATTCTATTGTTGAAATTAATTAACAGTCATTTTTTTTCTTCTGAAACTTTAAAATAATCAAGCAACAGTACTAGATAGTTCTTTTTAACCTAGAGGAAAAAAAAATTTCCACACAACTTTAATATGTCAGATTCAGCCAAAAGCAAGTTTTAATGGCTTTATAAACCTCCCAGAACAGAGGATTGTAATGGAATTGCTGAGTAAGCCTTAACTGTATCCGTGTAAGTATGCTATGTTTTTATAATATTAACCCTAAAACCAAAAGGGGAAATCTTAAATCATGATGGAGGCCAAAGGATTGAACACAAATAGTAACTTTTAATTTTAAAAATTCCTTCCTAGCCAAAGTATTTGCATAAGTAACCATCACAAATAATATCTTTATAGAAGAATCCATAATATTTTGAAAGTAAAGTTGTTTTAGGTCCCAGAATCCCTTCATTTTTTGTAATTATCGTCATTATTCTTTTTTGAAAACTCCTGAATTTTTCTATAAGAAACTTAGCATTATGATAAATCCAGTGATATTTATATAATTTTGATTTGATCCCTTTCCTGAAATTAGTTTTAATTTTAAATAGGAATATGAGACATAATAAACACAGAACTGATAAAATCAAAGCATGAGGAGGGTTTTGTAGGATGCATGAGATTGAGAGAAAAAGGATTAAAAAGTACATAGAATGCATATTAGCCAACAACCATAGTGTCTATGGCCAAGCACTTAACAGATTCCCTAATCATTGCTCTGCTACTGCCTTTTTTTTTTTTAAGGTGTGACTTCATTGTAGTGGGAGGGAATAGTAGTAGTACCATGTTTCCCCGATAATAAGACACTTGTCTTATTAAATTTTTTTGGACAGAAAAACACCAGAGGGCTTATTTTCAGGGGAGGGCTTATTTTAATGAACATTAATGAAGAAGAAAAGTTCTTCTTTTATCCTCCATCATGCCCCCTCACTCCCACTTCCATACCGGATTTTTATGTTGTCCTGCCTCAGCTCTCCTCCGTGGCACTGCTCTCAATGGCGCCAGCAAGCAAATCACTGAGGAAGAACAGGATGATGCGCTCACTGCTGCAGCTCTGATTGGATGCAGCTCGGAGCGCGGCGTGCGTTTCATCAGGGGGCTGGAGGTGGGGGAAGGGTGGGGGATGTGCATACAGAGGGTACTGTAATGTAGCGTGTAGCGCAGGGGATCACCTTCACTACAGTAGCAATCTCAATAGGGCTTATTTTCGGGGGAGGGCTTATTTTGGGGATAGGTGTTATTATCGGGGAAACATGGTAGGTAGGCAGTAGGGTAGGCTACTATGTGTCAAATACTGGGCTAAGCACTTTGTGAGTATTATCTCATTTAATCTTCCACACTACCATTGGATTTTATATTATTATATGACATTCTTGTTTTATTATTGAAGAAACTAGGGGAAACAAGAGTTAAGTACTTGCCCTGGATCACACAAATAATATTTGAGGCCAGATTTGAACTCAAGTCTTCCTTATTCGAGGCCTAGCTATCTCTTCACTGTGTCATCTAGCTGTCTCTGAGTATTCCTTTCACTCTTTGTATCATTGATTTTCTAATGGAAATCATTAGAGAAACAGAACTTATGATAAGGAATTTTGTTTATTTTGAATGAAAATCATCGGAGAACCAAAATTTAAGATAAGGAATTTTGTTGTAACAAGTCAGGGCTTTAAATTGAATAAAATCTATTCAAGAATAACCACATTAATTACTTGAATTTTGTATTTTTAAAAGCAGATTTGCCTCCTAAATATGTTTGATTTATGGTGATAATAGAATTAATGTGTATTCACTAAGCATAGGCAAAACCAATACTATATGACAGAGAAATGCAAATCTAGCACTAAGATATTTACAGTGCTCAACCCAGGGAGGTAAGAGATAGGGCCAGATTAGTAAGAGTTGACAGTAAAATACTTTTTTTCATGTTTTTGTCTTATTTAGTAATTGCAATGGCTGCTACTGTGAACTTGGAACTTGATCCTATTTTTTTGAAAGCACTGGGCTTCTTACATTCAAAGAGTAAGGATTCTGCTGAAAAACTAAAAGCTCTGTTGGATGAATCTTTGGCAAGAGGCATAGATTCAAATCACCGTCCATCACAGAAGGTATGTATATGAGTTAAATAATTAGAGGGATTTTGTACAATGGAAGTAAAGACAGAGGTAAATAGAGTAAAAGCTTGAGGTATCTAGTGATTATTCCTTTGCTAACATGATTATTTCTCACAGCATGAAGAAATTAGATCTCTTTACATTTAAACCTAAGTTGAATTGTTAGACAAATTTAGAAGGTAAAAAAAACCCATCATTCTCATATTAAATGTAAATGAGAAAAGCTCTCATTTATCTAACTTTTGCAATTTTATTTATTAGCATGTCTGACAAAAAAAAAGGTGTTTTTTTTTCCCCTCTGAATTATAAGAACTATATCTATCTATCTATCTATCTATCTATCTATATATATATATATATTTTTTTTTGCCTTCCTTACTCCTAAAAGCCTTAGTTTATGGAATTAAAAAATTAAACAAAATGAAAGGAAAAGAATTTTGTTAGATAATAAAAAGGGCTAGAATTAAGGAAAGATTGCCAGCATGTTAAGACCTAGAGGAGCTCAACTATCCCACTATACCCCACTAGAACTTCAGAAGAAACAATGGTACAGAAAACCAAAGAGAAATAGTTGTAATCCAATATGTCCAATTTATTTAGAAATGGATTGCTAGAATCCTGTGGATGGTGTGAACAGAGATACCCAGGGAGGCAAGAGATAGGGTCAGATCAATGAATGCCTAAGCAAGAGGGCCCCCAGAACAGGCAGCCCACACAAAACCGCAGATATAGCCACAACAGAAGCTAGAACTCTGGAAGCAAAGCACTCAAGGTCTTTCAGGAACACAAGCCACAGTGTATGTTTAGGTCCTCATAGACTCAGAGCAAAAGGCAGAGCCAACTCTTGATTCAGAACTGTACAAGAGTAAGGACATAGAAGTAGTCACACCTATAGCTTATGGAGATTGACAAAACCTTGGAATTCTTGAAGAATACAAGGCCTTGTCTTAGCCTCCTTAGTAAGGACCAAACAAGGCCTGTTCACTCCACCCAAAAATATGGGATGGAACAAAATTGGACCTAGTTTAAAAAAAAACACAATCTAGAAATTGAAGCTGGAAATATGGGTAAATGGAGGAAAATGACAGAGGGAAGAAATATTGTGTGGATAGAGAAAACCAGCCTCAGAGAAATATATTGCTCTGTCCACAGACCTGCAAAAATGATATGAATAAAATGCAACATTAAAGGAGATAACAGCCAAAGGGGAAAGAACAAGAAGGAAAATAAATAGCTACAGTTAGTGGCAAATCTTATCCAGGAAATGAACTTACTGAAAATTAAAATGGTCCAAACAGAAAACCCTAATTCCTTGAATGAGTAAGAAATATTTCAGATGAAATCAAAAGATTAAAGAACAGAAGAAAATGTTTAAAATTTATAATACCGAAAAACACCAACCTAAAATAACAGGTCTCGAGAGAATCTAAGAATCATTAGGCTACTTGAAAACTGTGACCAAAACAGAAAAGCCTGAATCCCATAGTTCAAGAAATTATAAACAAAAATACCCAGATCTATTAGAAACAGAGGACAAAATGAAAATAAATGACCATGGTCATTTACAAAAAGCACACTAGAAACAAAAAGATTCACACTGAGTTAAAATAAGGGCTTGGATCAAAATCTATCATGCGTCAGCTGAATGCACAAAAGCAGATTTAACAGTTGTGCTTTTAGGTAAGGCAATAGTAAAAAGAGAGACAAGATAGAAGAAACAAACAGGGAATCTAAAGCCCCATGGATATCAATAATGTCATACCATATACCATAGCATACTTAAAGGACAAGTTAATTGGATTTCAGGAAAATAATGAAACTATGTTAGTTGGGGCCTTCAGTATATTCCTTTTGTATCTAGACAAGTCAAATCAAAAGTTTTTTTTTTTTTTAATTAAGAACTTCAAACTTAGAAATGTTAAGGATGATAAGTTTGGCAATTGCTGAAAACAAAAAAATACTTCATATATTTCTCAGCTCTATGTGGAACCTTTACAAAAATTAATCATGTTTTGTGGCAGAAAAGCTTTACAAGTAAATGCAAGAAAGCCAAAATACTAAACATATCTTTTACTGCTCAGAATGCAATAAAAATTATATTTAATAAAGGCCTATGTTGAAAGGATTTAGAATTAATTACATGCTAAATAATGGCATTCTAAAAAATGGTGGGTCAATAAGTTATAAATAGAAGGTTTTATGAAAGAAAATGACAACAATGTTTCATTAAAAAAAATAGAAAAGCAACAAATTTAAAATCTCAGCTAAATGTCAAAGTGAAAGTTCAAACAGATCGAACAAAAGACTTAACAAAATTAAAAACTTATTGAATTCAAAAATAAAATTAGGGTTCTTTTTAATTTTACAAAATAAAGAATTAGTCTCATAAAAAAAGGAAAACCAAATTGTATGAAAAATGAGAATTCATAACCATTAAAAGTGAAATTAAATTATCAGCAATTATTTTGCCCAATTATAATGCAATGTATTCTTCCAAATTTTGTATGATACAAACATGGTCTCAATATTAAAACCAAGGAGAAACAAAGGAAAGAATATAGTATGCCAATATCCCTAATGAACATTTATGTAAAAATAGTAAATAAAATATTAACAAAGAGGTAAAAATAGCATGTTAAAATGATTACATTCTATTACTTTGCTGGCTTTATACCTTCATTGCACAGAATTTAATAAAATATGTTAATGGCAAAATAAGAATCATGATTATATATGTTGTTCAGTCATTTCAGCCAAGTTCGACTCTTCAAGATTTTCTTGGCAAAGATACTGGTGTTATTTGTCATTTCCTTTTCCAGCTGATTTTGCAGATGGCAAAACTGAGGCAAACAAGGTTAAGTGACTTGTGTAGGGTCACACAGATAGTTTCTGAGGCAGGATTTAAATTCAGGTTTTCCTGATTCGAGGCTTAGCACTCTATTGTACAAACTGGCTACCCTGGATTATTTAATGATGTGCTAAAAAAATTACTTGACTAGATAAAATGTTTGTTTCCTTTTGAAACCCTGGAAAACAAAAGAATAAAAACAGCAAAGAGCATCTATCCAAAATCAAGTCAATGGGGAAAGACAGAGGTTGTCCTTTATTACCATTTTTGTTTATCATAGTGTCAAAAATATTAACTATAATAGTAAGATAGAAAAAAGAAGTTCAGAGAATAAATATATTAGCAGACTAGTACCATCACTTTTTCTATACATTTGTGATCTATTAATAGAACCCCAAAGAATCAGCTAAAATTAATATAAACAAATTTAGCAATGGTGTAGGATATAAAATAAATCCATATAAATAAACAGCATTTCTGTATATTCTCATCAGATCAAACAGGAAGAGAAAGAACCATTCTTTTCAGAATAATCTTGTTATGGTTTGGCACATACAAAAATACACACAAATATTTTAGGATCCATTGATCAAAACATAACATATGAATATAACTATCAAACACTATAAAGAAATAGACATAAAATTAGAAAAATGGTGATTGTTTATGGGTGACCATGCAAATATATTTAAGACAGTACTATTTAGATTGATATGTTTATTCAGCGTCATAAACTACCAAAAGAATCACTTAATAGTGATAGGGAAAGAAAAGTGAAATTCATCTGGTTGAACAAGATAAAGAATCTCAAGGTTAATTATAAAAAATATTGGTCAGAAAATGAGCCTAGTAATATCAGACAGAGCTCAGTTTGCACAATAAAGCAATAATCCTCAAAATGAGTTAGTGTTGATTAAAAAATAGAAGTCTCTCATTGGAACAGATTAGCAATAAAGTACTCACTACTTGACAAAAACTTCCAAGAAAGCATTCTGGCAGAAAATAGGGGGATAGCTTAGTACTTTATACTACTTTTTACTACATATATATATATGTAGATCAGCATTTCCTACTATATAAGCTCTAAACACATACGATTCTCTCTCCTAGGGCCCCTTCTTTTTCCCTCTCTTTTGTCTTGATTGGTGATCTCATCAGTTCCTATAAGTTCAACTATCATCTCAGTACTGGTGATAGTCAGATCAGTTCTGAAGTCTCTGCTGAAATATGGTTGGCCATCTACACCTGCCTCATGGGCATATCAGACAGGCCTTTCAAATCCAGTATGTCCAAAATGGAATCTCCCTATTATTGGTGAAGGTGCCATGATTCTCCCAGTCACATAGGCACAAAACTTCGATGTTATCCTTAGCTTCTCAGTTTTACTCTACATCCATTGCCATTGAGAACTAAATCTTTGTCGTAGGTTTCACTGATGAAGGTTTCATATCTATGTTTTATAAAAACTGCTTCATATTTATAAGGAAAAGAGCTATCCCTCAATTGGTAAATAGTCGAAAGATATGAAGAGCTAGTTTTCAGAGGAAGAAAACAAGCTATCATCAACTATGTGAACAAGTTCTGCAAATCACAAAAAATAAGAGAAATTAAAATTAAAGTGACACTCATCAGATAGGCAAAGATAAAAAAGAAAATGACATTTGTTGGAAGAATTGAAAGAAAAGAGTCATACTGTTGCACAGTTGGTAAAACTGATTTGCTCCAGCCATTTGAAGATTTTCAATTTGAAGTTTTCAAATTCAAAAAGAAATTTGAAACTACATGTACTCGCCCTCAAAGTCACTAAACTATGATAATAGTTTTACCATGATTATTACTGTTGATTATTGTCATAATCACAGTTAGGCCTATGTATCATTTATTTATCACTTGCTATTTGCCAGATACGTGCTAAATGCTTTACAATTATTATCTCAATTTGATCCTCTTAAAATTTTCAGAGTTAGTTGCTATCATTGTCCTTATTTTACAAATGAGAGAGCTGAGGCAGAGAAAGATTAAACTGACTTGACCAGAGTCACACGGCTATTAAGCATCTGATGCTATATTTGAATTTGAGCCTTCCATGTAAAGGGCTGAAACTCAGTAGATGCACTGGAATCAGAAAACCGAGTACTTAAGGCTAATTACTTATTGGACAATATTCTATTAGCATATGCTTGGAAAATGACCCTTCCCACTATTCTGTGCTGGCTCCATCTTTTGGTGTATACAGAAAATTGTAAGAGGGATTGGGGGGTGGAATAAGACAAGCCAGAGTCACTTTGGCTATGGATGAGTACGAGAGAGGTCATGAAAAGCTTGCATCCATTCCTTTCACTTCTCCCTGTAAAGACCAAGAACAAAGACCTAGGACTTTTGCTAATCCTGACTCCGGCTGATTCTAAGGCAACCAAGGTGCTAATTCGGTCTTCATATTCCAGACTCTAGGCCTAGTGCTTTATCCCTCTGAATCATTTCATTGCCTTGTAAGTCTTTTTGTGTAGCAATGGATGGAGCATCACCTCACTGCCCCAATAAAAAAAAACTTGAAAAGACTTAACAGCATGTGGGGCAGCTTAGTGGTATAATGGATAGAGTATTGGGCCTGAAATCAGAAAGATTTGTCTTCCCAAGTTCAGATCTGGCCTCAGACACTTACACAAGTGTTTTTCACTTACTTTCACTTTACACACAAGTGTAACACAAGTTACACAATTTTCTGTGACCTAGGCTTAATTATATTTGCCTCAGTTTCTTCAAATGTAAAATAAGATGAAGAAGGAACTTCAAACCACTTTAGTAGGTTTGCCATGAAATCTCCAAATGGTATCATGAGGACTCTGAAATGATTGAACAACAATTTCTTATGATTGCAATGACTACCGTGATTACCAAAACCTGATATTTGTAAGAAGTCAAGCCATTTTCTGATTGATAAATGGTCAAAGGATTTGAACAGACAATTTTTGGATGAAGAAATTGAAACTATTTGTAGTCATATGAAAAGGTGTTCCAAATTGTAGTGTTCTTTGTGGTTTTCTGGAGGCCTCTGGGCAGCCTTCCTTTCAGCAGAATAATCAGCACAAGAATAGCCAGATGGTAAAGTCCAAAGACTTTATTTTCTCCTTCACAATCTAGTTTCCTTGCCTGGGGCCTAGGCTAGCTTTCTTGAGAGTCTTTCAGACCAGCCTTGATCTCAGTGGGGGAAGTGCAGGCCAGATACCATGAGGCTGATGAAGATGGAATGAATCTGAGTCTAAGGCCTTATGCTTCAGCCTCCAGCCACCACAAAGGTGGATGATGGAATGAAAGTGTCTCTGCATCCCTTGGTCCCCCAGGATCCTGACTGAAGGTGGAATCGAATCTCGTCCAGTTCTTGCTGGCTGTTATGTACTCCATTTTTATAGGTGTGAATCTTGTAGAACTATATTAAATACTAAGCGCATGTACTGAACTAGAGAACTATTAAGCACCATGCTAAACTAGATAACCATTGTTTTTATCAATTCCACTGATGTAACACCTTGTAAGAATCCTTGTTTCAGAGTTCTGGCCCATAACACCAAATCGTTGTTGGTTAGAGAAATGCAAATTAAGACAGTTCTGAGATACCACCTGTCAGATTGGCTAAGATGACAGGAAAAGATAATGACGAATGTTGGAGGAGATATGGGAAAAAACTAGGACACTGATGTATTGTTGATGGAGTTGTGAATGGATCCAACCATTCTGGAGAGCAATTTGGAACTATACTAAAAAAGTTATCAAACTGTCCATGCCCTTTGATCCAGCAGTGTTACTACTGGGCTTATATCCCAAAGAGATGTTAAAGAAGGGAAAGGGACCCATATGTGCAGAAATGTTTGCCCTTTTTGTAGTGGCTAGAAACTGGAAACTGAAGGGATGCTCACTAGTTGGAGAATGGCTGAATAAATTGTGATAGATGAATGTTATGGAATATTATTGTTCTATAAGAAATGACCAGCAGGATGAATACGGAGAGGCTTGGAGAGACATACATGAACTGATGCTAAGTAAAATGAGCAAAATCAGGAGATCATTATATACTTCAACAACAATACTACATGATGATCAATTCTGATGGACGTATCTCTCTTCAACAATGAGAGGATTCAAATCAGTTCCAATTGATCTGTAATGAACAGAACCAGCTACACCCAGAGAAAGAACACTGGGAAATGAGTATGGGCCACAACATAACATTTCCACTCTTTCTGTTATTTGTTTTGTTTTTTCCTTCTCAGGCTATTTTTATCTTCTTTCAAAATCTGATTTTTCTTGTGCAACAAGATAATTCTATAAATATGTGTACATATATTGTATTTAACATATCTAACATGTATGGGACTACTTGCCATCTAGTGGAGGAGGTAGAGGGAGGAGGGGAAAAATTGAAACAGAAGTTTTTGCAAGGGTCAATGTTGAAAAATTGCCCATGCATATGTTTTGTATATAAAAAACTATAATTTTTTTTTTTTTAAAGTATCTACCATGTGCTAGGCACTGGAGATACAAAGAAAGATTAAAAAAAAAAAAAAAAAAGACATCCTGCCCACCTCTTGGCAGAAAGATGTTAGACTCAAGATATAGAATAAGATAAATTAAACATTTTCAGACAGGTTCTGTATGAAAATATTTTTCCTTACTATGCATATTTGTTACAAGGGTATTTTCTTTCCTCCCCTCCTCCCCCAATGGAGAGGATTGAAGGAAGCGAGAGGACTGGGCTAGAGTAGAAAAATAAAGAAAAAATGTCAGTGAAGTGCCTTTTTAAAATAAAAGCATATAAGAAAAAGAAGAAAGAAAATGATGTTGGAAGTTGGAGTTGATTTTATTATTGTTACATTTGAAAGAAGAAATATGCAGTTTCATGTATGATCTTTTTATTGTTGTTATTCTACTGTGTATGTGGAAATGCCCCTTTTATTTAGTGTCTAAGTTCAGGATAAAAAAATTTGCAAACACAAAAATAGACAGTATTCATAAACAATCGTCAAGACAATTTGAATTAAAGATGAACCCTCAAAACTTTGTAGCTTTTGCTACCAAACATTGCCAGAGTTGGTATCAGCATTTCATTTCTAGGCTTTCCTCAGTGACCCTCTGGAGTGCTCCTGTCACCTCATCCTCTTCCAGCTTTTGCTTTTTGTTGGACTTGATTTTGGAGAATCATCCTAGCATGAGTTTGATGGACAAAATATGAGGAAGACAGAGTTGTATGGTAGAATAATCTGTTATTGAACCTGAGTCAAAATTGTCAGAGCCAAGCTATTGTTCTTTCCCCTTTAACCTATCTCAGAGACTTAATTTTACTGCTACCCTTTTCTTTTTTTGTTTTCAATGATAACCTCTGCCCAGTGACTCCTGTTGAGGAGAGTTGAGCTCAAGTAAAACTTTTATACAAAACAAGCTTTATTAACAGCAGTTGTTCACTTTGCTAATTTGACCAGTTGAAAAAAAAATTGTTTTGTGTTCAAAAGATACTCAAAAGGATTCATTTAATTATAGTTCTCAGCTATAATTCCCATCACTATAACTTTATAAACTAGATGACTTGCCCTGGGATCGATGCCTTGTACTTAATTTCTTTTCTTGATTTAAAAGTTGAAACAGGAAGTAAAGCTTTGGGCTTAACAATGATTATATGTGAAAAGTACATGAATTTCTGAAATGTTATCTATGGAGCCAGAGAATTATAAAGGAATATTGCAGGATGTTCACTTTATAGGAAATACTGGAGGTTTACATCTGCCAGTTAATCAAATAAAATTCCATTAAGTAAAATATATTGACATATTTTCAATATGCCATGCAACAGGAAGCCTTGGAATAGAACTTTATTTTGAAGAAAATAAAAAATATATAAGTTCAGTGACATGTCATTTAATCACTTTAAAAAAACAAAAAGACTGACAAATACTTCTTTGCTCCAAAATTTATTTTTTCACCTTTTCAATTGGTAGAGTCACTTTTTGCTGAAGTCTGAATGGATTAGGATGGTTGTAAATGATGAGCAGGAGGATATAATAGTTCATTTTTTTTTTGTTTAGTATTTTCCCCTAGTTACAAATAACAATTTTTAGCATTCATTTTTTTTTAAAAATTTGAGTTCCAAAATAATCTTTTTTAATCCCCACCCCCCACCCTCACTGAGAAGGCAAACAATTTGATATATCTTATACATGTGTATCATGCACAACATATTTCCATGTTAGCCAGACTATGAAAGAAAATACAGAAAAATAAAGAAAAGATGTATTTTAATCTACATTCAGTTGCATCTCTATCAGTTATTTCTTTAGAGGTGAATAGCAGTTTTCATCTTAAGTTCTTTAGAATTGTCTCAGATCATTGTATTGCTGAGAGTAGCTAAATAATTTACAGATCATCATCTTGTATTGCTGTAGCTGTGTACACTGTTCTCCTTTTCTTGTTTATTTCACTTTGCATCAGTTTATGAAAGCTTTTCCAAGTTTTTCTGATAGCATCTAGCTTGTCACTTATTATAGCGCAATAGCATTCCATCACAATCATATACAGCAACTTATTCAGCCATTCTCCAATTCATAAGCATCCCTTCAATTTCACCTTCTTTACCACCACTAAAAGAGCTACTAGCAATATTTTGGTCCTTTTATTTTATCTCAGATACTTTTCTTATGACTTTTACCTGCTTCTATCTGCCCTCCCTTTTATCAGTGTCTCTCCTTCCCTCCTACTTATGGGTGCATGTCATTCTTCTTTTGAGCCAATTCCAGTGAGAGTAAAGTTTAATGAATGTCCTCTCCTCACACACTGCTGCTTTCATCTTCCCATCCACTGCTTTTTCATATGAAATAAATTTATTTTACTTCTCCCTTTCCACTTCTTCTAGTGCATTCCTCTCTCATCCTCTCCACCCTCCCATCTATCAGTGTACTTTCTCCCCATCGCCCAGTTCCTCTTTCCTTCTTAATTTTCTTATGGTAAAATAGATTTCTATACTCAATTATGTATATGCTATTTCCTCTTTGAGCTAATTCCAATGAGAATTCATGTATCCCTCTCTTCCCCACTACCTCCCTCTTCCCTTCTACTGTAAAAGCTCTTTTACGCCTTTTCTTTTTTTATGTGTGGTACTTTACCCCATTCTACTTTTCCCTTTCGCCCAGTGTATTCCTCTTTCTTAGTTTTTAGTTATATATATTTTTAGATAGTCTTCCCATCATATTTAACTCACATCTACTCTAAGTGTACTCCTAACTGTCCCAAGAATGATAAAGTTTTAAGTGTTACAAGTATCATTTTCACATGCAGAAATGCAAAGTTTATCCTTCTTGAATCTCTTATATTTCTCTTTCTTATTGACCTTTTTATGCTTTTTTTGCATCATGTATTTGAAAGACACATTATGTCTTTAGTTCCATGCTTTTCATCAGGAATGCTCGAAAATCCTCTATTTCATTTAATATCCATTCTTTTCCTCATCTATTATACTTAGTTTTGTTAGATGGATACATAGTTTTGCTAAGTGAGTGATTCTTGATCGTAATCTAGCTCTTTTATCCCCTGAAATATCATATTCCAAGACTTCCAGTCCTTTAATTTAAAGCTGCTAACTCTTATGTTATCTTGACTGTGCCTCCACAGTATTTAAATTGTGTTTTTTTTCCTGACTTTGAAATATTTTCTACTTGATTTGAGAGCTCTGGAATTTCAGTCAAATACCAATCCTAGTTTTCCTTTTGGAATCTCTTTCAGAAGGTGATCAGTGGAATCTTTTCATTTCTGTTTCACCTTCTAATTCTAGAATATCAAGTTTTCCTTGATAATCTCTTGAAAGATGTTATCTAGACTCTTTTTCATCATAACTTCCAGGCTAATTTGTTATTTCATATTTTCTTCTATTTTTTTATTCTTTTGATTTTTTTTTGTTTGTTTCTTAATATTCCATGAACTCATTATTCTTCCATTGCCCAATTCTAATTTTTAAGGAATTATTTTCTTCGTGAGCTTTTTTAACTCCTATTCTATTTGGATAATTCTACTTTCTTAAGTTTTTTTTTTTATTTCAGTGAATTTTGCACTTTTTCCATTTGGCTAATTTTGCTTTTTGTTGCTTTTTTTTGTGCTTTTTTTTTTTTTTTTTTAACTATTTGGCCCAGTCCTTTTTTAAGCTGTTATTTTCTTAAGTATTTTTTTGTGTCTCTTTTACTAAGCTATTGACTTTTTTTCATGATTTTCTTGTATCAATCTCATTTCTCCTCCCAATTTTTCCTCTACCTCTCTTAATTATTCTTAAAATTCTGTGGTCTCTCTGGATTTCTTTTTGGGCCTGAGACCAATCCACATTTTTCTTTGAAGCTTTGGATACAATAATTTTTGACTTGACTTCTGAATTTGTATTTTGGTCTTCTCTATCAGCATAGTGATTTTTATGGTCAGAGTCTTTTTCTGCTTTTTAGTTCATTTTCTTAGTCTATTTCTTGATTTTTAACTCTGTTAAATTGGGATTCAGGTTCCAAGGTGGAAAGGGTACTGTACCAAGCTTCAGTTTTTTTTTTTTGTGTTCAGAGATAATTCTAGGGGCTTGAAAGTTTTCAGGTCTAAGAAAGGTTTCAGAACTAAGGAAAGATATGCTTACTTCTCTCCTGGCCTGTGTTCTGGTTTGTGATTGACCACAAGCACTTTCTTCCAGCCTGGAATTGTGACCAATGTCCCAGCTCCCCCATAGTTGAAAGCTCTGGTTTGCTGGTGCTCCTCTTCTTCTTGAGTCTGAATCTTAGATCCAAGTATGGGCAATGTGATGATATCCATTACCTGGTGCCAGCAAAGAGACCTCTGTTCTCCTGCTAACCAGTTATCTGGCTTCCATGGGCAGAGGTATTTGGAGCCATCATTGCCACCATTGTTTCAGTTACCCGGAAGGCCTGCTGATTTTCTGGGGCATGTCTTGCACTAGACTGTTATCCACTCTTATTCCAATACAACAAACCTTTCTTGCTGACCTTCTAAGTTGTTTTGGGCTGAAAATTTGTTTCACACCATCCTTCTGTGGGTCCTGTCATTTCAAAATTTGTTTTAAGACATTTAAAACAGTTAAGTTCTATATAAAGGTAAATAACATGTCCCTAGTTACATAACATAGAAAAAAAAATCTGTCATTTGTTTTCAGAAATATCATGTGAAAATCTTTTAATATAAAGATAAGAAAGAAGAATTTTTGAGGTACTTGTGAGACAAGGAGATTTCTTTTGAACCTTAACCAAAAATTTTCATGAAATATCAATTTTGTGACTTTCTTTCCTTGCTACCTGGTATTTCTAATGTAATGAGTTTTGTAGTTGCAAGATTTGCTCAGCTATATGACCTGTAAAAAGTTATAACATACTCAGTTATATGCTGTTTGTTTTTATTTTTACCATTTAGGAAGTGGAACCTCCCAAAGTGTCAGGTTCGAAAGCAATTTCCATTAAGCAGGAACCTAAAACTTCTTCCAGTCTTCCTTCTGGTAGTAATAATGGCAAACCTGTCACAACAGAAAAGGTGAAGAAAGAAATTGAAAAGAGGCCTGCTGATAAAGTAAGAGGTTTTTTATTACATTTTGTTAACTAAATATAGGAATTAGAACTACATGAATTATCTAAGTAGGAAATCTCTTTTATACTTCTTTTGTACCCTACTAATGCACAATGCAGTCACATTGTATATTAGATACTCAGTAAATAATTCTTTATTGGTATGTTGAGATTTTGATTAAAGAGCACAGTTTTAGAAAATTCTTATTCAACCTTTTACAACTTCACCAACAAAAATTTGAGTTCTAGGCGATGTGAGGATTAAGGAGTAGAATTTTAATGTTGAGAAGTGTGCAATTTAGTTAAAGGGCTAGCTTTGGAGTCAGAAAAATCTTGCTTCACACCCTGCCTGTGACAAATACTGTCTCTTTTACCATGGAAAAACTACTTAATCTCTTTAGCAAATATAAGAATGTTACAGAATATATAGTTACCATTCTGTATTGGTATAGGTATTTTCTTCAACAGAAGCTCTTTATTCTGAAAAAGGTATAAGTGTAATTCACCCCCTCCCCAAACAACAACAATATAAACTTGTCAGATGCTATTCCTGAATTAAAAAGGGTATTTACTATTTTAGAGAGGAAAGATTTATCCATGCACATACATATTACAGATATCCAAATTGGTGTGCATAATGACTTCCATTTATAAAATTAAGTGTGTCATCATGGCTCAGGTAAATGGGCTTTTCCTTTCAATATCATCACCTTGGAAGTTGACTTCTCTTTAGAAATTGTTTTTAGAACCTACAGTATGTGTTCTTGAGTATCCTCAAGTGTAACAAAGCTTGGTTCTTTCATTCTTTCATTACCCACATGATTATTAAGTACCTACTGTGAGCTAAGCTCTGGGAATCCAAAAATAAAATTCAACCCAGACTCACCTTCACAGAATTTAACAATATAATAGGAGGGATAAGACACATGTATCAATAAAGAAGATAGAGCTGAAGGGATATTTCAACAAAATATTATAAAAAGTAGATCATTTTCAGCTGGGGAGATCAGAGAAGGTGAGGGAGGTAGCATCTAAGCTAAGTCTGGAATGAAGAGAAGGATTTTGAAGACAAATGTGGAAAGAATATATTATCACCTTTTGTGATATATCGATGTCAGAATGCATAAATATAGTATAATATCAGGAAACAGCCAGCAAGGTGATATAGCTGGTATATTGAAGTCATACAAAGAAAAACAGTGAAATAAGTCATGAAAATTAAGCTGGAGTCAATAGTAGAGCTCCTTAAAGAATATATTTGATTTTTGGAAATTGATAAAAATCATTTGTATTCAAATGTAATCACTAAAATGGGTGAATTTATATGGATTTGATCAATAGCTATTTCATAAATAGTACATGAAGAACTAGAAAATTGTCATGTGAAAGAAACTGATCAAAGGGTCATATATGGTTCACTCCTTTTGCCTTCATTTAATGTTTCTCATTCAGAATAAGCCTAATTGTGACTATTAAAGCAACATTTTCACTCATCATTTTGACAAGTTGACTTTGTTTTTCAAGGATTTTACAATTTTCTGTCATATTTTGAGATTTTATCCCTGGGTCATCTAAGAAGTACCATTCTTTATGACTACTTACTGTTTTCTTCAGAAATGTCCCTTTTTTTCTAGCTTGACTTAAAAAATGAAAGCAAATGTCAGTTCCAAATATTCCTGTTTATCATTCAAAATGTGTGGTACAGCTTTGTGGAATTTTGCTTATGTTCATGTTTTCTTTCACATGAGTGATTATTTAAAATATAGCTGACCCTATAGTAAATAGCCTTCATGAGGAAAACAAATATGTGGGCTTTTAGTTGGACCTTTGACCATCTCATGTGTCATACCATTTGTACCTTTAACTTTTTATCATCAAGAAACTCTTGTTCTAAAATTTTTTAAATCCCTTTAATACATATTTTTAATGTGTCATTTACAGTTTAATTATACACAATTTTTCATTAATATTTTGCTCTAAAATCAGGAATTCTTAACTTTTTTTTTTTAATATCATGGATCCCATCAAGCAGTCTGGAAGCCTATGCTTTGGATTCCTTCTCAGGATATTTTAATTAATTTTAAGTTTAATTTTACAAATAATCATATAGGATTAGAATTCATTTTCAAATAATTTTAGTTTGAGATTATACAAAATAAAATATGTAATGTTTTTTCCCATCATAGTTTATGAACTCCCTGAAAATTATATGCAGACCCCAGGTTAAGAACCTTTCTTCTAAATAATGGTTACTCATATATGTACTCACACAAAAAAAAAATACCCTAAGACTCACTAGCCCAGCTTAAGTAGCCCTACTACAAATTGAAAAAATTGTAACATAATTCTCCTTTGATTATTTCAAATGTTTTGTTCATTATTCCATAAGCCACACAAGAAAATTAGGCTCCTTACTTTGTAATCGCCATGTAAATGATAGTCCCGTGATTTGATATATAGTAAGATAGTTAGGGAGGTGATAACAGTACTATGAGGAAAACCCAGAGTGACCTCAAAGTAAAGTAAAATTAGTCATAAAATATCCATTAGAGGGGACCTCCTTCTAAGCTAGAATTCCTTCTACATAATACCTGACAAATGGCCATCTAGCTTCTTGCTTGAAACCTATATCCTAAGGCATCACATTCTACTATTTCCCAACATCAAGTTTAAATCTCACTTTACTTCCACTCATTGATCTTAGTTTGCTTACTGGGACAAGTCTAATTCCTGTTCTGTATGACAGTTCAATATATAAAAAGGTTTTTCAAGGTGTAAACATTTCTACTTTCTTCAGCTCAAATAATATAATTTCAAAAGTCCTTCACCATTTTAGATACTTTATTTTAATTATTCTCAAACTTATTAGTGTCTAGTTTCAAATGTGACATTAATTAGAAAGAGCATCAAGAGGAGAAAATACCAAATAGTATTACATACAGAAAACTGTAGAATCTCTGCATGTGACTCAGGATAGGTTTTTGAAAAGAAAGTAATCTAAATTAAATTAATTAAGATAAAGTGTTGGTGGCAATTAACTTATTACTAAGAAAGATTAAGGAGCCACAGAATTTTTAGGGTTAGAAAGGACTTCAATGGCTACCTAGCCTATGTAAAAAAGAATCTCCCCTCAAAGATGACTGACAAGTCATTAAACAAGTCAGTTTAATCTCTGCTTAAAGATCTTCACTATAGGGGAACCTACTACTTCTCATATTACTCTTTCCTACTTTTGGATCTCTCTAACTGTTAGGAAGTTTTTTCAGACATAAAGCCAAAATTACTTTTTTTTGTGCTTTCTATCCATTGTTCTTGGTTTGGCTTTTGAGGCCAAACAGAAAGTAATTTTTCTTCTGAAAGGCACTTCTTCAAAAACTTAAAGATAATTGATATATCTCCCCTGAGGCTTCTCTTCCCCATGATAAACAATCCTTGAGGGCAGTAGTTGCCAATGCACTCTTCTTGATGTTTTCCAATTTATTGTTGTCCTTCCTAAATAATGGTGAGTGGAAAACATTGAATATTGTAAATAACTAAATGAAATTATTTGTTGAATGAAATTTATGAAGGTGCTGCCTGAGCAGGGAGGGGAAGAATTTTGTTAATAATAATTTAGGAGCCAATTCTTTTACCATATAGAAAACCAAGAAAACATGGAAAATCCATTAGTCACATGGTAATCAAATTCAAAGGATGAAAAGATACTAAAAAATAGAGGCCATATGCTTACTTTTGTTCATCTGATCTGTAGAAAAAACAACTATAAAAGAATCATACTAAAATGTTTTGATTTTGCAAAATGTTCTCCTATAGTAATCTTTAACTGATTGAAAAAAATTATTTTTAAACCATCTCCCAAGTTTCCAATAACCATATATAAAGCACTGTATATTCCAGCTACTCTTATTTTTTAAATTTCTGTTTGTACTGTCATTTTTGATATGTTTTTTAGTATTTTGTAATTACTTCTGCCATAATTACTTGCTTATCAGAACATTAATATCTTTTGATTTTCATTGCATGTGCACGTTCGTGATGTGTATACTTGTGTTCTTTTTAACAGATGAAGGTTGACAGCAGTGAAGGAATTGATGTTCCAAAGAAACCCAGATTAGAGAAGCAAGAGTCTCGTTCTTCTCCTATCACAGTCCAAACCAGCAAGGACTTAGCTATGCCTGACCTTTCCAGTTTTGATGAGACCAGTGCTGATGACTTTGCTATGGAAATGGGTTTGGCTTGTGTTGTTTGTAGGTAAGTAGTAACTAGTCAAAGAGACAGAGAGGTAGAGAGATGAGGGGAAGGAAAAATAAATTGGTTTTTGCTTTATGTGAATTCCATATACTTTGTAAAAAATCAGCAGCCAAATATTATATTATTTTATTCTTTTGATGACTTCTTTTTATCCCTGATTATGTATTATGATTCAGTGGAAAGATGACGGGCCTAAGACCCAGGAGGGACTGGCTCACTTTGTGAGCAAAGGTAAAATATTCAAACTAAGCTTCAGTTTTCTCTTCTTTAAAATGCAGAAATTCTTGCTAATTCTCTGTACCTCCCAGGGTTGTTATGAGGAAAGCATTTTAAAGCATTATATAAATGGGAACTGTTTCTATATTATCTCTAAGTTTCCTTTCCAATTCTACTAGCATAATAAGCTGAGAACTCATGTTTTAATATTGAGATTGTTATAGATTTATGGCCTATAAGGTAAACAATCTGTGCTTTTTTTGCTTATTAAATAAGATTTCTTCCACAAGCATGGTTGTTTCCATTCTTTCTGGTTTTTCTTTTAGAAGGATGTTCTATTCTTTATGTGTATCTTACCCTGCTGAATTATTCATATAACTTTGAATTCCTTCAATATAAATCATTTGAGCCACACTACTTTTTAATGAAACTTTATAAGAAGGGTAATAGTCTTAAGTGTTACATGTAAAAATGAGAAATATTTAAAAGTTTAACTTGTATAAAAAGGTATATGTACCAATTTTAAACTGATTTTGTCACTTTAATTGTGTGAAAAATTATTTTAGGTCTGATTAGTTATGAGTGAACTTCTTTAGAACACATCTGTTATAATTCCTTATAGCCTAGTGCCTGTACAACAACAGATGCTTTTTGTCATTTGGGTTAGTTGATTATTTTGGTATTCCTTTGTAGACTCTCTTTCAGTGAGTGGGCTAATGTGCTTCTGAAAAGGGACATTTCTTTGCAGCCAGAAAAATAATAATAGCACACTAATATGGACTTTGGTTTTTATAGAGAACATTCCTCACTACAACCTTTTGAAGAGATGTAGCATAAGCATTATCTCCATTTTCCAGATAAGGAAACTGAGGCTTCAAGAGGTTAAGTGACCTATTACTTCGTTGTACAACTAAATGTCTTGATGTGAGATTTGAACTAATCTCCCACTCTAGCACCCTTTTTGCTCTACTGTATTGAGTGTTAAATTTATTCATAGTCTTTCCTAACTAAACACCATTGTATGGTTACTGTTTGAGTTAATTAATGTACTCATTTTATAAATGAGAAAATAAAGAGGAAAATGGTTTTCTGTAGAGGGTCACAGTCAGTGGGGAAACCCTGGTGAGGTTTAAGACCCTTCAATCCAGAGGGAACCTGCTAACAGTGTCTGCTTCCGCTCCCCATCTCCCCTAAGGGCTCTCGGCCTTCCTGAGAAGTCAGGGGGTGGTGACAACCTGTGTTAAGATTAAGGCAGAGTGATACCAGGTGGCAAACTACCTACAATAGCAAGTTGTTTATGTGGTCCCACGTGAGCAGTGTTGTTTTTGTTACATTATATAAAGGGGACAATCCTTGAAATAAATGGACTCCATTTTTCCACCATCCTCATTACTTCTCTACTAGGAAGGTATATTTTAGTCACCCTGGTGTGGGAGCTCTAGAAAGCAACAGAATGTTTTGTCACCCCAACTTGGGGGCTCCAGAAAGCAGGTCACAACAGTTTTCCTAAAGTCAATATGTCATTTTTGAATAGAGAAAAAACTCAAAAATTGTGAATCCCATTGATGAGACAAACCATACTGTTAAAAGCTTGTATTACCTGATTACCAAGACTGAAGAATTGTCACCTTAATTCCCAGAGGAGGAAGGGAAATGAAGGTTGGTAGGAGACAGATAGGTAGGTAGGTAGGTAGGTAGGTAGGTAGTAGGTAGGTAGGTAGGTAGGTAGGTAGATAGGTAGATAGATAGATAGATAGATAGATAGATAGATAGATAGATAGATAGATTTAGTACCAAAGGATTTATTGATGAAAAGTCTCTAAAGTAATCTGCATTGAACTTTATTATCTAAAGAAATTAAATGGATGTTTTAGCTTAAATTTAAAGTTTGGGGAAATTCTCAATACTTAAGCAGTGTATCCTATGGTTTCTGGCAAATATAATGGCTTCTTATTTTAATATATATTTTTCAGTGTGTATTTTCAAAACCTTTAATATCTAATTTTAGCTTCTAGTAGAAATATTTTTTCTTTTGAAAGTATCTTCAAGTGTGAAGATCCTTTTATTTTAAATAAAATGCCACTTTTAAAAGTGAATTGATTCAATAGAAAGCATTTAATGCAATCCAAAATGTGTGTGTGTGTGTTTGTGTGTGTGTGTATACATATAATGCCAAATACTGAAATATTTTAGTTTAAAATATATATTCATAAAATATTTCAATAAAACCATCTGAGCAGTTTCTTCATTTTTTTATTAAGTAAAGAAATAAGGTATTGCCTTTCCCCACACATCCACAAACATAGTTGCCATGGTTACCTAGATACCTGGTCCTCAGGGATATGTACAAAAGCCACTTAGCAATTAAATAACCTGATTTGTCATCTGAAAAGAGAAATCATTTAGAAAATGCTATTTGGTTAATTCATAGATGTACATCCACTTACAGGCATATCACTAATTTTTCATTTACACCAAGTAACTCTTTTCACCAGAGACCTAAATAAATTGAAGAAATGAAGTCTTCATCATAAGCTGCCTTGTTTTCTGAAAGTCAAGATTATGACTAATGCCTTCTCTGTAATTGTATGATTTTAAAAATCATATCTTAAATTCTATGCACATTTCACCATAAAATAGTGTAATTATTTCTTTTCCTTTTGTCTAACTTTAAATTTCTATTTTAGTCTTAAGGAATTGTCATTCACAGTTCTCTTGAGGTACTGCATGTTTCTCAGTTTTTATTCCATTGTCCAGTTTGGCATTATATTTGCGTGTGACAGTCATTTTAAAATCTTGAAATATTTACAATTTAATAGCATCTAGCATTATAAACTAAATACATAGAAGTTCATGAAAGCATCTGAATGTAAGAACAAAACAAAGAATCTTCTTCTTAAGATAGAAAATGTAAGAGAAATTGAGTATTGGTAGGTTTAAAAATTTTTTTAATTTTAATACTGAAAAAAAAATTTTAATTCTGAATTATTGTCAAATACTAAATATCTGACATGACTTCAAACTCTACTGCATTTAATAAAATACTGTTTTTAAACAATCTGTTCTCTCAGGCAAATGACAGTAGCATCTGGCAATCAGTTAGTTGAGTGTCAAGAATGTCATAATCTCTATCACCAGGATTGTCATAAACCTCAGGTGACTGACAAAGAAGTGAATGATCCACGTCTTGTATGGTATTGTGCTCGATGCACAAGGCAAATGAAGAGAATGGTAGGAAACAACTCTTTGTCTTTTTTGAAGTCTCTGTTGTTAACATTTGATTCGTGCCGATTTATATTTCCCCAAATAATAGTTAAATGTAAGCTTAAAGGAAAAACCCTTTAGAATGACTATGTATGTATGTGTGTATATATGTTGTCTTGGGTATGTGTTGGGTTTATTAAACAAATACATATTTTCCACTTAGCACATGACATTGTATATTATCTGAACTCAGATGTGGTCTGATCTTGAGATTAATTTCATTGAGCCCTTTGGGTAGACACCAAAAAAGTGATAACCTCATGGATGCTTATAGTTGTGAAAATACAACCTAGATCTAAGTCTTTAGTGGAAATTTTATAAGAGACCAGAAGATGGAGACATTACTACATGTTGTTTTCAATGTCATTTTCTCATTGCCTCTCTCATTCAGGTATATAGTTTGCTATGGGGTCTGTTTCCCTTTTTGTGTCATTGTCCGCCTTATTTTTCACTTCTATTTCTGTCACCTTTATTTCATCTAATTGTTAATTTGCAGTTATATAAAACTAAAGAATATCTTATTATATTATTTAATAGAGTCAGTATATTATTTTATGTTTCTGACTTTAGAAAAAAAAGTGAAATTTTTTTCTGCTTATTTTGGCTCTCAAATTTTTCTTTTGTCTTTGGGCAATGAGAACCAATAAAATATTTTTTGTATCTTTTGTAAAGATTGTATAAAGTTTCATCAGGAAGAATATCTAACAACCTAAGGAAATGTGTCTGGCCTGTCTTTGTGAATTATAAGAAGTAGTTAGAATAAAGATACTTACTCTGGTTTGTGTTGAGGTAAATTATAACTAACTAGAAAAAAGCTGAGATTTAAACATTTTGTTTGAACCTGAAAATTTGTCCAACTACAATTTTTAAGTTACCTAATTGATATTTAACAAAATATTCATTCTAATTTCTCATGTCCTCCATTTAACAAATAATATAATGCATTGGCCACCTAAACCATTGGGAATTTATAGCAGCAATCATAAATTGAGGATTCTTTATGTTTTTGCCAGGACCAATGATAAAGAAATTCTCTCTACTAGTAGAGAGCAATGTAACTTTTTTTGTGTGTAACTTTTAGTCTTAGAGAGTAAATGGGGCTCTTGCCGGTCAGTGATCAATGAAAAGCAGCTAGTCTGAGTCAGACATAAGCCCTTAGTTATTCAGAAATCTCCCAACTTAACCATACTGCTTTAAATGAACAGTTTGAATAACTGTTTTTGTAATATTTCACTTAAGAATAGTTAGAACTAGAAAAGACCTTGTAATGTAGTCCAGCTCCCTCCTTTTGTAGATGAACAAACTGAGACTGCCTGAAGTTGAAATTATTTGCTTAAAATCATGGAGACTTTAACTTGTAGAACCAGGATTCAAACCCAGGTACTCTGGTTCCACACTCTTAAATATGCCACCATTATCCTGGTGGCAATAGATTAGATATAGTAGATTATATATAGTGAAGTGAAAAAGAGAGAAATTAAGAATAACATCAAGATTGTAAGCCCAAGAGACTAGAAAAAGGGAGATTTGAAGGAGGGGTAGGTTTAGAGGAAAAGATAATGATCCTAAGTCATCCTTAGAATTCAGTGGAGAATAACAATCTCTCTTAGTTTGGGGAATAGAGTATTAGCAAGAGTCATTGTTTTCCTCTACCCTTCCTTTTTGGAACTCCATTGCTGTCCTTTTTTGTGTTGGGGTAAAAGGGTGGGGGAGAACAATTCCTATTTTTAACTTAGTCTCATTGACTCAACGTGGATGGTTGGTCCATGGAGAATTCTTCAACTTTTCTCAAGTAAGACCAAACCTAGTGAAGAAGTAGACTTACTTTAATTGCAAATGGCTTCTTTTTTTTTTTCTCTGAATTACTTTAGTTACTATTAGATAACATCATATAGCATGTAGTCATCATAATTTCCCATATGTTTTTGTTGCTAGAAATTATGTCTGCTGCTTTCATTAATATGATGTATAATAAGTTTGCCCTAGATTCTATGTTTTATGTGGATGATAAAATATTTAAAATAGTAGGAATTTTTATAAAGTCAGACATGTAAAAGGGCTCTTTTTGGTCTTCTAAACTGTTTGATATTTTAATTGAATGTCCTAAATGATGTTCCTTATAGAAATCAATTGATTATTTCTCCAGGCTCAAAAGACACAGAAACCAGCCCAGAAACCAGCCCCTGCAGTTGTTTCAGTAGCTCCAGCTGTTAAAGATCCATTGGTTAAAAAACCTGAAACTAAACTGAAACAAGAAACAACTTTTCTAGCATTCAAGAGAACAGAAGTTAAGGTAGAGTATACTTATATTTATATTCTAATAAAATTTGTTTAGTTCAGCAAAACTTTTCTTCAGTTTTGTGCATTCCCCTCCCTCCCCAACATATCAGAATCCATGGTTAAAATGAGACTTCCTGTTAAATTTTTATATAAATACTCCCTTCTTCATCTAATATGACGTTCTCGACTTTATTTTGATTTGTATTCTTTAAAGATGATTGAAGTTTTAAGGGTTTTTTTTTTTGTGAGTTCTGAATTTTTAATTCATTAAAAGGGAAAACCTTTTATGGTGTCTGTCTCATAAATAGGAGGTCTAGATAGAATCATTTAGTGTGACTCTTATCACCTTTGAGGTTCCATGCATGATAACACATTGAATTACTGGTACTATCTTATATTCACTGAAGAAAGACTTTTCTTACTTCTGTCAATGAGCTGCACATTAGCCATATTCTAGTTTTATTCAGGGAACTGGTGGAATAGAAGAAATGATTGTTCCAAATCAGGTGCCAAAAAGTCTAATAAGCTCTCTGTTCTATATTACCCTTAATATAGATTCAGAAACTCATAAGATGGTAAAAAAAATACATATATATATGTGTATATATATATGTAGAAATGTAGCCTTTAAAAATATATATTAGTAAATAATTCTGATACATTGATCTATTTGTTAGTTGATATTTGTGTTCTCACTATAAAAAATCAATAACAGTTAGTAATTTTGATATGGACATGGTTTTTGTATTGATTTATGATTCAACTTGGTACAGGCATGTTGCTATATAAAGTTGGTCCTTAACATTCACGTATTTGACTTTCCAAACTTTAACCATTCTTTGATTTTATTAGTAACCTTGTTTTCACTTTTGCATTGGCAACTATGCACATTTGCCACTTGGTCAGCTGAGCAAATCTTCCTGCTCCCCACATTGCCAGTGTAGCATCTTAGTCTGGCACAGAGTAACAGAGAAGCAGATCAGGCTACTCATGCCAAGTCCACAAAGCTGCTCTAGGGAGGAAAAGTTTGGACTGGGCATCGGGGACTAAACCCAAGACATGTGCTTTTCTTTGGAGAACAGTAGAAACAGAGCCAAATGGGAGGTCAGAGATGACTGGTTATCCTTCTTCCCTTTTTACCTCAGGATTCTTCCAACACTGCTACCTCTACTCTTCCTAGTCCCTCTTCTTTCTCCTGCATTTTATGGGTTCTTTCATGTTTACTGTTTAGTATTAGAAAAAGTACATATTATCAGAATTAATCTTTTGTTTAAAAGAAGTTTATGTGTAAAAATATTTTCAGCTATCTCTGGTAAAAAATGGTCACAGGAACCTAGCTCCCCTACTTCCCATAGATTCAATGTATCAACATTTTTTACTTTCTACTGCTGTTTTCTAGAAGTGTCACCTCCTTGAAAGTTGAGGATTAATTGTATTAAATTTAATCACTTCTAAAATAGTTTCCTTTCAAATCATTTTCTTACAGCAAAAAATTACTAAAAATATAACAAAAAATCTTTAAGTAATAATTTAATATCTTTAAATCATTCTATAATTCTATATACTTATTTAAATATTTTTGACTGTTCTCATTGAAATATTTTGTTATGTCTCCAAGCTGTAAAGTTAACTTCACATAAGAAAACAGCAAAAAGTTTTCCCATTTGTTTTTCTAGGTCTTTCATAAACTAAGTACAATAGAGGTTCTCTTAAGATTGAGAGGAAATATTTTAGTAATGTATCTGAAAATAGAGTTTTAGCAGCAGAAGAATTCTAAAAGTATTTCTCTTAAGTTCTTTGTTCCTTGTTCGATTTTTGAATAGATTTTTTATTGTTGCTTTAAAACGGAGATAAGGGCTTCTCATAAGATGGTAAAAAAAAAAAAAACAAGTAAAAGTGAATTTATCATTCATTTTTATTTTGTTCTTATTTGTGCATAGTAGGTAAAAAAAAAAAAAACCTAGGATAAGAGCAAAGAAAATGTTTTAAATTTAAACAGCTTACGGGAAAAGATATTTTCTTCCTGGAAATAATAGAGAATATTTTTGCATCCATTGTTTTAATTACCTACATCTGATTATGTGATAAATCATCTGTTGTCCAGCTAAATAGCAATGCTAGGTAACTTCGAGTCATTAGAATAAAGTACTAAGTTGGAAGATTTCTTCCTTATTAGTACCTTACAAGTATTTTCAGATACATTACTAAATACTTCAAATAGACTGAATTTTGTCAAGTTTATTGAAGAATTATTTTGTCATATGGCTGATGATTTGTTTTACAGAGAAAAGAAAAAAATTAGCTTTGCTTTTTCTGAAAATTATAAGTTCATTAAACCTGTCTTTTGATTTCTATACTAATTTGTTTTCAGACAACCTTTGGGGATTCCTTTATGACTCTTATTTACTTGAAGCAAGTTCTTCCTTTCATAATCTTGTGAGATTTTTGTCCTATAAAGCTACTTCAAAAATCTTCATATTTGTCACATTCAGTGAACCAAAGTCATTATTCTCCCTCATACAAAGTAGAAAACTTATGTCTTGAGGAAGGGGGAAGGTAAAAGAGAATGGAGAAAAAAAAAAATTGGATAATTTTTTTAAAAAGTTTTTTTTAAAGCTTTTCATTTTCAAATAATATGCATAGATAATTTTCAGCATTCACCTTTGCAAAACCTTGTGTTCCAAAGTTTTTTCTTCATCTCTTCCCTCTCCCCTAGACAACAAATAATTCAAAATAAGTGCAATTCAATAACATGTGCCATTCTTTTGTACATATTTCCACAATTGTCATGCTGCACAAGACAAATCAGGTCAAAAAGGAAAAAAAATGAGGAAGAAAACAAAATGCAAGCAAACAACAAAAAAAGTGAAAATACCATGTTGTGATTCACATTGAGCCCACAGTCCTCTCTCTGGGTATAGATGGCTCTTTTTATCACAAGAGTTTGGAACTGGCCTGAATCACCTTGCTATTGAAAAGAGTCATATCATTCAATTCTCC
The DNA here is from genome assembly GCF_016432865.1 of Antechinus flavipes. NCBI lineage: Eukaryota > Metazoa > Chordata > Mammalia > Dasyuromorphia > Dasyuridae > Antechinus > Antechinus flavipes. The sequence goes on from NC_067403.1 coordinate 138,669,411, forward strand.
CTATGCAACAAGAAAACTGTTCAGTTCTGCACACATATATTGTATGTAGGATATACTGCAACCCATTCAACATGTAAAGGACTCTTGCCATCTGGGGGAAGGGGTGGAGGGAGGGAGGGGAAAAATCGGAACAGAAATGAATGCAAGGGATAATGCTGTAAAAAATTACCCTGGCATGCGTTCTATCAATAAAAAATTATTAAAAAAAAAAAAAAAGAAAAGAAAAGAAGAGTCATATCCATCAGAAATGATCATTCTATAATCTTGCTGTTGCCATGTACAATGCTCTTCTGGTTCTACTCATTTTACTTAGCATCAGTTCGTGTAAACCTCTCCAGGCCTCTTTGAAATCATCCTGCTGATCATTTCTTATACGACAGTAATATTCAGTAACATTCATATATACTGTAAGTTATTCAGTCATTCTCCAACTGATGAACTCAGTTTCCAGGGGAGAAAAAAATTTGTAACACAAAATCTTAAAAAAAAAAAAAAAGTTGAAAACTATCTTTAAGTATTTGAAAAAATTAAATATTATTGAGGGAAAAAATTAAAAACAAAGTAGACAGCTTAGGTTTAGTTTCAATTATTGATCATAGTGGTTAAAAATATATCGATAGAGTCAAGATGGCAAAGAAGAGGCAAGGATTTGTCTGAACTCTCCTAAATTCCTTCCAAACAATTTTAGATAGTACCTCAAAATGAATTCTGGAGTAACAGAACTCACAAAAGGATGGAATGAAATAATTTATCAGCTCCAGACAACTTAGAAGATCATTAGGAAAGGTCTGTCATACTAACGTGAAAGTAAAACACAATGCAGCATAGCCTATGTCAGAAGGAGATTGCTTACTGGTGGAGGCAGGATTCTTCTGTTGCATTGCTCATACTTGGATCTGGGTTACAGTCAAAGGGGAAGGAAGAGTACTAGAATGCGAGATTTTACAACCACAGTCCCGGAAAGTAGTAAGTGCACCTCTCTCTAGTTCATATTACCTTGGAAGAATCAAAACTTATAGCTTCTCAGAATTCTTTGAAACAGCTGCACAAAAAACCGCTGAAGACTGTGTCTCTCCACCTTGGAAGCAGAACCCCACTTTAACACACTTAAAAGTCAAGAAAAGGTTGGGGGTGGGAGGAAGAAAAATCCTGACCATAGAAAGATACACTGGGGGCAGCTAGGTGGCACAGTAGATAGAGCACCAGTCCTGAAGTCAGGAGAACCCAAGTTAAAATTGGCCTCAAACACTTAACATTTCCTGGGCAAGTCACTAAACCCCACTTGCCTCAGGGGGAAAAAAAGATACAGTGGTGACCAGGGAGATCAAAATCCATCTAAAGCGTCAGAAAAAAGAAAAAGTGAATTGATATTAGGCCTAAAAAGAATTACTGGGAGAACTCATTAAGGATTTTAAACATCAACTAAGAGAGCTAGAAGAAACATTGGGAAGAGTAATGAGACTTATGTAAGAAAATCATGAAAAAACAGTCAACAGCTTAGTAAAGTAGGCAAAAAAACAAATACTGGATTAAATAATACCTTACAAAACCCCAGAGGAGATCAAATAGTAAGATACACAGAAATCCAACAAAGAGAAGAATGCCTTGACCAGAATTGGCCAATTGGAAAAAGAGGTACAAAAATACACAGAAAAAAAGAACTTCATAAAAATAGAATTATATAAATGAGATCTAATTGGACTACATGAAAGGCTAAACAGTGTCTTTCAAGAAATTATTAAGGAAAACTACCTTGATACTCTAGAACTGGAGAGTAAAATTTGAAGTTGAAAGAATTCATTGATCACCTCCCAAAAGACATTCCAAAATGAAAACTTCTAGGACTATTACAGTCAAATTCCAGAGCTCCTAAATCAAGAAGAAAATTGTAAGCATCCAGAAAGAAACAATTTAAATACTGTGGAGCCACAGTCAGGATAATACAACATTTAGCAATTTCTACATTAAAAGGTATCAAGGCTTGGAATATAATATTCCAGAAGATAAAAGAACTGCTGTTACAATCCAGAGATACCAAAACGAATATAATCCTTCAGAGGGAGAAATAAGCATTCAGTGTAATAGAAAACTTTTTTTTTTAATTAAAGCTTTTTAATCTTCAAAAGATAAGCATGGATACTTTTTCAACATTAACTCTTATAAAATCCTATGTTCCAATTCTCCCTCTTCTTCTCCTTCTCACTCCTTCCCCTAGAGAGTAAGTAATCCAATATATGTTAAATATGGTAAAAAATATATGTTAAGTACAATATATGTATACATATTTATACATTTATCTTGCTGCATAAGAAAAACTCAAATCAAAAAGAAAAAAATGAGGAAAAAAAAACACAAGCAAACAACAAAAAGAGTGAGAATGCTATGTTGTTATCCACACTCAGTTCCCACAGTCCTCTCTCTGGGTATAGATGGCTCTCTTCATCACAAGGTTAGAGTAGAAAACTTGAAAGTAGGAGAAGGGAAAAGGGAAAGGTAGAATGGAATTATTTATCTCACTTAAGAGATATAAAAGAGCTTTTTCAGTGAAGAGGAAGGTGGGGGCAGTAGGAGTTGGGGGTGAGAGTGCATGAACTCCCATCAGAATTGGCTCAAAGAAGGAATAACATGTTATGTATATTCATTTGGGTATAGAATTCTATTTTACCAGATAGAAAAAAAGGAAGGAAAGAGCTCAGCAACAATAATATTGTACAACAATCAACTTGTGAATGACTTAGCTATTCTCAGCAATGCAATGAGCCAAAACAGTTTCAAAGAACTCATGACGAAAAGTGCTATATGTCACCAGAGAAAGAACTGGTAAATTATGAATGCAGAAGGAAGCAGAAGAAGCAGCAGTTCTTGTTTTTTTTCCTATATTCTTTCTATGTTTTTCATGGAGGTTTTTTTGGGGAGGAGGGGTGTTTTATTTTCTTTCACAACATAACTAATATGTTTTGCATGACTGTACTTGTAAAACCTATGTTAAATTGTTTGCCTTCTCAGTGAGGGAAGAGGAGGGAAAGAGAATTTGAAACACAAAAGTTTTTTTAAATATTAAAAAATTTTTACACATAATTGAGGAAAAAATAAAATGTTTAATATTTTTTAAATGTTTTCAAACAGAAATTGAGAAGTCATTTCTAATGAAAGTAGGTTTTTTTTGTTTGTTTTTTCTCAGGTCTCTAGATATCCTTTGTATTTTTAAATAGGGCAAATATCACTGGGTCTTTTTTTTTTTTTTTTTTTTTTTTTTTTTTTTTTTTTTCCATGCTAAGTTTGTTTTTCATTAAACTGTTTTATAGTCTGGGAAGAATTTTTGAAAATTGAGCAAGGGAAAGGTAAGAATGCCAACATGAATTTTCATTGAAGGACTTATTATATAATATGAATTCAGAAATAAATGTTGCTCATGCTGAGTTTTGCATGGATTTCCTATATGCACTCAGATATTTAATTTGGTCAGTTCAGTTAGTGGAAGAAATTGTATAGAAATAAGAATCTGAATACATGTCATGGTTACAGAAATTCTACCTTCAAAAATATGATAAAAACCTTCATATCAGAGTAAGAATCCTGTCTTTCCTTATTTGGTGGCACAAGGTATGGAAGACACATATATACGTGCGCATACATATGCACACATGTAATATATATAATCACAATGGAAGAAGTAACTCCAATTTACAAGTTCTGGTCTTTTTGTTTTAATTTTTTATTTTTAAAAACTTTCATTGCTTTATATATTTATATTTGGGCCTAGTTTTAACAGTTATGTTTCCTATGGTTTAAAAAATATAGGGATTAATGTTTTTATAGAATTTGAGGAATGTATATTTGTTCTAATGTAGTACTTAATTTTTTTTTAGCCATCCACAGTGGTTTCAGGAAATTCTTCCAATTCAAGTGTTTCATCCTCCGCACCCAGTGGTCTAACAGGATGGGCAGCTTTTGCAGCCAAAACCTCTTCTGCTGGACCTTCAACAGGCAAGCTTAGTTCAACAACACAAAATGCTGGCGGGAAACCTACTACCTCCTCAGCCAACCAGAAAGCAGTGGGTTTGACTGGACTGGCCACCACGTCTAAAGCTGCCCTGGGTTCAAAAATATCTTCTCCTACCAGCAGTACAACTCCTGTATCACTGAAACCTCTGCCTCCTTTAACTTTAGGCAAAACTGGCCTTAGTCGCTCAGTGAGTAGTGACAATGTGAGCAAAGTTGGCCTTCCCAGCCCAAGTAGCTTAGTTCCAGGAGGAAGCAGCCAACTCAGCAGTGGGAATGGTAGTAGTGGAACTACTGGGGCCAGTGGAGGAGGCACCACTAAAACCAGCTCAGAGCCTAGTAGCAACCCATCATCATCCTCACTCAAGGGCCCAACTTCTCAGGAGTCACAGCTCAATGCAATGAAGAGGTTACAGATGGTCAAAAAGAAAGCTGCTCAAAAGAAACTTAAGAAATAGCTTAGCTACATTTGATTTTCTCTTACACTGAATTGAGGACCACTTCTGTGCTGAAGATAAAAAAAAATTAATGTATTGTTTAATAAAAAGTTACATGACCAAGCTATCCAGTTGTTTCTTTTCAGAAAATTTTTGACAAAACTATGAAGCTATTTGGGTTTTTATTAGCCTTTCGTACAGTTTTATTTTGTTAAAACTTGTCATGTCAAAATTGTATAATGGCTTTAATAAAAATTTTCATAAATTTCAGGGTCTCGTAAGGATAGCTTATATAAATACAATGGCACAATTTTTAAAAAATAAATTAAAGGACAAAGACCTATATTCATCTTCCTGAAAAAGCTCTAAATTGACTCTTGATAACAGATTATAAAAACTAGCTAATATGCCTGGTGAATTTTCCTCTTTTTATCCTTTTTATGCCATCTTACTCTGGAATTTGTCATGAAAGGGTGAGGGGGGAAAGACCTCTTCAAAGTCCTTTGGTGAACCGCCATGTCTTGTACATAGAATTATGTCTAAGATGTATATTATTGCTAAATTCTTCGAGTAAGAATCTATTAACTTGAATTATTTGATCTTTTTTCCTCAGGGTTATTATAGTAAGCTTAAATTTTGAATCTTTATTCACAGGTTAACATATTTATAGCTGGAAAATACTTGAGGCCAACATCTTCATTTTATACATTTGAGGAAATTGAGGCTCAGAACATCAATCAGTTACATAGTTGTCAGGGGTTAGAGACAGAATTTGAATCTAGATCTTTCTGCCTCCAAGTCAAGTCTCCCTACAATATTGCTTCTGGCTAAATTCTTGAAAGTTTCAGAAGATAAAGAGATTAATATTGTTTTTCTTCTTTAAAGATTGTTTAGTTGGTCATTCAGGGAGACTCCATTCTATTTTCCAAATGGATTATCTTTTTTGTTTTTAATTCAGAAACTAGAAACCTGAATGATTCTTATGGATTGAATTACTTGGCAAGTGTGGTGAGCTATATAATATAAGGACTACTGGACATGCAGGCAGACTGGGTTTCCAGTCTCCACTCTTTTCTACTTGGGACACCTTGAATAAATCACTTCTACTCCATTAACATTAGCAGAGAAGGGAATGTAGGTATAGGTCAGTAAAACCAACCAACATATCAGCTGTATCAATAAAGACAACATATACTCATAGATCTCTATCTTTTGAGTGAAGAATAAAAGATGAATCTTTTCAACTCCTTCAAAACCAAGTTTGGTTATTATAGCTGCAAATAATTCAGATTGTTTTACTCCATATCAATTCATATTTAACATTATTATATAACAATAACATTCTTTTATAATAACTTGTATTTAGATTGCACTTGGTTTACAAAGTGCTTTGCAAATGTTATTTGAACTGATTGTACCCTTTATACTGATGGGGAAACTGAGGCTGACTTGCCCAGGCTCACATAGCTAGTAAATATCTGGTATAGGATTTGAATTCAGGTCTTCTTTACTCTGAAACTTAGCCCTCTATATATTCATGTATGCAGTGTATTTAGTCATTAATCAAAGGACACTTCATTTCCAATTTTTACTTCCATTGTGGTAAATGCCTATCAGTGGATTAAAAGATAGGTATGTTAGTCAATAGTTATTTTAATAATTCTTTTTTAAAAAGGCATAACTCACATTGCTTTCCAGAACACATGGGTAAATTCATACCTGCTCCATGCATGCATTTAACTCTTCACAAACTTTTGACAAGATCTTGGTCCTCCCACAGATTGTCCTTTTCTCATTTTTTTTGCCAGTTTTCTGAGTATGAGGTAAAATCTCACAATATTTTGATTTGTATGTTTTGTTGATCTGAAAAATTTTTCATAAGGTTAATGGTTTGCAACTCTTTTGAGGATTGTCATAGCCTTTGATCACTTACCATTATATGGTAAAGATTCTTTACCATAAATTAAATTTAAAAATTGTTTCCCTTAAATAGTATCCTTATTTAGTTACCATGATTTTGTTTGTGCAAAAGCTTTTCAGTTTCACAGCATTGAAATGAGCAATTTTATTTTGTGACCGCATCTCTCTTGTTTAACAAAGGATTCTTCCCAGTTACAAAAGATACCTACTTTTGTTCTTTTCTGATTCTTTTTGTTTTCTGTTTTTAGTATAACCTAAATTCAGATCACATTTTCATTACTTTTTTTGACCTTGTCAAAACCAAAACTTATTTATTCATTTTCTATTATAGCTTTTTATTGACAACATATTCATGGGTAATTTTTCAACATTGACCCTTGCAAATATTTCTGTTTCAACTTTTCCTTTCCTTCCCTCCACCCCCTCCTCTAGATGGCAGGCAGTCTCATACATCACATTTCCATTTTAAGCTTATAGTGCATAATGAAAAATAATGGTTAAATTTCTTGTCAACTGCTTTCCAGTTTTCCAACCTGACTTTCTAAGATCAATATTCTTTTTTTTTTGGATCCTAAAAGCAATCTGTTATTTATTTATTTAATAATTATAACTTTTTATTGACAGAACCCATACATGGATAATTTTTTACAATATTATCCCTTGCACTCACTTCTGTTCCGACTTTTTCCCTCCTTCCCTCCACCCCCTCCCCCAGATGGCAAGCAGATCTATACATGTTAAATATATCACAGTATATCCAAGATACAATATATGTGTGCAGAATCGAACAGTTCTCTTGTTGCACAGGAAGAATTGGATTCAGAAGGTAAAAATAACCCAGGAAGAAAAACAAAAAAGCAAACAATTTACATTCATTTCCCAGTGTTCTTTCTTTGGGTGTAGCTGCTTTTGTCCATTGATTAATTGAAACTGAGTTAGATCTTCTCTTTGTCAAAGATATCCATTTCCATCAGAATACATCCTCATACAGTATCGTTGTTGAAGTATATAATGATCTCCTGGTTCTGCTCATTTCACTTAGCATCAGTTCATGTAAGTCTCTCCAAGCCTCTCATTCATCCTGCTGGTTAAGATCAATATTCTTAATAAAATGTTTGCTTCTTGAGAGCAGGAATAGTTTTCTTTTTGACTTTGTATCCATAAAGCTTAGCTCAAAAGCATAAACCTAGACATTTGTTGATTGATATACATGAATATCATTTCAAAATTTTAGCAAATTTAATTTTTAATTTTTATTTTCATTTGAAAAAACTTATTAAAATTTAGCAGTTGCAAATATTAAAAGGTAAATAATTAAACCAATTACTTATAAAGCTTTTTTGTTTGTTTTTTAAGTTGTAAATATATCCTACTCTTATATTACTGATTTCATTTTTTCATAAAAATGTTACCTTGACTTTCTATGTGTCTTAATACTTCAAAATAATCTCATTTCATTGGTGTACTATATAGATCTGGAAGGAACTACAGAAACAATCTATTTGAGTCTTTCATTTTACAAATGAAGAAACCAAGAACTAGATAGATTTGAACCCAGTCCTCTGATACTATACTACCTCAACCATTTTTAAATGGTAAACTGGACATAAAAGATTGTTTCTTCCCTGTGATGAAACCTAATCTTTTCATGCAGATATAACATTTTTTCACATTAATCACTTTAGGATAAAATCTAATTAAGGAGATTTATAGGATCTAAAGGGAATTCAAAGATCATTTAATACAAGTCTCATATTATAAATTAGGACACTAAGGCTAAAAGATTTTGTGACTTGTCCATAGTCATAATTTGTAAACTATAGAGCCAAGATTAGAATTAAGTTCTTCCCAATACAGATGCCTCCTGCTAATCAGAAGATTTAATCAGTTTTGTGGCAATGTTTTACATTTATTACAATTATTTTCCAAAATGTTTGTACTAGTGCCATTAATGTTTCCCACTATACCACCTATTTTAAGTTTCATTGTCAATGCTTATTCCTTTCTTTTTCATGCTTTATTGCTTTAAATGAACATTTCCAAGGTTTTACCAAATAGCAGTGGCAAGATTGGGTGGTCTTGCTTTATACTTTTTTCCATATTAAAGGAAAATCCTACAAGTTTATTTCTGCATTTTTAGTGTTTCATTACAAAAAGATGCTGTATTTTGTCAGTCTGATAACATTTTGAAATCTATTTTTCACTTATTCACATGACATTGATTTCCTGTTCTTAAACCATCTTTTTTTTTAATTTAATTTTTATTTTCAGTTCCAAATTTTTTCCCTCCTAGTTTCTACCCCACCATTGAAAAGGCAAGAAATATGATGCCCATTATACATTATGAAGTCATTCAATATACATTAGCCATATTCAAAAGAAAATAAGGAAAATTTTTAAAAGGAAAACAAATATGTTTCAGTCTATACTCCAGAGTTAAACATTCTCTATCAAGGTGGATATCATTTTATACCAAGTTTTTTGTAGTTGTGGTAGATCATTGTATTGTTCAGAGTAATTATTGCTACAATTTCCCTGTTACTGTGTAGATTGTTTTCCTGGTTCTGTTTACTTCATCTTGCACCAATTAATTTAAATTTTCCTAGATTTTTTCTGAAACTTTATCACCTTCATTTCTTATAACACATTAATATTTCATCACATTCATATACAATAGCTTGTCCTGCCATACCTCAATTCATACCTTAGTTTCCAATTCTTTGTCATTACAAAAAGAACTTGCTATTAACTATTTTTTGTGCATATATGTTATGTTCCTTTTTATTTGATTCCCTTGAGATATAAACAGTAGAAATTTTGCTAAGTCAAAAGATATATATAGTTTTGTAGCTCCTTGTACTTAGCTTGAAATAGTTCTCCAGAATGGTTATAGTTCCATCAACAATGCATCCATTAGTATCCTTATTTTTCCACATCTCAAGCTTTTGCTGTTTTTCTTTTCTGTAATGTTAGTCATTCTGATGAATATGAGTAGTGCCTCAGAGTTGTTTAAAAAAAAAACAAAACAAACCTAAAATTTCAGTTATGAGAGCTAATTAGTCATAATAGATAATGTTCTCTGATGTATTTTGTAAAAATATTTAATATTTTGATTGCAACATTTAATTCATGGTCAATAATTTTTTTTTGCATTCTTTGTCCAGTTTCTTTAGTGAAGAAACTTTGTACAGGTTCTTTAGTAAAACCCTATATTTTTATTGTGTTTGGAAATATTCTATACAGTACAGGAAGAATGTGTTCTTTTATTTTTTTTTTAGTACTTTTTTTTAAGCTTAATAGGATTACTTGTAAAATCTTTTTGTTCTTAGTGACTATGCAGGGTTGATTTCTAATGACTGAGATATCTGAGATTGGTCTCTTCATGCTATTTCATTATTTTGTTGATTTAGGTATTTTTGTTAGAATAGAGTTACTTGTAGTTCTGAATATCTTGAATTTTGTTTTATTTTATATGTATATATGTGTATATATATATATATATATTTGGATTGTGAGTTTTATTCTCATCTCTAATTTTGATAATGTGGATCTTTCTCTTTTATTAAAGTTGCTACTTATTTATAGTTTTTTTGGTCTTTGAAAAATGGGTCATTATTTTATCATTTGGAGAAGTTTCTCATTTTTAACCTTTTTTGCTTATTTCTCTGTTCTCTCATGGTGACTTGCTAGTGTTTTTTGTTTGTGTTTCTTACTAACACAGCAGGCACTCAGGAATATCAATCAACATCTGAGTACTCATAAATCTCAGATTTTGTCTATACTATATGTATTGCCATCTTTCATATGCTCTATTTTTATATTTTTATAATTTCCTTTCTCACTCAAATTGTTTAGCCAATTGCTTTTTAAAAATAATGTTTTACCTAGGTCCCTACAAAAGTATCATTATTTGCTATTGGTTATTACAATATGATCTATAAATGCAAAATATAAATTTTCTGATTTTCTAAACTTCCTTTAGTACCCATGAGGCTCAATTTTAAAATGGATGTCATGTATATATGAAAAATATCATTTGCTCAATGGAAGCATTGAGTTTTTTCCATGTACCCATTACATATTTAAGTCCAATTTAATATATTGTTTTAATATTGTAATTCTTGATTTTTTTTGTTTTCTCATTCTAATAATTGAGTATAAAAGATTCCCAGTTATTAGCTTTTAATCTATTGTTAAAAAAGTAAACTTTTTGTTTCTTTACAAATTTTATTGTAGCATGGGTAATTTTTTTTAAAGTATAGGCTCTCATTTTGAATATTTCATTTCAGGATAATATAATGTAATTGTTTATAGTTCAGTTCTTTCTGGTCTATTTGCAATTTGTCAATACACCATTGTGATTTTTCCTTTTTTAAATTAGCAGTAGAATAATAATTAAATCAATCTTTGCATTTGAATTTTGGCAATTTTTAGAATCAATTGTGAACACATACACTCACATATGGAACATATTGATGAATTGTGTTTTTTTAACCAGTCACATAGCTTTTTTTCTGTTTATCAAAGTATACAGAACATTTAGTTTCTTGTGGAGGAGAAGTTTGAGAAGCAATTGGTTTTTTGACCAGGGTCATTGAACTCAGGCCCTCTTGACTTCACAACCTGTGCTCTGCACTAAGTGCCCCAGACATTTAGTTTCTTTAATTATCATGAACTTAACAATCATAAATGTTGGTATGTACAAAGGACTGAAAAAGAGAATTGCATATAACTTTGAATCTTTTATAGGTTTTTGAAATTGAACTGAGTAGTATCAGTATTATCCCTCTTGTATATATTCCCTTTTGTATTTTTCAATTTTCTTTACAATGTTTCATTGATTCTTTTCTTGCTTTTTTCCCCCTTCACTATCACTACCTTCTAGTCCCTAGAATCTTTGATAAAACTTGAGCATATCCAAAGTAAATAAATAGGAACTGTGCCATATTAAGATTGGGGGAGAGATATATATAAAATCTGGAGAAAAGACCTTACAGAAGATATGATTGTCCTTCAATGATTTGAAAAGCTGAATTATGGGAGAAAAAAATTGTATTTGTTCTACTTAGACAAACAGAACGCTAGGAAAACAGATAGGATATTTTGTGTTAATTTTTTTTTTCTATCAATTCAGAAAACTTAGTCTAGGGAGTCTTTCAATGCATGTTAATTAGCAACTCATCTGTAAGTTATCCATTGTCAGAGTTACCTGAGACCCTAATAGATTCAATAACTTGCCTATGGTTAAGGAGCTACTAAGTACCAATGATAGGAATCAAAACTTTCTTGACTTCAAGGCTGGTCTGCTGTTTACTAGGTCATAATGGAAATTGCTGAGATACCAATTTTGGTTAAATGAATGGGAAAACTTCCAAATAACTTGAATTGTCCACAAATACACAGAGCTATATTGAGTGGAAACTAATAAGTGTTATGTCCAGGAAGTAATAGGTTTCAATTTTCATCATGAGGTTTTCAAATGGACATTGGATAATCATTCATCAGGGATGTTGTAGAAACAATTGTTTTCAGGTAACAAATAAGACAAGATGTCTTCTGAAATCCCTTTCAACTCTTAGATTCTGGAATTGTCCTCTGAAAGTCCTATTCTTTTCAACATTTGCATTATTTTTAGAGGTTTTGTATCTAGTTTGCCTTAGCTTCAGTTTTTCTTCAACTACAGTATGATTATATTGTTTATATTGATCGTGTCAGATTTTGTCTAGTTCATATTGATAATTTTTTCTTATTTTCCCAATTTTTAAATAATCTTTTAAACCTCACTTAAGCATTTCTTATGATGACTTCTTACAAATCTCTTCTTTTTCATTTTGCCATAAACTTAACTTTTGTTTTTATATGTAAGGTGTTCCAAAACTGTTTTTCAGCTATTAAAATATACCACTAATAATAAACATTACACAGCAACTAAAATAGCTAATGTACCAGAAGCAGTACAAATGAAAAAAGAAACAATGTAAAATAATTCCAGGAACTAATTGTACTTAAAGAGGTAACCCATTTAAAGAATATAAGCAAGCTGAGTGTGATGCCTATACATGTAATCTCTGCTACTGGGGAGGCTGAGGCTGGTGGATCACTTGAGCCCTATAGTTCTGGGGCTGTGAATACCTGTGAATATCCATCAGATAGTCACACTAAGTCTGGTATGATATGGAAAGCTGCCTAAGAAAGTGTAAACCAATAAATTGTATTTGTACTGCAGACAGTATAGATACTGTACTAAGTAGTACTTAGTACCACTGGACAGAAATAGAATAAATCCAGTTTCCTTGCTGATTAATAGTGGGATCAGCTGACAACTCCATCCTGGTCAAAACAAATTGGAACTATGTTCAAAGGGCTATAAACTTGATCCCTTTCATCCAGCAATCTCACCATTGGTTCTGTATCCCAAAGAGAACATAAATGAGGGAAAAGACCTACATGTGCAAAAATATTTGTAGCAGCCTTTTTTATAATGGCAAGAAACTAGAAATTGAGTGTTGGGGAATGGCTAAATAACATGGTATACGAGTGGAATGGAGTATTATTGTTCTGTAAGTGATGAGCAGGCTGATTTCAGAAAAGCCTGGAGAGACTTAAATGAATTGATGTTAAGTGAAGTGAGCAGAACCAAGAAAACATTGTACACAGTAACAAGGTTATGTGATAATTAACTGTGACAGATTTGGTTCTTCTCAACTAAGTATTTCTTTTTTTTTTTAATAACTTTTTATTGATAGAACTCATGCCAGGGTAATTTTTTACAACATTATCCCTTGCATTCACTTCTGTTCCGATTTTTCCCCTCCCTCCCTCTCCCCTCTCCTCCAGATGGCAAGCAATCCTTTACATATTGAATAGGTTACAGTATATCCTGGATACAATATACGTGTGCAGAACTGAATAGTTTTCTTGTTGCACAGGGAGAATTGAATTCAGAAGGTATAAATAATCCAAGAAGAAAAACAAAAATACAAGCAGTTTATATTCATCTCCCAGTGTTCTTTATTTGGGTGTAGCTGCTTTTGCCCATCTTTGATCAATTGAAACTGAATTAGCTCTCTTTATCGAGGAGATCCACTTCCATCAGAATACATCCTCAGACAGTATCATTGTTGAGGTATATAGTGATCTCCTGGTTCTGCTCATTTCACTTAGCATCAGTTCATGTAAGTCTCGCCAGTCCTCTCTGTATTCATCCTGCTGGTCATTCCTTACAGAACAATAATATTCCATAATGTTCATATACCACAATTTACTCAACTATTCTCCAATTGATGAGCATCCATTCATTTTCCAGCTTCTAGCCACTACAAACAGGGCTGCCACAAACATTTTGGCACATACAGGTCCTTTTCCCTTCTTTAGTATCTCTTTGGGGTATAAGCCCAGTACAAACACTGCTGGATCAAAGGGTATGCACAGTTTGATAACTTTTTGAGCATAGTTCCAAATTGCTCTCCAGAATGCCTAGATGTGTTCACAATTCCACCAATAATGTATCAGTGTCCCTGTTTTCCCACATCCCCTCCAACATTCCACATTATCTTTTCCTGTCACTCTAGCCAATCTGACAGGTGTGTAGTGGTATCTCAGAGTTGTCTTAATTTGCATTTCTCTGATTAATAATGATTTGGAGCATATTTTCATATGTCTATAAATACTTTCAATTTCTTCGTCTGAGAATTGTCTGTTCATATCCTTTGACCATTTATCAATTGGAGAATGGTTTGATTTCTTATAAATTAGAGTCAATTCTCTATACATTTTGGAAATGAGGCCTTTATCAGAACCTTTGATTGTAAAAATGTTTTCCCAGTTTATTTCAACTAAGTATTTCAAAGCCTTGCATCAGCATCCAGGGTGAGAACTATGGAAACTGAATGTAGATTGAAACATAGTATTTTTACCTTTTTTGTTTGGTTGGTTGTTTTTTCTTTCTCATTGTTTTTTCCCCCTTTTGGTATGATTTTTCTTGCACAACATGGCAAATACAAAATATGTTTAAAAGAATTCCACATATTTAACATATCAAATTGCTTGTTGTCTTGGGGGATGGGGGAGATAAGGAAGGGAGGGAGAAAGTCTGGAAAGTCTTACAAAAATGAAAGTTAAAAATACTATCTTGACATGTATTTGGAAAATAAAATACTACTGAAAATTAAAAACAAACATATATATATATATACAGGTTGTCTTCAAGTCTTAATGTGCTACTGTATGGTTCAGATATTCTTGGATGGATAGAACTACAGTTAAGGAAAATAAGTTACCCCAAGCTTATGAGTTTTCCTCACGTATGTGCTCCCTTACAATATTTCTGTGCGTGCCTACTCTTTCTCATAGATACTAAATGAAATACTAAGTTTATAAGTGGAGTTTGATTTATTAATCATTCCTCATTTTACTACATATTGAATGGTATTATTTAGTAATTTATTTTGTTTGTTTTGCTCTGTTTTGTTTGTTATGTAAACAGTTGTTAGTATGTGAATGGCTGGTTCTGTGTAAATATTAGTTTGAGCACAGGAGCTATAGTAATGAATAAGATAAAGGAGAGAAGAGGGAGGAAGGAGTAATTGTCCCACAGTTTTCCTCTTGAAAAAGTGAGAGTTTAAATGTATCAGTATGGTCTTTTTTTTTCAATTCTCATCCTTGACATTTCTGCAGCCTTTAACAACACTTTATACTCTCTTTTCTCAAAGTTTCTGTAACATTTTCTATATGTATATAAGCATTCTTTTTTCCCTCTTTATTGTTTTTCTTTTTTTTCTGGTTATACATGTACATTAATTTTTTAATACACATTTCTTTATAAATCATGTTGGGAAAGGAAAATCAGAACAAAAGAAAAAAACACTATGAGAGGGAAAGAAAAAGAAAAGTTTTTAAAAAGTGAATATAGCATGTGTTGATTTATTTTCAGTCTTATGGACTTTATAGACCTGGATGCAGATAATGATTTCTATCCAAAGTTTATTGGAATTGCTTTGGTTCATTGAACTGCTGAGAAGAACCAGGTCTTTCACAGTTAACCATCATACAATCTTACTGTTACTTTGTATGTTTTCCTAATTCTACTTGTTTTCTCTCAGCAATATCTGACCATTCTACATTCTACTTTCCTGGATCTTCATCCAGGTCACACTCAAAAGTTGGTGTTCTTTAGGGTTCTGTCTTAGGCCTTTTCTTCTTTTATACCATTTCACTCATCAGCTCCCAAGATTTCAGTTTTATCCTCAATGCTAATGATTCTCAGATGTAAATATTCAGTAATAACTTCTAAATCGCTAGACTTCCATCACCAGCTGCTCATTAGACATTTGAAGCTGGATCTTAATCTCAACATGCTCCAAATGAATTCAATGTCTTTCCTCCCCAAATCAAATCACTTCTAAGCTTTTCTGTTATTGTCAAGGGCATCATCATTCTCCCAGGCACCTAGCCTCTCAACCTAGGCTATCCTTTACTTAAGATGTCAAATTCATCCCCTAAAATACCTAAAAATTTAACTATGTCTCTCCCTTCCTCCTTCCCTTCCCTCGTCTCTCTCTCACACACACACTTCAAAATTCCAATGACTTATCATTTCTAAAATCAAATATAAAATTCTCTAGCATTCAAAGCTCTTCACAACTTGACCCCCTCTTAACAGTCTTATTCTTATACCGAATGCCCTGCAGTCTAGTCACACTGACCTCCATTTTTTCCTTGCAAAAAACACTCAAATCTTTCAACTCAGGGCATTTTCACTGGCTATTCCTCATGCCTTTTCTTTTACTCTCCTGGCTTTCCTCCCCTCCAAGTTTCATTATCTGTGAGAAACTTCCTGATCTACCTTATTATCAGTGTCTTCCTTCTACAGATTATTTGTAATTTTTCCTATTGTATATAGTTGTTTACATGTAGATTAGGAGTTCTTGAGAATAAGGACTACTTTTTGCCTTTTTTGTATCCCTCAACACAGTGTCTGGCACATAGTAAGCAATTAATAAAATGTTTATTGACTGACTGCATGGTTGTTGGATCTGGGAGATAATCTAAATCAGTGATGTCAAATTCAAATAAAAATGGATTCCTGCTGACCACATATTGACTGATAAAATTACAAATTAACATTATCCATGCTGGGTGGTATATTTGTTTATTTTGTTAAACATTTTCCAGTTATATTTTATCTGGTTCATGAGTTTTGCAGGTTTTTTGGATTCTAAAGGCACTGCTAATTTGACTGTAAGGTCTAATTCAGATTAATGTTCTGATTCTCCAGAATGGATTCTGGGTTTTTTTTTAAACTTTCTTTCCCCATCCCAAAAAATTAAAAATTGGATTATACTATCAATAATGAAATATTCAGTCTACTGCCTATTACAGTCTCATGACCTTTATCTGTGTCCAAATGATCCTTTAATTTGTTTATCAGGAATATGATAAAACTATTTTATATCCGTTTGTGAATGTCAATGTTAAATTTTCAGCGTGGAGATTTACTCCTCAGAAATCAGTAAATGCTACAAAACAAGGCTTGATATATTGATTTGTTGCTTGTCTGGACTTGAGAAAGTGATAGAGAAAATGTTAATAAAACATATTAAATATAAAATTGGGGGTAGCTGGATGACTCAGTGGATAGAGCACTGGCTCTGAACTCAGGAGGACTCAATCATTTAACACTTACTAGCTGACTCCAAGTCACTTAAGCCCTATTGCTTTGCACATATATATATATAAAATTGTATTGAAGATGCAGACCTTTCCATCTCTTCATAGAACTAGTGGTTAAATATTTACCAGCATACCTTTGATAATACTATACCAACCCTAATTTAAAGAAGGGTCATAATTTTACAAAAATAAATCTTTATTAGTACAATAATTTAAATTGATTCAGTTGTATACAGATTACAAACACAAATGAAAATTATTATAACAATAATATTAACCTAGCATTCTAGTTGCCCTAGATTTTTTGTTTGCTTTAGCTTCATGTTAATTAAATTACCTAGATTTTGAATGAAACTTTTCTTCATAGAATTTGTCTGTACTATACTTGTTTTTACTTATGAGTTGTAATTTAAGGTGCACTAACTTGGTGATAATAAGACTATAGCAGCATTATTTTAAAGCTGAAAATAATATAGATGGTCAGTGATTGAGTAGTAATTGGACAAATATGGTTTGTGAGTAATGAATAATGACTTTAACTTTGAAGAAGGCAGATCTGTGGGAAGATTTTTAAGAAGTGATGGCTGGAGAAGAAGGAACTAGATAACTACTAAATATAGTGACTTTGACAATGTAAAGAAAGTCATAATATAGATATAAGAGGACTCTGATGAGATACATTGTTCAACAATAGACACAATTTCTACATTACAGAATGTATTCATTCTTTCAGTTAATAACCAATAATCTATTTGGGGAAAAATAAAAACAAAAGTTGTCAAAAACAATGTTTGATTCCTAAAAAACTCTAGCCTAGGATCAATTGAGTTGAAATAAGTTTGTAAAGCAGTCAAGAATAAACTACCCAGGCAAGCTGAGCATTTTCTTCCAGAGAAGAAGATGGACATTTAATGAAACAGATGAATTCCATTTGTTTCTAAGGAAAAAACCAGAACTAAGCAAAAAATTTGATCTTCAACCATAAGACTCAAGAGAAGCAAAAAAGGTAAAAGAAACTCTTGAGAATTATATTTCTGTTGTGGATATACAAAAAGACTACATATATAATTTGATTTTTACTGATATAACATAAAAAAGGGAAGTAGAAATGGAAAAAGGATAATGTCAGAAAAGGGGGAAATGGAGGATAAAAAGAGGGAAACTACATCCCATGAACAGCAAAGGAAACTTATATCTGAGGGAATTTGGAGAGGGGAAGGAACATTGTGTGAATCTTACTCTCATCAGAGTTGGCTCAAAGAGAAAATAATTGATCTACTTGTTTTACAGAAAATCTTCTCTCACCTCATTAAAAATGGAGAAAGAAAAAGGAAAAAAAATAATAAGGAAAGGGTACAAGAAAGGGGAAGAGATTCAAAGTGGGGAGGAAGGGATCCTAAAGAGGGTGAGCGGCGTGATACAAGTGGGGCACATAAGTTTAAAACTGGGAAATAGGGTGGGGGGGAGCAAGTAAAAGAAAAGCATGATCTTGGGATAATAAGATGGCATGAAATACAGAATTAGTAATTTTAACCATAAATGTGAATGGGATGAACTCTCCCATAAAGCAGAGATGGATAGCAGACTGGATCAAAAGTCAGAACCCTACAATATGTTGTTTACAGGAAACACATTTGAACCAGGGAGATACATACAAAGTAAAGGTAAAAGGCTGGAACAGAATCTATTATGCTTCAGGTGAAGTCAAAAAAGCAGGGGTAGCCAACCTTATCTCAGATCAAGCAAAAGCAAAAATTGATCTAATCAAAAGCGATAAGGAAGGAAACTATATCTTGCTAAAGGGTAGCATAGACAATGAAGCAATATCAATACTAAACATATATGCACCAAGTGGTATAGCATCTAACTCCCTAAAGGAGAAGTTAAAAGAGTTGCAAGAAAAAAATAGACAGCAAAACTGTAATAATGGGAGATCTCAACCTTGCACTCTCAGAATTAGACAAATCAAACCACAAAATAAATAAGAAAGACATTAAAGAGGTAAATATAATATTAGAAAAATTAGGTATGATAGATCTTTGGAGAAAACTGAATGGAGACAGAAAGGAATATACTTTCTTCTCAGCAGTTCATGGAACCTATACAAAAATTGACCATATATTAGGACATAAAGACCTCAAAATTAAATGCAAGAAGGCAGAAATAGTAAATGCTTTCTTGTCAGATCACAATGCAATAAAAACTACATTCAACAAAAAGTTAGGGATAAATAGACCAAAAAGTAATTAGAAACTAAATAATCTCATCTTAAAGAATGATTGGGTGACAAAGAGATACTAAAGAAAGGAAAGGGACCTGTGTGTGCCAAAATGTTTGTGGCAGCCCTGTTTGTAGTGGCTAGAAGCTGGAAAATGAAAGGATGTCCATCAATTGGAGAATGGTTGAGTAAATTGTAGTATATGAATGTTATGGAATATTATTGTTCTGTAAGGAATGACCAGCAGGATGAATACAGAGAGGACTGGCGAGACTTACATGAACTGATGCTGAGTGAAATGAGCAGGACCAGGAGATCATTATATATCTCAACAACGATACTGTTTGAGGATGTATTCTGATGGAAGTGGATCTCTTCGATAAAGAGAGCCTTAATTGATCAAAGATGGACAGAAGCAGCTACACCCAGAGAAAGAACACTGGGAAATGAATATAAACTGCTTGCATTTTTGTTTTTCTTCCCAGGTTATTTATACCTTCTGAATTCAATTCTCCCTGTGCAATAAGAAAACTGTTCGGTTCTGCACACATATATTGTATCCAGGATATACTGTAACCTATTCAACATGTAAAGGACTGCTTGCCATCTGGGGGAAGGGGTGGAGGGAGAGAGGAGAAAAATCAGAACAGAAGTGAATGCAAGGGATAATGCTGTAAAAAATTACCCTGGCATGTGTTCTATCAATAAAAAGATATTAAAATTAAAAAAAAAAAAAAAAGAATGATTGGGTGAAACAGCAAATTATAGACACAATTAATAATTTCACTCAAGATAATGACAACGATGAGACATCATACCAAAATTTGTGGGATGCAGCCAAAGCAGTAATAAGAGGAAATTTTATATCCTTAGAGGCTTACTTGAATAAAATAGAGAAAGAGAAGATCAATGAATTGGGCTTGCAACTAAAAAAGCTAGAAAAAGACCAAATTAAAAACCCCCAATCAAATACTAAATTTGAAATTCTAAAATTAAAAGGAGCAATTAATAATATTGAAAGTAAAAAAACTATTGAACTAATAAATGAAACTAAGAGTTGGTTCTATGAAAAAAACCAATAAAATAGATAAGCCTTTGGTAAATCTGATTAGAAAAAGGAGGGAGGAAAATCAAATTAGTAGTCTTAAAAATGAAAAGGGAGAACTTTCCACCAATGAAGAGGAAATTAGAGAAATAATAAGGAATTACTTTGCCCAACTTTATGCCAATAAATTTGATAACCTAAATGAAATGGGTGACTACCTCCAAAAATATAGGCTTCCCAGATTAACAGAGGAGGAAGTAAATTGCTTGAATAGTCTCATTTCAGAAAAAGAAATAGAACAAGCTATTAATCAATTCCCTAAGAAAAAATCCCCAGGACCAGATGGATTTACATGTGAATTCTGCCAAACATGTAAAGAACAATTAGCCCCAATGCTATATAAACTATTTGATAAAATAGGCAATGAAGGAGTCCTACCAAATTCCTTTTATGACACAGACATGGTACTGATACCTAAAGCAGGTAGGTTGAAAACAGAGAAAGAAAATTATAGACCAATCTCCCTAATGAATATTGATGCTAAAATAAAATATTAACAAAAAGACTACAGAAAATCATCCCCAGGATAATATATTATCCATGATGAAGTCGGATTTATACCAGGAATGCAGGGCTGGTTCAATATTAGGAAAACTATCAGTATAATTGGCCATATTAATAACCAAATTAACAAAAACCATGTGATCATCTCAATAGATGCAGAAAAAGCATTTGATAAAATCCAACATCCATTGCTATTAAAAACACGAGAGTATAGGAATAAATGGACTTTTCCTTAAAATAATCAATAGCATCTATTTAAAACCATCAGTAAGCATCATATGTAATGGGGGAAAACTGCAACCATTCCCAATAAGATCAGGAATGAAACAAGGTTGCCCACTCTCACTGTTACTATTCAATATTATATTAGAAATGCTAGCTTTGGCAATAAGAGTTGAGAAAGAGATTAAAGGAATTAGAGTAGGCAACAAAGAAACCAAATTATCACTCTTTGCTGATGATATGATGGTATACTTAGAGAACTCCAGAGATTCTACTAAAAAGATTTTAGAAATAATCCACAACTTTATCAAAGTTGCAGGAGACAAAATAAACCCACATAAGTCATCAGCATTCTTATATATCACTAACAAAATCCAACAGAGTTACAAAGAGAAATTCCATTTAAAGTAACTACTGAGAGTACAAAATACTTAGGTATCTATCTGCCAAGGGAAAATCAGAAACTTTATGAGCAAAACTACAAAACACTTTCCATGCAAATTAAGTCTGATCTAACCAGTTGGAAAAATATTAAATACTCTGGATAGGGCGATGTTTGTATCTATATTGTATAAAGATGATTGTAATGGGCTGAGGCTTGAGTTGATGCACTGAGGTCCCAAGCACATGAGGCTAAATAGTAATTGGACATACTCTATTAATATATAAGCTTGGAGAAAGAATGGCCCCCGCCCACTCTTTGTGCAAGTCCTGATGTGTTGTATAGGAAACGACGATTCTGGTAGGTGGAGGCAGGGGAGTGAAAAAGGAAGGGGAGGAGAGCTCAGATCTCTCTCTCTCTCTCTGCTAGCTGGCTTCCTGTCGCAGCAGCCCATATTGCTATCGTAATCCTTCTTGCCCGTATTGCTATCGCAATCTTTTTTTACCTCTTCACTTCAATAAAGACTGAAGATTTTCCCCTTAACCTGAGTTCCTGACTCCGGCTGATTTTAAATACGCGGTCATTACAGATGATAATACTACCTAAACTAATCTATTTGTTTAGCGCCATACCAATCAGACTCCCAAAAAACTATTTTGATGACCTAGAAAAAATAACAACAAAGTTCATATGGAAAAACAAAAGGTCAAGAATTTCAAGGGAATTAATGAAAAAAAAAAATCAAATGAAGATGGCCTAGCTGTATCAGATCTAAAATTATATTATAAAGCAGCAGTTACCAAAACCATTTGGTATTGACTAAGAAATAGATTAGTTGATCAGTGGAATAGATTAGGTTCAAAGGACAAAACAGTCAATAACCTTAATACTCTAGTGTTTGACAAACCCAAAGACCCCAGCTTTTGGGACAAGAACTCACTGTTTGACAAAAATTGCTGGGAAAATTGGAAACTAGTATGGCAGAAACTAGGCATCGACCCACACTTAACACCATACACCAAGATAAGGTCAAAATGGGTTCATGACCTAGGCATAAAGAATGAGATTATAATTAAATTAGAGGAACACAGGATAGTTGACCTCTCAGACCTGTGGAAGAGGAAGGAATTTATGACCAAAGAAGAACTAGAGATCATTACTGATCACAAAATAGAAAATTTTGATTATATCAAATTGAAAAGGTTTTGTACAAACAAAACTAATACAGACAAGATTAGAAGGAAAGCAATAAACTGGGAAAACATTTTTACAGCATATATATTGATTATAAGAAATCAAGCCATTCTCTAATTGATAAATGGTCAAAGGATATGAACAGACAATTCTCAGATGAAGAAATTGGAACTATTTCTAGCCATATGAAAAGATGCTCCAAGTCATTATTAATCAGGGAAATGCAAATTAAGACTACTCTGAGATACCACTACACACCTGTCAGACTGGCTAGAATGACAGGGAAAGATAATGTGGAATGTTGGAGGGGATGTGGGAAAACAAGGACATTAATATATTGTTGGTGGAATTGTGAATATATCCAGTCATTCTAGAGAGCATGCTCAAAAAGTTATCAAACTGTGCATACCCTTTGATCCAGCAATGTTACTGCTGGACAATAACAATTTATTCCAGACAATAACAATAATGCATAGTTTCTCTTGCAACATTTCATTATTTTGAGTTCTAACTCAACTAATTTTTTAAAAGGGACCTTAAATAAAGAAATTCAGTTTCCTCACAAGCACAAGAAAACAAACTTCTATTTTTGTCTTTATCTTTGTATTCCTCAGTGCTGTGCTCACTGACACATCATAGATGCCTAACAGATGTTTGGTATATTAATTGCTTTAATGTCAAAAGACAGGTGGGGCATGATAGCAGCTGAAATTACACCCAGAGAGTCTTTAGAAATTCAGGATTCTGATGTGATCAACCAACAGAAAAGCAATCAGGAATATAGTTGGGGAGAATACAGGTTTTTTAACCCAACAGGACAGTGTCCAGTGCAAGCAGCTCCAATATAATTGCCAGTTGATAAGGAGAAATCCCCAAAGTGGTAAATAGAAAGGAATTAGATAGGTTAACTGCCTGGGAGAGAGGGTTTGCTTGTGTTCCTACAGATAGAGAAGGAAACAGATGGAGAAGGAAACAGATGGGTGGCAATGAGCAGTTGGAGAGAGACAGAGAGAAAAACCTCAAAATAAAGGAGAAGATCTAAAAAGCATCTGACATTGAAGGAGCATGGATGATAATGAGACTGTTAAAAGAACTTTAAAATCTTCAGGAATCATTGGATTCTCTAACATAAGAGGAGACTGTTTCAATTCTTGAAAACCAGCAGGAATCATTGGATTCCTTGAGATGAAAAATTGTTGATGAGACTATCGCAGTACTTCAAAGCTTGCAGAAAATATTGGATTCCTGGCACATGAACATTGGACAATGGATTCCCTTTGGACTATTTCTAGAACTTACGAACATGTATAAATTCTCATGTTGATTCATAATATTTGTTACATTACTACTAGCCTGTGTTCTATTGCTATGCGTTTATGTAATTATGTGTAATACTTCCCATATTGATGGATTTATGTATACCTATTTCAAATGAGCCCTTTTAGAAACCCGCTAATGTGATTTGATTTCCATTTCCTTTGGTATTTTCATCTCCCTTCCTGAGATGTCAGGGAGGGTGTGACCGCCTTCTTTTTATGGTATTTTCACTACTTTTTTGAGCAGTCAGGGAAGGCGTGTTCACCTTCTTTTTTGGGGTTCTCACCTCCTTGAGAAGTCAGGGAGGTCATGACCACCTATGTTCTAAATCAAAAGAAAGTGGGAAATGTTATGAGCCAGAATTTGATACAAGGTGATTACTCACTGGAATTGATGGAAGCAATGCTTGTGTGCTTGGGTTTGCATCTTTGAGAGTTCACACATTAGCTCACACACAGTAGTTCATTCACACTTTTGGGAGATTCACAAGTCAGTATTCAGTATGAGATTCACGAAGAAGGAGAAAATTAACATTTGGATTTTAACAACTGACTGCATTTGGGCTGATTATTACGTTGAACTGAAACTAAGGCTGCCTCCAGAAACCTCCCCAAGAAACCTGCTCCCACAGAGAACCATCATATATTATACAAAAGAGAAGAACACCACACATGTACTTTTTTAATGTGCAAGTTTTTAATTTTACCACAATAATAGCTAAATATTAACATTAAATAAATCATGGTTTGGGTTTTTGGTTTTTTTTTTTTTTGTGGCTTATTTGTTAATGAGAAAGAATTATGTAACACCAACTTTAGAGGATCCTTTCCAAAACAATGAAATTATTTAAAGGAGATGTTTATTACAAACTTTAAAAAAAGAAACATAAACCTTCCTATTAGGATTATATAAGGTTTTCCCTAAATGTCAGTTATAGTTTTAGGCTTTATGGAATTTTATTTGGAAGTATCTGTATACTTTAAAACATCAAAGAATTTTCTTCCTTTATCATCAAGAAAGTCAATGACTGGTGAAAATTAAAATCAAAAGTAGAAGCCCCTTCAGCACACACACACACACACACACACACACACACACACACACACACAATTCTCTCCCATCACTTCCAGTTACCTTGCATCTGTTTTATGTGCATTTTCTACATATCTATATAGCTGACTATTGTGTCTCCCCTATTTGAATGCATAGTCTTTGATGGTAGGAACTGTTTCCATTTTGGTTTTTTGTTCCCAGCCTAGCACAGTGCTTGCCATTTAGTAGCATATAAGCTAATACCAAACCCTCAACAACCCTGGGAGGTAAATGCTCATTTATCCCCATTTTACAGATGAGGAAACTGAGGGAAACAGAGGTTAAATGACTTGCTCAGGATTGCATTTGCTAATAAGGGTCTGAGGTCAAATTTGAACTCAGGACTATTCTGTGCACTATGGCTCCATCTAACTACTTCATATGCTGGTTGATCAATCAACTTTAAGGTTTTGAATAGAAAATTGAGATCTAAATACAACTAAAACTCGTTAACTATTGCAATCTAAGTCTTGAAAAACTTGTCTTGTTTTTGTTTATATCAAGGCTTTGTGCTTCAAGAAAGAGTTGAACCAGATGACCTCTAATCCTAGGATGCTAGGATTTTATCAATGCTTTAATAAATGTATGATTGACAGTGCAAAATGTGAAGCCCATGGCTTCATTAAGTATTTGATCAACCATCTCTGCCATGCACCTCTGGGACTTCCAAGGGTCAGCAATAAGCTTCAATCCTTGGATCACATGAATAGGCAATATTTTCTTATTCCAGACAATTGCAATAAAAAATGCTACTCCTTACACAACAGTCCATTAATTTCCAGGTCTAAAAATGCAAATAATTTTAAAAGGGATAGAACATAAGGAAACTCAGATCTTATACACATATACACAGAAGTATATATCTTCAGGAAATATATATACATACACACATATATAGGTATATATCCTCAGAATTTGCTTGGTTATTAAGATCACAGCTCTAGAACTCAAAGGGATTTTATCATCTAGTTCAAACATTTCCCTTTACAAATGAGGAAACTGAGGCCTTAAGAGGTAAAAGTAATTTGTCCAAAGTCACACAATCATTAACTGGCAAAATTGGAATTTGGATTTCAGGTCATCTGACTCTAAGGTCAGGATTTTCTACACAGCACCATGTTATACCCCAAATTAGAATGAAATGGGAGTCATTTAAATGTTCACCATATTTTTTTCCTTAGGTATTCCTGAATTTATATACCTTTGAAAGTCAAGGAAAATCATATTAAATCATGTGGTAGTACAAAAGACTTTTACTTCAAAGATTTATCTCTTTTTTGGTGTGTATATATATGTTGTTATATATGTATATTTTGGTATATATTTGTGTATGTAATATACAAATGATCTAAAGTAAATAACAAAATATTCTAAAAACATAATCCTCTAAAATTGTATGAATATAAACATTAGATTGAGATATCCAATTCACACCAAGAAATTCCAGGATTTTCATAGTAACCTGAAGCTAATCTTGCATAATAATAATCTTATAATCTTGTAAATTTTTTTTTATTTTGCTTTGTGGGTCCTTAAATTTATTTATATCTCAACCAAAATCAACTCCTAAAACTTTATTGTGTCATAAATGTGACCCAGAATTTTCAAGGCCATCCTAATTGGCCACAAATTGGAGCAAGATTTACCAAGCTTAAAAGACTCCAAAAATATTTGACATCTGAAGGCCAAAGAAACAGTTCAAAAATACTCAGTGCCAGACTGGTTTCAAGGAAGATGAATTTTACAGTTACAGCAGTTCTCAGATGTCTGTTTTGGGTCAATGGAATGAGGATCCATGTTGACAAAATTACAGATCCTTGAAATGTATCACATTTTGTGACAAAGTAGATTTTGTACTCCCAGTGAATTTCATTAAGAATTTTTGAGCCAGCTTCATCCAAATCTTGAAAATTAACATTCAAATTAGTAAATTTTTGATACTATTAAAACTTCTTATTGTATGTCAAAGAAAAGCCAATTAAGTGGCCAAATTTAAATTGATTTCAAAATTGTATTTTTCCAAAGGCTTATATTAGTATTTCTATGAAGTATCTTGATCAAATAGACATGAAATCCCAAGGAACAGATCTGTTTGACATGTGATTATACAACTAAAGTTTCGAACTTTAGTGATCTGAAACTATTTAGGCTAACCTCTTCATTTTATATTTGAGGAAACAGGCCTAGGGGAATTAAGGTCATGTAGGTATTAAGTGAGAGGTAATATTTGAATCCACTTCCTCTGACTAAAGAGCTAATGTTCTTTCCCCTGTACTGGATAAGATCCAATGACCATGAACATTTATTTACAGTAAAAACTACCCTCAAAGCTAATTACATGCAAGAACAAATGGGTAAATAATGATATTTAAGGCTTTGTTCAGAGCAGCTAACATGATCATCGTTTTTTCCAAATTTTCTAGTATTTTTCATTGAGGCTTCACCAATTAAGTTTAACATTTAAAAACCATTGTTTCTAAATATTTATAAGAAAGAATATGATGAAAACATTTTTACAAAATAATCAGAGAAAAATGTTTTTTAAATTAAACCAGCTTAAGAACTACTACTTCCTCTGAGCTAATATTAAGAAAGCTTTTATTTGGAAAAGTGTGTGTGTGTGTGTGTGTGTGTGTGTGTGTGTGTGTGAGTATGTGTATGTGTATGTGTTACTGTATGTACATTTATGTACTAAAAAAGGGGGGAGAATTAGAATAAGTGTTCTTTTTCATTAGATATGGTAATTCACAATACTTAAGCATACATCAACTGTACTTGCTTGTTTATATGGGCAATAATATTTTAATTTTTCATCTTTTTTGCCCCTGTGCTTTTATATTGGGGATATTTTATTGATTGTTAACTAGTCTATTTTACTTTAATTTTTTTTAATGCCCTATGACCAATAACCTTGAGAAAATAAAATGTCTGGGTGAAACAATATGGTCCGCTGTACCAGGGCTCAAATTTAGGCCAGAATTTAGAATTTCTATGATCTTAAACAAATTACTTCCCTTCTCTGTAAAATGGGGAAGTTTGAATTATATGCTCTCTAGGCTCGTTTCCAGTTAGAAATTTATAAATAAATCAGTTTGGGCAAAAGCTTATTTCATGTGTATTCAGTCTTTCAGAATTACAATAAGATATATTGATCCTTTCTTATGATTATTCCTAAAAAAGTTTGTTTGGTTTAAAAAAATGTTTCTTAAGATGACTACAAAGAGTTGGTGGGTTTATTAATTTTTTTACATTGAATTTTGGTTTAGCATTTACTTCAACACCGATATATCCTAAGATATACTTATGAGCTGATCTTGCCAGAACCTCCATTGTATCTGGCAAGGTACCAGTCTTAGTGCTGGATGATTTATTTCTTTGGTGTTTGATGTACTTTCCTCACTGAGAAACTTCATATCAGA
Source organism: Antechinus flavipes (assembly GCF_016432865.1). Taxonomy (NCBI): domain Eukaryota; kingdom Metazoa; phylum Chordata; class Mammalia; order Dasyuromorphia; family Dasyuridae; genus Antechinus; species Antechinus flavipes. Next base: position 138,697,894 of record NC_067403.1, read on the forward strand.
TATGTAAGAGGTAGTCAGTTGATCTCTTGATTTGACAGGAAACTAAATAAATTATCCAGGAGCTTGTTTTTTAAGCATATGTCATCTTTCCCAGGTAGTTGGCGGGCACATATCCCTTCTGTCCTTGAGCTTCAGCTAGCCACCACTTCTTATTGCCACTCAGATCACAAAATCGAAGAATGTGAACCCGTTGGTATTCTTGGAGGCTGAGCTCATGTTCACTTCGGGCTTGAAATGGATGAACCGCATAGAATATCTAGAGAGGAAAACAAAAGACATGGTGAAAAAGCGGAATCTAAAAATCTCTCATCTGAAACAGGCAAAATGGGAAAATTTTTTAAGCTTTAGCAGTACTGCTTGATGATGTCCATTCTTTTCTAAAAATAAATTTTGCTGATACCATTTAAATAATGTCACTTATTTCAACACCCTCTTTTTCCAGATTGAATTTTACTTTGTGACAAAGAAAAAAATTAAACTTTATCCGACAATAATAATAATTAGTATTTATAAAGCATTGTAATGTTTGTAAAGCTCTATATGTTACCTCATTAGATCTTCAAAATAAGCTTGTGAAATAAGTGCTATTACGATCTTATTTTTACCTATGAGGAAACTTAGGCAAGTAAGAGAAGTTAAGTGGCTTGCCTAGGATCACATAGCTGGGAAATATCTGATGTAGCATTTGAACTCAGGTCTTTCTGACTCCAAGTCCAATACTTTTACCTACTCCACCACCTAGTTTCTAATGTGTATAAATATTTATAATAGTAAGGTCCCACTCCTATATCCCCACCCCTATCCAACCAAGATTAGCACCTTGACTTATTTCTCAATTGCTCAGATTTTGGCTTCCCTTTAGAGAGTTGTTTTTTTGTTTTGTTTTTTTTTTTTTTTAACAATTTTGTCATTATATTTATGCTTTCTTTGATCTGCTTATTTTACTTTATATCAGGTCATATAGAATCTTCCCAAATTTCTCTAGTTTTCTAATTTTTGTATATAATTATTGTATGATAATATTTCTTCACTTGCATCCCCATATAGGAAACCTACTTTTGTTTTACCAAAAAGTGCTGCCATAAGTATTTTGATATGTTTTGGACCTTTGCTTCTGTCTTTGAGTTTCTTGGGTTATGTTTTCAGGAACTGGGTCGCTAATTAAGTGTAAGAACAGCCATTTTTCTTATTTGGTTCCAAATTGATACCTAGCATAACTGGACCTTTTCACAGTTCTAATCAAGTGGTTCAACCACAGTCCTTTCCTGATCATTGTGTATATCTTTTCAAAGTTGATTTCACATATTCATTCTGTCATTTTATTTATTTATTTATTTGTTTTGGCTGAAGATAAAAAAAAAAAACAACCTTACAAAACAAATTTCTAGCAGAAATACTTCCAACCAGATCCCAAGAGAGAATGGGTAATTTACTAATGGAACAATTAGAACTGGAGTAAGGAAAACCTGTATTTGAATATTATCTCTATAATAACCTATAAACCTATAAATAATATATATAATATAAATAGATATACATATGTATATATATTAATATATAAATACAAATAACCTATAAAAACCTATAAATTATGTTACCCTGGGAAAATCACTTTACTGCTCTGTGCCTCAGTTTCCCCATCTTTAAAATAAAGCTAATAATATCATCTGCTTCTAAGGGTTCTTGAGAGGATATAATGAAATAATATTTGTTTTATAATTTTAAAGGATTATATATAAATGCTAGCTACATAACTTGATAATTTGAGATACATGAATAACATTTAGTCTTCATGGAAAGACTATTCATATTCTGACAGTTTCTACAACATCCAACCAATTAATCTATCAGTGACACTTGTTGAGTGCCTCCTGTTTAAAGACTAGTATAGTACACTCTAGAGGGAACTAAAGAAAAAGGAAAGCTTTCCAACCACAAAGAACTTATGACTTAGCTGAGAATAAAGAACATAAACAAAACAAGCAAAACCCTTTTTGGAATAATATACCAACAAGTTTTGAGCTGGATTTTGAAAAAAAAAAAAAAGAAAGTGCCATAGTTTGGTTGAAAAGAAGGGATGCTGTGCAACAAGAGAACTGTTTGGTTCTGCACACATATATTATATCTAGGATATACTGTAACCTATTTAACATGTATAGGACTGCTTGCCATCTGGGGGAGGGGATGGAGGAAGGGAGGGGAAAAATCGTAACAGAAGTGAATGCAAGGGATAATGTTGTAAAAAATTACCCTAGCATGGGTTCTGTCAATAAAAAGTTATTTAAAAAATAAACAAAAAAAGAAAAAAAAAAGAAAAGAAGGGATGAATAATCAATGAATAAATAAGTAAATGCAAATAAATAAGTAAATGCAAAGACATATAGATTAGCTTGGTCAAAAAAGAAAGCTAATATAATGAGAAAAGAGGGGAAGAAGAGAGACCAAGGGCACAGGTTTTTGGTTTTGGGGTTTAGTTTTGGGTTTTGTTTTGTTTTGTTTTTTTCAGAACAACAAAGTATTTTTAGCTATGGTGAGATCCAGAGGACAAATACGGATTTAGGTTTAGGGCTGAATGAGAATTGTACTACAGTAGTCGATGACCAAAATGAGGCAGAACTACTCAGTTTTTTTTTTTTTTTTTACTCTGGCAAGAAGTATAATCTTCTGCATTCTGTTGATCCAATAGTGCTACTACTAGGTGTATATCCCACGGAAATCATAAAGGAGGGAAAAAGACCCACATGTGCAAAAATGTTTGTAGCAGCTCTTTTTGTGGTAGCAAAGAACTGGAAAATTAGTACATGCCCATCAATTGGGAAATGACTGAATAAGTTATGGTATATGAATGTAATGCAATATTATTGTCCTATAAGAAGTGATTAGAAAGCTATTTTTAGAAAGGCCTAGAAAGATTTACATAAACTGATGTTGAGCAAAACAAATAGAACTAAGAATACATTGTACATAGTAACAGCAAGAGAGTGTGATGATAATGCTGTGAAAGACATGGTTCTTCTCAGGAGTTCAATGATCCAAGGCAATTCCAATAAACTTTTGTATAGAAAACTCCATCTGTATCCAAAGAGATAACTATGGAAATTGAATGTAAATCAATACATATTGTGTTCATTTTTTCCCCCTTTTTCTTCTGTTTTCTGTGTTTTTCCCTTTTTGTTCTATTTTCTTTTTGTTCCCCTTTTGTTTCCCCTTTTGTTCTGTTTTAGTTTTCTCTCAGAAAATGATTCATAAAGAAATGTGTTTTTAAAAAATTAATATACACATATGATAAGAAAAAAGAAAATAATAAAGGGGAAAAAAGAAATTAAAAAAAGAATAATCTTCAAGGTAGGAAGTAAAAGGGTTGAAAAGAAGAGAAGAAACTGAAAACTAAAGTAGTAATGTTGAAAGAGCCTACCCAGGTGCTTTTAAGAAGCCAGCAGGCATCAAGGAACTACATTCCAGGATGCTAAATTAACTGACTGCTGAACAACTATCATTTTTCGTAAAACAAATCAAACAATAACAACAAAAATGGTGGATAAAGAGAGGAACAAATGTCTTGATTTTTAAGTGGTATTTTAAATGAAAGGCCATGGAATTTAACAAATATTTAATGGAATCATTTAAAAATGGAGACTCAAACAATAAGGTCAGTATGTTTCATTGTTTGATTATCTCAGTCGTGTCTGATTCTTCATGAACCCATTGAGAGGTTTTCTTTGCAAAGATATTGGGGTGGTGTTCCATTTCCTCATCCAATGGATCTTCTCATAAAGTCAAATAATATGCACAGGTATATAATGTAAAAACAAAACATCAATACAATGGAAAATGACCCAGAAAGAATCTACTACATTTTTCTAATTAAATAAAATGCTTATTTTGTTTCTATGTAAACTCTGAAATGGCATTTGCATAAACATCGAAGAACATAGTATATTGCATGTAATTGTTGTGGATCAGGAGTCGTATTACGGTCTTCTCCATATCAAAGACTGTCACTTCTGATAACACAATTGGTCCCTGTTTCGCTTTAATGCTAACAGTAGAAAGTTTACCACTGTTGATAGCTCCGATTTATTCTGGGTATATTTTGCTTATACTTAATTGTTTGTATGTTCTTTCCCCTATTAGACTGTGAACTCCTAGGGGGCGAGGACTATTTCTGCCTTTCTTTCTATCCTCAGTACTTAACTCAGTGCCTGGCACTTAAAAATGTTGTTGACGTTATTATGCAGATAAAACTTTTTTTTTTCTTCCCCTGGCAGCTCTAATTGGCCTCAACTCTAGGAATATCAAGCCTGCTTCCAGATAAGTTTATCACCTGGACTCTCTCATCATCATGCAGATTGACCCAGACAACATGTAAGAAAGGAACCATTGAAACACTATGCCTTCTGATGTACAAATATACAAGATATATGTTACAAAAAAGATGAAGTAGAAAGCCTAACTCAAAGAGACAAATTTCAGCTCATAAATATTTCAGAGATCAGTGGGATAAGATTTGTAGCGGAAGTGTGATTTAGTTGTATTTGCCTTTGGGATCCTATTTGGGGTTTTCTTGGCAAAAATAATGGCAAAGTAGTTTGCCATTTCCTTCTCCAGTTCATTTTACAGATGAGAAAACTATGAGCAAATGAGATGAATGGTTGCCTAGGGTCACACAGCTAAGAAGTATCTGAGATCAGATTTGAACTCAAGTCTTCCTGACTAAGCCTCGCACTCTGTGCCACTGTACCAACTGCCCTCAGGAAAGGTATGTCTTATTTTTTTAAAATAGAACAGGTAAAGGGGAGAGATTTGCATTGCAATTTACAAATACATATTCGTTAGACCAGGTTTTAAATGCCTGTTTGTTTGAGGATGTTACTGTGTTGTTTTCCAGAACATCCTCTTTGGTCACCTTGGATTATGAAGAAAAACTACAGAACCTCAAATGACTGTGGTAGATAGGGAAATATGTAATTCTTATTGTTAATGATGATGAAAAAGTATTAGCCTACCAAAGACTCACTAAAGTTTAGAAGATTACTTTTACATGAGAGTAGTTTGCAAAATACATTCCCATCTCCAATCGTTGAATCAAAACACAATGCAGTAGTCAATCCTAGAAAAGGCTGATTTTCTCAGTAGGGCCAGATTTATTCTTTTTAACTTTTGTTTACAAAAGAAATTGACTGCTTGCCAAAATGTTAACTTTCCTGCCTAATTCACTAAAATGCAAAGCAAGTAATTCTGAAAAAAAAATGGTAATGAAAATATTTTATCTTCTATGTTTTTTCTGTAAATATTGCCATTAAAGTGTTACCAAGAATTTTGGCTTGGTTAAAATAAAAATATTGTGGGCTGTGGACCTCTTCCATAATTCTTTCTTACCAGTTCCATTAATGTGCTTATAACACTAGTGCTAGTTATATCATTTGATAATGCTTGTTATAATAAGTATATATTTGTTTGCAATCCAGTTTTGCTCAGTAATATGCATGCAAACTGTATGCCTAGAGTAAATATAAGTATAAATAAAAAAATTACATATACACACACACACACACACACACACACACACAGGAACTAAATAGGAGAAAGTATGGTAGAATATTTGCGTGAAGGTCATTTGAGTAATAAACAGAAGCAATAAATTGGAATATAGTGCAAGCAACCTGAATAGAAAGTAAAAGTAGATGAGTTCAGAAAACATCAAACCTGGTATGGAAGCATGATATAACAATGATGAAGTATTTCATGTTCTGCATATTTGACCTGTTCTCTCACTATCTCTGTCTCTCTTTGTGTCTTCCTTCTTCTCATTTCCCCCCACTCCCAATAGCAAAGCTGCTAATTAATTCTTAACTTTTTTTTTTTACTCACCATTTCAAAATTAAAAAGGTAGGGATGTCAACAAGGAAATATTCTCTTCTAAATACATTTCTCACTGACAAGGAAGAACTGGTTATTGGATAAAAATGATAAGATTCTTGGGGAACAGGGACACCATTTTATTCTGCAATTTGTGATAGAGGAAGTAAAGTCAAGCTTGTATCCTAGGTTTGGGAAGAACCAATTTCAAGAGGTACAAAGAAATCCTCAGTAGGATCCCATGAACTAAAATCTGTAGGGTAAGTCAACCTAAAAGAAAATCTGAAGACCCAAAGAGAAATAAATTATTCCAAGGAAAAGAAAAAAGTTGCTTAAAGAGACAAATATGGACATGTAAATAGCTCACAAACCAACTTAGATTTTCTTTTTTTAAAAATATAGTTTTAGCCTGGAAAGACTTACATGAACTGATGCTAAGTGAAATGAGCAGAACCAAGAGAACATTGTACATAGCAACAACAAGATTATGTGATAATCAGCTGTAATGGACTTGGCTGTTTAAAATAATGAGGTGATTCAAGGCAATTCCAAAAGAATTAGGAGAGAAATATGGACAGTGAATGTGGATCAAAGCATAGTATTTTCATCTTCTTGTTGTTGTTTGTTTACTTAGTTTGAAGAATTGTACATGTTTAACCTATATTGGATTATTTGCTTTCTAAGAGAGGAGGAAGGGAAAGGAAGGGAGAAATTTTTGGAACACAAGGTTTTGCAAAAGTGAATGTTGAAAACTATTTTTGCATGTATTTGGAAAAATAAAAAGCTATTAAAATAATTTTAAAGTTATGAACTTAACAGAAGATAAACTCAAAAGCTTAGTATAGTTCAAAATAGAAGCAATTGGGTAAGAATTGAAGGAGCTTTGCCTTTTCCCTGTTATTAGGAAAATGAGAGAGGTGCTACAAGAGTGCAGAAGGGCAAATGTTCTGATTTTCAACAAGGCCAAGAGAATAGAGTTGACATTCTATAAACCAGTGACCAGATTTTTGATTCTTAACAAAAATCTAGAACATTTTTAAAGGGATGGTTAGTAAGTATCTAGAAAGGAAAACTGATCACAAAGATCCAGCATGACTTCATAAAAGCCCATTATTCCATACTTATCTCATCTTTTTGACAGTTACCAGACTGGAAAATCAAGGATATCTACTAAAATTTGCCTAGATTTTAACAAAATACTTACAAATCTCTCACATTATTCTTGTGGAAAATATAGACGTGAACTATGCAAGCAAATTTGAAATTGGTTGCATACCCAGATTCAAAGCATAGTTTTTAGTTATTCAATGTCAATCTGGAAGGACGTCACTAGTTTAGTATCACAGAATTCTGAACTTTTTCTGTTCTATATAACATATTTTAAAATGAATAGATTAGATAAAGGAATAGAATGCTTATCTGATTGACTTAAGACACAAAGCTAAGAGACAGCTAATATGCTGAATGATGCTCAAGATTCAAAAATATCTGGATAGGATGGAACATTGGACCAATTTGAACAAGATGGAACTTAATAGTTATAAATGCTTTTATATGGGTTTAAAAAATCAAGTTTTGATATCTAAGCTATGTTACTCAGGGTCTCTGTCGGGGTAGAGCTAGTCTTTGTTTTGGCATCTTGTAAAAACAAAGTTCAACCACAATCACAAGGCACTCCATAACACCTGCTTCAGCTGCCTTTATGGCCATTGCAACAACAACAAAAAAGTTTTCTAACCACTACAGCTACCTAAAAATGGAAAAGATTGGAGAGAGTCAAGAAAAGACTAAATGACCATTAGATTAGAATGACATTAGAAGAGTTTAGAAGAGTTTCTTTTTCCAGTTGATTTTGGTCTGATGTTCCATAGACTCATGGTTCTATAATTTTTTAAGGAAGTTTTTGCTTGTAATGAATTGGAATCACTTCCTTTCAACTCAATTTCTACCTATTGCACCTTGATTACACATAGAAGTCTTTTTAAAGAAATATCACTTTCTTTTCAGAATGATGGCCTTTTGAATAATTAGGATTTTAGTTTTTGAGCTGTAGCTTTAGAAGTCATCTAGTCTAATCCTTCCATTTTATAGATAAAGAAACTGATGTGTAAAGAAACTCAAGATCATATAGCAGCAGAATGAAAATTCAAATCCAGGTCTACTGATGCAAATCAGGTATTACTTTTACTTGGGCAGCTAGAACACCAGCCCTGAAATCAAGAGGACCCGAGTTCAAATCTGACTTCAGATATTTAACATGTTTCCTAGCTGTGTGACTTTAGGTAAGTCACTTAACCCCAAATGCCTCACCAAAAAGAGTATTAGTTGCTCTATCATGCCAGCTATTATGATATCTCCATCTATTTTTCTTCCTTAGGCTAATCATCCTCAATTTCTATTACAAGCTTTTTGTGTGCATAATCTCCACTATCCTCCTTTTTCTAGTCACCCTTCTCTGGCAAGAAGAGTACTCAGAGAACTCAGTACTTATATTCTGAGTTGTCAATGTCTTTCTTAAAGAATGTTGCCCAGAACAGAATATCACAAACATGATTTGGCCAAGGAAAATATAAACTCTTATCTCCCTTATTTTGGACACAACACATTTTTTATAGCAGTCTAGGAAAACATTAGTTTGGGGAACTGCTATATCACATTCTTGATTTATTTTGAGCTAACTCCCTAGAGTTTGTTGTTTTCTGATGAGTTTTATGCAGCCATTCTGTACTTGTGAAGTTGAGCCACATAGCAGTTTCAGATGAGTGGTGAGGGCAGAAGCCAGATTTCAGGGAGTTGAGAAGTGAGTGAGAGGTGAGGAAATGGAACCAATACATATAGAAGATTTTTCGTAAAAGTTTGTCAGTAAATAGAAGAAAAGATGCAACAATAATAGCACCACCATTAGTGGGTCACAAACAAATCTATTCACTCAAGAATACTCCAGACTCTGAAAAGTTGGACTTGATATAGCTAGATCCTACAAGATCCCTTCTAGTTCTAAATCTGTGAGTCCTTAAACGTATGTTCTTTGATGTCATTAGTAGTCTCTCAGCTCAAAATGTGTTTATTTATCAATTCACACAATACATAGCTCAATAAAATGTAAGCTCCAGCAGCAACTGATTCGTCTTTGTATTCCCAGTGCCTAGAACATTGTCCTTAATATTTACTTTCTGTGACTGCTGAATTGAAGGATCTAGAATAGACTAATGCCCTATTCCTTCTTCAGAGGGAATCTTATATTTTTGCTGATTTCCTCTTCCTAACTATCTCATGTTCTGTCCTTCCATCTTCCAATTATCCATCTTCCAGGTATGCATGTGTGTGCTTTCCCAGGTCTGGCAATGGTAGTAACTGTCCACAAGTATGGTCACTTGGCTCAGTTTTGTTCCTCAGACAAAGGTAACTTAATGTAAAACCTCATTTTCTCTGTCATTAAATAGCTTTATGACCCTGGTCAAGTCACATAATCCTGACTGCCTCAGTTTTCTCATCTGTAAAATGAGCTAGAGAAGGAAATGGCAAACCACTCCAGTATCTTTACCAAGAAAGCCCCAGATGGATAATGAAGAGTTGGATGTAACTGAAACAATTGAACGACTACAACTATAATAAACATGATGGCCTTCATGAAGCTTTTCTGACTCTTTCTTATTGCTGAGATGTTTATTGTTCATACAATTTATGATCCATTCTATACTTTTTGCAGGAATCAAAATCTAGCTTATTGGCCTGTAATTCTGGGATCTATTCTCTTCCTTTTTTAGTCTATCATTTTTTTTTCATTATAATGACATGCTATCCCTTCAGAAGTGGAAAGGGGCCACATAGCATGGAAGGCCAACTTATATTTTTCTTCATTTCATGAGTCACATAGAAAAAAATTCATCCTCATTGAGTGGCCGGCTTATAGTTGAATGAGCCTCTGCAATCTTAGTTAAACTTGTCCTAAAAAAGAAAAAGTAGTGTATTGCCAAAACTGTAATTGAAGACTTCTAGTAGTTGCCTACCAATGTTATGACCTTCAAGATCTGTCCCACATACAAACCCAAAGCCCCTAACTTCTGGGAAAAGAATTCATTATTTGATAAAAACTGCTGGGATAATTGGAAATTAGTATGGCAGAAATTAGGCATGGACCCACACTTAACACCATATACCAATATAAGATCAAAATGGGTCTATGACCTAGGCATAAAGAACGAGATTATAAATAAATTAGAGGAACATAGAATAGTTTATCTCTCAGACTTGTGGAGGAGAAAGAAATTTGTGACCAAAGATGAACTAGAGACCATTACTGATCACAAAATAGAAAATTTCGATTACATCAAATTAAAAAGCCTTTGTACAAATAAAACTAATGCAAACAAGATTAGAAGGGAAGCAACAAACTGGGAAAACATTTTCACAGTTAAAGGTTCTGATAAAGGCCTCATTTCCAAAATATATAGAGAACTGACTCAAATTTATAAGAAATCAAGCCATTCTCCAATTGATAAATGGTCAAAGGATGTGAACAGACAATTCTCAGAGGATGAAATTGAAACTATTACCACTCATATGAAAGAGTGTTCCAAATCATTATTGATCAGAGAAATGCAAATTAAGACAACTCTGAGATACCACTACACACCTGTCAGATTGGCTAAGATGACAGGAAAAAATAATGATGAATGTTGGAGGGGATGCGGGAAAATTGGGACACTATTGCATTGTTGGTGGAGCTGTGAACGAATTCAACCATTCTGGAGAGCAATCTGGAATTATGCCCAAAAAATTATCAAATTGTGCATACCCTTTGATCCAGCAGTGTTTCTATTGGGCTTATATCCCAAAGAAATACTAAAGAAGGGAAAGGGACCTGTATGTGCCAAAATGTTTGTAGCAGCCCTGTTTGTAGTGGCTAGAAACTGGAAAATGAATGGATGCCCATCAATTGGAGAATGGCTGGGTAAATTATGGTATATGAATGTTATGGAATATTATTGTTCTGTAAGAAATGACCAGCAGGATGAATACAGAGAGGACTGGCGAGACTTACATGAACTGATGCTAAGTGAAATGAGCAGAACCAGGAGATCATTTTACACTTCGACAACGATATTGTATGAGGACATATTTTGATGGAAGGGGATTTCTTTGACAAAGAGATCTGAGTTTCAATTGATAAATGACGGACAAAAGCAGCTACACCCAAAGAAAGAACACTGGGAAACGAATGTGAACTATCTGCATTTTTGTTTTTCTTCCCGGGTTATTTATACCTTCTGAATCCAATTCTCCCTATGCAACAAGAGAACTGTTCGGTTCTGCAAACATATATTGTATCTAGGATATACTGCAACATATCCAACATATAAAGGACTGCTTGCCATCTAGGGGAGGGGGTGGAGGGAGGGAGGGAAAAAAAAATTGGAACAGAAACGAGTGTCAATATAAAGTAATTATTAAATAAAAATTTAAAAAAAAAAATAACTGAACATAAAAAAAAAAAAGATCTGTCCCACAACTAGTAACTTTATGAAGGTGATGCTCTGTAAGTACTTTTTATTACTATAATTGGAGATAGCTAGGTGGTGAAATGGATAGAGTACTGGGTCTGGAATCAGGAAGACTCATCTTCCCGAGTTCAAATCTGATCTCAGACACTCACTAGTTGGGTAACTTTGGCCAAGTCACTTAACTTCATCTGTAAAATGAGTTGGAGAAGAAAATGGCAAAACAGTCGAGTATTTTTACCAAGAAAATATCAAGCAGGTTCACAAAGACTCAGATATGATTGAATGATAATAACAATGACTAATGTCCAGCTAAGTGGTATACTGGAAAGAATGTTGGATTTGGAGTCAAGAAGACTTGAGTTCAAATCTTGCCTAAAATATTTACTAACTATATATCCCTGAACAACTTAGCCTCTATCAATTTCAATTTTCTCATCTGGCAAAACCCAATAAGGTGAATACTAGCACCTCCCATACAGAGTTGTTAGGAGGATCAAATGAAATAACATATATAATGCATATATAATACACACACACACACACACACACACACACACACACACACATAATAAGTGCTATCTAATGGCTAGTGATTATTATGTTACTAAATAATTTTGAATGAATCAGCATGATGCTACAATTAATCTAGTTAGGTGGTACAGTGGCAGGAGATCTAAACTTGGAGTCAGGAAGTCCTGAGTTCAATTCCTTTCTTGAACATTTGTTAACTATGTGAACCTCAGAAAACCTCTTAACTTCTCTTAGTCTTAGCTTCCTTCCTGAGGAAATGAATTTAATAATAGTACCTACTTACTTCAAAGAATTGTCAGGATTAAGTGAAAAAAATACATATAAAGTACCTTATAAACTATAAACTAATTGTTCTGCTTCTTGTTATTGTAAAAACCTTCAAAATCTAAAATCTCCTAGCACATGTTTGTTAATAATGATAAACCGTTCATTTAATGTTGTGAGTAAAGGAGAAAAATTTTGTGAATTAATTCAAATGGAACCTAATGACTCAGTAGGGAACTATTTTCATAGCCCCCAAGATTTCAACATGAAGGAATTTGGACATGCTTTTTGACTTGGAGATGCCATCCAGAACCAGACCTCTCTTATGGACCAAAACTTGAAATAAGGTACTAAGTGGAATTGAGAAGAAAACGGTTAAATCTAGTTTAGCATTGATTTAATCCTACAACAAATAATGGTTTTCTAGTGATATAATGATTGATTTATACTCAGTGTAGAGCATATAAGCAAGAAGCTCTCAGGGCCAAAAAAGACAAGCGCACTAGAAGTTCTTGGAAGCTGAGACAGATTCATTCCATCATCCACCTTTGCAGTGGCTAGAGACTGAAGCACAAACCTTTGGATTCGGAGAAATTCAGAGGGCGGAGAAGCTGGCAAAGGCAGAGAAGACAAAGGACTGGCAGCAGGAGCTCAATCTCTCGGAACCAAGGAGAGAGAGAGAGACCTCTAAGAAAGCTAACTGGGCCTCAGGAAAGGAGACAAGACTTTGAAAGAGATAATAAAGTATTTGGACTTTAACACCTGGCTGTTCTTGTGGTGATTATTGAACTGAAATGAAGGCTGCTTCCAGAGACCCCAAGAAAACAAAAACAAGAGAATATTACACGCCTCTTTGTGGCTTTAACCAATACTCTATATAATTAACCCTGACCTCTCCATGGTCACTTCTAGAATTGTACCATGGGGGTCAAGGGAATGTATATTTGCATATTGTCCCAGAAATATGTGTATCACCTTTTAATAACTGTAAAGTAAGCTTACTCCATAATTCACTACTGCCTTTCAGTATTTCTTGCCAAAACTATGAAAGCAAAAGAAGGTATAAAAGAGACAGGCAACTGAAGACCATGCATTTTAATCAGCCAGGCTAATTAAGAAGCAGACTTGGTCAAACTTGAAAAGCTAAAAAACTGATCAGTGCATTGACCAACCAATGATTCCAGCGGACTCATAATAAAACATGCTGATAGAAAGCTAACAGACTCAAGAGTATAGAATGAGACATATTTTTTGGACTTGATCAATGAGGAAATTTGTTTTGCCTAGATGTGTATAGTTATCTCTTCTCTCTGAGGTTAACTTCCATTTACCCTATATATATATAATACATATGTAATATATATTTATATATCACATGTAAAAACAAATAATTCATTTTTCTTAATTGAAAAAAATTAGCCTTGATTGGTCAATAATCAGACAAGGTCACGTGGTACAGATAGAGCAGAGAAAGATAGATCAACCATTTGCTGGCTATGTGACCTTAAGCTCTTCACTCTGATTATTGACTAATCAAAAATGGTTTCTGTGATGAAGAAAGAGTGTTAGATAGAATGATCTCTCAGGTCTCTTCCAGATCTTAGATCATCTTAAGAGTTTATTCCATATTCTTAAGTTTTTATTCCATAATCTAGACATCTGCCTTGCATTCAGTTTTTTATCAAGAGGTGGTGCAAAGACACAACCTGAAGTTTAACTTGTTTTTTTTTTTTGTTGTTGTTTGTTTGTTTGTTTTTGTTTCATTTTGGTTTTTTGCAAGAGGATTAGACCATAGTCTCTTGGTTCTCATGTCAGGAGTTTCATTTTTAAAATAGGCAGAATATTCTAAGGGATTCAAGGCTGCTACCAGTATCATCAACAAAGATGTTGTTCTAACAGGAATTAAGTTGGATTTCCTTGGTTCTGGTGGCAATCTGGTCAGAACTAAATTACTTGTGTTAGGAGGAGGGGACAGGATAAGTGGTATTTTTAAAAAGATTTTTTCATTATCACTGAAAGTATAGAAGACCAAGAGAACTGAAAGATGACAAAATCCTAAAAATGTTTTTGACTGCAGCCAGGTGGTGCAATGAGTAGAGTGCTGAATCTTGAGTCAGGGAAATCAGGTTAGCTATGTGACCCTGAGAAAGTCCCTTAATCTCTGCCTCTGTTTCTTCAACTGCCAGATGATGTTAATTGCATCTATCTGGCAGAACTTTTGTGAACATAAAATAAAATAATATTTATAGAGTGCATTGTGCTTCCTACCTTCCTTTTAGAAGGCTATATCATCTTGGAAGAATTGTTGTATAAGGTCAATGGTTTTCATGTTCAGAATAGCCCATTGGTGGTTTAAAGGGACAAATTCTTACCTGTTCATCCCCATCTTGGACAGAGTCTGTGTCAACCCCATCTGCTTCAGGTTTTCCACATATGCCATTGAGAGAGGAGCTACTGTCACTTGTACTCTCTTTCCAGGTGTGGTTGATACTATGACTGACAGGCCATGAAGACACAAAGAGGCTGATGTTATCAAAGTCCTCTTCACAGAACCAGTGCTCCCTGTCTGCCTGCTGCACTTTGGCTGGATTGTAGGGCTTCAGGAAGGAAGCATATACAAAGCCTTTGGCAACTAAACAAGAAGGAAAGAGAAAGAAACAAGAAAACATTTTGAAAGGATTCTGCCTTCACCAAACATATGACCTTAGAGAGTTTTAAAGAATCATAATGGATCAAGAACTGGTAAAGTTCTTAGAAGCCATTTTGTTCAATCCCCTCATTTCACAAATGAGGGAACTGAGTCTCATACAGAATAAGTGACTTACTTAAGATCGTGCAGACAAAAAGTAAGAGGTAGGAATTGAGACTTAGGTTTTTTTCCCACTTTTGGGGGCCTTTCCTTCATGATACTCACTTCCAGCATCAACAAGCCACCGACTTGTGCTTCCCAATGGATCCTTCTGCTCCACAGCAGCCACCAGGTCTCCTTCCAGAAGATCAATGTCATGTTCCTGTGTAGCATTACACCTGCGCTTTGCTTGGTAGAGAGCTTCCAGGCTGTAGGTTGCTAAAAGCTGGGAACGATGGTTCTCAGTCTGACGGGGCATATCTGACTGAGGAAAAGGAAATAGAGAAGTTGGATTTTTGTGAGGAAACAAGGAAATAAATAGTGCATGGATGCTTTCTACCTTTCATCCAAAAGGTGCTAGACAATAGGTCTGTTATAGGTCTATGGGTCTGAGATGTATATCATCAGGCATGTCCATTATCTTACTACTGTATATTTTTCTATAAAAAAAAGAAGGTTCTATTGGTTGGGATGGTGAGAATCATTTGAAAGTAAAAGCAGCATTTTTTCTAAAAGGATTAACAAAACATTATTAAAAATATTGCTGCTTTTCTCCTTTGTAAGTGGAGGATTATATAGTCAGAATAGATTGCTATACTGTTTATTTTGCTCTATTGCTTCCCCCCTTTGTTTTTATTTTTTGCTATAAAGGATGACTTGTCTACTCTCCAATTGATAAATGGTCAAAGGATATGAATAGACAATTTTTGGAGAATGAAATTGAAATTATTTCTGCTCAAATGAAAAGGTGTTCCAAATTATTATTGACCAGAGAAATGCAAATTAAGCCAACTCTGAGATACCACTACACACCTGTCATACCTGTCAGATTGGCTAAGATGACAGGAAAATATAATGAAAAATGTTGGAAGGGATGTGGGAAAACTGGGACACTGTTGCATTGTTGGTGGAGTTGTGAACGAATTCAACCATTCTGGAGAGCAATCTGGAATTATGCCCCAAAAGTTATCAAATTGTGCATACCCTTTAATCCAGCAGAGTTACTTCTGGGCTTATATTCCAAAGAGATACTAAAGAAGGGAAAGGGACCTATATGTGCAAAAATGTTAGTGGCAGCCCTTTTTGTAGTAGCCAGAAATTGGAAATTGAATGGATGCCCATCAATTGGAGAATGGCTGAATAAATTGTGGTATATGAATGTTATGGAATATTATTGTTCTGTAAGAAATGACCAGCAGGATAAATACAGAGAGGTTTGGAGAGACTTACATAAGCTGATGCTAAGTGAAATGAGCAGAACCAGGAGATCATTATATACTTCAACAACAATACTATATGATGATCAATTCTGTTGGACATGGCCATCTTTGGCAATGAAAGGATCCAAATCAGCTCCAATTGATCAGTGATGAACAGAACCAACTATACCCAGCAAAAGATCACTGGGAAATGAGTATGGGCCACAACACCGCATTTGCACACTTTCTGTTGTTGTTTGCTTGCATTTTTGTTTTTCTTCCCAGGTTATTTTTACCTTCTTTCTAAATCTGATTTTTTTTTTGTGCAACAAGATAACTGTATAGATATGTATACATATATTGTATTTAACATATACTTTAAAATGTTTAATATGTATAAGACTGCCTGCCATCTAGGGGAGAGGGTGGAGGGAAGAAGGGGAAAAGTTGGAACAGAAGTTTTTGCAAGGGTCAATGTTAAAAAATTACCCATGCATATGTTTTGTCAATAGAAAGCTATAATAACAATAAAATAATAGATGGCTTGTAGGGCAGAAAGGACTGAATGAAATAAATGAATATTTCTCAAAAAGACTATGAGATGAAGTGGATCAAATCCTAGGTGTAAGACACATGATTCCTGTTCTCATAGGGTTGTAGGGCAGAAAAGATCTAATTCTAGGGCTAAGCCTCAAGAAGTCACACCACCCACAGGAAGTGGACAGCATTGCTGACCGTTGGTCAGTAGTTGTTTCCTTTCTAATTCATTCAATGGCTTTAAAAACCAACAGGAAAGGGGAGAGTATACTTCATTCTTAGTGCTATATGGATACCCTAATGCCCTCAATATGCACCCACTCTATTCTGAACTGTTCAGATGTTGGCCCTCTTCTTGCAAGAACTGAATTAAAACTTTCTGTTGTACCTAGAGATGCTTCCAAGTAGTCAAATTGGGTAAGAGGGTTTGAATATAACTCCATCCCACACAGGATGCAGGATATATTTGGGGGAAGAGGTAATAAGATAACAAAACATATAGGTAAAAATCGAAAAAAACTTTAAAAAAGACTTCATGATTGAATGGGACCCCTTTCACTGGAGATCTTCAAGCAAAGAATAGATAACCATTTTTCATATATTACAAAGAGGGAGTTTTTGTTCAAGTATAGCTTGGATTGGATTGTCTCTGAAATTCCTTACAACTCTGTAATTTTCATTCTGTAAATCTTTCACAGAGATCTGGGAGAAGATGTTAACCACTGCTCTCTTCAGATGATATAAGTGCAGTCCTGCCCAAAGGTGGGTTGGGGTAAAGTAGAGAATGGTGGAGAAACATGGTTTCTGAGATCCCTTAAAGTCCTAAGATTCTATAGAATATATTAAGCATCTGTAATGTGCCAGACATTGTGCTAAGTACAAAGACACAGAAGACAGTCTCTGGCCTTCAAGAACTCACTATCTAATGGGACAGGCAACTTGTAAAAACGTGTGGCCAAACATGTATAAATACTGGTTCCAAAGCTCTGTGCCTCATGGAAGACATGAACTCTGGGAAGTTTTGCCCGCAATCATACCACTGGCCATGTCAAACTCACCAAAGTGGGCCCGGGTTTCTTCTTTTCAAAGCTCAGCTTTCTTTCAATAAAAGTTGCACTGTTGTCCTTTACAAAATTCAGGCTATGAACCTCTTCTATTACTCGATTTTGAGCTTTATTGATGCTGGATGGGAGCGGTAATAGCTGGAGAAGAAAACGAGAGCCCCAGAGCTCTTGTAAGCACAGATGGCATTACCCATGCCAACTGAATCATGTGTAGCCAGGCTGGGATGAGCAAATACTACAAGGAAAATAAAAAGCATCTCCTCACAAAACAGTGAGGAGAAGCAATTCCCACAAAAGTGGTAATTTTTAAGCTTTGTATGAGTGTGTTATGGGGTCTGCTGAAACCTGTGGACTCTACATGGAATAATGATTGTTACCTACATTCTAGTAAAAGGAAATGCTAAATTTCACTTAGAGGTCACTGAAAATGTGATCCTCTACTTTTTATTCCTCTCATCCAAAGGTTTAAGAATTCCTGTCATAATGCATTTAACTTACCCAATTTCAAAAACTATGTCCTTGGTCCTGTTTGACTCTGAATTGCTCAACTGTGTAGAGTAGGTTAGGGACGGGATCTGCATTTTTATTGATATAGGAAACTCCCAAAGAGGAGAACTCCCTTTATTAATAAAGTCAACACCCCCTATACATTTATATTCTTAGAGGATTGCTTACAGGTTAAAGATAGGTAGGAAAGATTTACATAGTGAATTTTAAATTTAAAATAAAGGCGTAATTGCTGGGGAAATTGTAATCTTAGACTACCATGGTCTCCATTATCCTCAATTTTTTTAAAAGGAAACTTTCTGTTCCAATGCAAATTACCCACAATTCAGTAACATATTGTCTTAGAGAGAATTGCCTATGGCACTGAAAAATTAAGTGACTTGCACAGACAGCATATATGTAAAATAAAATGTGAACACTGGTCTTTTCATAATTGCTACTTCACTTTATTTTACTCTTCCCCTTTCTTAACTTTCAATTAGAGTACTGGACCTTCAGGAAGACCTGAATTCAAATCCAATTTTAGAAAATTACTGTTTGATCCTGACCAACTAATTTAACCTCTGCCTCAATTTTCTCAACTGTAAAATGAGAATAATAATAGTACCTACCTCACAATGTTTTCTGAGTATGAAATGAGATAATATTTGATAATATTCAGTGGCTGGTACATATTAAGTACTTAATAAATGCTTGTTTTCTTCCCTTTCTTTCCTTCCTATACCTGACAACTAGCATATACTGATTCAGTTTTCCTAGAGTTCACAAATATGGTTATCTAAAGAAATTTAGTATGAAATTAGTTTTAGGTAAGGAAAATTTCTAGGAAAAGCTCAAGTCAAAACAGTAGATGTAAAACATTAGCCCCTTTCTGAATATTTTGGATTCCACCTTTAATCTTCCTGGGTGGGAAAACCAGAAATATAGTTGAGTGAGAAATGCTGGCCCCCTAGAAAAAGATGAACTGATGGGGATAATTAAAGAATAGTAAGGTCTTACTTGCAGTTTTATGGAAATAAATGCCAAGATCTTATGATCTTGAATATTTATTTAATGTACAACAGAGAAAAAAGCTTTGTATCTTCTCTACCTCCCTCCACCTAGACTGTGAGTATTATTTTCCCTAAGAAGGCTCAGAGAGTTTGAATTAGTTGCTCTGGTTCCACAGCTAAGTATTAGAGCCAGAGTTTGAACTCACATTTCCCTGAAGCCTAGCACTCTCTTGCCTTTCTTTTTCTTTTCTTTCTTCCTTTCTTTCTTTTTTCTTTTTTCTTTTCTTTTTTTCTTTTTCTTTTTTTTTTTTTTTTTGAGAGGCACTTGGGATTAATTGACTTACCTAAGGTCACACAGTAAACATTAAGTGTCTGAGTCACATTTGAACTCAGGTTCTCCTGACTCCAAGACCAGTGCTCTATCCAATGTACCAACCTCTCTTGACTTTCTAATAAGATAAAGAACTGAGAGCTAATTCCACCAAAGAGAAAACAAAAACAAAAACAAAAAACAATATAGATCTTATTTTCTGTCCCCTACCCCACTCCCCAACTCTACCCCTCAAATGCAATCTCTTCTCCCTGTGAGAAGAACAAAAGGCCTAACAAAGTATGGTTTGACATTCATCCAACCTATGTTATTACACTGAGATGACCTTTTTAGATGAATAGCTTAATAGTTACGATTTAACATTTTGGACTTGCCATTCTTGAACAGAATACAAAAGATAAACTGAAAAGATTGTGTTTTTCTGGCTGGATTGGGCACTTGCCCTTGCTATCTGAGGAAAAAAATTACAAATGAAATAATGAAATACTGGTTGAAGTCAAAGCAAAAGCAACTAAGAAACTCTCTTTTAGTAACAGATAGGGAAAGGAGATAACGTAAAAAGAAAATCAGGCTATTTTTGGTGGGGATGGGAATAAAGGAAGAAACAAATGGGGCTTTATTTCATAGGTGCACGGTTTCTAATAACTGTTTCTTGCCCATGTAGGGAGAAATAATCTGCTTACTGGCATAACTGTGGAATAAGGTTTCAAAGCCATGAACATCAGATCCCTGAGGAGAGTGACAAAACAGTAGAGACAATTCAGCAGGACCTGCCGAACAACTTGATTGAACACTTGGAGCTCCTCAACAAGTTGTGCATTAAGAGCTTCATAGTCCTTCCTTGCCAGGTCTGAGTCATCACCTGCTGAGCACTGTATATAGCCATTGTAGTCTAGCAGTTTGTCATAGCGCTTCTGGATGAGTTTCTGGGGTCCTGGAAATAAGGACTGCAGGGCCAATAGTGGGGTCAGGACCAGCCTGTGTAAGTGAGCCACCTGCCAAAGGGAAATAGTTCCATTACAGGGAGAATAACCACCAATTACTTTGTACAGCTATGTTCTCAGTGGATTTTCCTTCTTTCTAGATGCTCTTGGGAAGTTAGCAAACAGGAAAAAAGGGAAAAATAAAATTAATAATGAGATTGAATGATGATTGATAGCCTATCATGTGGGTGAGAGAAATAAAGGTAACTGAAACACCCAACATCCTCAACCCTAGAAAAGGAAATAAAAAAACCAGGACAAAGTTAAAAATAGGAAGGAAGAGGAGAGTTATGGAACAAAAAAAGAAAACAAAAATACGATGTCATTGAACCTCCTTTCTCTTCTTTACTGCTTCTCTTCTCAATCTCATCATCAGCTTTGATTTTGGTCTTTGAAATTCTCTCTTCCCACAATCCAATCTCCCTGAAGAGCTACTTCTTAATTCCTCATAACCACACACCCCCAACTGTTTCTGAACCTGAAATTTAATACTCCTTCCAGTTTCCTGTTCTCTTCCATTCCATAGCTCAGACTCCATAAATACTACACTCCTTCTGTGTCCTCTTATTGCTACTGCAAGAGAAATAATAAGTGACTCATGAAATAACTACCTATTCATCCCCTCTCCCACAAGACTGTAGCATCTCTAGAAAGATCTTGACCTAGGTATTTTCTTTTCCTTTTTCTTTTCTTTTCTTTTTTTTTTTTTTTTTTGAGGGGAAAGGAGGGAATCATATCTGATAATGTTTGCAATGGAAATTAACCACAAAACAATTGCCTATTAAGGAAAAAAAAAAACAAATAAAAACCTCTCAGATGATTTCTACTCTATTTTTGGCTCTATAGCAAGATCATGTTAATGTTAGGAGCATTTATCCTGAGGTCACATTACATCATGTTACATTGATTTGCTGTCCTAGGACTGGTTATATTCTCCCATCCCCTTTTTTCTATTTCTGTTCTGAAGGGCATCTGTCTTATAGCATGCTACCTTCCCTACTTTTATTCACATTGACTCTTTCATGGAAAGGGGGATACTCAAATAAATATGGTGATGTGATCTGATGGAAAGAAACTCTGAAGTGAAAGGTTGCCAGTTCAAATCCTACCTTCCTTTTTTTTTTTGTTTTTTTAACTGTGTTTATTAGGCAAATTATTCAGTCCTCCTTGGCTGTCCATATCAGTAAAATGAAAAGATTGGCTCGAATGTTCCACCTTTGAATCTTTGAACTTAGATTCATCATCATAACATTAAACCTGGTATCTCTCTTTAATCCAGAAGACAACCTTAGGAAAGCAGCAGGGTACATTAATTATCTCTAATGGCTCCTGTGTTAGAAAATCTGTAGGAAAGGGGGAAACCAATCTCTTATTGACATCAGGCAATAGAGGTAACACTGATTAAGATTTGATTACTAGCATGTGAAACAATCAATACGTATCTCCATGGAGTGGAATGCATCCTTTGGCCCAGGGAAAAATTTATGTAATTTGTCTGAGATAAATTACTATGTTCATGTCGTGAATGGAACTTTCAGATAATGTAATTATAATAGCATTTCCTATCTCTTTCCAAGTGACCTATAATGAATATCTGATGCCCTAGGAAATAGGGAAACAGCCTACTGTTGGAACTAATTGGGATCAAATCAATGATGGTACCCTAGACACTTCCTTTGCTGAATTATAGTCATCACCTAATAATTACATAAAAAGGCACCAGGGAAACAGAAAGAGCCCAAAGACCTTATCTGTAGGAAAGCAGAGTCTATACTATTTATTAGATAGCCACTTTGATTTCATCAGTCTATTTGTTTACATGTACACATATCCCTATGTATAATATGTAGAATTATTACAGGCCTGGGAGAAAAAAAAGCATCTACTCTTGCTGCCCATGCCATGCATTTTTCCAGTGGTGCAGAAGAACTATCAGTTTTAAAACAGTTGCCTTTCCACCTTGAAGATAAATAAAATAAATCCAACAAAGGGAGTAAACATAATTATTCATTGAATCACATTAAGTTAAAATTAAGAGTAAATTAAAATTAGTTTTATCTTATATTAAAATATGTAATCAGCATAAAATTTAAAAAGTAAATTTTAAAAATAAAATATAATTTAAAAATTTAAATTATATTAAGTCCCATCACCTAAATAATTTATCGACTTAGCAAATTTGATTACTGAGGTATTCAAGATCCCTAGGTATTGTTTTTCACAAGATTCTGTTATTTTATCAGAAAGGCATCTGCATGTGGAGTTAGGAGACACTTGGTTAGAATCAGACTTCTGACTCTCATTAACTGATCCTGGACAAGTCATGTAACTTTTTTCAATTTCTACTTCTTCATCTGTAAAATGGGACTAATTATGGATTCTGCTTCACAATATTGTGAGAATTGAATGAAACAATAAGTCAATGTTTTGTAAGTATTAATAAGATTTATAAATGGCAGGTGTTATAATGGCAGGTTTTTATTGATTTCACTCCTTCCTCTACTCTACATTCCACTCAAACTGGTCAGTTTTATGCTCACCCTACTCAACATCCCATCTTCAGTCTCTGTTACTTTGTACAGATTATTATCCCCTATTCTGTCCTTCCTTACCTCTGTCTCTTGGTGCATTCTCTTAAAGTGTTGCTAGTGCTCTCATTCTCCCCCCACTCTCCATGTTATTCCATTCTTGGTATTTTTAAAATATGTTTTATCTTTATTTATCTGTCTATGTATCTACCCCTCCCTATCAGCAGACTATAAGTTTCTTGAGGACAAGGACAATATTACTTTTGCCTTTTTTTAAAAAAATAAAGTGCCTATTACAAAAAGTGCTTAATAAATTCTTGATTCAAATTAAATTAGGATATACTAAAAATAAACTGTTGCCAACTTCGTTTTTTTAATTCTCTAGTTGCCCATCTTGGAAGTACAGTGGCCACTCACAGGTCCAATCCCTGTGCTGTTTGGCATGTAAACTTTGACCTGCTCTGCTTTTAATTGGACTGATTTGCCTGATACCAGTCAGGTTTACACCTACTGTACCCAGGGGTCTTGAGAGCTAGTATTTCTCTAACCTTGGTGCCTCTCTCCTTCCCACACCTTCCCCATAATAAGAATTATAGTCATGAGAGTACACCATTAGCCACCTATTAAAAGAGAATTGCGTAAAAGATCATGTGATTTTCTTGTATTTTAAGTAGACTCAATATGAGTACTCTCTATAAACTCTCCAATAAGAGTCATGGAAATAATAAATCCTTATAAAAACTATTTTGTAACAAATCTTTCCAAGATGGAGAAAAAAGCCAAATTTTGACTTAAGTCAGGAGACCTATGCTAAGAACCCAACCTGAGCTTCTCTTGAATTTACATTACAGTAAAAATAAACAACCCCCCCCAAAAAAAACCACCTCAATAATTCACTTTTAAAACTTTGATGACTAAATCAGATCCTTCAGAAAGTTTTATGATATCTTGATATCTTTAGATTCCCTGATCCACAACTTTGATGTGAATTATAGTTAAAAGGGTCAACCTTCAATAATAAAGAAAAATACTTTTTTTTAAACCTTGCACCATAACTTTCCTTTATCCATGGGTTTAAAGAACTTACAAAATCTTCACAGGGATTTGGGGGCTTGCTTAGGGTAGCTGAATAGTCACTGTCCTTAGCATCCTTGTCACATGAAATAACATGCAGCTCTGTCACAGTCTGGGCAGCTAGGGGCATAGCATCCTAAAACACAAAGAAAAACTGACAATGGTTAAGTCCTCTAGTCATCATCATTCAGCATTTTACTAAGACATATTTCATACAACCCAAGAAAAATGCCTTCATCATCATTGAGAACCAAATCCACCCATAACTATACTCCACATGCTAAATGTCCTTATGGCTCTTATTTCTATATTACATTAACTTCCTGTCCCCTCTCATTATCTTTCTTCTACCCTTATTCATTTTGCCCTATCACAACTCCAAATCAGCTGTTCCTTTGTATCTCCAGAGACATATAGGAAAAAATAAGAGGGCAAGTTTTTGCAGTAACTGCTATCCCTCTAAACACTTCACTGGTTTTGTTCACCTATGGTTGTAAAGCGCTCCCAACACATTTGTTGCTTATTTTTATTGTTTGCCTTTAACACTTGGGCTCAAAGCCCAAGGATACAAAGTCAGTGTTGTGACTTAGCAAGAAAATAAAAATGTTGGGTAAATGTAGAGGGCCACAGACAGTGGAGGAACTCTGAATGACGTATAAGACCCTTCAGCTCAGAGGGAACCTGCTAGCCATATCTGATTCAGCTCCCATCTCCCCTAAGGACTCTCAGACTTCCTTTCACCTTCCTTTCACCTCGAGAAGTCAGGAGGTGGTGATAACCTGTGTTGTAATTGAAGCAGAGTGACAGCAGGTGGAAGAGTGATACCAGGTGGCAAACTATGTACAATAGCAAGTTGTTTATGTGGCCCCACACGCCCAGGATGTCTTAGCACATGCCCAGTGTTGCTTTGGTTATATAAGGGTATGAGGGTATATTAAGGGTGAGAGAACTTGGAATAAACAGATTCCATATTTTAACCATCCTTGGGAATCTCACCTCATTACTCCTCCCCTAAGACAGTATGTTTTCTCACCCTGGCATGGGGACTATACAAAGCAGAGTACGTTTTGTCACCTCAACTTGGGGGCTCTAGAAAGCAGTACACAACAGGTAAATTTCATGCCAGGATATCTGCAGTCACTGTTGTCTAGGAGACCTTTTAGAGGGACATGAAGTAGACATGGCTAATTAATTATTTCAATTATTTCATAATTTTTTCAATAATTATTTCAAATTTCATGATCTCCAGACAGACGGTTAGATGTGATATTGAGATCTTGCCAATTTTAGTATCTTCCAATACCAGTGACTAAAGTATTGGCAACCTGTCCTTTGATTTTAAAAAGGGTGGCCAAGATAGAGAGGTTTACCATTAGTATGTTATACAGTGGTAAAATTCAAATTAAAAATGTTTTTGTTCTAAGGATTTTATTTGCTATTTGGTATTTATGGTACTGTTTAAGTACTGTGTTACCAAAAAATGGATATATAAAATCAATTTTAGCACATTAATTTAGCAATTAATTTAGCACAAAAGGTAGAAAATTCTAATGAATTACCAATGAGAAAAAGTGTTTTATATGTTACCAATTTTATTTTGTGTATTGCATTTTATAAGTTTACTTTATGATTACTATATTAGGAAAAGAATATTATCAGAATCAATGCTTTGTTATAAAGAATTTTATATAGAAAAGTGTATTTTCAGCAATTTATAGCTAAAGAGTATAGTTTTGATTATTATAACCAAAAAAAAGGTTATTTTCTCATAGGTTCAATTTTATCAATATTTGGCTTATGATTTTTTCATCATTTTCTAGAATATTACCCCTATGAAAGTTGAGAATTGAATATATGTATGTGTATATGGGTATGAATATGTATAACATGTATACATATATATATATAAAGCATTTTATAGATATTATTTAAATCAGCCTCTTACTGACTGAATTATATGAATTTTCTACATACATTTCTAATTACTCTCAGTGGTATCATGGATTTCCAGAATCCTTTAGAGTGTTCACCATTATTTTAAAAAGCATTTTTTTTTTTTTACTACTGACAATCTCTATAATTGAAAGTCATCTAATCAGCCTCACATGGTCCATGGTATCACATAGGTAACCGACACTGTCACATAATGGCAACTAAAGATGAAGAACACCATCTTATAAATATCAAAAATAACCATAAAGTACCCACCTGTATGTGTTGAAGGCAGAATGAAATGTTCTTCACACAATTCCTCACGGTTTTTTCTAAATGTCTAAACAGTTTTTCTTCTCTATTAAAGGTTCTGTCTTTCACCTAAAATATATTTTCATTATTTTTACTTTTTTCTGGTATAAAAGCAAATCTCCTAATGATGTTAAGCAGTGTGAACAGAATTTTAACTAGGAATTCTGGTTCTCAGAGTAAGTTGAGTTGAACAAGAGTGAAGAAGGGCATAGAGGAGAGTTTTATCCATCATGTCAGGAAACCTTTATTATGAAAGCAGGAATTAAGGGGTTGTGATGACAGGCTGAGAAAGGGATGCCATGCAGCATGGCTTGCAAAATACTACTACGTGTGGGGACAGAAAACTAAAAAGATTTCCCCCCAAACAAGCACATACTACTCCTAGAAATGGGCTTTTATCTCCTGTAGCAAAATTCCAGTCACCCTACATCATTACATCTTCGAGTGTTTAAATGTTTTTAACACTGTCACCAAAATATGATAAATATTCAATGATCATATATGAAATTCCTCCAGTGGTTGAACATGTACTGAAATAATCATTAAATAGGCACATGCTATTCTTTAGTTTCCCTGGTTTCTGTTATTATTGTCCAAAGCTGCCTAATAGTTTAGCCTGCTTGAAAGTTTTTCCATAATTACCTTTTTGGTTAAGATTTTTTGATCTGTCACTCTATTCTAGTAGAGCATGCAAAGGTTATTTCCAGAACATCCTTGAGTTTATACTTATAGAACTATGTGTTAATATTTCTAGCAGTTCATGATGTAGGACTGGTGTATCACCTAAGGAAAGCAAGTTTGGCTGTTGGCACAACCCTCCCTATGATAACTGGTGATACATCATAGACAATGATATAGCATCTGCCTTTCAGGATTATTGTAAGGATAAAATGAGAAATTTATAAATTACTTTGCAGACCCCAACATGCAGGCTTTTACTATTAAAGCTGTTTCAGAACCAGCCTAGCTAAGTTTGGAGGAGCTTATCTCTGTATTGAGCATGAGATGAGTTTTTTGACCAAAACAATTTACAAAGACATTCTAAATTTTAAATGTGTTATGAACTGAATTGCTGGGGATAGTATACATACTAATGATAGTACATTACTCAGAGTATGTAGAAACATATATTTAGAATTAGAAGAGACTTTAATGTTGGAATCCTTACTAACTGCTAAGTAATTAGAGTTGATCTAATCTTACAAGAAGATGTTTTGGCCAGAACCTGAAACAAGGTACTAAGTAGAACTAATTAAGACAAGGCTTGTGTTCACACCTTTACTCATTGGAGTCCACAAGTATGCTAGCTTCACAAAGTACACTTTCTAACTTCAAGAGAGTTCATACCTCCCTTGAAGCTCTTTGGGCCAGAGAGCACTATGGGAGGTATGAACTCATTGAATTCCAATGAGTAAAGGTGTGAACACAAGCCTTGTATTAATTAGTTCTACTTAGTACCTTGTTTCAGGTTCTGCCCAAAACATCTTCTTGTAAGATTAGATCAACTCTAATTAGGTAGCAGTTAGTAAGGATTCCAACACTTTAAAAGTCATCTGATCAAATAGTAATTTTTAGTATCAATCATTCATTATTACTATGAATAAAGAAAAGTATTTCTCAGGCACCAATGAAATGCTAAGGATTTTTTTGGGGGGAAAAAAGATAAAGAGGGTGAGTAAATTAGTAGTTAAATTTATATTTTCAAGGGTGTATGGGATCTCCCAATTCAAAAACTTCCTAAACTGATATAAAGCAAAAATTTGTCTATAACCTACAACTTTAAGAATAGCTTTGGGACACTAAGAGGCTAAATAATTTGTTCCTTGTTGCACAACCAATGTTAAAAAAGGAAGCTTTTTCACTCTGAGTCTGCTCTGTCTCACGATCTGTTTGCATATAGAATGGGCTAGCCTAAGAAGCAGGAAGTACTGAGTTCTAATACTGCTACTGTCACATCATGACTGAGGAATGTTCAAGTCAAATATAATCCATGTTCTCAGTGTAAGGGATAGCTTCCACCTTTTTGTGGAACAAACAACAGCCCTTTTTGTGAGAGCTGCTGATTGGAGTCTCATCTCTCCTGCTATCTTGCCCACTTGCCTACTTGCCCACTCTGTTCTAACTCCAAGTCAAATGCTCTGTTTGACATGCTGCTTCGGTTTTCCCAGGGGTCAAAAGATCATATAACACATGTGATTTGCATATATTTAAAATACAATGCTTTATGGAATGTAAGTTTCTTGAGAATAGGAGTTGTCTGTATCTGGAGCACCTAGGATAGTGTCAGCACATATATTAGATTCTTAAAACATGCTCTTGGTATGAATAACTAATCTTAGTGTTCAATTTTATTATTGATACCTTTGGAGATACAGAAGGGAATTGTAAAAAGAGGTTTTGGATTAAGAATATCTTTGTTAGAAGTATCACCTGGCTCTGAAATTAGAGGGAATAGCTCCAAATCCCACTTTTTATGCTTTTAACCTATGGGACTTTGAGCAAATCACTCAATTTCCCTGGGTCTCAGTTTATTTGTCTGTATAGTGGAGGTGATGGTCGATTACATGACTCTCTGGAGTCATTTCCAGCTCTGAATCTATATCTTTTGATTCTGTGAATCAGTTAAAGTGAAATGGGGGGGAAAAAAGTCATTAACCTGGAATTAGGAAGACCTGAGTTCAAGTCCATCTTTTGAAATATACTGGCTTTGTGATCCTGGACAAGTCTGTTTGCCTTAGTTTCCTCATTTGTAAAATGAACTAGAGAAGGAAATGGCATATCACTCTAGTGTCTTTGCAAGAAAAGCCCCAAATGGCTAACCAACTGAAAGGATTGAACACCATACCAATGCTGAATGGTTAGTAGTTTATATCAAAGGAACACAAATACAATTAAATTATCTCCTTAATCATTACTTATAATGATTATAATGAATAAACAGGGTCAGTCTTTTAATGCTGATGAAATTGCACTAAAATCATGGCTCCACAGATTTAATGTTAGAAACAACCTATGCGTCCAACCCATAACTAATAAGAGTCCCCTTCACAAATTCTGAACAAGTGAGTGACCATCTAGACTTGGCTGGATGATGTTGGCTAATCCCCTCCTTATCCATGAAACCCATTCCACCTTGGGATATCTCTAATAATCAAGAAAAAAATTTTTACCTCCTGTGTAAAAAACAAAACAAAACAAAAAACTCTCCTGATTCCTTTAATGATAGTGTCTTTCAAAGTTGGCTCCAATTTACCAATTTATAAAGATGTTTGCATGTTCTCTCCCACCATTAGAATGTGAGTTTCTCCAGAAAAGGGACAGTTTTTGCCTTGCTTTTCTTTGTATTTATCACAAGTGTTAAACAAGATGCCTGGCACATAATTGATGCTTAATAATTTGTTTTTTACTTCTTGATTTGATTTTACTTACTATAGACCTAAATTTTCCACTCTGTAACTCTTATATTTTATTTCTTCTATGTTCTTGATCAAGCAGAACAAATTGAATATCTCCTGAATGAGACAACCTTTCAAACCTTTCAAAACATAGCTGAAGCCCATTATCATGATCATACCAACCCTTCTCTTTGACTAAAAATTTCGAATTCCTTCAACTGATCTTTGAGAAACATGACCCTGAGTCCCTTCCTTATCCTGGGCACCTTCGAATACACAATCTCTAGCTTATCAATGTTCCTCTTTAAATATGGCAACTAGACTAGAGTATATTTTATTATCCTAGATAGTTCGTGACTAGAGTAGAATACATGTGGATGATCTACTACTTCCCAATTCCAGAACACCAAGACATTCGGTTTTTCTTAATGTTTTTCTTAAAACACATTTTTTTTTTGGTCTTCTACCAAAAAATTAATAATAACAACAGACTCAGAGCCCCATGTACTTTGTTGGTACTCAATGCTAAGGGAACTAAAAAAAAAACCACTTAACTCTTTGGGGACCTCATAGAGGATTTGTGGGAGGATTTCACACAGAAAATATGGTTATGAATTGGGAAAAGAAGATCCTCACAGGGTAAACACATAGTCTGAGTGAGGAATATGGAAAGGAAAGGAGGATTCTTTTTGGCAAAGAAGAGCAGTATAGTGACCATAAATTCAGGATTTTTTAGGATGGTCCCAGTTTCAAGAAGAAAAAAAAATAAAAACAGGGAGAAGGAAGAGACAGTATAAAGATTATTATTGGTAACCAAAGGACCTGAGTTTATTCAATTTCTTTGTCTGCCTCTTGTCTGCCTCTTATTGTCACTGATTATTTGGAAGGAAACAGAAGTTAAATGGACCTAGCAAAAGTTAGCAAAGTCTTTGAAGTTAGATTTTAATTCAAGTTTTCCTGCTTCAGATCCAGGGCTCTATCTACTGCACCACCTAGATATCTATAGTTTACTGTTTAAATCTCTATAAAATGGGAGACACTAGCATTAAGGGAATCAGGAGAAACTTTAGAGTTTCCAGCTCTAAATCTGTGGGGGGAAGGGGGGAAGAGGGGAAGGGGGGGAGGGAATATCCTCTGTCAGATCATGAGTCCCAATTTTTGGTTCAAGGAATGTGTTAACATGGATACCATCAACATATGTACCTTAGGACTTTTTTGGTACTAGCTAGTACATTTGGTGCCTTTTCTAGTGCTCATTCTTCATCCTTCCCATTTTTAATAGAAACTGAAAGTAGATGCTTTTTCATTATTTAGAGCTGAAAAAAATCATTTGATCTGAACCCTTTAAGTAAAATTACAAGTGAGGAAATTGAAGCTTAGATGACTTACTTCACTTGAGACATATAAAATACTGCTTACTGTATGCAGAGCCCTCTGCTAAGTGTTTGTTGGAAGAGATACAAAATTTCCTTAAGGTAGGTTTTTTGTTGTTGTTGTTGTTTTTGCTGAGGTAATTGGGGTTAAGTGACTTGCCCAGGGTCACAAAGCTATGAAGTGTTAAGTATCTGAGACCAAGTTTGAACTCAGGTCCTCCTGACTTCAGGACTGGTGCTCTATCCACTGCACCATGCCCCCTTTTAAGGCAGTTCTTAAAGAAAATTACTATCTAGTGAAAAGACAAGATACCAATGGAGATGGTAATAATAACAACACATATGTCAGATAAGATAATGTGTAAAGCACACTACCAATCTTAGAGCATTATATAATGGTTACTTTATTATCATTATTATTATTATTATTATTATTTTGAGAGACACCATGACACAGTGGATAATAAGTGGTCCTTGGAGGTCAGCCTGGAGGAAGACATGGATTCAAATCCTTTCTCTAACACATAATATGGCTTTGGGACCTTGGGCAAGTCAATTAATCACCTGGTCTAGGCAACTTTCTAAGACTAAGTCATCAGAAAAGTTACAGCCTGAAGTGGGATAGAAAGTTTACTCTTCTGGGAGTTCCCTTTACCAAAGAGATCCTGTCTCTAAACCTGTGCCTATTATTACTATTAATTATTATTAAATTTCTTTAGAAATGCTTTCCTTGAAACAATCTTGGTATATTAAAGCAGTGGTGTCAAACTTAAAAAGAAATGGGGCCATTAAACCATACATAAGGATCATTGTGGGCTACATATTGATTTATAAAACAATATATTAACATTGTATATATTTTTGTTTTATTTTTTATTTTGTTAAGCATTTTTATTTACTTCTGACAGTACTCAGGAGTATTAGGAGCTATTTGGGATTATTGGACAATCCCAAAGGGTTACCAAAGAAAATACTAAGTGAGGGGAGCAGCTAGGTGATGCGGTGAATAGAGCACCAGCCCTGAAGTCAGGAGAACCTGAGTTCAAATGTGACCTCAGACACTTAACACTTCCTAGCTGTGTTAAGCAATTCACTTAACCCCAATGGCCTCAGGAAAAAAAAAATACTAAGTGAGGTCTAAAAGGGAAGGCTATTATTAAATGGTGTGTATGTGTGTGAAGGACCTCTGAAAATATGAGGCCATCTGGGAAATGTATCACACTCATTCCCAGTATACTAGGGACAGATCTAATTAATAAAAACCAACATGGAAAAGAAAAAAAAAATCTCTAAAATAAGAAAAATGACTACCTGAGATTCTCCTCTGGTCAGAATCTTTAGATGGTTAGTCACCCTTTTGGATTTCTTGCTAATTGAATGGATATTCAGTTTGGAAAATTTATCTTTGAGGGATTCATCTTCATCATTCTTCTTGTATTTCAGAACTGGAAGAGAAGGTTCCACTGACATGTTCAGATACAGATAAGGGACGTACAAGCCCATTCCTCATTAGATTTTTAAGAGACTTAGGTAAAATAGCATGAAAATAAAGGAATCACAGATTCTCTGAATTTCAATTTTAGGGCCCTCCAGGCTATCTAGAAATTCTCACAGTGTCATTCACATTGGTTCCTCCTGCCTTATCTGCCCCCTAGTGAACATGACAAAAACCAAACCTTCTTGGTCCCATTACTTTAAATTAGCTCTCAATTGAGGGTGCTTATAGAATTTGAGCAAACTGCTTTCCTAGCCACAGATGACCATATCCCAAGGTAATAACAATTGTACTACAATCAACTTTTCCATGTTTCTTTCCTACCCAGATCTTTCCTTCTTTTAAATTCATTGATGTTCACATTAATGTCTTTCATTGCAGCTAAGGCATCTTCCAGTTCTTTGTAATCTGGGTGAGAAGGAGGAGTTGAGTTCCGCAGTTCACAGAGCAGTAAAGGATACTTCATCACCCGCTGAACTGGCTTGATGAGCAGGGATCCCATATCCAGCAGATTGGGTTTGCCTCTGAAATATAAACATCTAACATAAGAAAGCAGTTTCAAGAAGGGGCAATTTTGCTTACTCATCCTGCTTTTCTTATTCTTGGCTGCAGAAAAACTAAAACCAGAATAAGAGTAAAGAGAGCTAAAGAGTTCAAGAGAAACATGTCACTGTTAAGTCACACTCTACTAATGGCAAACTTTAATAATAACTTCCAACTCTGCCATTTGTTCTTCACAGCCCTGGTGTTACTATTTCTGTTAGAAAATTAAGACCTTGAAGATAGATAAAGAACTCTGCCCGAAGTCACATGGAAAGAAAAAAATATTTAGTAAGCACCCTTTGTATGTGACAGACCCTATACAAATATTATCTCATTTGGTTTTTATAACCTAAGAATATAGATATTATTATTATTACCCTGTGTGGGGACAGGTGAAACAAGTAAAGGGCCAAGCCTGGAGTTAGGTCAAATCTGGCCTCAGATACTCACTAGCTGTATGATCCTGGGCAAATCACTTAACCCTGTTTCCCTCAATTTTCTTATCCAGAAATTCTAAAAGAAAAAAAATATCCTGAACAAATGTCTGAGTTCAGCACTTATCATAATACCTCGTAAAGTTTGCAAACCATAAAATATCATATAAGTGCTAGCTATTGTTGTTTTTGATACATTAATTCTACATTTCAGTCCTCTCTCACTTAAATTCAATTCACTTACATGCCATAGCATCATTTCCCTGATGTCATGGTCCTCTTTGAGAAGAAAGGATAGATAACAACATTCAGCATAGCCCTCCACTATGCAAGACCACAGAGTGGGGATAAATTATCATGAAGTTACTTGAATTAAAAAAATACAACTTTTTTTTTAAGGTGATGTTTAGAAAAAGAGTGGTAAACTATTTTAAACATTTCCCTAAGGAAGCTTAGAGGCTTTTCAAATCACTTCTTGGAAAGTCAGAAAAAGGTAGACCACAGATTCAAAAACAAAACAAATAGTTGGGAAATGTATGTTTACATGTAGGAAGGGAAACCATCAAAACCCTTTCCCAAAAATTTGTAGACTGATAACATTGTGTTTAAATATTTTTTTCCACTTAACATTTTCTGATTTATATTATAAGTAATAATAATACTATTGGTAGTAATATTAATCACAGTAGCTAGCACTTGTATGATGTTTTATGGGTTTGCAAACTTTACAAACATAATCTCATTTGATTCTCACAGTTTTGGAAAATTGGTGTTATTCTCCCCATTATACAGATGAGGAAATAAACAGATAGACACTGTAACTTGCCCAGAGCTAGTTTTGAGGCAGGATTTGAACTCAAGTCTTCCTGATTACAGGTCCAACACTTACAATTATTTGCATATGTTATACATGTATATATAGGTGTACATATATTTGTGTATGCTTCATACTAGACTGTTCCTTGAGAGCAGGGATTTTTTTTTTCTTGAATTCCTAGTACCCAGGACAATTCCATGCAAATTTGTTGACTAAATTTAGTAAATATTTTGAATAGTTCTTTTAAAAATGGTAATTGTCGGATCAAAAAGAATTGTGCAATTTCCAAGCTATGGCAGGTAAAATAAACCCCAAAACTTTTGCTATAAGTGAATTAGATGTACATCAAAAAGTACACCAAAACTGAATTTTTTTACATAAACTAATAAGTAATGCTTTAAATATCCAGATGATTTGGATAACTTCTAACAAGTGTGGATAGATTGATGAGACATGTGGAAGACACCATGCTAAAGAGAAAAGGATAAATTGTCTCTGACCTCATGGTGGGAATACAAATACCCACAAATAAATAATTACACATATTTAATTTAAAAAGGCAGAGTGCATTGAGAGTTCTCTGGGGATGACTAGAAGAAGGCTGAAAAAGGATTCCTGGAAAGTGTCACAGAAGAGGCTTGAGGGCATCTAATGACCCCAAGTGGCAGGTATAAGTAATACACATTAGAGTCATTTGAGATACAGAATATGGAGTCAGATGATCTGGTTTTGAATATTGAAATAAGAGGATTTGATTTCAAATTCTGCCTCTGAGACTACTTTTATGATCTTGAGTAAGTCATTTAATTTCCTTGAGCTTTTGATTCCTCATTCATCAAATGAAGAACTTTAAATAGAAGGCCTTTGAAATCACTACCAGCCCTTAATCTATGAGCCTGTGGGTCTATGCCTAATATTCATAATATCTTAAAAACAAATGATTTAACCTCTAATAGCATTCGATTTCTCATCTTTAAAAAATGAACTGACTTAGATTAGATGGCCAACCAGACTTCCTCCCAGCTCTTAATATGATACTGGAGTCCTACAGTTTAAAAAATAGGGAGCTGGTCAGTTAGACTTTTAAATCAGTAAGGGCTCCTTTAAATAGACAAATCGGGGTCATGAAATTCATTGGCTTGAATCAGGAAAATCAGATTAGTAGAATGAATATGCTTTTAATTTTCTCTGGTTATATTTTCAGGAACATTTTGCAAGGCTAAATAAACTATCTTGGTAATATACAAGAGCAGTATGCACAAAACAAAAATAGGTATGTTGAAGAATGTCTCTGCATCTTTTTTTGAAGTCTACACCACAAAGTCCTATCTTGTCAAGACTGAAAATAAATTTAAAAGCTCTCAATACTCCTAGACATTAGTATTCCTTCTTTTTCTTACCCCCTCCTCTGCATCAAAGACATTTTTTTTCCTTTCTGCTTCTCAAAGTAGAAAGCACAATTCTAAATTGTTATTGTTTCCCTTAAAAGCTTCACAATGCAAATCTGTTCAAAAGCTCTTTCCTCATCAGAAAATCGCCTGAGTGACTTTTCTCCCTCAATTTGCACTTTGGCCAGCTGCTAAAGTGATAAGCAGCCCCTCTCTCCTAATATCTGCCTGACACAGTATACCAATCTGTCAAGAAAGATAGAGAATTTTTTTATAAAATAAAGACACACCCTAGGGCACTCTATGCCACAAAGTTCAACTCATCTAATCCTCTCCCTAAGATTAACTCTTGATAACCCTGCCTCCCGTATTAGCCCTGTTTCTCAGAAAGCCCTCTTCAGAGGGAGCTGGTGCCAATTGACAAATGTCTGGATCATGTAACACAAGAGGATGAAGAACAGTCCTCATCCTTAACCAGTGCTGGACTGAAGGTTGAGATTGAATGTCATTCTCTTCTCTCTTACTCACATTTTCCTGAGAATTTAACAAGTGTTTCACAGCCCCAAGTAGCTACAATAATCTTATTACAAATCATTATTGACACTGACAAGTCAAGTAAACACAGCTGGTTCAGTTTTAGCAGCATCCCCTCCCCCATTCCCAGTTCATTGGAAAAGCACTTCACAATGAATATAATGAAATAAATATATGTGCTGAAAAATGGCATTTAACATTGTGAAAAAAAAATTTTTTTTTAACATTGTGAAAATTAAGGTAGAAAGAAGAGAGGAAGGGAAATGAAAAAAAGGAAAGGCAGAGAGAGAGGAAAGTGAAAGGGAGAAGAAGAGGAAGGAAGAGGAAGAAGAAGGAAGAAGGAAGAGAGGGAGAAAAAGAAGAAAGGAAGGGATGGAGAGAGGGAGGAAGGCAAGAAGTCAGGAAGGAATTTGCAGATTGTCTTTTTTTTTGTAGTACATAATTCCTGGCGGGGGTGGGGGTGGAGAAAACAAAGAAAATCTAGTAAATATAGATTATGTTGGCTGATTTTTCTTGTTGGGGTAAAGGACATAGGTCACGTTCAGTGCAACCAGGAGGTAATACTTGAGAGTCTTGGAAGTAACTTCTGTGTGCCAGAAGAGACTGCATCATGGGCAGGACTCTAGCCATATTGCGGTAGCTTCATAACGGGAAATGTCTTCCTCTCTGATTGGCTGTGTGCCTGTGACCTCATAGACCCTATATAAGCTCTATGGAGGAGGCACTCGATCTCTTTTCACCTGGAGCTTTACTGGGAATAGGAACTAAGAGAATGCAGGAGGTCAAAGGGTAGTATGTAGACATGGGAATAAAGATCCTGAGCTTGCATACAATTGCATTTGAGTGCTCTGTTGAATCCCAACTGCTGTCCCTGTGAGGGACAGAGGCCTCTAAAGACCTCAGAAAGAGGTAAGCCCTGGGAATTAGGAGAGACTGGAAATAGCAAATGCAAAGATAAAAACATTTGCATTTCTTGGACTTTATTCCCATATGTGTCATAATTTTAATGTTCCTGAAATATAGTAATGTGAGATAATCTTTCCTGAAAGATTTTTGAAGTGAATGAATTACACAATATCAAGGGATGAGCACTTGAACTTCTATTGGAAGGTCCTCAGCTCAGATCCAAGAAGACCCAATATAATTGAAATCTGTCCAGACCTTTGCAAAAGTCCTAACAGGAATTTGCCCCACTGAAAAACTATTTCTCAGTGTAATAAACCCCATTCTTGCCACGAACCTTGGGGATCCCATTGCTGTCAGGGGATCTCTCAACCCTCATTTCTCACACCTCAGCAATACTAGACATTGCACTAAATGGAGCAGCAAAGACAAAGTCCCTGTGTTGGAAGAACTTACATTCTATTTGGAGAAAAACAATATGTAACCATATGATTTCATGAAATAGAGAGTACATAGGTCTACTCTGAAGGACAATTTGTTAATAATAGAAGAGGAATTCCAGAGGATATAGTGAGAGTAAAGAAAGGTGGGATAGTGATGGAGCTATAATAAACACTTGGGCCATTTCACAAAGTTGTTGAGAAGAAACTATTTTCTAAATATTAAAGTATTATCTAAATCTGAGCTATTTTTTGTTTAGTCATGCCCAACTCTTAAAATCCACATCTTCCTCTCTCCGAGTTAAGCATTTTATTGCTATTGTTTAGTCATTTCAGTCATGTCCAAGCTGTCTGTCCCATAAACTAAAGAAAGAAATTACAGCAATTGTCATATGATAGGGGAAAAAAACCCAAAATATGTTTTATTCCAATTCACTACTACTATGTTATCCTAATAACACTGAACAGTATGATTACCAAACCTTAATGTAGGTTCAGAAATGGAGGTACAGTAGAGGTATTTGCATATAGCATTTTAAAATCTTCTCTGAAAAGAAATGATTCTATTTGGGAGCAAGGTATTCTTAGGTACAAATTGTTCTCCATGCTTGGAGTAGACTCTTTAGTAAATTCAACCTCTTAGACTCCTTCATTAAATCAGGTTTCATTTTCTACATGAAACTTTTCCTTATCCCACCAGCTCCTACTGCCTTTTTTCCCCTTAAATATTTTGCATTCATTTGGTATGTATTCTAGATATACATGTTGAAGTACAAGTTATGTCCCTTGATAGGATGCACGCTCCTTGAGGACGGGAGCCATTTCTTTCCTTCTTTTTTTTTCTTTTTCTTTTCTTCCTTCCTTCTTTCTCTCTTTCCTTCCTTCCTTCCTTCTCTCCTTCCTTCCTTCCTTCTTTCCTATTTTCCTTCCTTCCTTTTTCTTCTTTCCTCCCTCCATCCCTCCCTCTCTTCCTTCCTTCCTTCTTCTGTTAAGTCTCACATGATATAGAATTCAAAGAAGGGCATAATGACAAACAGCTAGATGGCCAATGGTTAGGCAGTTTTCATAAAAGGACAATTTCCTTTTAAGTTTGCTTGAGATGTATATCAGCAGGTAAGTACAAACATTTAATAAAACTTGGCCAAAGTCAAAACACAAGGGTTTTGGGTGGGTCTAGGACAAGATATAAAAATTCCTTACATAGATCTTCAGTTTAACTGAAAGGTTTCTGAGATCAGAATGACCTACAGTTTCAGGTTAGGTAATTTTCTAGCCACAAAAAGCTAGGTTCAAACAATATTAGTAAATAATAGTTAATCACGTATTTACTTCACAGATTAGATTGATGAAGTTGGAGAGACCAAATAACAGCAAGAGAGTAATAACCTTTTTTTTTTTTTTAAGTACAGAAATTCTTTTTGTCATTATTTTTCGGAACAGAACCTTGACTGTGAATTTATGTGTCTGGGACAAAGGGAAGATTAGGCTGAAAGGATCTCATCTGAGGTTGTAACTGATGGGAAGAGAGGGAAGAGGAAGTATGCCCCCAATACCTTGCTATTTGGACCTTCAAATTTCAGCAAAGTTCGGGTCACTCTGCCTTAGTTGAAACTCTAATTACAGATAGTTACCTGTAAGTTCCTATTATTATGTATTTTATCTAAATTTTTCCTTGCTCCTAGTATCTAGCACAATGCTTCACATGTAGTAAATGTTTGTTGAATCACTGTGGAATAAGCTAATAAACCATAATTATGAGAACAATGTTATTTTTTCTCAAAACCAGTTATTTTCCTGTAAGTAGGAGATAATTGGCTAAAATTGTAGGGAACTATAGTTATACAAGAATTTCTTTCTATCTCTCTCAGTTTCTCCTTTTAGGATTTCTAAACATTGAAATATGTGACCAAAGAACATTTATAATATTAATTATTAGAGCTTTTTAGCAATAGAATAGACAGTTTGAATGACTTAAGCATGACTTAAAAAGAAGAGTACTATACTAAATTCTCTTTCCAGTTCAACCAATCAATCAACAGACAGTTATTATGGACTTATTATTCTCTAGGCACTGTACTAAATACTAGAGATACAAAGACAAAAATAAAATAGGATATATCCTCAAGGAGCTTAAATTCTATTAGGCAGGATTATGTATATGTATGTGTGTAAGTCTATATATATTTATGGGTGTATATATAATGCAAACATATACATATATGTGTATATTTATATATGCATACCTATATGTGTATACCAAATAAATACAAGATAACTTGTAGAAGGAAGTATTAACAAGTAGGGAGATTGGGATGGGCTAGATATGAAAAGAGAAGCTTGAGCTAAATTTTGAAGGAAATGAGGAATTCTAAAGGAATGAATAAGTGAAACATTTAAGCACTCATACAACGTACAAAGTGCTAAGAATACAAGTAGAAAAGTAAGACATTTCCTATTTTCAAGGAACATTCTAATAAGGAAAACTACACACATGGTCAACTATAAGTTATATAAAAAGGGTCTGTGATCCATAAGGTGCATCAGCAAATTAGGCAG
Organism: Antechinus flavipes; assembly: GCF_016432865.1. Classification (NCBI taxonomy): domain Eukaryota; kingdom Metazoa; phylum Chordata; class Mammalia; order Dasyuromorphia; family Dasyuridae; genus Antechinus; species Antechinus flavipes. The sequence goes on from NC_067403.1 coordinate 138,738,237, forward strand.
CGATATATCTTTCTCATTATCATTTCCAGTGGGGGAAAAAAAGTATCTGTTTCACATATTGGATTATTTGTCAGTACCAAGGACTTACTTCTCAATGGATGGGGGTTGGTTCAGGAACCAGGTCTGGAGGTTTGGGGGACCTGGATTGTATCCATCAAGGTCTGATTGGAGATAGTGGTCAGGGTAGCAGTGGCAATGTGATGATAGTCTAGTACTTGCTCCCTCCCATCTTTCCCTTGAGGTGTCCCATTGCTTCAGCTAGTCTGGCTTGCCTCTTTTGTAACAACTCTGAAGTAAAGGTGAGTGCATTTCTTGTCATGCAAGACCTAGCCTGGCATATTTGTACAACATTAAAATACTTTGTAGGTATTTTTGGAGTTAGGAAAACTTCAAGAACTCTTTTCTCATCTGCTTTAAAAGCAATTTTGAAAAAAAGTTACTGAGAAAAATTTCCATTGCCATCGGTAAAGGACTTCAGGAAAGCCTCTTTTGCTTCTAGGTTTGTCAAATGTACTCCTGGCTGCTGTTTTGGAGAGCCTTAGCTGCTGAAGAGCTTCACATACAATGCCTGGCATTTTCATTCACTCTTTTCATAGACTTGAAGAGGCAATGTAGCAGTATGTCCGTGCTTCCTGACAAAGCAGTAGAATAAAGAGAAAAGTAATACTAGGAAATGGAGCTGGAATTTCTCATCTAGCTAAGCACTCACAGTTTTTTTAATGCTCTTTCAATTCTTAGAGGAGGTATACATAACTTTGCTGTTTCCCACACCATCTCCTCCCCTCCCCCCTTTCCAGTACTAATCTTTAAAATTTCCAAAGCTTTTATGGTGAGTTTGATTAATTTTTGCTCTTTCTGAATGCTAGTTGATTTTGACTGCAATGCAAGTGGAAAGTAATGAAAGTTCTTCAAGAATGTCAATCCTTAAAGTCTTACAAGAAATTAATGTTAGCTACTCAAGAGAGTAGCAAAGATGCAAGACTAGAATAGAAAGAATGATATATATGGATATATGACACACAATAGTAGCAGCTCTATTGCTGCTTTTCTATTTCTATTAGGTTCATGTTAGAATACATTTTATCTAGAAATACTTTTAAATAATTTGCTTTATTTCAGATACTGAATCATCAAGTGATAACACAAAGCAATGATTTAAATAGTACTAACTATGATTTTGGGAGATTTTTCTAAAAAAATTTTTTGGATAACTCTATAGCTATTTCAGACTTTCTTCCTAGGAAGAAAGAATTGATAGTCCCGATGAGGAGTATTGCAGTTCTGTTTAGGAAGGATGTTTTTAATTTGGAAGATATCCGGGAAAGTGAACTTGAATCAGGATGAAGACTTTGAGCCTATAACATATGCCAGACATGTGTAGCTGAGGAGAGAGTTAGGAGGCAGAGAAAAGCTGCATCAAATATTTAAAGAGTTGTCACATGGAAGAGGACTTGGACTTTTTCTATTTGGCTCCAAAGGGCAGAACTTAGAACTAAGAATGGAAGTTGAAAAGAAGATAATTGAGATTTGATATTGGGGAATCATGGAGGGGGGAAAATCTGCAGAAGATTAGACCCATCCTAAAGAAGAACTGCCTGCCTCAAGAATTAGTGGGTTCTCCTTCACTGGAGGTCTTCAAGCAGAGATTAGACGAGCACTTGTTGGGTATATTACATGGGGGAATACTTTGGGGAGGGGGCATGAGTAGGAGTAGATGGCCCCTGAGCTCTCCTCTAACTCTAGAATTATATGATTCTGTATAGATCTGAAGTCAATTACAATGCCCAACATTCCATTCAATAATTTCACACTCTGCTCCTATTTATTTAGATCTGCTTTGCTCCTGAAGTGAACAATCTTCACTTCATAACACTTTGGTGTTATGTTTGTGGAGGGTGGAGAGAAAAGTAGGGTAAATTATAGAAAGAACAATCAGGGATACCAAAAGAAGACATCATCATTTGGTTGGAGAAGAGCTCTCTGTCCTTTAATAGTGAGTGACACCTTGATTTTTAAATATTGTTTTGTGATCCTGTACTTCTAAAAACTGAATTACATACGAAGTTTGCAAAGTATTGTGCATATATCATCTCCTTTCTTCCTCATTTGATAGATATCGTGAGAATTATTATTCCTGTTTTATGGATTAGGAAACAGGTCCAAAGAGATTAAATGAATTGCCCATGGTCCCATAGCTAGTAGAACCTGAGGTAGAATTTAAACCTAAGTCTTCTCAAACTTCAAGTCATGAACTTTTATTACTTCTACTTTGTAACAACGACAACAATAACCAGTGCTTTATCCACTGGGCCATCTAATTGTCCCCCTGACACCAGATTTCAATTCAGATCACCCTTTGATTCCAGGTCCAGTACTCTATTCACTATGAAAACTGAACTCATGATGATGCATTTTCCGGACTGAACACCTGGCACTATATCCACTGTGCCACCTAATTGCTCATTAGTATGAGAAGATTGTTTCAAATTCAGGCTCTGCCAACATGGCTATGGACAAATCATGTAAGATCACATATTTAGAACTTGATAGAGTCATTCAATGATTCAATAGATATTTATTAATTGTCTACTTTGTGACTTGCTCACAGTCACACAGCTGGTAACGTATCTAAGGTAAAATTTGAATCCAGATCTTTCTGATTCTAAACCCAGACATTTGCTTGCCTATTTTATAATATCGTGCCCCCTGGAGGAAATAAAGAAAAACTTCGTTGAAAATAGTACTAACGACAAAAATGTGACCCAGGGGTTAGAATTCCCACTCTAGTTGTCAATGATGCTATTTATCCAACTCATTAAAGGCTTCAAAATTATCAGTCAAGCAATGTTTAAGACAAATTCTATTATGTTCATCCTTTCAGTGTCTTTTTCTGTTAAGAGAAAGCTAAATGTGTGTCTTTGTTTAAGAGTAACTTTCAGGATAGGGCTGCCTTTTTCACACTAATAATGTTAGTCTTTATTTTTGTCATTGCCATGAGCCATATCCAACTAAAAACATAGAAAAGCAGATGTTTAAGGTAGTCCATAGGGAATTGTTTCTCCCACACCACTGGTATTATTGAGTCTATATTACTGCCTAGAATTTCTAAGAACAGTTATATTTTTTGGAATGCATGTTTTTGAACTTAAAAGAGTCCTAAATATTTATAAAGTGAGAAAGGAGTAAGCTTTACAAGAATTTTAAACTTGTGATTAAGTTCTTCATAGAGTAGCATAGTTTAAAAATTACAGCTCACATTCATGTAGCCTTTTGAGGTTTACAAAATACTTTCCAGGTGTTATCTCATCTGATACTTAATAATAATCCTGAGACAGAAGTGCTATTATCATGCCCATTTTAGAAATGAAGAAACTGAGGGTAGGAGAGTTTAAGTGATTAACTCAGGATCATACAACTAGTAAGTACTGGGGCAGCATTTGAATTCACATTTTCCTGACTCTGATTAACATCCTATCTGCTATGTCACAAACTGCTTTTATTATGTTTATAATAAAGTAGTATAAATCTATATTTTAAATATTATACAAGTAAAATTTAATATTATAAATTGGCTATATTAATTTTATTATAAATAATAATTTTTTAAATGGTAAGCCAGATCATTTCAGACAAAATTAGAAACAAAATGACACTGGAGCTTACATATCAATAATATCCAGGAAAATGGGAATTCATACTTATTTATGAAAACAATCCTGTGGCTACTAATACTTGTAATTTCAGAAAATGTAAATGATACTTTGGCAAAATTTATTAATGTATTTTCCTGTAAGAACAGACCTTAAAAATACTTAAAAAGATCAAAAGTACTTACTCTTCCAGGTATAATTTCCTATAGAATTAAAAAAAAAAAAAAAAAAAAAAAAAAGAAACATTAGTTCACATAAAACCAAAGGAAAGGAAATCACAGAATCCTGATAATATTCATCTTGAAAGGCATATGTAATATATATATTATATATAATAAAATAAAGCAGGATAATCCTGATTTACTAGGTAGCTAGTAATGATTGACTAGGTTATCTGTCAGTAGTTCAGTTAATACTGACTTTACATGAACTGATGCTAAGTGAAGTGAGCAGAACCAAGAAAACATTGTACACAGCAACAAGATTATGTGATAATCAATTGTGACAGACTTGGCTCCTTTCAACAATGAGGTAATTCAAGGCAATTCCAATGGACTTGCAATAGAAAGAGCCATCTGCATCCAGAGGGAGGACTATGGAGACTGAATGTGGATTTCAGCACAGTATTTTCACCTTTTTCTTTTGGTTGTTATTGTTTGGCTTTTTTGCTTTTTTTTTTTTTTTTCTTTCTCATTTTCCCCTTTTTGATGTGATTTATTATTATTTTTTTTTTGGCAGCATGATAAATATGGAGTTACATTTAAAAGAATTATACATGTTTAATCTATATTGGATTACTTGCTATCTAGGAGAGGGATGGAGAAAATTCTGTACCACAAGGTTTTGCAAGGATGAATGTTGAAAACTATCTTTGCATGTATTTTGAAAAACTAAAAAGCTATTATTATCTTTAAAAAATTATTCAGATACTCAATGACTATAATAATCTACAGTCATTGGTGTTTAATAAACCCAAAGTTTATCAGCTTCTGAGTTAAGAACTCACTATTTGACAAAAATTGCTGGGAAAATTGGATATTAATATGGTAGAAACTAGGCATTGACCCCCACCTAACACGCTACACCAAGATAAGGTCAAAATGGGTTCATTCATGATTTAGACATAAAAAATGACATTATAAGCAAATTAGAAGAACAAAGAATAGTCTACCTCTCAGATATGTGGAGAAGGAAGGAATTTTGCCAAAGGAGAACTGGTGTATATTATGGAATATAAAATAGATAATTTGGATTATATTAAATTAAAGAATTTTTGTACAGACAAAACCAATACAAACAAGATTATAAGGGAAGCAGTAAACTGAGAAAACTTTTTTTTTTATGTAAGAGTTCTGATAAAGGCCTCATCTCTAAAATATATAGAGAATTGATTCAAATTTATAAGAATTCAAGTCATTTTCCAATTGATAAATAGTCAAAGGCTATGAACAGATAATTTTCAGATGAAGAAATTGAAACCATTTCTAGTCATATGTAAAGGTGCTCTAAATCACTATTTGATCAGAGAAATGCAAATTAAGATAACTCTGAAGTAGCACTACACATCTCTCAGTTTGACTAAGATGACAGGAAAAGATAATGATGCATTCTGGAGGGGATGTAGTGGGACGCTAATACATTGTTGGTAGAGTTGTGAAATGGTTCAACCATCTGGAGAGCAATTTGGAACTATGCCCAAAGGGCTATCAAACTCTGCATACCCTTTGATCCAACATTGTCTCTACTGGGCCTGTATCAGAAAGAGATCATAAAAAAAGGAAAAGAAACCCACATGTGCAAAAATGTTTGTGGCAGCCCATTTTGTAGTGGCTAGAAACTGGAAATTGAGTGCATGTCCATCAGTTGGGGGATGGCTGAACAAGTTATGGTATATGAATGTTATGGAATATTATTATTCTATAAGAAAAGATCAGCAGGATGATTTCAGAGAGCCCTGGAGAGATTTACATGAACTGATGCTAAGTGAAGTGAGTAGAACAGGACAACATTGTACACAGCAGTAGCAAGATTATACAATGATCAATTCTGATGTATGTGACTCTCTTCAACAATGAGATTATTCAGGCCATTTCCAATGGTTTTGTGATTAAGAGAGCCATCTACACCCAGAGAGAGGACTGTGGGAACTGAATGTGAACCACAACATACTATTTTCACTCTTTTTATTGTTTTCTTGCTTTTTTCCCTTTTTTGATTTGTTTTTTTCTTATGCAACATGATAAGTGTAGAAATATGTGTAAAAGAATTGCACATGTTTAACATACATTGGATTATCTGTCATCTAGGGGAGGGAGTGGACAGAAGGAAGGGAAAAAATTTGGAACACAAGGTTTTGAAAGCGTGAATGTTGAAAATTATCTATGGGAGCAGCTAGGTGGTGCAGTGGATAGAGCACCAGCCCTAAAGTTAGGAGGACCTGAGTTCAGATCTGGCTTCAGACACTTAACACTTCCTAGCTATGTGACCTTAGCAAGTCACTTAACCCAAATTGTCTCAGCAAAAAAGAAAGAAAGAAAGAAAGAAAGAAAGAAAGAAAGAAAGAAAGAAAGAAAGAAAGAAAGAAAGAAAGAAAGAAAGAAAGAAAGAAAAAGAAAATTATCTATGCATATGTTTTGAAAATAAAAAGCTTTAATAATAATAAAAAAAAAAAAACAATAAAATGGGGACAATAACTTCCCAGGGTCATTGTAAGGATCAAATGAGGTAATATTTATAAAGTGCTTAGCACAGTGACAAAAGTACAATAGACATTTAATAAAGGTTTGTTCCATCCTTATAGATGATGAAACAGGACTGAAGAGGTGGAAAAAAAATTACTTCAGGTCTGATGTTAGAATCCTTACAAGGTATTAACGCAATAGAATTGATAGAAACAATGTTTATGTTTACATCTTTGAGAGTTCACACATTAACTCACACATTAGTTTATAAGTTTGGAAGATTCACAAGTCAGTATTCAGTATGAGATTCACAAAGTTTACACCTCACACAATCCCACTCTCTCAGAGGAGGAGTCAACTTTTGGGTTCACACCTTAAAGAGATCATATATAAGAAGCTCTCAGTCTCAGCAAGGGTCAGTTGAAGATATTGAGAGCTACAAGTCAGTGAAGATTCAGATAAAGAGATTGAAAGCCAGAAGTCATTCAGTTGAGGGGACTGAGAATCCAGGAGTCAGTATTGAGCTAGAAGTAGAAGCTGGCAGAGGCAAAAGACTAGCAATGAGAACTCTCAGAACCAAAGAAAGCTAACTGGGCTATTTTAGAAGAGACAATAAAAGATTTGAACTTTTATCAGTTGGCTACATTTGAGGTGATTATTGATCTGAACTAAAACTAAGGCTGCCCCAGAAGTCCCCCGAGAAACCTGCTCCCTGAGAGAACGATCATATTCTAGAAAAGAAGAGAACATCACATTTTGGTATCCGAACATGGGGCAGACATGATCTTGATTTTAGTGGAAAAGCCTCTGATCCTGAATCCAGTGGAAAAGTCTCCTCAACCCAGAAATTAGGATGAGTACAACAAAGAAATTTTGTTAAAAGAGTTAAAGTAGAATTTCAGCTAAGATGAGACAGATGTTTAGAAAACAGCCTTCTGTTTCTCTTCAAGGAAAATGTTTAGAGAGCATTGTCAAAGTTATGAAAAGCCAAGGTTTGATTATAATTTTGGAGCAGATCACTGAAATTTTAAAAACTGTACAGTACACATCTCCTTGGTTCTCTGTGGAAAAAGAATTGGATCTAGATGAGTGGAAATTAGTAGGAGAGCAACTAGGTGAATACTACAATTCTAATCCAAACTCAATCTCCAAAAATACACTTTATACATACAATTTAATACAACTGGCTTTAAGAAATTATATAAGTGTTAGAATGAGGAAAAAGAAGAAAGGGCAGGAAGGGGAGGTGTCAACTAAACTAGGTGAAAAGGAGGAAGAATCAGATAAGAATGGAGTTAATTTTGAGTGTGATACTTCACATCAGGAGAAATTAGATTGTTCCTCATCTCATGACCCTCCCCCCTTAATTAATCCTTCATGGGTGGAGGGAGAAGGAGGAGGTGGAGAAGCAGAACCACAATCAGCATCTCCTGTGAAGCAGAATATAACAAGATTAGAAAAAGCATTAATTAAGGCAAAAAATGAAGGACAAGATGTATCTAATTTTATAAATGCATATCCTGTGATTAAAGAGCTTGAGTCTTCAGGTCAAAAAGGGAGAAGATACACTCCTTTTAATTTGGAAAAAATTAAGGATTTGAAAAAGGGTTGCATTCTTTATGGGGCTACATCCTCTTATGTTAAGATGTTACTAGATAATTTGTCTTATGAACTCTTAACCCCGAGTGATTGGAAATCCATAGCAAAGACATGTTTAGAATCTGGACAAAACTTGTTGTGGCTTTCAGAGTATCATGAATTATGTAGGATTCAAGCCCAACAAAATAGGCAAATAGGAATTAATGTACAAATCGCTTTTGACCAACTAGCTGGGGAAGGTCAGTATGGAGAGAATTCAGAACAGATTTATTATCACATACCAGTGTATGAGCAAATTTCTAAGGCTGCAATAAAAGTTTGAGGTTCCCTCCCTGTGGGGAGCCGGCACTAATTTACAGGTGATAAAGCCACATTCCTAAGACTCCTCTAACCTTGAACAAACAGACATCTAGATGCCTCCTGGAGCTTCCTACATCATCAAAGGCCTCTGGTTAACTCCTCTTTCGGCGGGAAACAAACCCTTTATCTAGGGTCTCCTCTGTACTGAGTTTGCACCACCCCCACTCCCTCACAAACCACCATAAATACTTGTACTTTTGCCCACAATAAACGAGACTTGATCAGAAAGCCTGTCTTGTCTCCCTTCTGCGCGTCTCTTGTCCTGCCCTTCCTCTTCTCTCTTCACAGGGCCTTTTACACACACTGTCCAGGAGGTTCTGGACAATTGGCGCCGAAATGTGGGGCCTGGAAGATTGTGGAGTTAGGAGCAGCCACTGCTGGATCAAAAAACCTCTGAAGAAATAGAATTGCGCAGTCCCGGAGAATAAAGAGAAGAAGGTCCGCTTGGGTGCACCCGCCCCGTAGAAAGAGGCCTGGTGAGTGAGGTTTTTGATATGGGACAGGACATTAGTGTATAGGTTTGTTGAGGGTCTCAAAGACTCATTAAGGGCGTGTAGAGTAAGGGTTAAAAAAAGACTTGTGAAAATGTTTTAAGTTTTTAGAAGATGTTTGTTCATAGTTCCCACAGGAAGGAACCATTGATATGAAAAGTGTAGAGATTTAAAGATGAAAAGAGTTAGAGATTGCCTTAATGATTTTTATAGATATATAAACTATATAGATATATAGAACTTTCGGACCTGAAAGGTCCCTATCACAGCTTTTAATTATTGGAATTGCATAAGCAGCCTATTTGCTGCCCATCAACATGATGAGGATGTTAACAAATATTAACAAAGTTATTCAGGACAGTTCCTCTTTCTTAAAAGATGCCCATAAGCTCACCAATTCTAGGCTCGAATTAAGTTCCCATAACAATGAAAAGGAGATAACAGACAAAAAAAAAAAAAAATCTACCTCTTCAACAGCTTTTCTTTAACTTCCCCAAACTATGAGCCTTTAGACCTTGCATCTAGTGTACTTTGGACTGATATGAGGGACTTTGGGAATGATTGATGACTGACTGTTAAACCTTGCCTGGATCATCTATTACTGTGTGTTTAAGAATTGGGATGGGATTTGTTAAAACTGTGTAATCATTGCTGGTATGTTTAAAGGCTTTTAAGGAAATGCTACTGTACTAGTCTGTTATGTATAGGGATTTTGATTCACTCTTGGGGTTTAAATATGGGGAATAGTCATTTGATAATTCCTTTCCGTGAGAAAAAAAAATAATAATAATAAATAAAAAATAAAAAGGGAGGAAAAGATAGAACATTGGGGAAACTGGTATATTTTTTTCAACATACCTGAAAGAATGGAAACCCCTAGCTCCTATTCACTCTTCCTTAGGCATTTCTGCCCCACCTCCTATCTCACTAGTTCAGATTGGATTTGAATATTTTAGCTTTAAAATCCCTTATTTTGTTAAAATTGCCCTGGCAGACTCAGTTTTTGGGATTATATTTTTTTAGAAAATTTAGAAATCAGACACCTGACTTGGGACTGTCAGTCTCTCTGACCTGTTTTTCTTCAGTCCTGTAACCCCAGTTCATTAATTAGTACCTCAGCATCTTGTTTGATATCAGGCATTTAAAAAAGTTTGGAGTTTGCCTGCCTTGATGGTCTTACTGTACATAATCTGCTCAGAAATCTGTATTCTAGTAGCAGCCCTGCCTGTTTCTCTGGGCAGGGACTGGTGGAGCTACTACAGCCTCACCCTTCTCCCCTGGAGTGGGTTGAGCCCTTGGGCCCTGCTGTTAGTAAAGTGCACAAATGACCACAGATTTAATTGTCCATCTCAAACTGGATTATCTGGCTGAGAACTGTAGAGGACCTGACATGTTAACTCTGTTACAGCTGTTAACTCTGGGGTTATCAGGGGGAGACTTGCTCTTGCCATATGAGTCCTTACATTTTTCTAGTTTTATTTTGGGTTGGTCAAAATTATGGTGCTATCTAGAGGAAGGTGCTAATATTCAAAGGTTTGAATATTTAGGAGAGAGAGTGTGGAATGTTATGCCACAGTTATCTTTAACTGTCCTGATTCAGTTTCCCTGAACTAGTTTCCCTTGTCTCAGTTTCCTTAACTGTTCTGTCTCAATCTCCTAAACTGTAAAACTCTCCTCCCCTTTTGACCCATTAAGACTGAAGACTATTTGCTCTGAGGTTATAAATTAGCAAGATAAACAAGAGAGTAGACCTTTTGATTCTTTTCTGGTTCTGTTCTGGTCTGTTTGCTAGCTACCTGTGGTCTCAGAATAAAACCGATGGGTTTAAAAGTTCTGAGATGGATATTTTCTGGGACGCTGGAAAATATCCTCTAGGTATGTGTTATATGTTTGTTTAATGTTCTAACTATGTAGTCTGTGTGATGTGTGTTCTATGTTCTGTGTGATTTGTCTGTCTGTTTTGTTGTGGTTGAAAAATTTTAAAGAACAACGTTGCAACTGTGCTTAGTAAAATGGAGCTCCATGTGTGTCTCTGTGTGTCTGTGTTAAAAGTTAGCAAGCTTGTAAGAGATAAGGATTCAGCCTCTGTGTGCAGGCTTAGAAAATATCAAGAAGCTTGAAAAATCTTTCTCTCTCCCTCTGTCTCTGGCTGACTGCAGCAGCCTGTGAGAAAAAGGGAGAAAAGGGAGAGAAAAAGAAAAAAAAAAAAGAAAAGAAATGAATAAAAAAAATAGATTGAAAGGAATTTGAAACTTTGGAAAGCTAAATATATATAGAAGAGCAGTGTGCTAACATTTAAAGAAAAGGAAGATTGAATGGAATGTCTAGGCATTCTCTGTGAAGACAGAAAAGCACTAAACAGGCTTGGAAGTTCACAGAAGCCCCTTTGGATTCTGGAAGAAAAAAAAAAAAGGAATTCAAGGTGAAACAAACTTCTCTCTGGGGGTAGAGGTCCTGGAAAAAGCGTTAGTCTGTTTGCTGATTTAAGAGCTTTGTTACGTTTTAAGAACAATGAATAAAGAAAATTTGCTTGTGATTTTAAACTTTTTTAAGGAAAAGCCTACTAAAGAACAATAAAATTCAAGCTTAGTCTGGCCTGGGCAATAAAAAGCTTTGGAGATAAGATGCTGATAGCTGTTAGAAGAAAGGTGGTGGAAAAGAAAAAAAAAAACTTTTAAAAACAGCTGTTTAATTCAGTTTGTTACTTTCTGAAATATATTGAGTTATTTGTTAATATAAGTCATACTTCAAATCCACCTCTGCTGGACATGTGTAGGTTTTATGGAGGTTTGGGCTATTCACTATAGTGTGAATCTTACAGGTTTTTGAAGGAAGGAGAAGGTTTGGAACTTGGTAGATTTGGGAAGAAAGTAAATAAACTGATGGGCTAAATTTTGAAAAGGAAATTGAGTGGGGAAGCTGAGGGAAGTTTTTTTTCTAAGGGGCAGGAGTGGGGGAAGGATGGACATGTGGAATCCTCTACTCCCCTTACCCCCCTAAGTATGTTCCTACTGGTTTTTTTTTCTTATCTGATCACAGACAGTGCAGCAAACTGATTTTTAAGGGCATGCTTACTTTTAGGTTAATTGATTGAATATTTGTTTTTTTTTTTTTTGATACATAAAGGTTTTCTTGTTTAAGGAATATGATCATAAATGTGATCCATACTTTGGTAGGAATATTTCTAAAAGTTTAATTGCTATTTTAAGAAACTTCTTGAATTCTTTTATGTGGAATTGGATCTTTTGTATAAGTTTAAATTGATTGTATTGGGTCATCCTGAGGTTATTTAAAGGGTCTCTGAAAATAATAGTTTTTTCTTTGTCCTTTTGAATATGTTTCTGTTATGGACAATATGCAATTTGGGCTATTTTTCTATGTATTGGGTATTTTAAAAGCAAAATGATTTGTATGTATAATGTTCACTCATGTAACATCTACTTAGATATGATAATTGTTCTAAGTTGTGAACTTACTGAGACAAAATTTCTTTCTGCTATTATTATAAGGTTATGATAAATAATTATTTAAGATTAATCAGATGTTACAGTTATGTTCTTGCATTTTTCCTTCTGTAACTGATTTCTATGATCAGAGCAATGGTAAATAGAAACTGTTAATGCAATTCAATTATGTCATGCCTTGCTATTTTCAGTCTGGTCATATGTAATCATTGTATCCTAAATGCTTGGGCAACTGAGTATTTCGCCTGGTCATCTGTCTGTTACTGGAAATTTGTGTTTCGTTTCTTCATGTTTTCTACATGATAAGAGGACAATTAATAATGGTCTGTAAGACTGCAGCCGTTTGCCTGGCTTGTAAAGCAAACTCATTTCTTCACATAGGAAACAATTTATTTTGGCCTCCTCATGTTCTGCAGCAGTCTGGTGAACTGAGTCTTTCTATCTAAGAATGATTTAATCTTTCTTTGTTAGATTTGTGTTTTTTGTTCTAGATTTTGGTCAAATTACAGATATTGGCTTGCTTCTGGGACCTGGCTCAGCTTTGATCAGCTTTGACTGTCAGCATGGCACACCCACATTTCACAGCCTGGAGCAGCAGTTTTTAAAATGAGACCATGGACTGGCACCTGCATCCAGGTCCTCTCCAGTACTATAAATGATCTTCAGGATCAGATCAATAGTTTAGCTGATGTTGTCTTGCAAAACAGACAAGGCCTGGACCTCCTCACTGTAGAACAAGGAGGGATATGTTTATCCCTCCAAGAACGCTGTTGCTTCTATGCAAACAAATCTGGTATTGTTAGGGACAAAATTAGGAGACTCCAGGAAGATTTGATTAAGCGGCACCAAGAGCTCTTTGACAATCCTCTTTGGAGTGGGCTCCGTGGGATCCTCCCTTATACCCTTCCCTTACTTGGGCCTTTAATTGGCTTTCTCATACTTTTGTCCTTTGGACCCTGGGCTTTCCGGAAAATCACATCCTTTGTAAAGTCCCAGATAGATAGTGCACTGGCAAAACCCATTCATATACGTTATCATCGCCTTGAGACTGATGATGACCCCTTTGATGCTCATATGAGCAATCAAAATTTTCAAAAAACATCAATGACGGGTAAGATCCCTCAAGGACTAGCCAACCTAAGCCAGGAAGAGATGTTTCTGTACATCCTTCCTATGACGGGTAAGGCTTCTCCCCATAGGGACAACCTAAGCCAGGCACAGGTCGGGAAGTGAAAAATTCTATTCTTTATATAAATACAAAAAGGGGGACCTGTGGGGAGCCAGCAGTAATCTACAGGTGATAAAACCACATTCCTAAGACTCCTCTAACCTTGAACAAACAGACATCTAGATGCCTCCTGGAGCTTCCTACATCATCAAAGGCCTCTGGTTAACTCCTCTTTCGGCGGGAAACAAACCCTTTATCTAGGGTCTTCTCTGTACTGAGTTTGCATGACCCCCACTCCCTCACAAACCACCATAAATACTTGTACTTTTGCCCACAATAAACGAGACTTGATCAGAAAGCCTGTCTTGTCTCCCTTCTGCGCGTCTCTTGTCCTGCCCTTCCTCTTTTCTCTTCACAGGGCCTTTTACACACACTGTCTAGCAGGTTCTGGACACCTCCCCAGACAGAAAGATGGAAGTAAAGCCTTCACAAAAATAGAGCAAGGTCCCAATGAACCTTTTGCAGATTTTGTGGGATGTTTGCAAACAGCTGTAACAAGAACCATTGGAAATAATGCAGCTACAGAAATAATGACCAGACATTTGGCTAAGGAAACTGCCAATGAGGTTTGCAAAAGAATTATATGGGGACTAGACAAAGATGCTCCTTTAGAGGAGATCATAAGGCGCTGTGCCACAGTGGGCGCAAGTGCTTATTATACCCAAACTATGATGAACATGGGAAGACAGGGTCCTTCTTGGCAAAGGAATTCTAGAGAAACTCATAGATGCTTTCAGTGTGGAAAAGTTGGACATCTTAGAGTTTAGTGTAAATATAGAGAGAGAATGAAAGGACAGGGAGAGAGAATATAAAACCAAAACCTCATGTCCAAAATGCAACGGAGGCTTTCACTGGGCCTCTGAATGTAGACTGACCCAGAGAAATGAGAGGTAGGGCCTAGCTCCAAGATATACAAAAGACATATGGGGCATGATAGCAGCTGAGGTTACACCCAGAGAGTCTTTAGAAGGTCAGGACTCTGATGTGATCAACCAACAGAAAAGCAATCAGGATTACAATTGGGGAGAATACAGACTTTTTAACCCAACAGGATAGTGTCCAGTGCAAACAGTCCAATGTAATCACCAGGTGATGTGGAGAGATCCAGAAAGTGGTGAATAGAAGGGACCAGATAGGCTAACTGCTTAGGGAAGAGGGTTTGCTTGTATTTCTACAGATGGAGAAGGAATCAGATGGGTGTCGATGAGTTGTATTCGCCTTGTCCATCAGAGAGAAACAGAAAAAGAGAAAAGAGTCAGTTGAAGAGATTGAGAGCCTGAGTTCAGTTGGGAGATTGAGAAGCCAGGAGTAGGAGTTGAGCTAGAAGCAGAAGCTGGAAGAGCTCTCAGAATCAAGGAAAGCTAATTGTGGAAGAGACAATAAAGAATTGAACTTTTAACTCCTGGCTGCATTTGAGGTGATTATTACTTTAAACTAAGGCTGCCTCCAGAACCTCCCCCGAGAAACCTGCTCCTGGAGAACCATCATATTTTAGAAAAGAAGAGAATACTACAGTCTGAAATAAAAATAAAATGAAACCTCTTTAATTTAGACTTCAATAAATTAATTTTTAAAAATGAATTGGAGATAGGTTGAAGTTTTTTTAATCAATACTATTAACATGATGTATTTCTCCACAACTTCTTGCAGTATTGAAATTTTAAGTTCTTTAGCAACTTTGTATTAATATTTTAATAATTCATATACTTTTTAAATCAGTGTTTTAAACTCATTAGATTAGTTTCCCCAAACCCTTTATTTGGTAATTCTTAACTTATGATAACTTTTTTAAAACTTGAAATAAATAAAACAACATTTCTTTTAAAACACACCATACCCTAGAATTCTCATCAATTAAACAAACATGTCTATTTTCCAATGGATGGCCTCCACTCTGGAGCCACAGACGGCCTCTACTCGATGGCCTCCACTCTGGAGCCATGGACAGCCTCCACTCTGGAGCCACAGATGGCCTCCACTCGAGCCACAGACAGCCTCTACTCTGGCCTCCACTCTGGAGCCACGGACAGCCTCCACTCTGAAGCCACGGACAGCCTCTACTCTGAAGCCACAGACAGCCTCCACTCTGAAGCCATGGATGGTCTTCACTCTGGCCTCCATTCTGGAGCCACAAATGGCCTCCACTCTGGAGCCACAGACAGCCTCTACTCTGGCTTTCACTCTGGGGCCACAGATGGCCTCCACTCTGAAGCCAAAGACAGCATCCATTCTGGAGCCACGGACGGCCTCACTCAAGCTACGGACAGCCTCCACTCTGAAGCCACGGATGACCTCCATTCTGGAGCCACGAACAGCCTCCACTCTGAAGCCACGGATGACCTCCCCTCTACGGCCTCCATTCTGGAGCCACAGATGACTTCCACTCTACAGCCTCCATTCTGGAGTCACGGACAGCTAATTGTAGAAGAGACAATAAAGAATTGAACTTTTAACTCCTGGCTGCATTTGAGGTGATTATTACTTTAAACTGAAACTAAGGCTGCCTCCAGAACCTCCCCCGAGAAACCTGCTCCTGGAGAACCATCATATTTTAGAAAAGAAGAGAATACTATCTGAAATAAATATAAAATGAAATCTCTTTAATTTAGACTTCAATAAATTAATTTTTAAAAATGAATTGGAGATAGGTTGAAGTTTTTTTTAATCAATACTATTAACATGATGTATTTCTCCACAACTTTTTGCAGTATTGAAATTTTAAGTTCTTTAGCAACTTTGTATTTATATTTTAATAATTCATATACCAAATTTGAAATTCTGAAAATAAAAGGGGGTAGTAATAAAATTGAAAGTAAGGAAACTATTGAACTAATAAAAAATAAACTAAGAGTTAGTTCTATGGAAAAAAAATAATAAAATAGACAAACCGTTAGTTAATTTGATTAGAAAAAGGAAAGAAGAAATTCAAATTCTTAATATCAAAAATGAAGTTTTTCCATCAGTGAAGAGAAAATTGGAGCAATAATTCGAAGCTATTTTGTTTAACTATATGCCAATAAATCTGATAATCTAAGTGAAATAAATGGATATTTACAAAAAATATAGATTGCCCAGATTAATAGAAGAGGAAATATATTTCTTAAATAGTCTCATTTTTGAAAAACAAATTGAACACGCTATAAGGTCATGTGAATTTTGCCAAACATTTAAAATACAAGTAATCCTAATAATATTTGGACTATTTGCAAGGGAAAGAAAGAGTTCTACCAAATTTGTTTTGTGACCCATAAATGATGTTGATTAGTAAACCAGATAGGATCAAAACAGAGAAAGAAAATTATAGACCAACTTCTCTAATATTGATGCAAAAAATCTTAATTAAAATATTAGCAAAAGAGTTTTTAGCAAATTATCCCCAGGTTAATACATCATGACCAAATGGGTTAGTTTGGTTTTAGGGAATTAATGGAAAAAAATGCAAATGAAGTTGGCTAGTTGTACCAACCCCAAAATTATATTATAAAGCAGCAGTCATCAAAACCATTTTGTCCTGGTTAAGAAATAGTCGTCAATCAGTGAAATAGGTTAGGTTCAGAAGACACAATAGTCAATGTAATCTAGTGTTTTATAAACCCAAAGACCCTGCTTCTAGGATAAGAACTCACTATTTGGAACAAAAATTGTTGCAAAAATTGGAAATTAGTAGGGCAGAAAAGTTTCTGACCTACTGACCCTACCTGACACCCTATACTAAGAAAAGCTCTAAATGAGTTCATGATTTAGACATAAAGAGTGATACTATACGCAAATTAGAAGAACAAAGGATAGTCTACATCTCAGATCTGTGAAGAACGAAAAAAATTGTGGCCAAAGAAAATCCAGCATCAATTATGGAAACAAAATGGATAATTTTGATTATATTAAGTTGTTTTTTTTTTTTTTTTGTACAAACAAATCCAGTGCAGACAGAATTAGAAGGAAAGCAGTAAACTGTGAAAAAAGTTACATACAAGGGTTTTGATAAAGGCCTCATTTCTAAAATATATAGAAAATTGACTCAAATTTATAAGAATTCATGCTATTCTCCAGCTGATAAAAGGTCAAAGAATATATACAGATAATTTTCAGATGAAGGAATAAAAACCTAGATCAAGGATCTAGGAAAGAATCTGTCTCTGCCTGTGTGTGTGTGTGTGTGTGTGTGTGTGTGTGTGTGTGTGTGTGTGTTTTTCTAGAGGCTCAATCCAGAAAAATTCTTTTCTAGATTTTTCCAGATGTCTTGCCTTTCATGACCTGGTGGTCCAGATGTATCATCTTCCGTGGCCTGGTGGTCTAGATGATTTCCCGTGTCTTGGTATTCCAGATGTTTCACTTTCCATGGCCTGCTGGTATGGATGTGTTGCCTTTCATGTCCTCGTGGTCTAGATCATTTCCCACATCTTGGTGTTCCATATGTCTCATGTTCCATAGCTTGGCAGTCCAGATGTCTCCTCTTCCATGGTCTCGGGGTCCAGATAATTTCTCTCATCTTAGTGTTCCAGATGTCTTACCTACCATGGCCTGGCGGTCCAGATGTCTCATCTTCCGTGTTCACGTGATCTAGATCATTTCCGCACCATGGTGTTCCAGATGTATTGTCTTCTGTGGCCTGGTGGTCCAGATGTCTCGTCTTCTGTGTCCACATGGTGTAGATCATTTCCGCATCTTGGTGTTCCAGATGTATCACTTTCTGTGACCTGGTGGTCCAGATGTCTCATCTTCCATGGCCTGATGATCTCGATGTCTCATCTTCTGTGGCTTAGTGGTCCTGATGTCTCGTCTTCCATGGCCTCGTTGTTTAGATCATTTCTTGCGTCTTGGTGTTCCAGATGTCTTGCTTTCCGTGGCCTGGTGGTCTAGATCATTTCCCGCATCTTGGTGTTCCAGGTGTCTCGCCTTCCATAACCTTGTAGTCTAGATCATTTCCCACATCTTGGTGGTCCAGATGTCTCGCCTTCCATGGCCTCATTGTCTAGATCATTTCCTGTGAAACTCTTTTCTATGTTCGTCTAGATTGGATGAATTGAGGAATCCAGAAAAGATTTTTCTAGTGCCTCAATCCATAAAAAACCCTTTTGTAGATTTTTCTAGAGCCCCAATCCGGAAAACCCTTTTCTAGGTTTTTCTAGAGTCTCAATCCAGAAAAATTCTTTTCTAGATTTTTCCAGATGTCTTGCCTTTCATGACTTGGTGGTCCAGATGACTCGTCTTCCATAGCCTCATGATCTCGATGTCTCGCCTTCTGTGGCCTGGTGGTCCTGATGTCTCACCTTCTGTGGCCTCATTGTCTAGATCATTTCCCACAAAACTCTTTTCTATATTTGTCTAGAGCCTCAATCCAGAAAAATTATTTTCTAGATTTTTCCAGATGTCTCGCCTTTCATGGCCTGGTGGTCCAGATGTCTCATCTTCCGTGGCCTCATGGTCTGGATGTCTCACCTTTCGTGGCTTGGTGGTCTGGATGTCTCGTCTTCCAGGGCTTCATAGTCTAGATAATTTCCCGTGTTTTGGTGGTTCAGATGTCTCTCCTTCTGTGGCCTAGTAGTGTAACCTCCTAACACAGGAACCAACACATAAAAGAGATCTAAAACTTGGGGAGGAGGAGAGAGAAAAGAAAATATTCAAAATGGGGTATGGCAGAGACAGTTCTGTGGAGAAGCCACAATGCTGAAAAGGGAGGAAGTCCCCATAGGCCAGGGCCTACTCGTTAAATTGGAGGTGCTAGAAGGAATCAGCCAATCAGCTTAAAGGAAGGTCTCAAAGGCCAAAAGAAGAAAGAACTTCCAGAATGAAGATGCTTCTAGGACATGACAGGGAACAACCTGTGGAGGTGGAACTGCAGAGCAGCGCGGGTAGGAGGCAGATCAAGGAGAGAGAAGGTACAAAAAGTGGTCCAATTGAGCACGACCCTCAGGCTATGCTGCCCTAGAAAGGTGTAAGTGTGAGTGTGTGTGTGCGTGTGCGTACATGCACCCACTCATGCACCTATGTCAGAGAGAGAGGCAGAGGAAGAGAGAATGTGTAAAATTTGGATTTTGTGTCCTACATTTAATTTTTCTAACTTACAAATAATACAAAAAAATTTTTGTATTACAAAACTACAAAAATACAAAATACAAAGCTACAAAATAATTTTTCTAACTTTAATTCATACTACTTTTGCTACTATCATAGCTATTATCAATAAGAACTCATATTAAAGGAATGAGATACACAATAGTCTATGTAAAAAAGTACTTAATAATAATAATCAGTTACATAGTGCTTTAAGGTTTGCAAAATGCTTTACAAATATTATCTCTTTTTATCCTGTTAACAACCCTGGAAAGTAGGTGCTATTATTATTACCTCATTTTACAAATAATGAAACTATTAAGACCTATGTTCAAGTAATTTATCTACAGTCAAATAACTAGTAAGTGTTTAGAGTTATTTAGAAGTAATATGTTCCTGATTTCATGGTCTGCATTCTGTCCAATATGTCCCCTCACTGCAAACACTGGAGAAGGTGAATAAGTTTAATTCCCTTGTGTCAGTGAGTGAGCAATTACAGTTTTTTTGGGAAAAAAAAAATTAAGAAGTGTTAAATTCATTCCTAATAAAAGTCAATCTGTAATGTTCATTACAACTTCTCTAGCCAACTAATTATTTCATATTCAGTAAATCCAAACATTACTTAGCAAGTTATATCCTAAATTATATGAGTTTCTTTTGTAAGAGTAAATCTGTATTTGGTAAAGCTTAACTCACTTAAAAATTCTTCTGGGAGGAAGAGAATTCAAAAATACCTTAAATTCTTTATTTCATCTGACTCTCACAACAATGAAGGAGGACAGGTATTATCGGCATTATCACCATTTCATAGATGAACAAACTGAGGTTTGGAGAAGCTATGACTTTCCCAGGATCATGTAATTAGTAAAAGTCTGGGGTAGCATGTGAGCTGAATGTGAAGATGTGTTAACAATCTTGAATATATTATGTGCCCGCTGGAGAACCCAGTCTGAAGGGGAGCAGGTTACAGTAGAATTGTGGGGGCTCTGGAAGGATCTAGATAACAAATGTTTTTCTTGAGGAACAAAATCCACGTTGGGTTTGGCCAACACACCTCACATTACATGATTAAAGAATGCCAATGGCTGAACCAATCACGTTTCTGGAATGGCTCAGTAACATTTACATGAAAGAGAAAGAGTCCCTTGTCAGGGGAATAACATATCAGAGAGATGAATTTGTCTTTCCTTTGGAGTCTCAAAGGCATAATTGTTTATGGGATGTCACATCACAGTCCCAGAGGAGCAATAAGACTTGCTTTTGCAATTGTATCACTCAAAGTACTGAGATGGGGCTCCCCTTCCTATCTAAAACCCCTTATTTCCCCTAGGTTTTATATTATTCCCATGACTTAGTTTACAAGATGAGAGTGTCAAGGACTACTTTTAAAATACAAGAAATTTTCTAAAAAGTCTATGAGGATTAAAATTGATGACTTACTCCTAATTCTCAACATGGATCCTTTGCTCCTTCTGTCTTGTTCATTTTTAACTCTGTGTAGAGCTGGGCATAACAGAAAATTCTGCTTTGTCTTTGACATCTTGTATCTGGTTCTTCAGCACACCTTTGCTCCTTCTTTGCTCTTCTTATGACCAGATTTAGATTCCCATGTCCTGATCCTTCCCAGGCCTTGCTCTCTGCTAGGCATCAGAAGTCACTCACTTCTGAGATCCTAAATAAGAAGCTATTATTAGAGGTACTTCTAGATAGCATCTAAGTCTCCAAAACTCAAGATATCCTATATATTTGAACTAATTTTATCACCCAAAGCCTCATCCCTCTTCCAAAATTCTCTATTTCTTTTCATAATACCATCATACTTTTAAATCATTCGGAATCTTCAGCCACTCTGGGCCAAAGACATTGTTCCTCTCTTTGAACTAGATCACAACAAAAATCATGGCCACAAACATGAGGCCTTCAGGAGGTGAACCTCTAATCACTCCTTGAGCCATCTGGATTGAGACTCTTAGAGTTTTGGTCCACAAAGGCTAGCTACTCTTCCTACTTGACATTCCCATCCCACACATCCCAGACACCTTTGCATAGGCTGTCCCTTTACCTGGAATTCTATCTCCTTACCTCTTGGGATGTTTACCTCCATTAAATGTAAACTCAAAAGCCAACATCCCCCATGAAGCCTTTCAAGATCCCATAGTTGTATGTGTTCTCCTTCACTCCAAATTACTTTGTATTTATTTTATTTCTGCACATACTGTTTTTCCCAATAAACTATAAATTCCTTGAGAGCAGGGACATTTTTATTTTTGTCTTTGCATCTTCGGCACAAAGAAGGGACTTAATAAATGATCATTGAATTGAACTGAGTTTTACTTCTCTCTCAAACTCGGCACCTAATTAGTTGCCAAGTTTTGTCTATTCTGTTTCTACAACATTTCTCACATTCACTCCTCCTGTGTCTACTTAAACAGCCTCTCTCCTAGTTTATACCCTTATCACCTCAGTCTTGGATTATTTTAATACACACTCCACCCACACCCAGACTCATATACAGACACACACATGCATATATACCATACCCCTGCCCTCCCTCCCACCCCCATACACACATAGAGTTCTCCTTCATTAAGCCAACAATCATTCCACACTCATCACAAACACACCCGTGGACTTTATCTTGTACTATCCCAGTCATTGTGGACATTGAGCTCTTCCCATACAGATGTCTATTGGAATTTCCTGAAGACTTAACTTTACCAGACAGATGGTCTTGATTTTCTCAGAAAAAAAGTTGGAAGTAAGGATATTTAACAATATAAAGTGAACAGGGATAGCATTGTAGACTTGAGGAGAGAAGAAGTTTGCAACAGAAATTGTGAGATGTTTGAAAGCCAATCAAAGATGAGAAAAAGAAGTTCTATGCACAAGGAACACTTGGTTGAGATAAGATAACACAAACATGAGTTGGCCTACTTATATCTTTTTAAAAATCTTCTATCAGTGTTCAATGGATCAGAAGCAATGAAAAAAATAAACAGGTGGTGGTGGTAGGTGGCCCAGGAAAAAGAATAGAAGGGCTAATGAGTCTGAAAGAGGATTATTGAAGACTAAAAAGACAAACCAAGAAATATACCTCTACTGGTGACATTTTAAATACTTTGTAGAAAAAGGTAAAATGGGAGGACAGAGATGATCTGAGAGGGGATCTATATGTATTGCTCATTACACAACTCAGGAAATGTTTTATAGATAAAATTACTTTATTCTATGTCAAATTTTGAACGATTTTGATGAGGTTGGTAAGGGGAAATGTAAAAAGGACTCCTTTGTGGACACACGGGAAACTCACTAGTGTAGATTTTTTAAAAGTCATCAAGAAAAATTAGAAGTAAGATCAATCAAGGGAGATGAATACAATTGAATGCCATGGTATTTGCTGTATAATGTAAGTATTAAAGCTCAAAATGAATTGAGGCTGGTGAATAAAAAAGTATATACAACAAAAAGGGAATAACTGTAATATGCAACAAAGAAAATGGAAAAATTAGGCCTCATTTTGCTTCTATTTTTGCAAAGAGAATAATCTTTAGGCTGGATAGGATAATATAGAAATGACTACTAGAGAGTTGAAACTCTAGATAAGTAAAGAGATAATGAGAAAACAAGTAGCTGCCCTCAGTTCAAGTCACCAATGCTAGGTAAACTGCATTCTTGGGTTGAAAAAACTGACAGATATGATTGCTGAGCACACTACCTTTTAGATTTTGAAAGATCATGAAAAATAGGAGAGGCATTGTAAAACTCAGGGAAAATATTGTTTCAATTTTTTACAAAAGGAAGCTCATGAAGAGTATAAAATAAAAACCAGTGAGGTTGACTTCAATTCTGGTAAAACTTTAAAATGTTTTATTTTTTCAAATAAATTTTATTAGTATGTTTTGATTTTATAGTGCTTACATTTCTCCTTATATCCTGTTTCCCATTCTATTCTATAAGCTCATCCTTTATAACAAACAAATTTTTAAAAAGAAACAAATGGAAAAAAAAAAGCAGCAAAACTGGTTAATACATTTTTTTAAATGAAAATATATATGGAATTCCATATCTATTGATTTTCCAAGTATACAAAGGAATAGGGAAAGTTTTCTTCTAGTTTCTATTCTTTGGGACCATCTCTTTGCACTTTTGAAAATATTTATTTTTAGTTGTTTTGTGATTAGTTTTCTTTCCATTTACATTGTAAAAGTTATTGTGTGTATGTGTGCGTGTGTATAGTTTTGCTTACTTCATTTTGCATCAGTTCATATGCTTTCTAGATTCTTCATAGTGTTTCTTATAAACACAGTAAGATTCCATTATATTCATATCCTCTAATTTGTTTAGCCATTTACCAAATGACATACATTTGCTTTGTTTTCTATTCTTTGCTGTCACAAAAATTTCTGCTATTAATATTTTGCTTTATATAGTTTTCGTTTTATCATGTCCCCCTTAGGGTATATGCTGAACAGTGGAAACTCTGGATCAAAGAGTATAAATATTTTAGTCTCTTTATTTACATAATTACAAATTGTTTTCCAAAGTGTTTGTCCTAATTCATAGCTCCTCCAACAATTCATTAATATGCTTATCTTTCCACAACCCATCCAACACCACTTTTTACCATCTTTGTCAATTTGCTAAACTTGAAGTGGAACCTTGAAATCATTTTTTCTCCTATTAACTCTTTATTAGAAAATAATATATCTCTACAAAAATGCTCAAAAGATACAAAAAAGAGTTTGTGGGAAGGAATAAGGAAGGAGGAAAACAGAGTAGGGGAAAGGGAAATACTGTTTTACCTCATTTTTTTTTTTACCATTAGTGTGTTCCTGAGAATTTGGCTAGAACTGGGGTTCTTAACTATTTTTGTGTCAAACCCATTTGGCAGTCTGATATCTTTCTGTCCCTTTCCCCACCTTATCAAGCACACCTACATGAATGTGTAAACACTTTCTATAATAGCAAAAAAAAAAAATCTCATAATAACAACTCCAAGAAATCATCATATCACCAAGTAAAGGCTCTTATCTTTAAAAAAAAATTATTAAAGGTTTTTATTTTAAAAACATATGCATAGATAACTTTTTAACATTCACCCTTGTCAAACATTATGTTCCAAAATTTTCCCCTTCCCTCCCCTACCCACTCCCTAGACAGCAAGTAATCCAATATATATATTAAACAGGTGCAATTCTTCTACACATATTTCCACAATTATCATGGTGCACAAGAAAAATCAGATCAAAAGGGAAAAAAATGAGAAAGAAAATAAAATGCAAGCAAACAACATAAAGAATGAAAATACTTTGTTGTGGTCTACACAGTCCTCATAATCCTCTCTAGGTACAGATGACTCTCCTCATCACAAGACCATGGGAACTTAAAGCCTCTTATCTTAAAGAAAGGCAGTATGATAGAATAGAAAGAATGTCCATTGCTGCGAAGATCTGGCTTTAAATTCCATTCCTTATTTTCCCCCTGAGACTTTGCTCCTAGTTGCTCCTAAAAGCTCAGTTTCTTCTCCTGTAAAACATAAAGGCCTTTGAGACCCTTCCTACTCGAAGTCTACGGATCTAATGGTTCTAAGGTTTTCATTCAAAATGCTTTTCTCAGATAGCACTACCCCCTGACCAACCACTTTTAAAAATTTTTTTTTTAAATAATGGCCTTTTATTTTCAAAATATATGCAAAGATAGTTTTTAACATTCAGCTTTGCAAAATTTTATTTCCAGACTTTTCCCCTTCCCTTTCCCCTACCCCCTTCCCTAGACAATAAGCAATCCAATGTATGTTAAGCATGTGCAATTCTTCCATATATATCTTCACATTTATCATGCTGCACAAGAAAAGTCAGATCAAAAAGGAAAAAAAGCAAACAAACAATAACAAAAATGGTGAAAATACTATGTTATGATCCACATTCAGTCCCCTCAGTCTGGATGCAGATGGCCCTCTCCATCACAAGTCTATTGGAATTGGCCTGAATGACCTCATTGTTGAAAACAGCCGCATCCATCAGAGTTGATCATGACATAACCTTGTTGTTGCTGTGTACAATGTTCTCTTGGTTCTACTCACTTCACTTAGCATCAGTTAGTTCATCTAAGTCTCTCCAGGCATCTCTGAAATTATTCTGCTGATCATTTCTTATAGAATAATAATATTTCATAACATTCATATACCATAATTTATTTAGCCATTCCCTAACTGATGGGCATCCATTCAATTTCCATTTCCTTGATACAACAAACATTTCTGCATGAAGTCCTTTTCCTTTTTTTAACGATCTCTTTGGAATACAGACCCAGTTGAAATATTATTGTATCAAAGGGTATGCACAGTTTGATAGCTGTTTGGGCACAGTTCCAAATTGCTTTCCTAAATGGTTGGATCAGTTCACAACTCCAACAACAATGTATTAGTGTCCCAGTTTTCCCTATCCTATCTAACATTAATCATTATCTTTTCTTGCCATTTTAGCCAATCTGAGTGGTTTATAGCAGTACCTCAGTGTTGTTTTAATTTGCATTTCTCTAATCAATAGTGATTTAGAGCATTTTTTCATGATTAGAAATGATTTTAATTTCTTCATCTGAAGATTGTCCATTCATAATCTTTGACCATTTATTCTTCAATTAAGGAAAATGGCTAGTATTCTTATAAATCCGAGTCAATTCCCTATGTAGTTTAGAAATGAGTCTTTATAAGAAGAAGAGACATCTGGACCACTAGGCCACAGAAGAGGAGACATCTGAAACACCAAGACGTGGGAAATAATCTAGACCACCAGGCTATGGATGGTGAGATATGTAGACCATGAGGCCATGGAAGATGAGACATCTGGAACCTCCAGGCCACAGAAGGCGAGACATGTGGAACACCAAGATACCAGAAATGATCTCGACCACAAAGACATGGAAGACTAGACATCTGGACTACCAAGATATGGGAAATGATCAAGACCACGTGGACACAAAAAATGAGACATCTGGAACACCCGGCCACAGAAGGCAAGATATCTGGAACACCAAGACACGAGAAATTATCTAGACCACAAGGCCATGGAAGATGAGACAACTGCACCATTAAGATGTGGGAAATGATCTAGACCACGAGAACACAGAAGGCAAAATATTCTTGACCACCAGGTCACAAAAGGCGAGACATCCAGATCATGAGGTCATGGAAGACAATACATCTGGACCACCCGACCATGGAAGGAAAGACATCTGGAACACCAAGACACAAGAAATTATCTAGACGATGAGGCCACATAATATGAGACACCCGGACGAACAAGACACTAAGAAATGATCTAGACCAGCAGGCCATGGAAGATGAGAAACCTGGACTATCAAGATGCGGGAAATGATCTAGAGACTAGGCCACAGAAGGCAAGATATTCTTGACCACCAGGCCAAGGAAGGCAAGACATGCAGACCACCAGGCCACAGAAAGCAGACATCCAGATCATGAGGCCACGAAAGACAAGACACCAAGACACAAGAAATTATTTAGACGATGAGACCATGTAAGATGAGACACCTTCATGACCAAGACATGAGAAATGATCTAGACCAGCAGGCCACGGAAGGTGAGACATCCGAACCATGAGGCCACAGAAGGTGAGACAACCAGATCATGAAGCCACACAACACAAGACATCTGGACCACCGAGCACGGAAGGCGAGACATCTGGACCACCAGGCCATAGAAGATGAGACATCTGAAACACCAAAACACAGGAAAATGAACTACACCATGAGGACACAGAAGACGAGACATCTAGACCACCAGACCACAGAAAGCAAGACATCCAGATCATGAGGCTACAGAAGATGAGACATCTGAACCACCTGGGCATGGAAGGCAAGACATCTGGACTACCACGACATAGGAAATGATCTAGACCACCAGGTGACAGAAGGTGAAACATCCAGACCACCAGGCCACAGAAGGCGAGACATCCAGATCATTAGGCCACGGAAGATGAGATATCTGGACCACTCAGCCATAGAAGGCAAGACATCTGGAACACCAAGACACAAGAAATTATCTAGACCATGAGGCCATGGATGACGAGACACCTGGACCATCAAGATGCAAGGAATGATCTAGACCAGCAGGCCACATCAGACAAGACACTTGGACCACCAAGATGCGGGAAATGATCTAGACCAGCAGGCCACGGAAGGCAAGACATATGGACAATGAGGACACGGGAGATGAGACACCTGGACCATCAAGATGTGGGAAATGATCTAGACTGCCAGGCCACAGAAGGCGAGACATCTGGACCATGAGGACATGGAAGATGAGAAATCTTTACCACCAAAATGCCGAAATGATATAGACCACCAGGCCATGGAAGGCGAGGCATCCAGATCATGAGGCCACGAAAGACGAGACATCTGGATCATCAGGCCACGGAAGATGAGACATCTGGAACACCAAGACGTCTGAAATGATCTAGACCATGAGGACACCAAAGACGAAACATCTGGAGCACCAGGCCATGGACTAAAAGAAATCTGGACCACCAAGACATGGGAAATGATCGAGACCATGTGGACACAGAAGACAAGACATCTGGACAACTCGGCCATGGAAAGAAAGACGTGGAAAATCAAGACATGAGAAATTATCTAGACCACGAGGCCACAGAAGACAAGACACCTGGACAATCAATATAGGGGAAATGATCTAGACCATGAGGCCAGGGAAGATGAAACACCTCAAGCATCAAGATGCAGGAAATGATCTAGACAAGCACGCCATGGAAGACGAGACACCTGCACCACCTAGACGCGGGAAATGATCTAGACCACAAGGCCATGGAAGGAGAGACATCCAGATAATGAGGCTACAGAAGACGAGACATCTGGACCACCAGGCCATGGAAAGCAAGACATCTGGATCACCAGGCCACATCTGAAGGCAAGACATCTAGAACACCAAGAAACAGAAAATGATCTAGACAATGAGGACACGGAAGACAAGACATCTGACTCACCAGACCACGGAAGTCAAGACATCTGGACCACCAAGACACGGGAAATGATCGAGACCATGAGCACACAGAAGACAAGACATCTGGAACACCAAGATGCGGAAAATGATCTAGACACCAGGCAACGGAAGGCAAGATATTCTTGACCACCAGGCCACAGAAGGCAAGACATCCATATCATGAGGCCATGGAAAACAAGACATCTGGACCACCCAGGCACAGAAGGCAAGACACCTGGACAACCAAGACACAAGAAATGATCTGGACCACCAGGCCATGGAAGACGAAACACCTGGACCATCAAGATGTGGGAAATGGCCAGCAGGCCAAAAAAGGCGAGACATCTGAGCCATGAGGATGTGGAAGATGAGACATCTGGACCACCAAAACGTGGAAAAGGTTCTAGACAACCAGGCCACGGAAGGTGAGGCATCCAGATCATGAGGCCATGAAAGACGAGACATCTGGACCACTAGGCCACAGAAGACGAGACATCTGGCCCACCAAGACATCAGAAATGATCTAGACCACAAGGTTCAGGGAAGACAAAACATCTTGACTATCAAGAAGCAGGAAATGATCTAGACAAACGGGCCATGGAAGACGAGACACCTGGACCACAACGATGCAGGAAATGATCTAGACCACAAGACCATGGGAGGCAAGATATTCTTGACCATGGGAAATGATTTACACCACTAAACAAGGAAGGCGAGACACCTGGACCACCAAGATGTAGGAAATGATCTAGATCACAAGGCCAGGGAAGGCGAGACATCCAAACCACTGTGCCATAGAAGGCGAGACATCCAGATTATGAGGCCACGGAAGATGAGACATCTGGATCACCCAGGCATGGAAGTCAAGACATCTGGAACACCAAGGCATGAGAAATTATCTAGAACATGAGACCACGTAAGATGAGACACCTGGATGACCAAGATATGAGAAATGATCTAGATCATGAGGCTATGGAAGAAGAGACACTTGGACCATCAAGACACGGGAAATGATCTAGACCAGCAAGCCATATAAGATGAGACATCTGGACTACCAAGCCTCTTGAAATGATCAAGACCACGTGGATCCAAAAGATGAGACATCTGGACCACCCAGCCACGGAAGGCAAGACATCTGGAACACTAAGACACAAGAAATGATTTAGACCATGAGGCCATGGAAGATGAGACATGTGGACCATCAAGACGAGGGAAATTATCTAGACCAGCAGGCCATGGAAAGTGAGACATCCAGACCATGAGGACACAGAAGACGAGCATCTGAACCACCAAGACACAAGAAATGATCTAGACCACCAGGTGATGGAAGGCAAGATATTCTTGACCCCCAGGCCATGGAAGGTGAGTCATCCAGACCACCAGGCCACAGAAGGCGAGACATGCAGATCATGAGGCTATGAAAGATGAGGCATCTGGACCACCCAGGCATGGAAGGCAAGATATCTGGAATACCAAGACACGAGAAATTATCTAGACCATGAAGCCATGGAAGACACCTGGACGATCAAGACATGATAAATGATCTACACCAGCAGGCCACAGAAGGTGAGATATCCAAGCTATGAGGATATGGAAGATGAGACATCTGGATCACCAAAATGTGGGAAATGATCTAGACCACCAGGCCACCGAAGGTGGCACATCCAGATCATGAGACCATGGAAGAAGACACGTCTGGACCACCAGGCCTTGGAAGTCAAGACATCTGGACCACCAAAACACTGGAAATGATTTAGACCATGAGGACACAGAATATGAGATCGGACCACCAGGCCACAAAAGATGAGACATCTGGCCCACCAGGCTATGGAATACCAGACATCTGGACCACCAAACCAAACCAGGCAAGACATCTGGAACACCAAGACACAAGAAGTTATCTAAACCACGAAGCCAGGGAAGATGAGACATCTGGACCATCAAGATGAGGGAAATGATCTAGACCACGTGGATATGGAAGGCGAGACATCTGGACTACCAATATGCAGGAAATGATCTAGACCAGCAGGCAATGGAAGGCAAGATATTCTTGACCACCAGGCCATGAAGGCGAGACATCCAGACCACCAGGCCACAGAAGGCGAGATATCCAGATCATGAGGTCATCGAAGACGAGTCATCTGGACCACCCAGCAACAGAAGGCAAGACGTCTGGTATACCAAGACACGAGAAATTATCTAGACCACGAGGCTACAGAAGACGAGACACCTGGACCATCAAGACACAAGAAATGATCTAGACCACCAGGACATGGAGGGTGATACATCTGGACCACCAAGCTCCTGAAGCCAAGACATCTGGAACACCAAGATGTGGGAAATAATCTAGAGTATGAGGCCACGGAAGATGAGAGGCCACGTGGATGAGACTTCTGTAACACCAAGACACAAGAAATGATCTAGACCATGAAACCACAGATGACAAGACAGGTGGACCACCAGACCATGGAAGGGAAGACATCTGGACCACCAAAGACGCAGGAAATGATCTAGACCACCAGGCCACCGAAGGTAAGACATCCAGACCAGGCCATGGAAGGCAAGAATCTGTACCACCAAGACATGGGGAATGATTTAGATCACCAGGCCACAAAAAGCGAGACATCCAGACCACCAGCTCATGGAAGCCAAGACATTTGGAACACCAAGACGCAGGAAATGATCTAGACCAAGAGGCCCCGGAAGGCAAGACACCTGGACCACCAAGACACGGGAAATGATCCAGACCATGAGGCCATGGAAGATGATAGGCCACTTGAATGAGACTTCTGTAACACTAAGACACGAGAAATGATCTAGACCACAAAACCATGGATGACAAGACAGCTGGACCACCAGACCATGGAAGGGAAGGCATGTGGACCACCAAGACATGGAAAATGATCTAGACCATCAGGCCACAGAAGGTGAGACATCTGGACCACCAAGACACGGGAAATTATCTAGACCACGAGGCCACAGAAGACAAGATATCTGGACCACCAGGCCACAGAAATCAAGACATCTGGAACACCAAGATGCGGAAAATGATCTATACCACAAGGCCACCAAAGGTGAGACACCTGGACCACAAAGACATGGCAAATGATCTAGAACGCCAAGCCACAGAAGACAAGACATTTGGACCACTAGGCCACAGAAGGCAAGACATCCAGACCATGAGGCCACAGAAGACAAGACATATGGACCACCAGGCCACGGACACCGAGACATCTAAAACACCAAGTCACAGGAAATGATCTAGACTACAAGGCCATGGAAGACGAGACATCTGGACAACCAGGCCATGAAAGGTGAAACAACTGAAATACCAAGACCCAGGAAATGATCTAGACCATGAGGACAAATCTAGAATTTTTTTTTCCTGGATTGAGGCTCTAGAAAAATCTAGAAAAGATTTCCCCCCCCCTTTGGCATAGAGACTGGAAAAAATATGTAGACAAAATGTTTTCTAGATTGAGGTTCTAAATAAAAATCTAGAGAAATATTTTCTGGATTGAGGTTCTAGATAAAAAGCTAGAGAAATATTTTCTGGATTGAGGTTCTAGATAAAAATCTAGAAAAGAGTTCAGTGTTTTAAACTCATTAGACTAGTTTCCCCAAACCCTTTATTTGGTCATTTTTAGCTTATGAGGAAATTTTTTTAAACATAAGATAAATAAAACATTTCTTTTTAAAACACACCATACCCTAGACTTCTCATCAATTAAACAAACATGGTTACTTTCAAAGGGATGGCTTCCACTCTGGACTCTACTCTGGTGCCACGAATGGCCTCCACTAGACACCCTCCACTCTGGAGCCATGGACGGCCTCCACTTGGGTGCCATGGACGGCCTCTGCTCTGGAGTCACGAATGTCCTCCACTATGGCTTCCACTCTGGTGCCACAGATGGCCTCCACCAGATGGCCTCCATGCTGGTGCCCCGGATGGCCTGAACTTTGACGTCCACTTTGGTGCCATTGATAGCCTCAACTCTGGACTCCACTCGTGCCACGGATGGCCTCCCCTGTGGACTCCACTCTGGTGCTACAGACAACCTCCCCTCTGGAGCCATGGACAGTCTCCACTCTGGAGCCTCAGACGGCCTTCACTTTGGCCTCCACTCTAAAGCCATGGACAGCCTCCACTGGACGGCCTCCACTAGACAACCTTCACTCTGGTGCCATGGACGGCCTCCACTCTGGAACCATGGATGGCCTCCACTCTGGAGCCATGGATGGCCTCCACTCTAGTTCCACAGATGGCCTCCACTCTGGAGCCTTGTACGGCCTCCACTGTGAAGCCACGGAGGGCCTTCACTCTGGCCTCCATTCTGGTGCCATGGACGGTCTCCACTCTGATGCCACAGACGGTCTCCACTAGACATCCACCATTCTGGACCCACGGACGGCCTCTAATCTGGATCTAAGGATGTTTTCCACTCTGGCGCCACAGACCACTCTGGAAAAATGGATGTCCTCCACTCTGGAGCCACTGATGTTTTCTACTCTGGCGCCACGGACGGCCTCCACTCTGGAGCCATGGACGGCCTCTATTCTGGAGCCACAAATGGATTCTACTAGACGGCCTCCTCTCTGGTACCACAGATGGCCTCCACTAGACAGCCTCCACTCTGGAGCCACGGACGGCCTCCATTCTGGAGCCACGAATGGCCTCCACTCTGGAGCCACAGACGGCTTCCACTCTGGTTTCCACTCTGGAGCCATGGACGGCCTCCACTCCTTTTCTTCATCCTCTTCTTTTTTTCTTCTTCTTCCTCTCCCTCCTCCTCCTCTGTCTCTTCCTTCCCCTCATTCTCATTAAAGGAATTAAATAAAATTATTATCACTATGGGCATTTAAGAAATATTTAGTATGTCTCATAGCTGATTGATATTTTATGAGCAATTTTTTTTTGAGGATAATTCTTCACTGTTATTTGAAAATATGCAAAGGAGAATTTAAAAATACTTGACAAGGACTTTAAATTTTGGTTGACATAGGAAAAAACTTCTCTAGATTGGCAGCTGCATTAATGAATACAATATGGGAGAGGCACATGAACCACCTTTCTTCTATAAGAGAAAAGATATAGTAAAAATGTGACTGTAGCAAAAGTGTCTGGAAGAAGGAGACAGAAAAAACATTTCTTCAGAAGAGTTAGTAGAGAATACATGGATAATAATGGAGCTACAAAAAAGGTAGATAAGAGACTACTCCATAACTTTAAAAAGAATCTCTAATTTTTAAATGCTTCTTGAATACAAAAGCAGCTTAGTTTAAAAAAAAAAAAAAACCCAACAACCCATAAGTTTAAGTAATGGGGATTGAGTCTCATTCCATCAAACTTTTGGCAGTCTTTCTTTCCTCCTATAACTACAATTTCTTCCCCTGTGGTGTTCTTGTTCTTCTTTAAAATAATATAAAGGTTCTCTCTGGGAGAAAGTGCAGGTTTCTCGGGGAGGTTTTCTGGAGGCAGCTTTAGTTTCAGTTCAGATCAATAATTACCCCAAATGCAGCCAGCTGGTAAAAATACAAATGTTTATTTCTCCTTCCAAGTCTTGTCTCTTTCCTTGGGCCCAGATAGCTAGATTCTTGTCTCTCTCTCTGCTTGGTTCCAAGAGCTCCCTCCGAATGTCTCCAAATCCAAAGGTTTTGTCCTTCAGTCCTCCAGATAGCCAAATGGAAAATGGAATGGATCTCTCTCTTGCCTCGGAGAGAGGGCTTCTGGCTCTCAATCTCCAATATAGCCCGGTTAGCTTTTCTTAGAGGCCTCTCTCTCTCTCCTTGGTTCTAAGAGCTCTTGCAGTTTTGTCCTTTGCTTCTGCTCTACTTTCTTCAGTCTTCAATCCAGCTCCACTCTTCATGTAATTCCACTGAAATCTGCCCGAGAGCCTCTGTCTGTTTCTTTTATATGAGAGGAATTGTGGGATATGAGAGAGAGGGATTATGGGTTTTCTCCCATAGTGCTTTCTGGCCCTAAGAGCTTCAAGGGAGGTGTGAATTCACAAAGTTACCAAGTTTACTTTGTGAATCTCCCATACTTGTGAACTCCAATGAGTAAAGGTGTGAACACAAGCATTGTATCAATTAGTTCTACTTGGTACCTTGTTTCAGGTTCTGGCCCAAAACATCTTCTTGTAAGATCAGATCAATAATCTATCAACTCTAATGAGTTAGCAGTTTGTAAAGATTCCAACATTCCCCCATATCCTCCCAACATTTTACTCTGCCAAGCTTCAACCATGGATTGTTTCCAGCTTCTACTATCTTCTCTACTACTCAAATGCTCTCATTGAAATTAGAGAAAATCATGAAAGCATTCTGGCTGGGTCCAGAACAGATTTATACTTAATAATTTCAATTGGTCCCTTACTGTGGCAAGTTAATTCTTTTAGATTTCCTTAATTAATTTCTTCAAATCTGGCCCCAGACACTTACTAGCTATGCAATCTTGGAGAAGTCACTTTATCCTGTTTTCCTAACTGTTAAAATGATCTGAAGAAGGCAATAGCAAACCATTCCAGTATCTTTGCCAAGAAAACTCCAAATAAGTTCATTAAGAGTCAGATGTGACTGAAATAACTCAGCAACAACAAATTAAATCCTTATTCCAC
The DNA here is from genome assembly GCF_016432865.1 of Antechinus flavipes. Taxonomy (NCBI): domain Eukaryota; kingdom Metazoa; phylum Chordata; class Mammalia; order Dasyuromorphia; family Dasyuridae; genus Antechinus; species Antechinus flavipes. The sequence continues at coordinate 138,773,397 of NC_067403.1, forward strand.
TCACCTCAGTGGCTAATGTCAGTCCTTCATTCCTAAGAACCTTGCCTTATGTTTCACTGAAAAAAATTTGCAACTATTTGCCTTTATAAACTCAAGTGTATTGTATAACTTCTTTTAAAAAAAAAAAATATTTCCCCCAGTTATATGTAGAAATAACATTGGGGGGGGGGAGGGAGAGGGTTATACATGTACATTCTTTTTTTTTTTTTTTTTTTAATATTTCCTTATGAATCATGTTGGGAGAGAAAAATCAGAACAAAAGGGAAAAACCATGAGAGAAAAAATAAAAACAGAAAAAAGTGAACATAGCATGTATTGATTTACATTCAGTCTTCATGGTTCTTTCTCTAATTTGGTTGGCATTTTCCATCCAAAGTTTATTGGGGTTGACTTGGATCACTGAACCACCAAGAAGAAGCAAGTCTGTCATAGTTGATCATCACACCATTTTGCTGTTGCTGTGTACAAAGTTTTCTTATTACTATTGCATGACTTCTTAGCTTATCATCCATGAACTCAGGTGGTCAACAATCTCTGCCTCCCCCAGTAACACGGATCAAAGGAATGAGCCACCATGCAAGTCAATAGTGACTTAAGGTGGTACATTCCCTTCCTACTCACTCATACAAAGCAGAAGACAATGAGATAAGAAATCTGTAAGAATAAGAAAAAAAGACCAAGCATAGAAAGTCACAGCTAAAATGTAAATACATCTTAGGGTGGGATTACAGGCTCATACATTCAATGCTGCATAGGTCATTAATTCCAACCCTATCAGCTGCAACCCAACTGCAGCACAAAGAGTGATTTGTTTAAGCACAGATATAGATAGAGCAGGGATCCAAAGTTCCTTTAAATCCAAATAAATATACTTTCTACTGTCCCAGTAATTGTTTTTATTCTTAAATAGGAAGTCTTCCAAAATTTTGCAAATAGATTAATATCTACATTATGAGTCAGCTCCAAAGTCAAAAAGAATATTGTACTCAAAAAGAGTATTGCAGTGCATAGTGTGCCAGGACTAGAGTCAGGAAGACTCATCTTTCTCATCTGATCCTGGGCAAGTTACTTAACCTTATTGACTCACTTAACCTTATTAACTCAGTTTCTTTTTCTGTAAAATGAGATGGAGAAGGAAATGACAAACCACTCCAGTATCTTTGCAAAACAAACAAACAAACAAACAAACCCAAATAGGGCCACAAAGAATAGTGATGTGTTTGAGGTTCAACATTAAATGATGAGATTAATATATATGCCAAATGAGAAGAGCAATTAGCTCCAAATGTTGAGATTTAGAACCAATTGTTGGGTTCAGTCACATTGAACAAGATAAGGTGAAATCTTTCAAGACAGTTGTGAAAATCGAGTAAAGCTTCATCTATTTCAAAGTTTGAGTAGGCCTGAAGGACTTTAAGCATTAAGTCAAGGACATACTTAAAGTCCTCCCTGTTATCCCCCTAAGGGCATACTTAAGCCCCCTTCTTGTTATCCTCCCTATTTCAGCCAAATATGGGCACCTATGTACTTATTGGTCAAGTTCAATTTCTCAGCCAATAAGGATGAGGGTCAGTGGTGGGAGGGGGAATTTGTATTAGGGATTGTCGATCCTGCCCCCTAAGGTGCTTCCACCCACACAACATGAAGAATTTACAATGGCCATTCTCTGCCCAAAATGAAGAGGTAAAATTACCAAGGAAAGCAGTTTGGAAGAATCCATTAAAGGAATATATTATGAAGTATGAGTATGCCATTGACTGGCAAGGCTAAATCCATAGAGTATTTTTTTGTTAAGTTATGCCCTAAAAGAGTTAGAGAAAAAAACACCATGAGACATAGGGGAGGGAATGGGAAGAAAGACTTCATAAGGCAGAGGAAATTTAACCTCTGGGATTTGACATAACTTGGCTTTCTGATTAGATACTGTAAGGTGGGGTTGCCTAAAACCTCCACAGTGGGTGGGACTGTAATGTTTAGTTGATTCGAATCAGTACCTTTTTTTTGCTTGCCTCAGGGAGTAATCTTATCAGTACTTCAGGCTTTCTCTGCCAACCCCACCTAATGACCCAGGATCTCATCAGTTAAACTGAAAATGAGTGAACAACAAAAAAATACCACTCATTTATTCATTTAACATATGCTTCTTTTAGTCAGTGTTTTTGAACTTTTTACCAGTTTGTGCTTGGTTTCTCCAATCAGATTATCAACTCTTTGAAAGCTAGGGCCATTTGTCTCATTTGTCTTCAAATTTCTGCCATTACTTTGATTTACAGTTAGGATATGCTTAAGAAATATTTGATTAATTGGCAAGGAGCCTGAGTTTCTTGAAAATCTAGCACTGAACTCCCCAAAGGATATCACTTTAATTCATGTTATTTCACTAATCTTCATGCAATGTTGAAAACTAAAGCTGGACCTAACTGCAGCTCAAATTAGCAATGGCAATAGTGGCTCCTGCTTTATTTAGCTATTAGGAAAAACTATAAGGATTGTAATGTCTGTGGCTGATTAGTTGGCAAAAGAAACTATTCTCTTGGACCATAGCAGCTTTGTTGGACCTCATAAAACTGTTTGTAAAATCCATTTCTCAGAACTTAAGTGTTCAGCTTAATCAAGGTCGATGTTTTAATAACAAAAGGTATCCTGTACTCAGCTTTGGACAGGCTAGTATCATTCATTAGCAGCTCTATTTTCATACAAAGATTACATTGGGCAAAATATCTTTTGTGTAAAACATTTTCCTTTTTGGTAAACTTTTTTTTTTCTTGCTAATCTTGCAGATGTATAACATTCGCTTTCCACATTAGAAATCAATCCTTGGAATAAGAAATGATGCTAGTTAGATATCTGAGATTCTGAGCAATCTCAAGAGCAATCATTTCATGCTCCTAGAAAATATCCTGAAAAGTCATTAGATCTGAATGTAATCTTCAGTGACTTACATAGACTCAAGGGAGTCTTATGATCAGCATATAAACCAAGTGGGATTCAGAGCTAGAGAAGACAGGACTGAAGGTGGGAGCTCAAGCTCTCGGAGCCAAGGAGAGAGAGATTCATTTTCATCTTCATCAGCCTTGTGGTGGCTGGCCTGTCCTCCTGCATTTTCTCCACTGAAACCAAGTTCCTCTGAAGGCCACGAGAAAGCTAGCTGAGCACCAGGCGAAGGAGACAATAAAGACTTTTGGACTTTTAACACCTGACTGTGATTACTCTGTTGAAAAGAAGGCTGCTCCAAAGACCCCAAGAAAACTGAACAAAGAACACTACAGCTGAGTGCAAGATAGACTGGAGTGAGGAGAAATGGATCCAGTCTGATAGCAATAGAAGAGATAAATAGATTGCAACATTGTTTGATGGAATAAATGACTGAATAATATGATAAAACAAAAAAGCCAAAATAGGAAAGTAGCAAAGGTGATAAGGAAGGGAATTACTATACTTGTTTTTTGATATTGCATTTTTCCTATTTCCACAGGACCCTGAAAACAGGACATTTGTGTGTGTGTGTGTGTGTGTGTGTGTGTGTGTGTGTGTGTGTGTGTTATTTTTAGCTCTCCTTGAACCAAAAAAGGGGGGGGGGGGAATGTAATCACTGTCCCTAGCTTGTCAGCTTTTCATAAAAGGAACGGAAAGCAGAGCTCTCAGCAAGCTTCATAAAACACAGGATTTATGGGAAAGCTTTCATCTATATCCATTTAAAATGTTCCCTGCCAGGCAGCTGATGGTGGATGGAAATCATCATTTGAAAAGGTCTTACTTTAAGGACTGGATACACTGTCTCATATGTTGTTTCAGTTCTTCATCCTTTTCATAGGACTCAAGTATAGTGTGGGCTTCATCATGGTGATAGCAGTAGATTTTATAGATGTCTTCAAGTGGACTTTTAATTTGCAAGAAGATTCTCCCTATTAAAGGAAAAACCAAATCAAAAGGATATTAGGCTTAAACTCAAATACCACCTAACAATTTGATTATTATTTTACAATATTAGAAAAGTGTGAAAAGGTTTTTAGTCTCCACTTCCAGTAAGTGAGTAATAGTGCTCTGAGAAAAATAGCGAAGGAGGGAAAAAAAAAGAAGAGAGGAGAAGATAAAGAAGATACAGAAGGGAGCAAAAGAGAGGAGAAAGAAAGGAAAGAAAGCAGGAGAGAAAAAGAAAAAAACAGGAAATAAAGAAATAAAAAATAATGGAATTCTGGATTTCTTAGCTATGCTTTTATCTATTCTATAAGGACTAAAAGAGGATAGGATCAAAAATTGGGGACTTGGTGGACATATTGCCATTTCAGAGTTCATGCTTCCCTAACTATTTTGGGAAATGATCTTATAATATCAATAGAAATCCTATTTTCTGATAATATCTGAAAACTATTCTAATTCTATTTGAAATGCTAAATATTATTTTTTTTAAATGGATTTAGAAAATGTCCCCATACAAAAATGATAGCAGGGTTAAACCTGTGAAAACAATTTTGAGGGAGTGGATTGGATTTATATAACTTTTTTCATAGACATTTGAGGATCTATTAAATCCTATTTTGCAATGATCACTGGGCAAATCACTTAACTTTAGACAACTTCTCATATCACAAGGGAGGAAACTGAAGTCCAGAAAATAGTGATTTGCTCGTCATAAATGAAGTAGCTAGTAAGTAGCAGAGTAAGAATTCAAACATTTTCATGCAATTCAAACATCAACTATTGTCCTTCCTTTCTTTGGAAGAGAACCAATGATGTCACAGGGCAATGTGTTGACTCAAAATTTGGACTTAAATGAGTCATCATAATCAGAAGTCCAACGTCAAGAGAAAAGTCAGGATGACTGGTGAGGAGACCAGGATACAGTGGATGATCTTGATGTCTTTAATGCCTGACCAAACTCCAAGTACTCTTCAACTGCCTTTGTAGCTGTTGGAACAAATTGTTCTCATCTGCCTATTCTGCTGGGGAAGTCTTCAAATGCTTGAGGTAGATATTTCCCTAATTCATCAGTGGCTTTGTGGCCGATTTATTATCCTTAACTTGATTTAGCACATCTAAACTGGGGTGTGGCCACTATACTGTGCATGCTACAACTGTAATTACCTGTGTGATAGAGGACAAGTATCCCTATTGTGTAGGGCTGAGGTTCCTCATCTGTAAAATAAGGGTGTTGAACTAGATGGACTTTGAGATCAGTTCTTGATTTTAATTTCTAATTCTATAATCCCTATACTCTTAAAAAATCTTACTTTTTATTATTATCATAATATTATTATTATATATTTTATTACTTTTATTCATATTTTGTTTTTATATCATTTTTAAAAAATCATTCCTAGTAAAAATATCTTAAAAGAAAGAAGAAAAAAATCAGTACAAGGAAATTAATCAACATTTATCAAGCATTGGTCCCCCCCCCCCCATCGTTTTTTCCATTTCCCCTCGTTCACTGTAGAAAAAAAAGATAGAAAGAAAAAAGCATAGGACTTTTTGATCATGTAAGAGCAGTTGAGCAAAATAAATATCCTCATTGGTCATGTCTAAAAAGACATTTTTCATTCAGTATATTTGTCCATTATCTCTTTTTCATGAAAACAGCAGCATTTTCTTCACTAGACCTCTGGAATTATGATTAATCATCAAGTTGATCAGAGTTTTTATGTTCCTAAGAACTATTCATTTTTAAAATATTGATGTTTAAATTATTCTGTTCACTCACTCTGCATTAATTCATTAAAATATTTCCATGACTCTTTGAAAACATTTCTTTCCTCATATCGTAAAGCAAAATAGAATTCCATTCAATTCATATACACAATTTGTTCATCCATTGCCCAGTATAGAGGCACACCTTTAGTTTCCAGGTCTTTGCAAAAAAACAAAAACAAAAACAAAAACAAAAACTGCTATTTTTGAACACATAGAAACATCTTCTCTTTTCTTTAATTTTTCTATTTTTTCCACTTCATCATGTGACTATGTCTATAGTTAGGGTATAAACTGATCTTTCAAAAATGATTTCTGATTCAACCAACCATTCACTGAAACATTTGGTCAAACTAATATGCCCAGCTGGGAGCTAAGAGAAATGCAACAAAAGTATATGAGACAGTTTGTGGCCTTAGAATGTTTGCAATCCAATTGATTGATGCAAATTAAAATCACTTGAAGATTTCACCTCATTATCATTAAATTGGCAAAGATGAGGGTTTCAATCTGCAGTATAAACATCTCAATGAAATACTGAGTCCAATTAAATATTATTTATCATATAGGTGAGACACTGAGCTGGAAATATTTACAAGGTGGAAGAGACTTAGATATCAAGGGAAAAGCACAGAAAGAAGAAAAATCCATAATGTCTTACAATTTCCTACCCCAAAATCCATTATAAATGTTCAAACTCAATTTCACACTGATCAAAACCTGTGATTTCATTGGTGAGGAATACCTATCAAAGATGATTTACAAAAAAAAAAGTTGTAAATAATAAATAAAAATATGTGTAGTCTTAGAAATTTATCTGGGCCCCTATGAGATTAAATGACTAGGTGAGGGTTACAGAATCAGTATATATCAGAGGCAGGCTTCAATCCTCATTTTTTCTGACTCAAAAACGAACTCTCTTGCTACCACTGACTCCTGACCCATCTCTTTAGTAGACCTATCCCAAAAAAAAGATAAAATCAGTCTGGAATGATCTTTATGCTCCAGTACATATGAGAAATAGTTTAAATGGCAAAGATTTTTTTTTTTAATTATGAAGCAATCAATATTGGAGAAGACTGCGGGAGAGGTAACAGTTGTTACTGGTGAACCTCTAAGTTGTTTCAACCACTGGACCATGTTCCAAGGAGGTAAATAACAGAAAATTCCCATGTATGCTGTAGTGTCAATAGCAGAACACTTTGTGATAGCAAAGAAATTAAAACCAAATTGATATCCTTCAATTGGAGAATATTTCTACATTCATCATGCTGCACAAGAAAAAAATCAGATCAAAAAGGAAAAAAAATGAGAAATAACCAAGCAAACAGCAATAAAAAAGGTGAAAATATTATATTTGATTTCCACCCTACCCCCATCCCTGTAGTCCCCATATTACTCTGTCTGGATGCAAATGACTCTCTATCACAAGTCTATTGGAATTGATATGAATCACTTCATTGTTGAAAAGATCCAAATCCATCACAGTTAATTGTAGAGAACCAAACTCTGAAAAGGTGTACTTGAATCAAGGACAGCAGGGTACCTATAGTTAAGCATTTACTCAGTGTGAGATAATAGTTCTCTAAACATATATTTAATATGATACGGTGATGTAATGGTTTCTGGTGCTCAGTGTGTTGTAGTGATATAATCGTACTGCTGAGGTATTTAAGGGAGTCTCAGACACAGAAGAGCTCTCTCAGCCACAGACACAGAGAAGACTTAAGACTCCAGATTCCAGACTCCAGACCCCATTTTTGATCAGCCTCGTGGTAGCCCTCCTGCCTTCATCACTCTTCCACTAAGCCCAAGGATTCAGCTGGTGCTAAGGTCCTCTAGAAAGCTAGCCCAGACAGTACAGTTAATCATCACATAATCTTATTACTGTATACAATATTTTCTTGATTCTACCCACTTCATTTAGCATCAGTTTATCTAAGTCTCTCCAGACCTTTCTAAAATCAGCCTGCTCATCATTTCTTATAAAACAATACTATTCCATTACATTCATATGCCATAACTAATTCAACCACATTCACACAGTTTCCAGTTCTTTGATATTACAAAAAGGACTATTACAAACATTTTTGTACATGCGATCTTTTCCCTTTTTTATGATCTCTAGTATACAGATCTAGTAGAGACATTGCTAGGTCAAAGGGTATGTACTGTTTGATAGTCCTTTGGGCATAGTTCAAAATTGCTCTCCAGAATGGTTGGATCAATTCACAACTCCACCAACAATGTATTAGTGTTCAACATTTACCGTTATCTTTTCTTGTTGTCTTGGTCAATCTGAGAGATGTGAAATAGTACCTCAGAGTTAGTTGTGTTAATTTGCATTTCTCTAATCAATTGGGATTTAGGTCATTTGTCCATATGACTAGAAATAGCTTTAATTACTTCATCTGAAAGTTCATCTGTTCATATCCTTTGAATATCAATTGGAGAATGGCTAGTATTCTTATAACTTTAAGTCAATTCTCTATATATTTTAGAATTGAGGCCTTTGTCAGAACACTTGGGTGTAAAATTTTTTTCTCAGTTTTTTGCTTCCCTTCTAATCTTGGCTGTATTGGTTTTGTTTTGTAATCTCCTTTTTTTAATATGATTCCACATACATAAATATATAAAATAGTTATACAAATTAAACACTTACTGATATTAATAATAATAAAAAATCATATTTTACCATTTATTAAAGATGAAAGCAAATTTGCATGCTAATGAGATAGATATATTTGTTTATTTTAATAGAAAGAATCAAATCTTTGTGAAATATTTGATAATTTTTATTGTTGCCAAATTTTTCATGACCCCACCCACATTCAGTTAAGCTACTGTATATGGAGACATTACCCACAGTGTAAGAAGCTTTGGTGTAGGGTATATAATATATAATATATAATGTCAGGTTGGCACCTTCTATTCAATTTTTAGTCTTAATAAGTACCTGGGGAATCTGGAAAGTTGTGACTTGCCTAGAGTCTTGGGGCAAGAATGTGTCAGAGGTAAGAATTCAATCCAGGGCTCCTTTTATAGGTGACATAGTGACTGGAGGGTTGGACTTTAAGTCAGGAAGACATGAATTCAAATCTAGCTTCCAACACTTACTAGCTGTATGACACTAGGCAATTCACTTAACATTTGTAGGGCTCAGTTTTCTCAACTGTAAAATGGAGACAGTAATAGCACAAACATCCCAGGGTTGTTGTGAGGATAAAAAGAAATATTTGTAGAGATTTTTATAAATCTTGAAGTGCTAAAATTGGTGATTTTAGCCAGTGGCCAAGCATGACATTGTCAGGGAAGATATTTGACTCCCCTGCAAGTCCTACCAGTGTATTTGGCTTCAGAATATCATAGGTGAACCAAAATATCTTGCAATAAAAAGTGATTTCGTTTCCATGGTAACATAACTCAAGGCCTCTTTTCTTTAGTAGTGAAGGATGACTGCCTTGTCTGATGTGTGTTGGTTTGAAGGCAGGATTAGAGTGCTATACATGAATAAATCCAAAGCCAAGCAGGTTAATTTCACTTGGGACTGCTTGCATATAAATAGCATTGTAGGACACTTACTAATTTCACCACCAGCAGTACTCATACATAGCTTTCTTCACCCCACCCTCTAAACATTATCCACCAAAGCAAGAAACTAAAGTTATCCTCTCTTTATTTTCTGAACTATTCCTCTATCTGTATGTATATGTATATATATGCTGAAATGATAACAAGAACAAATAAATACATCATGACTTTTTCTTTTTACAAATAAAAAACTCCAGTCCATCCTTAAAATTTAATTTATTGACAATGCACTAATATTTCATTTTTATATTGTCAAAAAAATATTTCTCTCTCTAATCAGTCCCCCTCAAAGCTCTAAACAAAAGAAAACGGGGAAACAAACTTGATGTGGATCTCAGTGTTCATGGCTAGTTAGAGAAAGGGATCATTTAAAAAATTTGGAAAGAAACTGAAAATTTAATAATTATTTAAAACCAGAAATCACTGACTATCTAAAAACTACACAAAATGATCATGAGTGGGGAACAGCTAAAAGTTTGAGGTGAATCTTCATTTCTCTAGCTATTTCTATTGTCATATATCTCCAAGGAAACCTAGACATTGATCAGTTATTGATTTTTTTTAATGCTTTGAGGATTCTTACTTTTATCCTACTACTTCTCTGACAGAGAAATCAACTTCTTCTTCACTAATACAAATACTAGGTGATTACATTTGATGGAGTTTATAGCTGCTGACCTATTTTGGCAATGATCCAAGTCCTTTCTTTCTACAAATGTATTGATAGTCTCCTTAGTAATATTTACTTTGACTTCCTGTATACCTTTGTTGTGGGTGGGAATTTTTATAATCAATAAAATCGTTCGGCATTAGGAGCTTTCTGATGTTTCTCAATTTATGATTGGCTAGAAGTGGGTTAATTATACCAACCTTTCCTTTCTCAAATCTGCTTCTAAAGTGAATGTTTTATTGACTGCCTCTGTCTGAGATGGAGTGCACAGTAGATAGAGAAGCAACCAAAGAGATAAGAATATCTGGGTTCAAGTCCCACCTTTGATACATACAAGCTGGGAAACCCTGAACAAGTGAGGCAGTAGTAGTATAGTAGACAGAGTCCTAGAGCTTGGAGTAGGAAGATATGAGTTTAGATGTACTAGCAGTATGATCCTGGACATCACTTAAACCTCTCTCACCCTCAGTTTCCTAATCTATAAAATGCGAAAAACATCTACCTCACAGTGTTGTTATGAGAATCAGATGAGATAGTTTATGTAAAGTACATTGTAAACATTAAGGAACTATATAAATGCTACTTATTATAATTGTTAGTTCTTAATGTATCGATATAGAGCAACTAAGACTAAAAGTTGAAAAGCTAAAATTTCCATTCTGCTTACAGGGAAGAAAATCACCATGGTATGGTGGATAAAGAAGTAACCCTGTTACTAGGAAGATTCAGATTCAAATCCTACCTAGGACACATTTTGGTGACATGACCTTCTCAGGGTCCCACACAACTATCTAAGACTAGATATTGAAGAGCAAATTCTGATCTGGATCGGTAGAAATTTCCACAAAGGAATTCCCTTATACTAATGAAAAAAGGGGAAAAATATTTCCCATCAACCTTACCTTCTTTGGCCAATATATACTAGAATTGTAGAATCTGAGTTGGAAGGAACCTTAGAAGCCTTGGAGCAAACCTATACCTTACCAAGAATCTCTCTTATGTTGCTAATTGTTTTAAGCATTTAACTTCCCTCCTCTCTAATAGCTACTATTTATACAGTACTTTAGAGTTTTCAAAATTAATTGAACTATCTGGTTGCCTTGGTCTTACAACTCTCTCTGTTCTTGTCTAGTTTGTCCTCTTTCCCTCAAGTCCTAAAGAAGGTAATGGTCTTCTTCTTGTTAAAGCTAATCCATGTTTACCCTCAATTCCATCTTTTTCCCAGTCCTCTATGACCTTGTTCCATTACTTATTTAACTTCTCTTTTTCTGCCTCTTTCTAGCAAATAGGACTACAAAAATTTAACAACACATTGGGCTCCCTTAAAAGTGAGTGAATTCCTTCTTTTTAGTGATTTTTGAGTGAAGACTGTGAGATCACTTAGCAATAATATCTATTCTGGAAGATCAATGGTTCCTACCAAAAAAGCAGGCCACTCACAGCCCCTCAAAAGCCCAGAAAATTCTAAATTGGCTTTCTCCCTAAAAATAAAATCAGAAAGACAATGTAGGAGACTACAATTCCCTGTTATTTCTATGTTTTGGGTTACAGATGTCAGCACAAAGTGCATGAAGCAGAGACATTGACACGTCCTGAATTCAGGCCTATAAGTGGGAAGAACAGCTGCCTGTTTTCCTCCAATCCTGTAGCAACATTAAATTAATCAACAAACATTTAAGTACTTGTTATGTTCTAGGCCCCATGCTAAGCATTGGGGACACAAAGAAAAACAACAGTTATTACCTACCCTAAAGGAGCTCATATCCTAATTCTCATTTAATGCTCAGACACTCTTTTCCCTGTAGCTTCCCTGATCCCTGCACAATTTTGCCTTAGCTCATTGAATCATTATGATGCAAAGGTAAGGATGGTTTGACTAAACAACACAGGTTTATCAAATTTTCTTGGTTTGTTCTGGCAAATATATTCTAGACCTTCGAAGATTTATAATTTGGCCAGGTGGTCTGTATTTTAGCTCTGTGGCAATTTGCATTTCATCAAAAGAAAAACAGTTTTTCTTCTATTTTTTTTTTCACTTTTAAATTATTATAGTTTTATGATTAACTTTACATTAGTCATAATATTGAATTATAATTAATTGGAAGGATTGCCATTCTCTCATCTCTAAAAAAATAATTTTAGAATAAATTTCAAAAGAGCAAGAGCACCAGAGAATCCATTGATAAATATTTAGTGTAGTGGTATTCAGTGACTAGAGTGAAATAAGTATTTATAGGAGCATAGATCAGGAACTTAAAGAGACCTTGGATATCATCTTGCTTAAATACCTCATTTTGTAAATGAGGAAACTGACTGAGAATAAGAGAAGATACAAATGTTAGAACACCATATAAGTTTTAGTTGCTATTGTTGTTAAGTGACTGACTAGGCCGTCACAAAGACAGTGATATAAATATAAGATTGAACCCATATCTTTGTTAAAAGCTAATTCCCTCAAAGCCTGAGATCTATCTATGTGTTGTAGCTTGTGCAGAGTTGAACTTTGAAAGAAGCAAAGGATTTGTTTTATTTTAATTTATGGAATAAAATAAATATTTCCATAGCGTAGTACAATAAAAAAGCCAACTTTACATGAAACTGCAAATCTACTATGCATTATCATGTAAATTTGTTTTTATTCTTTCTTCTTCCCCCATATATATATATATATATGTATTTATATATGCATACATCCATTCATGCATGTGTATGTACGATTATTCTACACACACTCTATTTATCAATTCTTTCTCTGGATGCAAATAGTGTTTTCCTTCATATGACCTTTTTAGTAAATTTGAGTATTTTTAAGAGACAAAGTAACTTATGTGCTCAAAGTTGTTCTTAAAGTAGTATTGCTGTTACTGTATACAATGTTCCCTTGGTTCTGCTCACTTAACTCTTCATTATTTCTTGGAAGTCTTTCCACATTTTTCTAAAATCATTTAGTTCATCATTTCTTATAGCACAGTAGTATTCCATCACAATTATATACCACAATTTAGTCAGCCATTCCCCTATTGATGAGTCTCTTTGCAGTTACCAATTTTTTGTTGTCACAAAGAGAGTTGTTATAAACATTTTAGAACATATAAATATAGACCCAGTTAGTAATATTGCTGTGTCAAAGGTTCAGATAGTTTAATAACTCTTTGGATTAATGAAAAATAATTAAGTTATTCTTTGGAAACTAGGGATTTTACGAATTAGAAATGAAGGCCATCCAGAACAGCTTATACAAAGACAAAGAAATGGAAAAGTGAAGAATAATTTAAGGGAATAGCAAGTGAGCCAGTTAGAATAGATCACAGAATAATCTAAAATACGTCAGGAAAAGCAGGAAAAGCCATATGGAAAGGGCTCTGACTGCCAACCTGAGATGGCTTAAAAAACAAACAAAAAACTATGCTTTCTGTATCCTGATGCTATCAATAACCAAGCTATCAAGAGCTCATAGCCTCTTTGGCACTGTATGGAATACAAAATAGAGGTTACTACTTTCAGGATTTTGGGGGGGGCACTGAGCTATCTTTATAGCAACATTAATGGACAGGACTTTGAAGGAATACAGAAAATAAGACTTGGTTTCAGTGTTTCTCACATAACAATCCTTGGAATTATTTTAACTCTATTATTTTTAGCTATAATTTTAGTTTAGTTTAACTCTAGTTATTTTTAACACTGAAGCACAGAAAAAAACAGAATGTTTGTAAACATCAAATCACAGACAGAAAAAGAGAAATCAGGAAATAATCTAAAAGAAAATGTAAAAAGTTCCAGTAGCCAAAAAACTGTAGGGTTAACAAAAATTATGAGTGTAACTAAAAAAAAGTTCTGTGGATGATAAAGTTATGGATATTTCTAGTGACACATAATTTTAAAAGAATTACTAAAATCAGCAAAGCCATTTGTTGATTTAAATTTTTAACTCGACCATTAAATGGGGAGTGAGGGGGAAAGAGGGGAGAGAGAGAGGCAGAGAGAGACAGACAAACAGAGACAGACACAGAGAGAGAAGAAAGGAGGAAGGCAGGAAGGCAGGAAGGCAGGAAAGGAAACACGGAGGGAAGGAGAGAGAGAGAGAAATTCTAGAAGGGAATCTAGGAAGTAACAAATTAGAAACATGATGGAATGCTTAGTGTTACTGAGGGACTTTAACAAATGGATACTGACCCATTCAGAAATACAGATTTTTATATAATTACAATGAGACTAGAGAACTTTGCAATTCTACATCTCCTGGGAAACTGGGAGAATATGGAAGGAATGTAAAATCAGGATGGTGGTGGTATTAAAATGTTATTTCCTCCTGCTCTAAAGAACTCAAGAAGAGAATAAACATACCGATTACTTGCATGTCTGGTTCCACGTCTTTTGTGGCTTCTTCCAGCAAGGACAGCAACTTAACTGATATCTGATGCACTGATTGGATGTTGCTAAACAAGCCGTCTGCATCAAATCTATCAATCTGATGAAACAGAAACACTGAGTTTAGGCTGACAGAAGGTGATATGTATGTTGTTCATTTTCTCTTCCTAAGCTGTAAGGGGCTTACACACCAGCTCCTGACAGTTTAGCAAGAGTATGTGTAAATATCTCTATTTGCAGTTTCTAGATCATAGACACATTTTCCCCCAATCCTAAAATAAAATTGGGTTGATGCCCTGGTTATCTGCCTTTATTTTGAAGAAGTTATGTACATTGGATTAGTCCAAACCTCCCATTCCATAATTCCCTCCAGCATCATCTTGAGAATAAAGGTAAAATATCTGAAGAACACATAACATTTATTTTTACCCATCTGCCCTTCTCAGGGGAAATGGATAGATACCAGAACAAATGAAGTCAGAAGTCTTTACTGCTCAGTCAGCATAAATTGTTCACTTTTCCTGGATAAATGCCTTTTCACAAAGCCACTCCAAAAGTAAACATCCTGGAAATGCTGACAAATCATTTTCCAAGGATTGTCATAGTTAAGAAAAAGAAAGAAAAGGAAAAGAAAAGAAAGAAATCTTATTGTTATCTATCTGAAGTCGCCAACAAAAAGCAGGATTAAGAACCAAGCATTGATTTTGCATCTAAATTGAAACATCACTATATCTCATTAAATTTTCTCAAAGTCTAAAAGAAAGTTTAAAAAAATTCTGAAAAGCCAGTTTTTGTGAAATGAATTAGCTTGCCCCAAATGACCTAATAAGTTCAGCTGGCATGGAAGCCAAGGTCTTCTGATTCTTCCTTTGACCCTTATTTTTCTGTTATGCCATACTGGTCCTTAAAAAATATTTCCATTAAAATGGTTAAATTTTTTAAAAAGGTTTTACCCTTGAAAAACAAAGCTTCAGTTATCTAGAAAATTCATTGTGTGAAATATAGAATTCTCTTGTAGTAATGAGGCCCATGAAGCATTACAACAGTAATGGTACTATTTAACAATTATCTTTGGACTTTGCTCACATGGGACAGGCGATATACTAAGGTTCTCCTAATGACCTGAAGAGGACTGGCTGCCTAGGGGGGTTGTGGTACTCTCCCTCAGACTACAACCTGTGGCTTTTCAATACTTTTAACTTCTATATTAAAAGCAGAACCATAATGAATAATTCTGGTCCTTGGAGCAATGTTATGTGGCTGAGATGAAAGTCACAATCCAGGGGACCTCTTACAAGTTCACTCCCTATGCCCAAATTGCCCATGAACTCTGCTGTTTTACTCTCAGGCTTAATGTAGTTCAGATAAGTACATTCCCTGCCCAGACACAGACTTAGCACCCCAAAGAAGCTCCCACATTCAGGCAGAAAACAATAACAAGCCCATCATAAAAAGATCTCACTACCTTGGTAAAATATGATCCAAGCTAATGCTTGTATTAGGTTGTTTAAAGGGGCAGCATCTTTTCAAAAGACACTACTCCAGTAGCTCTAATCTTAGGATCAACATCAGAGTTGTAGAGTATTCCCTTCATGCAGAACCTAAAGTAGGAAGGAAGCATATGCTTGAATAGGGTGTCAGAACCTGTGGGTAAAATCCTAGTAGATCCTAGTCATAGCACCCTACTTATACTTCTGATCAGATTATTTGATTTGCTATACTATGCAATTTATATAGAAGTAATATGCCTCCCCCCCCTTTTTTTTTTTATCAAAGCTGAGCTATATAACTATGAATACTTTAAAAAAGAAATGGATTGTATCATTTGTTTTATGTAATAGGCACATTCTGAAAAGATGTGTATGAACCAAATTTTTGTTATTTGAATTAATTTTATATATAGAAGAAGAGTTCTTCACTAAATTGTTTTGTCAATCAAAAAAAAGTGTGTAGCGTGTGTGTGTGTGTGTGTGTGTGTGTGTGTGTGTTTGTGTGTATGTACATGTAGGAGAATTGAATGTTTCTGTTTTTTAAATTCAGACTTTCATAAACATGTATTTATCCTAGTGACTTTATTCTGAAAAGCTTGGAGTAGTTTAGATGTATAATTTCATTTATCATAACAATGTTATGTTAATTATGTTAATTAACAAGAACATTGTTAATGGGTTGGCTGTACTTACCATATTGTAGGTAATAAAGCAAAAATGACATCTGATTATTTGTTCAAGATCATGCAATAAGTTAATGATAAAGCAGAGATATACAAAATCCTGTTTTGATCCTACCCCTTATTCCCTTATATTGAATAAATGAATGAATGAGTAAATGAATAAGGAAATTTAACTTTTATTAAGCGTGTACTATCCGTTAGGTATTGTTCTAGGGTCAAAGACACAACCTCTTCCTTTAAGGAGTTCACAATCTAATGATCAGGAGTCAACACATAGATGGGAGGCTAAATTAGGGAACAATGTTATATGGGAAGTCATAGATATGACTAGTGGAAAAACAGGGCAAGGCATTGATTTGCTCTTTCCATAGGAAATATTAGTTAATGAGTCAGGTCCTCCTGGCTGCTCTATTTGCAGTTTCTAGATCACAGACTGCACAGAAAAGCATATCTCTCCCAGACAACACCCTCTTAAGTGGTTTCAGTCAGTTGGAAATCTCGGCAGGGACTAGTTCACCCTCTATTGAGTTGAAGATTAGCCTGGGACCACTCCTAGTTCCAGTTGTTAAGTGGTCTCATTCATTTGGAGATCTTGCCCAATATTCCTATTGAGTGGCTTAAAACTCCAAAATAAGTACTCTCTTTTCAAGTGGAAATCTAGGCCTGGGGGTATTGACAACATTGAGGGATTCTCATTTAATTTTGAATGGAAACCCCAGCCTCAGATTGCTAATAAAAGACAATTCTGAACTCCAAATCTCTGCAGAACAGGAATTAGCCTTGCCAAGGAAGCTCTCTTCTTGGCAGGGCTGTCTGTTGGGACTCTTGCCCACTGTGAATATGTTCTCTTCTCAGTGTTAATCTTTGCCATTTTCCCTGACAGGACCTTGCCACTAAGAAGTCTGTCTTCCTAGCAAAGCTGGCTTTTCAGTGTCAATAAATTCCCTTTTGCCAGTCAGATTTTGGGGTTTTGAATTCTTTCACATTGGACCTCTGACCAAAGAGGATTCCCCACCTCAATTCTCTACCACTAGCACCACATCAATTCTGCATTCTATGATGAAATCCCCTTGGAGAGACTACACAAATGGCAAAATTGACTGTTTTCTATAGAAAGGCATAAATTTCCAAGAATAAGATGATTTCTTTGTCGTCTGCTCTGGTCCGACTCATCTGGAGTATTGTTCTGGGCATCATAATTTAATTAGAATATTGATAAGCTGAAGAGAATCCAGAGGAGATCAAATAAAATGGAGAAGGTTCTTAACTCCATGCTTTATAAAGATTGGTTTAAAGAAGAAGGGTTGTTTAATTTATAGAAGAGAAGATAAAAGGGGGGATGCTAGCTGTGATCATCTATAATTAGACCATTGTGTTTAAGAGGTATAATCATAAATTTATAGACTAGAGTTATAGGGGCCTAGAAGGCTACTGTGTCCAACCAAACCTTCATTTTATAAGACAGCTAAATGGTGCAATAGAATGATGAAGTTAGGAAAACCTTAGTTCAAAATCTGTCTCTGACACTTACTAGATGTGTGACTCCAAAGAAATTACTTAAGCTCTCAGCCTCAGTTCCCTTTTCTGCCCAATAGGAATTGATGTAAACTGAGATCTTTTGGGGGAAAATGATGGGGGTGAACCCTAAAATTGTCCCTCTTCTCAGAGGAAATTCCTGAGTCTCAAACTGTCCTCTGAAAAAGGCCCACCCTTCAGAGAACCCAGTTAAGTGATCTCATTCAGTTGGAGATCTTGGCCAGGGACTGGTTGCATGTAACGTCTGGACTTGCTTTCTGGAGGCTCTCTGGATGGGCTTTGGTCTTTGGTAGAGGAGTGATGAAGGCAGGAGAGCCACCACAAGAATGGTCAAAGATGGAGTCCAGAGTCTTCTCTTGTGTCTGTGTCTGAGACTCAGGTCCCAGTCCTCTGGAACTCAAACTCCCAGTTAAGTGATTTTATTCAATTGGAGATCTCAGCCTAACAATCCTCTATTGAATAGCTCAAACTGCTCCCAGCAACCAGGCCAAGGTTTGCTGGATATAATCAAAGGTTAGTCAACCTATCTTAGCAGACAAAGCCTACATCCTAAACAGGGCCATGCCCACTGGTGAAGATATCATCTTCTCAGTGTAACCCACCTTTGCTATATTCCCTGCTCATTAAGAAGGCTGCCTTCTTAGCAAGCTGTCTGTTCACTGGAAAAAAAATTCCTTTTTGCCACACAGATTTTGGATTTGCCAGTTCTTTCACATAGGACCTATGGCTCTATCCATGAAATCACTTAGTATATTAAACTTGTTCTATTTGACCAAGAGAGAAAAGCTAGCATTAATTAGTACAAGCTGCAAAAAGTCAACACTTTATTATTATGATGGATCACTGTTGTGCTGTAAGAAATGATAAGCAGGATCTTTCAGAAAGATCTGGAAAGACTTGCATGAGCTGTTGCAAAGTAAAGTGAGCAGTACCAGATGAATACACTGTATAAAGTAAAAGCAATATGGTAGAATGATCAATTGTGAATGACATAGCTATTCTCAGTAATGCAATGATCCAAGACAATTCTGAAGGATATTAAAAATGCTCCAGAGGGAAAAACTGAAGGAATTTGAATGCAGATTGAAACTTTTTTTTTCACTTTATTTTTATTATGCGTGTGGTTTTTTTGGAGTGGTGGTGATGGTGGTGGTTGTGTTTTCTTTCACAGCATGACTAATACAGAAAAAAAAAAAAGTTAATACTTCCTAACAAAGTTGAGTAAAATTAAGATGAAGTACCTTAGGAAGCAGAGGTCTAACAAAGATTGTATTACCCATAGTCAGATGTATTGTAATGGAAATTCCTTCCAAATAAGAATCAGACTTAATTGTCACTGATAAAATTTTTGGGATTCTATGGCTTTAGCCAACATGCTTTGGCTCTATGAACTCAGCTCAGCTAGGGAAAGAAAAATGGAATGCGTGAAAGTAAGGGATAGACTATTTATTCACTAAGCATTTTAATAGAATTCTCTCAGATTACAATTATAGGCCACTTCATGCATTACTTGCCCTCTGCCAATCTGCATCAGAATGTGAATACCTAGAGAGCAGGGACTCCTTTACTTTTCTATTTCTATCCCCATAACATTTAGCATGGTGCTTTGTACATTTAAACAAGCTAATAAATGCTTTATTTATCCATCCATCCACCCATTAATTCATTCAATAGAATCCTCAGGCAGAAGTTTCTGAAGTACCTGTACCCTCAGCTCATGACATAGAAATAACCTAATTCTCTTTGTCTTCATCTGATGAAGATGATGAAAAAGATTAAGTTTCAGATTATTTATATATGCATTATATGCATACACTATGGATCATATTATTTACATGGGATCATGTGATTATAAACTAGAAGGAAAGGAGATTTATTTAGTTCAGTCTTTCATTTCAAGAGAAGGGAAGTGATTTGTTTGTCCTGAAATCTGCAAATTTTATTTTCAAGTCCTATTCACTCCAAATCCATTGCTTTTGGCACTAATGGCATTGTGGCAATACTTATTCAATATTTTCTATATAAAATGGATTTTGGACAAATATAACGATAGTTAACAATTACATAGCATTTTAAGTTTTGTAAAGTGCTTTAAAAACATTATTTCATTTTACATTTAGAAGAACCCTGCTATTATTATTCTCATTTTTATTTATTTTTATCTTATTTATTTATTTTTATTATAGCTTTTTATTTACAAAATATATGCATGGGTAATTTTTCAGCATTGACCCTTGCAAAACCTTCTGTTCCAACTTTTCCCCTCCTTCCTTCCACCCCTTCCCCTAGATGGTAAGTAGACCAATACATGCTAAATATATTAAATACAATATATGTATACATATCCATACAGATATTTTGCTGCACAAGAAGAATTGGACTTTGAAATAATGTAAAATTAACCTGAGAAGGTAATCAAAATTGCAAGCAGACAAAAACAGAGAGATTGGAAATACTGTGTAGTGGTTCACACTCATTTCCCAGAGTTCTTTCATTGGGTGTAGCTGGTTCTATTCATTATTGAACAAATGGAACTGATTTGGTTCATCTCATTGTAGAAGAAAGCCATGTCCATCAGAATTGATCATCATATAGTATTGTTGTTTAAGTATATAATGATCTCTTGGTCCTGCCCATTTCACTCAGCATCAGTTCATGTACGTCTCTCCAGGCCTTTCTGAAATCTTGCTGCTTGTCATTTCTTACAGAACAATAATATTCCATAACATTCATATATCACAATTTATTCAGCTATTCTCCAATTGATGGGCATCCATTCAATTTCCAGTTTGTAGCCACTACAAACCGGGCTGCCACAAACATTTTTGCACATATAAGTCCTTTCTTTAAGATCTCTTTGGGATATAAGCCCAGTAGTAACATTGCTGGATCAAAGGGTATACATAGTTTGATAACTTTTTGAGCGTAGTTCCAAATTGCTCTCCAGAATGGCTGGATGTATTCACAATTCCACCAACAATTCAGTGTTCCAGTTTTCCCACATCCCCTCCAACATTCAACATTATCTTTTCCTGTCATGTTAGCCATGACAGGTGTGTAGTGGTATCTCAGAGTTGTCTTAATTTGCATTTCTCTGATTAATAATGACTTGGAGCATCTTTTCATATGGCTAGAAATAGTTTCAATTTCTTCATCTGAAAATTGTTTGTTCATATTTTTGACCATTTATGAATTGGAGAATGGCTTGAGTTCTTATAAATTAGAGTCAATTCTCTATATATTTTGAGAATGAGGCCTTTATCAGAACCTTTGACTGTAAAAATGTTTTCCCAGTTTATTGCTTTCCTTCTAAGCTTGTCTGCATTAATTTTGTTTGTACAAAAGCTTTTTAATTTGATATAATTAAAATTTTCTATTTTTTGATCAATAATGATCTCTAGTTCTTTTTTAGTCACAAATTCCTTCCTCCTCCACAGATCTGAGAGGTAAACTATCCTATGTTCTTCTAATTTATTTATAATCTCATTCTTTATGCCTAGATTATGAACCCATTTTGATCTTATCTTGGTGTGCGGTGTTACGTGTGGGTCAATGCCTAGTTCCCAGAAGTTTTTGTAATTTCTTATCCCAAAAGTTGGGATCTTTGGGTTTGTCAAACACTAGATTATTAAAGTATTGACTATTTTGCCCTGTGAACTTAATCTATTCCACTGATCAATTAGTTTATTTCTTAGCCAATACCAAATGGTTTTGGTAACCACTGCTTTATCAAACAGTTTTAGATCTGATACAGCTAGGCCACCTTCATTTGATTCTTTTTTCATTAGTTCCCTTAAAAATCTTGACCTTTTGTTCTTCCAAATGAATTTTGTTGTTATTTTTCCTAGGTCATTAAAATAGTTTTTTGGGAGTCTGATTGGTATAGCACTAAATAAATAGATTAGTTTAGGCAGTATTGTCATCTTTATTATATTTTCTCGACCTATCCAAGAGCATTTGATATTTTTCCAATTGGTTAGATGTGACTTTGTGTGGAAAGTGTTTTGTAATTTTGCTATAGTTCCTGACTTTCCCTTGGCAGATAGATTCTCAAATATTTTATACCATCGGCAATTACTTTAAATGGAATTTCTCTGTATCTCTAACTGTTGGATTTTGTTAGTGATATATAAGAATGCTGATGACTGATGGATTATTTCTAATAGCTTTTTAGAAGAATCTCTGAGGTTCTTTAAGTATACCATCATATCATCTGCAAAGAGTGATAATTTGGTTTCCTCATTACCTACTCCAATTCCTTTAATCTCTTTCTCAACATTTATTGCTGAAGCTAGCATTTCTAATACAATATTAAATAGTAATGGTGATAGTGGGCAACCTTGTTTCACTCCTGATCTTATTGGGAATGGTTCCAGTTTATCCCCATTACATATGATGCTTACTGATGGTTTTAAATAGATGCTATTGATTATTTTAAGGAAAATCCCATTTATTCCTGTAAGTGTTTTTAATCGGAATGGATGTTGGATTTTTATCAAATGCTTTTTCTGCATCTAGTGAGATGATCATATGGTTTTTGTTCATTTGATTATCAATATAATCAATTATGCTAATAGTTTTCCTAAGGTTATACCAGCCCTGCATTCCTGGTATAAATCCTACTTGGTCATAGTGTATTATCCTGGACATGATTTTCTGTAATCTTTTTGCTAATATTTTATTTAAGATTTTAGCATCAATATTCATTAGGGAGATTGGTCTATAATTTTCTTTTTCTGTTTTCAACCTACCTGCTTTAGGTATCTGTACCATGTGTCATAAAAGGAATTTGGTAGGAGTCCTTCATTCCCTATTTTTTCAAATAGTTTATATAACATTGGAGTTAATTGTTCTTTAAATGTTTGGTAGAATTCACATGTAAATCCATATGGTCCTGGGGATTTTTTCTTAGGGAGTTGATTAATAGCTTGTTCTATTTCTTTTTCTAAAATGGGATTATTTAAGCAATTTACTTCCTCCTCTGTTAATCTGGGAAGCCTATATTTTTGAAGGTAGTCATCCATTTCACTTAGGTTATCAAATTTATTGGCATAAAGTTGGGCAAAGCAACTCCTAATTATTGCTCTAATTTCCTCTTCATTGGTGGAGAGTTCTCCCTTTTCATTTTTAAGACTAACAATTTGATTTTCCTCTTTCCTTTTTCTAATCAGATTTACCAGAGGCTTATCTATTTTGCTGGTTTTTTCATAAAATCAACCTAAAATGCTACCCTTTAGGAAGATATAGTTTCCTTCCTTATCTCTTTTAATTAGATCAATTTTTGCTTTTGCTTGATCTGAGATAAGGATGGCTACCTCTGCTTTTTTGACTTCACCTGAAGCATAATAGATTCTGCTCCAATATTTTACCTTTACTCTGCTTTAAATGTGTTTTCTGTAAACAATATATTGTAGGATTCTGGCTTTTGATCCAGTCTTCTATCTGCCTCTGCTTTATGGAAAAGTTCATCCCATTCACATTTACGGTTAAAACTACTAATTCTGTATTTCTTGCCATCTTATTATCCCCAGATTATGCTTTTCTTTTTCTTTCCCCCCTTCCCCACCTTCCCAGTATTAAACTTATGGACACTACTTGCCTCATGCAGCTCTCCCTCTTTAGAATCTCTCGCTCACTGTTTGAGTTGTTTCCCTTTTCTTATACTTTTCCCTTATTACTCTTTTCCTTTTCCCTTTTCTTCTCCCACTTTTTAATGAGGTGGGAGAAGTTTCTCTATAAACCAAATATGTTTATTATTTTCTCTTTGAGCCAAATCTGATGAGAATAAGATTCACACAATGTTCCTCCCTCTCCCTAAATTCCCTCAGATATGATAGGTTTCCTTTGACTCTTTGTAGGATGTAATTTTCCTCTTTTTCTCTCCCCTTTTTTCTTTCTTTTGATACTATCTCCTTTCCACTTCTACTTCCCTTTTTAAAATTATATCAGTAAAATCAAATTATACATGCACTATTTATGTATGTCCATAACAGAAATACAATTCTCAAGAGTTCTTTTTGCCTTTTTCTGCTTTTCTTGAGTCCTATAGTTGGAGGTCAAATTTTTTGTTTAGCTCTGTTTTTTCCGTTAGAAACAAATGGAATTCACCTGTTTTGTTAAATGTCCATCTTCTTCCCTGAAAAAAAAAATTCTCAGCTTAGCTAGGTAGTTTATTCTTGGCTGCAGTCCAAGTTCTTTTGCCTTTCTGAACAACAGATTCCAGGCCCTTCAATCCTTTAATGTGGAAGCAACTAGATCTGAGTGATCTTTATTGTGGCTCCTTGGTATTTGAATTAGGTTTTTTTTCTGGCTCTTTATAATATTTTCTCCTTAATATGATAGTTCTGAAATTTAGCCACAATATTCCTTGGGGTTTTTATTTTAGTGTCTCTTTCAGAAGGTGTTTGATGAATTCTTTCAATGCCTATTTTACCTTCTGATTCTATTACATCTGGGCAGTTCTCTTTGATGATTTCCTGTAAAATTGTGTCTAGGCTCTTTTTTCATCATAATTTTCAGGGAGTTCAATAATCCTCAAATTATCTCTCCTAGATCTAGTTTCCAGGTACTTGTTTTTCCAAGTAGATATTTAACATTTTTTTCTATTTTTTCAATTTTTTAGTTTTGCTTAACTGATTCTTGATGTCTCAAT
Source organism: Antechinus flavipes (assembly GCF_016432865.1). Taxonomy (NCBI): domain Eukaryota; kingdom Metazoa; phylum Chordata; class Mammalia; order Dasyuromorphia; family Dasyuridae; genus Antechinus; species Antechinus flavipes. The sequence goes on from NC_067403.1 coordinate 138,798,075, forward strand.
GAATCATTCATTTCTGTTTTTTCAGTTCTGGTTTTTAATGAGTTATTTTCTTCATTACCCTTTTTTTTTTTTTTTTTTACTTCTTTTTGTGTATGTTCAATTGAGTTTTTATTTTATTTATTTATTTGTGTTTTTTTTTTTTTTTTTTTGGTGTTAATAACTGAATGTTTTATTTTTATTTTTCAAGTCTATAGCTGCTCTAAGAAGTTTGTTGGAACTGTAAGTTACCTGAAAATGATTTATTTCTACTAAGATCCCATCTGTCTAAAGCACATTATTTAATGTTTATTTACGTGCATGATAGTCTCCTTGTTTGTTTGTTTGTTTTTTTATGGTAACTTTTTATTGACAGAACCCATGCCAGGGTAATTTTTACAACATTATCCCTTGCACTCACTTCTGTTCCGATTTTTCCCCTCTCTCCCTCCATCCCCTCCCCTAACTGGCAAGCAGTCCTATATATGTTAAATATGTTGCAGTATATCCTTGATACAATATATGTGTGCAGAACCGAACAGTTCTCTTGTTGCACAGGGAGAATTGGGTTCAGAAGGTATAAATAACCTGGGAAGAAAAACAAAAATGCAGATAGTTCACATTCGTTTCCCAGTGTTCTTTCTTTGGGTGTAGCTGCTTCTGTCCATCATTGATCAACTGAAACTGAGTTAGATCTTCTCTATGTCGAAAATATCCACTTCCATCAGAATACATCCTCATACAGTATCATTGTTAGAGTATATAATGATCTCCTGGTTCTGCTCATTTCCCTTAGCATCAGTTCATGTAAGTCTCTCCAAGTCTCTCTATATTCATCCTGCTGGTCATTTCTTATAGAACAATAATATTCCATAACATCCATATATCACACCAATTTTTAAATGAGTTTGTTTTGCTCTATGGAATTTTTTTCCATTTCACTAATTTTTTTAACCGAATTATTTTCTTTTTCCAATTTACCAATTCTACTTTTCTGATAGTTCTTTATCTTTTCCAATTCACAAATCCTATTTTCTTGGGAGTTCTTTATCTTTTCCAATTCACAAATTCTGTTTCCCTGGGAGTTCTTCACATTTTTGGAAGTTGTTTTCTTTTTCCACTTTACCAAATTTTTCTTTTAGTGTATTATATGCTTTTTCCCTACTCTCTTGCAGAGCTTCTCTTTCCTTTCCCCATTTTTCTTCTACCTGTCTTTCAAGATCTTTTATAATTTATTCTAAGAGAGCTTGTGTGATGAGAATCAGGTTACATCCCCCTTTGGGGTTTTGTCTGGAAACTGTCTGCTATTAATCTCCTCTGGGTTAGAAACCTGGTTTCTTTCTGAATAGAAGCTAACAATAGTTAAAGTTCTCTTGGCTTTTTTACTCATTTTTAAAAAAGCCTTCAGCGTCTGCCTTCAGGATAAGGAAGTTACCAGCTTCCTCTACAGATAATTGGTCAGTAGCTGTCCTGCAAATAGGCTGCAGAGTGGCCGAGCTATGGAAGTGCCGTGGGGAGCATAGCCTCGGAAGTTCCACTGCCCCTGAACAGAGCTCCCCCTGCTGTACAGAAGTGTGACTGCCCTGGGCAAAAACCCCAGGCTGCAGAATGTGGCTGCACAGCTGTGCTGTGGTCTGTGCTGAGTCACTTGTGGTGCTGGATGGGTGTGTGTTGGAATCTTTACAAACTGCTAACTAATTAGAGTTGATCTGATCTTACAAGAAGATGTTTTGGGCCAGAACCTGAAACAAGGTACTAAGTAGAACTAATTAGTACAATGCTTGTGTTTACACCTTTACTCATCGGAGTTCACAAGTATGCCAGCTTCACAAAGTAAACTTTGTAACTTTGGGAATTCACACCTCCCTTAAAGCTCTTAGGGCCAGAGAGCACTATGGGAGAAAACCCATAATCCCTCTCTCTCGTATCCCACAATTCCTCCCTCTTGTATAAAAGAAACAGATAGAAGCTCTCAATCAGATTTCACCGGAATGACATGAAGAGTGGAGCTGGCTAGAGGCTGAAGAAAGCAGAGGCAGAGGCTGAAGGACAAAACCTTTGGATTTGGCAACATTTGGAGGGAGCTCTTGGAACCAAGCAGAGAGATAGACCTCTAAGCTAACCAGGCTATATTGGAGATAATAAAAGATCTGAACTTTTATCACCTGGCTGAGTTTTGAGAAGAAAAAGCTCACCACAGGTGTGACCAGGTCCTGTTAAACTCTGGTGGTTTTTTTGAGTACACTCTACCTTTGTAATTTCTCTGCTGATTTATTGCTTTGCAACCAAAGCCAGAGCAGCCAACTTGTAGTAGAGTCCTTCCTGCAAATTCTCCACCCACAGAGACTGTCCCCACCCCCCTGGTCCGTTCAATGTGCTAGCCTCCATGTTCTGCCTCCCTGACTCTGCTGATCAGGACAAACCTTTTCTGGCGATCTTCCAGATTATCTCTGGCTGGTAATTTGTTGTACTCCCATTATTCGTGGATTTTACCAGTCAAGCACTATTTCTGAGGCTGAATTTGGTAATTAGTAGTGAAGGTAGAAGGGGAGCTTAGAATGACACCTGTGTCCTCTCCATCTTGGTTTCACCCCTTTTATTCTCACTTTTTAGATGAAGGAACTGAGATAGAAAGAAATTAAATGACTTGCTCAGTCACATAGCTAATGAGCTGGTTTTGAACTATGATCTTTCTGTAAAGAGTTCTATCTACCACACAACTTAGCTATTTACATATAAATCAGTAAAATAATAATGTAGAGAATTTAACAAAGAGTGGAGATGACAAAAGGTAACCTAGCCTAGTACAATGGATTTGAAATGCGATGACCTGAATATAAATATTAGTACCTGTTTAATCTTAATTTCCCCAGGCTTTCTTAATGTTGTTTTTCAGTCATTTTCAGTTATAGTCAGTTCTTCTTGGCCAGTTTTTTTTAAGCCATTTCCTTCAACTCATTTTACAGATGAGAAAACTAAGGCAAACAAGGTTAAGTGGTTTACTCAGGATCACACAGTTACTAAGGATCTAAAGCCAGATTTGAATTCAGGAAGATGAGTCTTCCTTCTTGACTCCAGGCCTGGCACTCATTCATTAAACCATTTAGCAGCTCCTGTTTCTTCCTGAGGTCTCTTCTAGTTTAAAGCTATGATGCTATGAAATTTGCAAATGACAGGTATATAGCAGTGACTGAAAATTGTATTGACTTCAAAAGATGGACTTGTTATATTAACCCTGCAGATGCATTAACCAAATGTACAATTGACTATATCACATTAGAGTTCAGTTCCCAAGGTCCTATGATCAGGGAGCAAATGGGCATTTAGGACTTATTTTAATATGAGGTATTTTTACATTTAACATCAGAGAGAGAGAACATCATGGGCTTTAATTACAAAGGTCTTCCCTGCCAGAGAAGACCTACTAAATATGCATGATTTCTGTCTGGTTTGCTTAACAAGTGTAGATTAGAGAACTAAGTCAAATATCACAATACGATTCACATAAGGCAAGTCTACCAGGAAGTTTGATATCTGAGTACACGAAAGATCTTGTTTCAAGTTGGTCTTTGGAAAATCATATAGTGAGGTTGTAGTATATTTCCCCCATGTGGGGTTTTGGGTCCTTGGTCTATACTGAAATATTATGGAAACTCAGAGTTGGGGTTAGATAGATACATTGAATAGAATGTCAGGATTGGAGTCAGGAAGACTCATCTTTCTAAGTTCAAATCCAGCTTCAAATAATTATTAGTTGTATGACCCTAGGTAACTCACTTAACCTTGTTTGCCTCAGTTTCCTCATCTATAAAATGAACTAAAAAAGGAAACTTCAATATCTTTGTTACGAAAACTCCAAATAGGGGTGCAACTTTCTAAATCCACCATAATGCATATTGACATTATTTGTTTTATTGTATTTTTATTAATCTTGTTGAACATTTCTCAATTACAGTTTGATCTAGTTCAGTCACCCTGGGGAGTATTGTGAGTTGCATGTATCCAGGGGAGCTCATGTTTGAATGCCTCTGGTCTAGACAATCTGCAAAACAATAAATTAAATCCTGATCTGTAGCATTTGCCAATTTTCTACACAGTAGAACATGTTAAGAAGACCGGGCCAGGGACTGCCTTCTTTCTTCCTCCTCCTCCATCCACCTTTTAAAAATTAAAATGCAAGAAAAGAAAGGAGAAAGAAAGGTGAAAGGGAGGTTGGGGGCAAGAAGCATTTGACAACCAGTGAGCCAGGATAATTATCCAATTAATATGGTATTTATTTAGACAGTTGGCTTACAGATTACAAAGCTGTGCAGTCTGAACTAGTGTTTATTTCACCAGGTTTCTTACAAGTGCTCATTTGTATGTGTGAAATTCCTGCAGTGAAGCTGGAATCCATATTAGCTAATTGAGTCAGACTGCAGGTTGAATTTGGGTCCTTGCTTGCCAACAGTTTCCATAAAATTAATCTTCCAGTTACATGCACAGACTACTAGCTAATTGTCCTGATATATTCTAGGTCAGAAGCCATTAGTGTAGATAGACTAAAATTAGAGAAGATTTCAATTAAACTGAAAGCAAAGGGCTGAACTATTTGGCCTCTGAGATGTATAAACTCCACACCAAGGTCCATGAAATTAAAGCAGTTCAGTAGATCTGAACTGTGACCAAGAGTCAGCTCTATAAATCCATAGACCTTGAATTCAGGGGGGGATGATTTTCATGGTGATAGAATTGATAAAGTCATCAAAATATTTCATTTATGCCTAATATTGAAAATATCTTTTACACAGGATTACTCTGAAGCCCCATTGGGCTTTCACCCTAAATTCTTAAAGGCTACAGTAATAAGAGTTCAAGTTTTGATAGGACATTGAATTGCAAAATCTCATAATTAGAAGAGATCTCCAAGGCTGTCACATCCTACTCATTCCTGATCAATAATTCCTTCTACAACATAGACAGTGATTCTAACCACTGCTTGAAAAGCTCCAGATAACTCTATTAGAAAAATTTTCTTTATAATCATTTTTTATTATAGCTTTTCATATATAAAACATATGCATGGGTGATTTTTCAACACTGACCCTTGCAAAAACTTGTTTCAACTTTTCCCCTCCTTCCATCCACCCCCACCCCTAGGTGGCAGGTAGTTCCATACATGTTAAATGTGTTAAAGTATATATTAAATACACTATATGTATTTAAATTTATACAGTTATCTTGTTGCACAAGAAAAATCAGATTTAGAAAGAAGGTAAAAATAACTTGAGAGGAAAAAACAAAAATGCAAGCAAGCAATCTTTATAACCATCTTAAATTTGAATTTCTGTACCTCCTACCTGGTTGTTCCTTGTTTAGGCCTGAATTGGACCCAATCCCTACTATTACACATCATATCCTCCAAAAGACTTCCCTTTTTTAAGCTAATTCCCAATTCCTTAACCTGATTTTCATCATGGTTCCCAGTTCCTTCCCTATCCTGGTTGCTCTATCAGCTTGTCAAAGTGCTTCCTAAATATAATGCCCAGAGCTAAACATAATTATACAGATGTAGTCTGACCCACAGAGTATACACAAGGTTTATTGTTTTTTTTTAAATAATTGGTTTTGATTATTTTATTCTCTATTCCATCTTTTCAAGTCCTATATATCTGTAAATTTTGTTAGGAGGATGGATGAAGTTGAGGTGGGTGGGTTAGGAAGGGGTAGATGTTGAGTTGTAGTAGGGCTCTCTGAAAGTGGGGAAAGGAAGGAATGCAGGGAGAAATTAAGGCACTGTAACAACAAAAGATATCATTATAATTTGTTTTTAGAAAGAAACAGATAATACATTTAATCTTATGCAGTATTTAAATTTTTTCATTTATATATTCCACATTTCAAAAGACAATTTTGTTTTTACTCCTATCAATAAAAAATTGTAGATAACTTTTTAAAATTTTAAATCACAAGGAACAATATTCTTGTCCATATTGTTCTGAATATAAAGCACTATCTATTCAGCATTGTTATACTCCACTTACATTGCAGAATTAAATATCTCCTAATATACGTGACAACATAAAGTTTTACAATTTCTCTTTATTTAAAAAAATGCTTATGGTCAGGATCAGGAACAAGATCAGAGTCAGGTTTAGGATTTTATCAGTTTCTTTTATTTCTATCCTCCTTGTATGTGTAGTCATTTTCAAATATAATCCAGATAATCTTTTAAACTTTCCCTCTGTTTTCTTACTGTCAATGCCACTGAGATAGAGGATGTTTTTAGCTTTATCTGGATCTCATACATCCAAAATTTTTGAACACAATAAAGAAGGTACTAATTGAAAAAATCCACAGAGTATACCTCCACACAAAAAGAAAGCAAAAAAAAAAAAAGCAAAAAACCAAACAAAACCTTATGCTGCAAACTTCAAGATATATAGTGGTTAAACTGAACAATTTTGGTAATAAACAATAAACCTGCAAGAGACCTGCAAGATAAAGCTGCAAAAACTTCAAAAGGAAAGAAAAGGAAATTTTAATGACATAAGACTATTTAATACCCATCCTCCACAGAAGAGAATAGATATCATATGTCCAAAATGGGCTATAGAAGAGCTCAACATTGAAAACTGCAAACAATTTTTGTTACCTTGTATTATCATATCTTGTAATAATACCCTTGAAGCATAAACAACTGTCCTATTAGTGAAATACAAGTGTTATTTTTGTAGCATTGACAAGGTATTTGTAAAAGGGGAAGGAAATTAAGATCTTTGTGAAATTAAATATGTAGCATACCAAAGTTTTCCAGTCATTCATCACTCATTCATTTGCTCACTCAGATTTCACCTTCACCCTATTCTGCTCAGGTTTTGCTCATACACATATACACCAATGCTCATATTTCCTGGGATAGTTTCTCAAAAGATCCAAATTTGGGAGGGATCTAACCTTACCTTGGCATGAATCCCCCTCTACAATACCTCCCAAAGTAGGACCTCTATTTGAAGATTACAAGAAACAAAACTGAGTATAATCCTTCAAGGACAAAAATAGCTATCTAATGAAACAGGACTTTCAAACATTCCTGATGAAAACACCAGTTGATTAGAAATTTTGACTTTCAAATAAAAGACTCAAGAGAAGCATACAAAAATAAACATGAAAGAGAAATCATAAGGGACTTTTCTACAGTTAAACCATTTATGTTTCTATGTGAAAAGATGATAAATGTAACTAAGAACTTTGTCATTATGGAGGCAAATTCTATATATTCGGAGGGTATGGAAGTGAGTTAATTGTGTTGGGATGATGTTAAAAATGGTTTGGTAAAAAGGAGGAATATACTGGGAGAAGAGGACAGGAGAGGAGGAATTAGAAAAATCATTCCACATGAAAGGAGAGTCCAAGGAAGAGTTTTTACAATGCACAGGAAAATGGGGTAAGGGGCAATATTGAGCCTCACTCAAAGAGGAGAAAATGTATAAAAACACTCAGTTGAGTATAGAAATAGATCTTACCCAAAGAGCATGTAGAGCAAAAATGAATAAAAAAAGGGGTGAGGTTGATAAAAGGGAGGGCAGATTAAAAAAAAAAAAACAAAGGTATTGATCAGAAGAAAGCAAACTTTAAAGGAAGCACAGGATTAAAAGAGGGGGAAAAAAAGGATAAATTGAAGAAAATAGGTGCAGAGAAATGCATGGTTAGTAATCATAACTGTGAATGTGAATGAGATGAATTCATCCATAAAGTGGAAGTGAATAAAAGAATGTATTAAAACTGAGGATCCAACAATATATTGTTTACAAGAAATACGCCTGAAACAGAGACATACAGGTTAAAAAAAAAGGGTTAAAGCAAAATCTCTTGCATGTTAGCTGAAATTTTAAAGACATGGATAGCAATCATAATCTCAAGCAAAGGAAAATCAAAAAATAGACCTAATTATAAGAGAAAAATGTGGAAACCTGATCAAAGACACCATAGACAGTGAAGTAATGTCAATACTAAATGTAAGGGTCCGAAGAGGAAGTACAGAAACCTTGAAGCCTGAGATCCCCAGATGTGGTTTTCTGTCATTAGCAAGGACCGCCTCATGGGCAGCAGCTCTGGTTTCATTGAGTCCGCATCATCTAAGGGGGGCAGCTCCTTCTCTAATTGGCTGTGCATGTGTCTATGAGGCGACCTCATAGACCTGATATAAGAGGAGGGGATCAAAATAGGAGGAGTTTTTAGTAGGACCTACTAGGAGTTTTACTAGGAGTTAACTAAGAATGAGCAGGAGGTCAGAAGGGTGGCATATGAACATGTGGAATAAAAGATCTTAAGCTTGCATTTGACTGTCCTCAGGTGATCTGTTGTATATAAGACCACCACTTGATGAAGTGGTGGTCAGCAATCTCTGAAGACCTCCGATTGAGGTAAGATTGGTAGAAGCACTGTACTAGACAGTGGCCAGAGATTCTTCTGAGAACCTGGGAATTAGGAGTGACTAGTAATAGTGGTTTCTGAATGGGGAGCCAGAACTAAACAGAAACCCATCAAATGGCATAGCATTCAAATTCTTAAAGGAAATGTTAAATAAATAATAGAAGGAAATAGTAAAACTATTCTAGTGAAGGAACTCAATTTAGATAAAACTAGCCATAAAACAAACAAACAAAAAGATTAAGGAGATAACAGTTTTAGGAAATCAGATATAATAAGCCTCTGGAAAAAAATTAATGGAAACTGAAAGTAATATATCTTCTTCTTAGCTATAATATGGTATCTTTGCAAAGACTGATCATATATTATGGTGTAAAACCTTGCAACAAAATGTGGGAAAAGCAGCAATATTAAATAAACCCTTTTCAGGCCATAATACAATAAAAGTTGCTTCCACAAAAGGATTGTGGAAGCATAGATTAAAAATTAATTGGGGAGCAGCTAGGTGGCACAATAGATAAAGCACCAGCCCTGAAGTCAGGAGGACCTGAGTTTAAATCTGGTCTCAGACACTTAACACTTCCTAGCTGTGTGACCCTGGGCAAGTCACATAACCCCAATTGCCTCAGCCAAAAAAAAAAAAATTGGAAATTAAATGATCTAATTATAAAGAATAAGTAGATCAATGAACAAATCATAAAAACAATAATATCATTAAAGAGAATGATAACAATGAAACACCAAAATTTCTGGTATATAACCAAAGAAGTATTTAGGGGACATTTTATATCTCTAAATAATTATATCAATAAAATTGAGAAAAAGCAGATCAACCATTTTGTGTGTAACTTAAAAAAAAAATTTTAAATCTTCAAAATTAAACATTAAAATGGAAATCTTGAAAACCAAAGGAGAGATTAATAAAATTAAAAATAAAAAACTTGTACTATTAAATAAAACTAGAAACCAGATTTTTTTGGAAAAAATATAAATAGATAAACCATTGGTTAATTTTATTTTAAAAAAAACAAAGAAAAAAATTACCAATATTAAAAATAAAAAGTGTGAACGTACCACCAATGAAGATAAAATTAAAGCAATTATTAGGAATAATTTTGTCCAATCATATGTCAACAAAGTTCATCATTTTAGTAAAAGATAAATATTTACAAAAATATGAACTGCCTGGATTAATAGGAGAGAAATATGATACTTAATTAATAATCTTAGAAAAAAAATGAATACACCATAAATAAGATCCCTAAGGAAAAAACACCAGAACTAGAAAACTTTACAAGTAAATTCTATCTAACATTTGAAGAACAATGAATTCCAATTCTACTAGGTAAAGGAGTTCTTTACCTTTTATTCCACAATATGGTTTTAATACTTAATACTAGGGAGAACAAAAACAAAAAAAGAAATGAATGAAAAATGGTGTAAAAATTTAAATAAAATCCTAGCAAGTAAATTACAACCAGACACCACAAACATGATTACTATGATCAGGTGGAATTTATACCAAGAATACAGGGCTGGATCAATATTTGACCATATTTGTATATGGTCAATTGACCATATCAAAAATAATAACAAAAATCATATGATTATCTCAATACATACATAAAAAGCCTTTGACAAAATATGACACCTATTCCTTTTGTTGAGGTGCGAGAATAGGGGGAGAGATCCCTTCTGCTTCAAGACACAGGTCCAAATGTGAAAGAATCTGCAAACCCCAAAATCTGTGGTAAAAAAGGATTTTTATTGTTCACCAAGAAGCTCTCAGTGGGAAAATTCTTAATGAGGAATTTGGCAAAGGTGTGTTTGACAGACCCCTGTTTTATGAGCAAAATGTTGGCCTGGGGCTGGGAGCTGTCTGGACTAATCAATAAAGGATCAAAAGGCAGAGATCTCCAATTGAATAAAATCATTTTGAAGGCTTTTCCCCAGAATCTATGAATTTCCTGAAGGGGACCCAGGCCACCCCCAAAAGATCAATGAAGGGTGATTTGATTAAGATCTCCAATTGAATAAAAATCACTTAACTAGTCTGGGAAGATATGCTTTTCCAGGGGAAAGCCTGAGACTCCAAATCTCCCTTCTTCTACAGATTAAATGAAACACAGTTTCAGAGTTCACCCCCATCACTTTTAAAAACACTAGAAATCAGAGCAATGAATGGAGCTTTTCTTAAAATAATAGTGTCTTATCTTAAACCCAAAGTAAACATTTTTTTTTAATGAGGATAAACCTGAAGCCTTCCTAGTAAGATTGAAGTGATCTATTACTATTATTCCATATTGTAATAAAAATGCTAGCTATAGTAATAAAAGAAAAAAGAAATTTAAAGAATTAGAATAAGCAATGAAGAAACAAAACTATCTACTCTTTGCAGATGATATGATGGTATACTTAAAGAATCCTAAAGAATCAACTTAAAAACTTGTTGAAATGATGAATAACTTAGCAAAATTGTAGGATATAAAATAAACCCACACAAATCATTAGCTTTTCTATGCACTACCAACAAAATCCAGCAACAAGAAATAGGAAGAGAAATTTCATTTAAAATAATGGTAGACAATAAAAATACTCAAGAGTCTGACTGTTAAGACAAACACAGGGATTATATGAACTAATTACAAAACCTTCTTCACACAAATAAAGACAGATCTAAAGAACTGGAGAAATATGAATGGCTCATAGGTAGTTTTTTAGTCAATAAAATAAAAATAACACTTCAACCTAAGTTAGTCTATTTATTCAGTGCCATACCAATCAAATTCCCAAAGAATTAGTTTATAAAGCTAAAAATAAAAATAGTAACAAAATTCATCTAGGAGAATGAAAGGTCAAAAATATCAAAGGAATCATGTTCCAGATTTCAAGCTATATTTCAAAGCAATTTTCATTAAAATAATCTCGTACTGGTTAATAAATAGATTGGTGGATCAGTGGAATAGATTATAATACACAATAATAACAGACAGGTAGGTGGTATAGTAGATAGCACTGAGCCTGGAGAATAAGGAAGACATCTTCTTGAGTTCAATTATGACCTCAGATATTTACTAGCCGGTATGACCCTGGGCAAGAGTCAAATTTACAAAAATACAAGCCATTCTCTAGTTGATAAATAGTCAAAAGATATGAATGAGTTTTCAGAAAAAAAGAAATCAAAGCTATCAATGGTCTCATTTAAAAAGTGCTCTAAATAGCTACTGATTTGAGAAATGCAAATTAAAACAACTTCACACTTTTCAGACTGGTTAACAAAACAATAGAGAAAAGACAAATGTTGTAGGCTGTGTGGAAAAACTGGAACACTAATTCAGTATTGTTAAAGTTGAGAACAGTCCATTCATTCTGGAAAACAATTTGGAAATATGCTCAAAGGGCTATAAAATTGTATAAACACTTTGATCCAGCAAAAACACTATTATCCTGTATCCCAAAGAGATCAAAGAAAATTTTTAAAAAGAACTACTTATACAAAACTATTTCTAGCAACTCTTTTTGTGATGGCAAAGAATGGGAAATCAAAGGAATACCTATTAATTGGGGAATAGCTAAACAAGTATATGATTGGAATGGAATACTATTGTGCTATGAGAATGATGGGCAGGAGGGTTTCAAAAAAACCTGGGAAGATTTATATGAATTGATGCAAAGTGAAATGGGCGGAACCAGAAGAACATTGTACACAGTAACAGTAATATTTTAAGTATAGGCAACTATGAAAGACTTAGCTATTCTGATCAACACAAGACAATTTCAAAGACCCATGATGAAAACTGTTATTTACCTCCAAGAGAAAATCGATGAATGTGCAGATTGAAACGTACTTTTGAAAAATTTCTTTATTTTTCTTGTTTTTTTAAAATGTGTTTTCTTTTACAACATGGCTAACATGGAAATAGATTTTGCTTAACTTCACCTGTATGATCAATATCATATTGCTTATCTTCTCATGGTATAGGAGAGGGTTAGGAGAGAGAGAGAGAATTTGGAGCTCAAAACTTTTTTAAATGAATATTTTAAAAAATGTATACACAATTGGCAAATATTTAATAAAATAAAAAAAATATTAGGAACAAAAGAAAAAAGAAGCCTTTCAAAAATTTTTAGACATGTCCTAACCAAATTTTCTCCTCTCTAGACTACATGTATCTTCAACTGATCCTTTTAACATAAATCTAATGCTACAAGATATCTCACAACCCATCTAATGTAACCCCTTCGTTGAGGTAACTGGGGCACAAAGAATTTAGGTTCTTTTCCCAAAACCATCCAAGTTCTAAATTTCAGAGTTGGGATTTGAACCTAGCTTCCTCGATTCTGAGATCAGTGGTTTTTCCCCCCAATATATACTGTCTCACATAACAATCCTCAAATATACTGAAGTTATCCTTAATTTTCTTTTTCTCCCTTCCATATTCATTTAGTTTCTAAATCTCATTAATCCTAAATTCATAACATTCATTTCCTGTGTCTCTTTCTTTGCTCTTATGCAGCCCCTTTCATAGTTCAAACTCACCTCTTACTGGACTGAGATAATAGCATTTTCTTGCTTCTAGTTTTCCTTCCCCAATCCTTACAACCCACCTATTAAACTGATTTTCCTAAAAAAAAAAAAAAGATATTATTATGTTGTCCCTATGTCCAATAGTCTTCAATATTTTCCTTTTGCTTCCTTTTCTCACTCTATATTTAAAATCTGACTCCAAAATCTGACTCTTACCTTTCCAATCTAATTTTATCTTACTCTCCTTGCTACCCTCTACTTATGCACTGAATTGGCTTGTTGGCTGTTCCCTATACATGAACTTCCATTTCCTATATCCAAGACTTTACACAAATGATCTACCATACTTAGAATGCACCCTCTGCCTCAAAGGATTCCTAGCTTCTTTCTAACCACAGCTTATGTTTAGCCCTTTCTTCCTCTGAAAATCACTTTGTATATACTTTTAAATTTACTCATCTTCATACTTAGAATAGAAACTTTTTGAGGGCAGGTTGTTGTTGTTGTTTTTTTTTTTTTTTTTTTTTGTCTCTTTCTTATACTTAACATAGTGTCTTGTACATAGTAGGCACTTGGACATGAACATCTGTTGGACTGAAATGAATTCCAGATCTCTCTCCTCTGGAGGCATTTCATCTCATCAATGTTCTTCTAAAATATTATTCCCAAAGCAAAATATATCAAATATAATTTGACTAAAGAAGTGGAAAGTAATATTTTCAATCTCACTTCTATTAATAAAGGTGGGGATCTTAAATCTAGAGTTAGCAGGATTTCAGCTAGTCCAATGCTTTTTTTAAGTGCTCAATGACACCCAGGATGGAAGCATCAGAGGTGTGACTGAACCTGTCTCTTCTGACTGGAACATCTTTTCACTATAACCTGATACCTCTATCTAGAACTAGTTTTTTTTTTTTGTTTTGTTTTGTTTTTTGGTCTGCCTCCCACTGCCCATTTGTATTCAACTTATAACTTACTACAACCTAGAGTCTTTTTCAAATGAACAGCTTTTGTGCCAAATATCTCTAATTCTCTACATGGGCCTGTGATTTTTTTGAATCCCCATCTCAAAATTTGATACTCTTTAATATTAAACTTCAATTATGTGTTTCAACTTTCTGAGATCTTTTGGCATCATAATTCTAATATATCTGTCCTAGTGTCATGTAATTAGAAAAATTAGGTACATCATCTAGAGCAGTGCTGTCCAACTCAAATAGAAGAGGAGGCTATTAAACCATACATACGAATCTTTGGCTGCATATTGACTTTGTTTTATAATGTAATATCATTGATGTTTTATTATATTTTTATTTATTTTGTTAAACATTTCCCAATTATATTTTAATCTGATTTGAGCAACACTTGGAAGTTTGTGTATTTAATACCCCTGTACTAGATGACCCCTCAAACTTTTAAAACTCCATTGATTTCCTAATTTTATTGGAAAAATAAAGAAAAGCTCACAAGAAAAATTTTAGGTAACTTCTAGCAATCAAGACAGGTTTTTATTATGTCTGTGATTTGGACTCCTACTGCTATAGAATTTTTCTGTCATGGCCAGGTTTCAGGGACCTCTTATGCCTCCCCCAGAATTCTACTTTAAACAGGGATTTGTTGAAAATTACATACAAAAAAATATGGGAAAGGGATCAAGAAAGTGACAATAGGGCAGTGATAAATTTGCCTGTACCTCAAAATTAATTTAGGGCTAGCCTTACTAGAGAGAAAATCTTTATACTCTATTCAGTCTAAAAGTCTTTGAGCTAAATAATCCTTAAATTAGATGATTTTTCTTCTCATTTCTTGACCATTTCTCCTGAAAGGGATCTTAGAGATTATCTATTCCAGAAATTCTTAAATTAAGGTTGATTTTAAAATATATTTTAATAATTATTTTTATTGCAATTGATTACCTTTGTAATATATATACTATATTGTGTGTATATATATATATGCATATATATATATAAATATAAAATTTTATGCATTTGAAAGCATTATTCTGAGAAAGGGTCCATAGATTTCCTCATTACTCCAAAAGGGTGCTTGAACACAAAAACATTGAAAAATCTTACATTGTCTGAACCTCCTATATTACAAGATGAAGAAACAAGTTGAGAAAAAAATCAATGTCTTTCTCAGGGTCACAGAGCAAGTCACTGACAGAAATAGAGATCAAAGAGCTAGATAGTACAGTATATATAGTGTTGGACCTCAAGTCAGGAAGATCTGAGCCTTCAAAAGTGCCTTTTCAGATACTATTTTTCAACTTCATTTTCTTCATTTGTGAAATGGAAATAATAATATCATCTACTCTGTGGAGTTGTGAAGATCAGATGAAATAATGTATGTAAAGTTGTGCAGTCACATCTGAGTCTTTGTAATCCCATTTGAGGTTTTTCTGGGCGCAAAGACAGTAAATTCGGTTTGCTATTTCCTTCTCCAATTCATTTTATAGATGAGGAAACTGAGGCAAACATGGTAAAGTGATTTGCCCAGGGTGACATAAAGGTAGTACAAGTCTGAGGCCAGATTTGAACTCAGGGAGATGAATCTTCCCGAGTCCAAGTCTGGTGTTCTATTATGCCACCTAGCTGCCAGAGTACTTTGTAGATCTTAAAATGCTATACAAACACTATTATTATTCAGGTTGGAGAAGGAAATGGCAAACCACTGCAGCATCTTGGTGAAGAAAACCCTAAATGATGTCACAAAGAGTTCGACAGTACTGAAAAAAGACTGAACAAAAATTATCAAGTAGTTAGGGTGCACATGGATAGAGTAATGAACTTGGAATCTGGAGGAATTGAATTCAAATCCAGCCTGAGAGGGACTTCTGCTTTGTGAGTCTTGGAGAGTTACTTAATTTGAATTTCTTCATCTGTAAAAGGGGGAGTGATAATAACAGTACCCATCTTTCAGGATTACTGTACTTGTCAGATCTTAGAGTACTGTACAGATATGCTATTGTTGTTGTTGTTATTATTATTGGGTAAATAAATCTTCTGCTCCAATCTTAGGGCCCTTTCTATAGGTCATCATCAAATTATATTACTGTCCACAAGACATCCCTCCCCAGACAATCCCAAACCCATTGCCTGAACGATCTCACTAGTTTCATCAGGATCCCAGAAGGGAAATGTTATACCCTGGGAAAAGGGAGGAGTGTTGGGGTGAGGAAGGAGTTGAGAATGAAGTAAAATTTCCTTTTCATAGCTTCAAAAGTTCAGATTGTTCAAATAAAAGTTCTTTGGGAAAAGGAACCTTTAGGTTTACACAGTTAACATTCTTTTAGGACAAAGCCCTGTGCAAACAAACACTCTATGGGAAGCCATACAGAGGACCAATGACAGCCATCCCTTCCCCCACCTTCCCATCTGCAAGGACTGATGCTTTTGGGCTCCTCCTTTAGAATCTGGGGGGAAGAGGGGCAGAAACTGACAACAAAAGAAGAAACCTTTTACCTGCTTGGTTTTCAGGGGCTGAACTACTTCCCTAATGCATAGCTCCAGGTCATTGAGATAGTCCTTTTCAGTCTGTATCAGTTCTTTGATGATGTTCGACCTCTTTGCCATCATTCTTCTTATCTGCTGCTGTTCATCCTGGGCTGGGGGCCCAGGTGCAGAGGCTCCAGTTTGGGGTGTCATCTTTTCTGTTAAATTAAAAAATGTAGCAATAAGACCTTCTGCAGAGGGCTTGGATGCCTTTTATTTTTCCCATTCATCGCTAACAATGCATCTCCTGGATTATTCATAGCAACGAAACAAGTTTGAAGCATCTCACAGATGTGTTCCTAGGCACTGATTTGCTGCCATTCTTGCCAGGCCCTGACACTGAGCAGCTATGAAGGAGAATTGGGGGATAGGGGAGGAGGGTGAGAGAAGCTGGTGGTGACAATGGGACGCTTCACAAAGGAGCAACGAGTGAAGGCAGTAGAACCTATCTATGTTAAAAATAGTGCTACTTCTTTCTGAACACCCCACACACTCCTAAGCTGGGTTCACAAAAAGTGAAAACTATGTTTTAGAAACCCTTGTCTATGTGTTGGCCTTGGTTTTAATTGGCTTAAGTGACCTTAAATTAAGGGCAACTTACAGTAGTAAAACTAAAAGTTCCAAATCATGTTTGTTTTTGGTATTAAGGTGGATGTTCTCTAGCTTTATCCACTGATAAGACAAAAAAAACAGACCACCTTGTTAAGCTCCGTTAACTTAATTTATACCTATTAAGGGCCCATAGGTTGCTAGGCCCGGGCCTGGAGTGGATTCCATCAGTTTTCTACTACAAAAACTAAACATTTAATATATCTGGTCTCAGATTTTGAGCAATCACTTATTTAACCTCTCTGTTTCAGTTTCCTCTACTGTAGAATGAGGATAATAATAGCATCTAATTTCCAGGAGTTGTTTGCGGGTCCTCTGAGATAATATTTATAAAGCCTTTGGTGCAGGACCCAGCACATAGTTGATGTTTATTAATAAAGGTATTTTTCCTTTCTATAGTAGAAAGTACACTGGCTTTGGAGTTAGAGGAACTACATTTCTTTCTTTCTTTTCTTTTTTTGCAAAGCAATTAGGGTTAAGTGACTTGCCCAAAGTCACACAGCTAGGAAGTGTTATGTGTCTGAGACCAGATATGAACTCAAGTCCTGCTGATTCTAGGACCAGAACACTATTCACTATGCCATTTAGCTGCCCCAAGGACCTACATTTCAAAACTACCTTTTTCACTTAATATTTGTGTGACTTTGAGCAAATTCACTTAACTTCTCCAGGCCTCAGTTTCCTAATCTGCTGAATGAAAATGACCTATAAGTTTTTCAAAAACTTAACTATCTATGATTCTTATGATCCTATGATCTTTGTATTTTATCTCCAAATCAGAGAAACTGAAAAAAAAAAAAAAAAGACTGATTTCTAATCTTAAAGGAAAGAAAATAGAGGCTTAAGGAGCACTGAAGTTCAAGTAAGTTGCCCAATGTCAAACAATAGTATCACAGCGGGGCTTAGAGCCCATGCCCTCTGAGATGAGTCTAAAGCCAGTGCTTTTCCCACCATTACTGTTCAGGTAATGATTTTGTGTTGATCCCTCCCTTTTCTTTAACTTAGCCTTTTTTTCCAAAACTTGCATTTTTGAGTTGCCTGGTCAAAGTCAAAAGTGACATCTGCAGTTACCAAATAGCTCTTGGGACTTTCCAGATCTTTCTCTCTTTTCTACATATCCTATCATTGTCTAAATCCTGTAAAAAGGAACCAAGGAGTCTCTTTTTTTCCCCAGAGAGACACATAACACCTTGGAAAGCAGTTTGGGAAGATAGTCACATTCTTCTAGTCTCTCCCATTTGCTTTCTCCTCCAAGCCATCCTTTAAAGAGCCACCAAAACAATCTTAAAACACAATTCTGGTATTACCATTCTCTGCTCAAAAAACAATTGGTGAGGGCAGCTAGATGGTACAGTGATAAAGCACCAACTCTGAAGGCAGGAGGAGTTCAAATTCGACCTTAGATACTTAATACTTCCTAGCAGTGTGACCCTGAGCAAGTCACTTAACCCCATCTGTCTAACACAAAAATAAGTAGTGGAATTTAAAGTCCTCTGCAATATCTTCTCCTTCAAAAACTTTCTCTTCCAGCCCAACCGAGCTTGGGGCTAGGCCTTTTCTAATTCCTGTGCTTTTGCAAAGGCTATTGGAATTTACTCCTTTTCCCCTTCTGTCTCTTAAAATCTTTAGCTCCTTTCAAAGTTCAACACAAGACCAATTTCTGACCAGAAGGGTCAGTGTTTCTTCTTTAGAATTACCTTCTCTTTACTTCCTTGAATATTTGTGGTACCCCCTCAATAGAAGATAAGCTCCTTGAGGCCTGTTTTGGTTTTTAGCTACTTAGGATAGTGTCTAGTACAGAGTAAGTACATAATAAGAACTTCTTAGATTAGATATCTCTATAAATGTTCCATTAGAATTTAAACTCCCTGAAGACAAGGATTATATAATTTTTATCTTTATATACTCTAGCAGGTATTAAAGTGAAAGCATTAAGGGTAGGCTTAGGGAGATAAGGAGGGATAAAATAATAAAATGTGAGTGGAGATTTCTTGGGGGAGGAGAAGGTGAACAAAGGATGGAAGGTCAGAGTGAAGGTAACTATTTTGGTTAATTTTGCCTAGGGCTGGCCTCCTATAGAAAATTCATTTGATCTGAAACAAAAGGCTATACAAAGGTTAATGTTGAAAAATTTTCTGTGCATATGTTTTAAAAATAAAAAAAAATGTAAAAAATCTAATGTATATGTATAACTCCTCAAAAAGTTGTTTTTACATGTAACTGGGGAAAATAAAAATATGAGAGACACAGAATAACTAATATACTAATAACTTAATGAATTAAGCCTCAAATTCTGAAAAGAAAAAAAAAACAAGCTTTTTTGAAACATTTGAAACAAGCTTGAATTATTCAGATTGATTTTTCCTTACAGAAGATTATTCAATCTTTTTGACTTGTCTTCCTTCTTGCTTTATTTGCATGATTCTGGGTTTTTTGTCCATGAATTCATTCTTTTTGTTTTTATTAATTTATTTTATTATTCCTTAGCTCTTTGCTACTGAGCAAATGAAATCTAAGTAATTTTTGAAACTTTTGAATCATCTGTAGATTTTAGTTCTCCCTACTCACCCTTTCCCCCATTACCATGAATAATTGAGCATATATTGGATTCCTGCATTTGGATCTAAGTCCCCCGGTGTAATGTTTGGGCTAGCTTTCTGGAGGTCCTTCAGAAGGGCCTTGGTCTCAGCAGAATAATCACCACAAGAATGGACAAGAATAGAGTCTAAAGTCTTTATTGTCTCCTTCACAGTCTGTGTCTGTCATAGTCTGACTCAGTCTCCTCTAGCAGTCTGCCAATCTGCCAGTCTCAACCAATCTCAGTCTGAGTCTGCCTTTATCCCCAGTTCTCTCAGCCCTTAAATCCCCTATTACAATTACATCATTACAATATACTGAGTATAAGCCAATCTAGAGTGATTATATCATTATGTCAAACTAGAGTGATTATATCATTTTATCATACTGGATATATGTGAACTAGAGAACCATTATCTCACCAATTCCACTGAGTTAACACCTTGTTTCAAGTACACTTCTTTCAAGTATATTTCTCTAAAGTTCCAGCCCTCTACATCCAGGAATGCTGTCTGGGAAAGAGTTTTGGTTAATATTTACGCAGCACAAAACATCATGACATGATGAGGGAAGTATACTGTTCAAAATGATTCTGTTCTGAAATGTTGAAAACAGATTTTAAATATTCAGCTATTATTGTCACATTTTACAGATGAGGAAACTGAGGCTGAGAGAGGTTGACTTGCCTAAGCTCACACAGCTAATAAAGATCTGAGGCCAGATTGGAATTTAGATCTTCTTGATTCAAGGCTCAGCATTGTAGCTCCTTTGCCAATAACTCTTTTGCTCACCTGTTTTTGGACTCTGGGATCTCCAACTATGACATCTAGGATCATGAGAATTAGAGTAAAGAGCTAGATAAAATCCCAAGGTCTCTGGAAGGAGAACAATAGTCTTTTTCTGGCTATAGTATGGGATTCAGACAAAGAGCATGTCAATCAACTCTATTTATGCCAGTGTGTTCTTTAAAAAATCACCTATCCCTTCACAACATAGATCCTCAGTTCTGGTAACTCTAGAGAAAGTAATGACTCAGACTTATGACAAAGACTCATGACAGGTCCTTAGACCTGTATGGATCCTTGTGCCTAGTAGAATCATTAAATGTAATGACTAGTCATATTTGGTCACAAGCTGTCACTGACATGACAGTGTCATGTCTGACACACACTAGCTGCAAAGCCCCTTAGTGCCCCCAGACAGTTAGCTCCCAAATATAATTAAGCTACAGAACAATGAAAAAGGGAGTTTCTTCCTACAAAGTAAATTGCCTAGTCTAGTAAAACCAAAATTTTTTAAACAAAAAAAAATTTTGATTTTGGTGAAAATTAGCAGGTGAAACAGTGAATAGAGCACTGGGCCTGGAATCAGAAAGATTTGAATTCAAATCTAAGCTCAGTCACTTATTAGCTGTGTTACTTTTAGCAAGTCACAATCCCTGTTTGCCATAGTTCTCATGTGTAAAAATAGGGCACACTGGAGAAGGAAATGGCAAACTGCTCTGGTATCTTTGCCAAAAAAACTCCATTGACTTTTGTCCATGAGATCACATACAGTCCAACACAAATGGACATTGAATAGCAACAAGCAAATATTATAAGCAGAGTGTATATATTTCAATAGAAAATAGTTCTTATGGCACTTTGAAAAATCATTTGGTAAGAAAGGCAAAAAGAAATTTAGAAAAATGGGAGGAGGTATGAATATAGTATACAAAAGAATGGATATGTTTTTTGCTGAATTTTTATGCTTGTGATGGAATGACCTTCCTATTTAATTATATCCTTGTATCTTTCCCTCACAGGATATTTGACAATATATCATGTGCAGCCCACATGACTAATACATTCTGCATCTGTTTCTATTACACCCCACCACCACGTATACGCTGCATCACATCTTCTGACAAAAATGTTATTTCAAGGTAATGCATATAATAAAAATGTTCTCTTTTGTGTCACAATGATATTATTTCTCCTTCCATAAGGTTGCCAGAATGATATCTACACTGATTAATGTTCATCTGACAATTTAAATAGGAACATGTCCTAGGGAAAAAGGATAGCCATGAATACCTTTTAGGGTCTTATGAAATATAAGGAAGGAAATCTCTTCTTAGGGAAAATTGTAGAAAAAAAAAAGCACGGCAAATAGATTGCTAAGAAACAGAAAATGCTTTTGACAAGGAGACTCTCATCCCAGTAACATTAATTGAGTAATGCTTTCCAGCTTCAGAAGGAAAGAAAACAGGGCAAAAAACATTTATTAGGTGTCAGGCATGGCTAAGTGTTATTGTTCAGTTGTGTCTGACTCAGTGATATCATTTGGAGTTTTTAAAGTAACAGTATTGGAGTGATTTGCCATTTCCTTCTCCAGCTCAGTTTCCAAAAAGGACTGCTACAAACATTTTTGCACATGTGGGTCCTTTTTCCTTTTTTATCATCTTTTAAGGACACAGACCCAGAGAGACACTACTGGATCAAAAGGTATGCCCAGTTTGATAGCCCTTTGGGCATAGGTCCATATTGCTCTCCAGAATAGTTGGATCAATTCACAACTGCACCAACAATGTATCAGTGTCCCAGTTTTCCCACATTCCCTCCAATATTTATCATTATCTTTTCCTGTCATCTTAGCCAATCTGAGAGGTGTGTAGAGATACCTCAGAAGAAAGGACAGTATTTTTCACCTTTGTTGTTGCTGTTTGCTTACTTAGTTTTTTCCTTCCTAGTGTTTTTTTCTTTTGATCTGGTGTGTGTGTGTGTGTGTGTGTGTGTGTGTGCACCCCCAAGCATAACATGAAGAATATGGAAATATGTTTAGAAGAATTGCACATGTTTAACCTATATCAGATTGCTTGCTGTCTTGGAGAGGGGTGAGGGCAGAGAAGAGGGAGAAAAATTTGAAACAAGGTTTTGCAAAGATGAATGCTGAAAACTATCTTTGCATATATTTGGGAAAATATACTATCGAATTAAAAAAAGAACCCAAACAACAAGTTATTTGGGGATGAGGAGGTATTAAAAACTTGGGTGATCAAGAAATTCCTCATATAAAACATTGTATTTGATCCAGGTTTTAAAGGAAACTAGGGAATATTTTCTCTCTTTAGAGCAGGACAAAACAAAGAAGAATGTTGATTTTCCTCAGTTGTTGCTAATTTGACTCTAATCAATTACATTGGCATATTTTTCTATATGCAACCCCCCCCCCAAAAAAAAAAACCCAAAACCCAAGATTTATCATTCTGTTATCATTTTGCCCTCCAGTTATAGGAAATTCCTCCAGTAGATTGAGCAAGAAATATCAGTCTATGACTTAGTAGTTAAGTCCCAAGGAATCTGATTAGAGTTACATAGCTAGTAAGTAAATTCAGATTTATACCCAGGTCTTCCTGATCTAATATTCCATTCACTATATTGGGTGGCCTTTATATATACCTACATATATGATATACTACAACTTATATATGGGCAGTTAGGTGGTACAATGGATAGAGTTTTGGGCCTGGACTCAGGAAGACTCATCTTCCTGCTTTCAAATCTGGCCTGATACTCCTTATCTGTTTGACTCTGGGCAAGTCACTTAACCTGGTTTATCTCAGTTTCCTCATCTGTAAAATAAGTTGGAAACGTTAATGGCAAAACACTCCAGTATCTTTGCCAAGAAAACCCCAAATGGAATAATAAGGGTTGAACATGACTAAAAACTACTGAACAACATTACATAATTTATATATACAACACAAAGGAACATAGGAAACACAAGTTGTGTGGGGATAGGCAAGGTTACCCAAAAAAAAAACAAAAAACAAAAAACAAAAAACAAAAAAAAACATGGTGTTAGCATAGATCTTTTTTTTTTTTTTTTTTTCTATTTTAATAGAATTCTACGGAAGAGGACAGAACTTTGGAGAAAAGTATACTTGAAGTATAGTTGACACAATGTGTTAACTCAGTGGAATTGATGAGATGATTGTTCTCTAATTCATACATATACTTAGTACTTAGCATGGTGATCTAATAGTTCTACAATTGATGTAAATGTAATAGGGTGTTTAAACTGAGGACAAAGTCAGCCACAAACATTCTACCTTTGACTATCCTCGTGGTGGCTCTCCTGCTTCCTGCACTATGGGCAGACTGGCAGACTACTGGAAGAAACTGGGGATAGTCAGTCAGACTGTCAGACTGCTGGAAGAGACTGTGGAGCAGACTGGGTCAGACTGAAAAAATGAAGAAGACAATAAAGACTTTGGACTTTATTCCTGACTATTCTCTTGGTGATTATTCTGCTGAGACCAAGGCTAGTCTCAAGGCCCTCCAGAAAGCTATTCTGAACATTATACTCTACAGCTGAAAAAAGCAGAAAGATTTATACCTCAAACTTTTATGATAGTTTTGTCTTAACCATAGCTCTTACTTGATTTAATGGTTCATTTAAAAGAAAATTTCCTATTGAAATACATCCATTTTGGGGAGGGTTGTTTTTGTTTAGCTCACACATGCATACATGGCAGGGGCAGGAATGGGAGACTAGAAACATTCTATAAGAATAGCACAAAAAAACCAAAGCTGACTTTTAGTTTCCCAAGAAGCATTGCTTCTGTGTTCAAAAGAATCCTTCATTTAAAATAATCTAGTTCTCTATCTTAATTTAATATTTTTACTGTTCCACAGAAAAGAATACTCAAAGCATAGTAGACAAAAAAAGGCACAGTAGAAAAATGATCATCTCTAAATTTTTAAAATATTCAGTGTGTGTTTGAATATTTTAAGAATAGTAACAATATTGTTATAGCATTATAAAAAGCCTGGATGCTGATTGATGAAACAGAATTTTAAATATATATTTTGCAAGCTATTATTTTTATCCTTGAATATAAGGATCTGGTTTTGGTTTTTGGTTTTGTGTTTTAATTTGTGAAGGAGCAAACTAGTTCTTTCTTTCCACAGTTGTTCAGTGGAGGATTATCATAATTTTTTTGTTTTTGTCAGGGTCATGTCATATAATTGAGTGAGCTCATTAGAGGAGATCCACACACAAAAAGTATACGCTTCCATATTATATACAGGTCTAGGTAGGGATTATATAAATGACAACTGAAGTGTACAGGATTCCTTAATCCAAAGAAAGCAGATGCCTCTTGGAGTAGAAGTATGTCTCTAATCAAAGAACTGAGAAAAAAGAATGATGTCCACCTGATAACAGAGAAATAATGGATTATAGAGGGAATAAGAAACACATTTTAAAATATGACCAAGTGGAATTTTATTTGCTTGACTCTGGTTATATGATATGAGTTATGTAATTCTCATTTTTGTTTCAATGGATGGGGAAAGGTAGGAAGAAAATAATATTTGATGATTATTGGTTAATTTTCTTATGCTGCTTCCTCCCTTCTTTTTTTTTTTTTAAATATTTGTTACAAAAGATAGCTTGCTGGGTAGGGAAGGAAGAGGAATATATTAAAAATAAATATAATGTAGAAAAAACAAAAACTATCAATAAAAAATATAATTTTTTTTTGTAAAAACAAATCACTGATATCTCTTCTTCTCTCTTCTTTTCTTCCTCTTTTCTGTCTGTGTTTCTTTCTCTCTGTTCCTCTATCTCTGACTCTATGTCTGTGTATGTCTCTCTCACCCTCCTCGCATCTTGATTACAAGGCTTTCCAATCAAGATAAAAGTGAGATAAAAGCTAGATTTTGGTGAAGAGTATTGGTGAGAGCAGTCTAAAGTCCCAGAGGATCTCCCCAGCTCCCAGAAGCAATAACCCAGCTGCTGTCATGAACAATGCTTAGCTGAGATGGGAATCTTGCCACAGGGAACAAATCACTTCTGTTGCCCCCTTGCTTTGTTGGAGTCAGTTCTCACTCACAAGACCAAGTATCCTCGAAATAAATAGCAGAAAAACAGATCCTCCTCAACAGAGGATCCCAACAAGCTCCTAAAGTCCAGGAAATAGTGACATCTCTCTTCCCTCTGCTTCCATCCTGGCACTTAAAGCCATTGTCTAAATGTACAATCCCCAAGAAGATGGGGATAGGCATTCCCATTAACCACTGATCATTTGTCACCTTCTGGGCATACAGAATAGGCTAGAGGAAACATGAAGATATTCTGAGGCACAGAAAGGGGGTGCCAGAAAGGTGAGTCAAACAACTGCTATCAGTGATACCAATGGTATCAAACTCAGAAATGGGGACTACTAAATTGTTCATAAAGATCCCCTATTGACTTAAAATACTCAATTATCTATGTTCCATTGTATTTTTTATTTATTCCGTTAGATGTTACCCAATTACATTTTAATTTAATTGTGTTTGATAGCTCTTTGTTAGAATACTTCCCTTCAGATCCTGGTGGAAATAGTACAAGATCCTGGGCCTAAAGACAATGGAATAACTACAATCACAGAGGGTGGGGTATAGTTATGGAAAAGACATCTCATGTACTCAAGACCAATGACCCTTCCTCCTGCCTAGCCTCCAAAGCAATTAGGAAGGGCAGTAAACCTGGAATCATATCTTGAAACTTTCTCTTCCAGGTATAGGAGACCACGCCTCCTCCCTCTTTCTCCAGAAACTGAAGATGCGAGGAAAAAAAATATTACTGTGAAATCCGAGTTAGCTCTCTGTTGACCTCAAGAACAGCCAGAGTCAGGATTAGCAAAAATCCTTGGTCTTTAAGGGGGAGAAGTAAAGGAGATGGACGAAACTGCCACAAGTTCTCCACCTACCAACCTCCCTTCTCCTCGTTCTCTTCCAAAGTGACTCTGGTTTGTTTTACTCCACCCCCTAATCCCTCCTATAATGCTCTGTATACACCAAAAGATCGAGCCAGCACAGAATAGTGAGAAGGGCCATTTTCCAAGCATATGCTAATAGAGTATTGTCCAATAGATAATTAGCCTCAAGGGCTTGGTTGTCTGATTCCAGTGCACCTATTCAGAGTTTCAGCCCTTTACATATTACCACCAAAGTTCTTGGGATTTTCACATGGCTCCATGTCAGAAATGAAAATGGACTTATCAGTGAAATTGGTCATAACAAAGATGATGTATCACCATCTGCTTTATGGCTACATCCTAAAGTTCATGTAAATGACCTCTGCCAAGGTGGCCCAGAAAATAAAAGACCAGCTGTAGAATCAGAAAGACTCATTTTCCCAAGTTTCCATGTGATCTTAGACACTTACTAGCTATATAATTCTGGGCAAGTCACTTAATCCTATTTATCTCAGATATGTCATCTATAAAATGAGCTAGAGAAGGAAATGGCAAATCACAAAAATATCTTTGCTCCTCCCCCGCAAACTCCAAAGGTAGTCACAGAGTTAAGACTGAACAGTAACAGCAAACTCCTTTAAAACAAAGATTGTCTCACTTTTTTATATGTACCTTCAGCACCTCAGCATGCAGTAGACAATATAATTTCACTCAGGGCAGCTAGATGGAGTGGTGGATAGAGCATCAGCCCTGAAGTCAGGAGGATCTGAGTTAAAATCTGGCCTCAGACACTTAACACTTCCAAACTGTATGACCCTAGGCAAGTCACTTAACCCCAACTGCCTCAGGGAAGAAAAAAAATATGTATGTTTCCATTCATTTATTGTCACAATCAGTTTTCCTTCAAGGTAGACTGAAGCAGAAATACTTGTCAAATGCCAGCAGCCAAGTTGAAACATTGCTATTTTGTTCACTCACATAGCTTTCTTATTTTCTTATTTCTTAATGGGAAAAAAAAAAAAGATAAATTGTTCCTAATATCTGTGATGAAATCTTTCACTTGTCCAGTTTATTCCTATGCTTCATTTGTGATTAGCAACTATTTAGTTGTGATTTCTTTAGATTTTAATTGCAGCAGCTCCTAAACAAAGAACTTTTGTTTCCTTTCTGCAACACCATTCTTTTCTTCTGCAAATAAATTGTCCCCGATTGCTAGGGAATAGAGATTTCAGGTGTTTGTCAATTTACATTAGGCTTCATTCAGATCAAAATAGCTGACAATAAATATGAGAAGAATTATTTCCAGGAAGTCAAACAAATGGGGAGCAAAGAGGAAAATCATTATGGTAATATTGCTGAGTGCATGACCTTAACCTAAAGATGACTTGTCCTTTTATATCCTAAGAATTGGAGGTAAAGTGAGATGGGGGAGGGTAATGTTTACTTAAAGATATAGTATGCTGATGCAATACTCTGAGAGTGTTATAATTATTCTGCTGACAGGAAAACACAGAGAATAATGGCAACTAGCTGCTAAGTTAAAAAAAAAAAAAAAAGAGGGGATTGGATTTGACTCAGAGAACCTGGTTTGAATTGTACTTCTACTACTTAGTAACTTCATGATATTAGACAAGTCATTTAATCTGAGCCTTTTGTTTCCTTGTCCATAAAATGGGGCGGCTGATCTTCCAGATCTAAATCTATGATTCTGAGAAGTTGAAGTTCAAGGCAAAAGCCTTAGAAAGACAAATATTTGAAAAGAGAAGAGTGTTATATTACAAATCTGGAATTATAGCAAAAATCACAAGATGAAAGCAGGAAGAGTTTTCATCTCGGCTTTTGTTTTCACAGTTCCCATCCTCCCCCCAGTGATTAATAAGCATTTTTATAATAAATTAAATCAAAGACCATAGAATCATAGGATCATATTTTTAAAGTCTTTCATTTATAGATAAAGATGTCAGGGTTTATTCTAATCAGGGTTTAATGAGTAGCCAAGGAAAAAAGAATTGGGGGTTGGGCCCACTGGAATTTGGAGGTAGTACCTGCTGAGGACCACTAGTTGGGAGCTTTTCTGAGGATTGCATCTTGTGGAGGGGTGGGAGTAGTGACTAGATTTATGTCTTGCTTTCCATGATGTTTGCCCACAAGCCCCAACTCATTTCCTGGTGTTACCAAAAAAAAAAAAAAAAAAATACCCAAATATCTGTAGTAGAAGAGAATGATGAAAATCTTCTTGGATATTTAATGATAATTGGCAAGAAATGTGCAGCTGATCTGGGACTGAAGAGAGGATACCAAATGGTGATCAACAAAGGTACAGGGAGTAAGCAATCTATTATATCCATCTGCATATCCTTGGAGGATGTCAGGTGAAGTGGGCTTCTCGATAAATTGTTGGAATGATTTCTTTTATTTAGGGAGCAAGTCAGGTTTATGACATTTTTGTTAAACTGTGTATGCTTATTGTTTCTGTGAAACAACAATTTAAAGTCACTTCAAAATACATGTAGTAAAAGACAGTTATTTGTTTTAAAAAATATGGAATTGAATTAATCCCCTTGATAATCGTTTTCTGAAGGGCACACAAACTTCATTTGCCTTGATTTCTATCCTACTGATCTGGAATCTAGTCTTTCCCTATCAAGGTTGGATTGGTTGATCAAAGGAGATTCTGTAGGAGGAAGGGGTCAGAAATGTGTATCATAGATTATCAGAGTTGGAAGGAACCTTAGATTGACCAGTCCAACTTTGTGTGCACCATTAATCCACTTCATATTTAAAGAAAACTAGATTGGTACTTGAGTCACATAGGTTGTTCCAATTCTTTCTCAAGTGGATTCCTCAAGGCTTGGCTTAAGTGTCACCTCATCATGGCTTAATCATTTTCCAACATTATACTCATTTTTGCATGCTTCATTCCTCCCTTCCCAATAGATTATAAGCTCCCTGAGGGCAGGAAATGTTGCCAGTTTTTATCTTTACATGAATAACAAGTGCCTTTCACACAATTAAATGGCTATCTCACAAAGTATAGTGTCTATCACACAATAAGTACTCAAATAGTGATGGTTTAATATATTATTTGTTGAATTGAAGGATTAGCACAATATTTAGCACAAAATAAATGACAGACCAGTGATACTCATTTACCATGAACGAATTTTTATGTTGATTGTTTGCTAATGGTGATATATTTTACCTTGCAACCACAAATATACATTGATTAGGTAACAGGCAGTAGAAAGGAAGGAGGAAATAGGGATAGGGGTGTAAGGGTAGCTTGTAGCACAGAATGTGTCTATGGAACAGAGCAAGAGATCACACACATTCTATCATTGATAGCATGAATGGGGGGGGAGGGGGGAAGGATTCCTGAAAGCATTGCCAAATGTAATCTGTAAACTTTATCTAAAATAAATATTTCTCCCAAGATACATACATATATATATATGTGCTATTTAGCTGTGCATATGGACACACATATCAAATTAGACCAATACTGATTGGTCTGTTATAAATGCATCATTCTAAATGCATATTCCTATGAAAAATCCTTCTCCAAAGACAATGATCTTAAGTAACATAACTGCTGTGGTTCCATTTTTAGACACTTTTCTGTAGCAAACTGTGAGGCAAACTTTAGGTGCTAAAATAGGATAAATAGTTGGGTGATGGGGGGACTAAGGGACAACTAGGATAGACTTAAATAATATAAGATAGCTGGTGGTACAATGGATAGATCTGGAACTGGAGTCAATGAGATCTGAGTTCATATTTGGGTTTAGACACTTAATAGTTGCATGACCTTGAACAAGTTAATTAATCTCTTATCTCCCTCAGTTCCTTAACTATAAAATGGGGATAGTAATAAAGAACACCTACTTAAGGATGTTGTAAAGATCAGTTGAGATATTTGTAAAGCATTTAGCACAATGTCTGGCACATAGAAATAGGTATGAATTTTATCTCAGATTTCTGAGATATAAATTATTACAGTGAAAATTAAACAATTGGCTTGAGTATTAGCTCCTGTACTTCCCTAACTGATTAACTCTTCCTGTATATTGTCTTTTCCCACTAAAATGTAAACACTTCAAGGTCAGGGACTCTCTTCATTTTGTATATAATCTCCAGTACTTTGCACATTTCCTGGCACATAGTAAACACTTAATAAATAATGCTATTTTATTCATTGGCATGCAATTCAATGTGTAGTTCATATATTCAATCACCTTACCAGCTCCTTTCATTTTTTAGAAGAAGAAGCAGGCCCATAAGAGCTTAAGCGCCTCTGCCAAGTAGAGGTAGTATTTGAATACTTACTCTAACATTCTTTCTAAAATCACAAATCTTAACATGTAATAGTGAGTATGAAGAAAACTTAGGAAGCATCTAAGAAATGTTCTAATTTTACATAGAAAGTGATTGACATCCAGAGAAATGAAGTGGCCTTCCCAAAGTCATGCAGCTGGTTTATGGCACAAGCAGGACTGGAACGAAGTTGCCCTTCCTAGTGTTCTTTCCCCTGTGTTGTACTGCCCTCCCTCTGATTGAAGGACTGGAGAGAAGAACAAACACCTCCTTCTAAACCCTCCATCTAAAGAGGATTGCAATGATAAATGTGAAATTGTACATATTTAACATGTTTCAGTACTAATAATAGCAACAACAACAACAATGATAAACTGGCTCAGGTGGTATCTTTTCCTTAAGTATAAGTCTTGTTTTTTTTCTTTCTGAACACACTTCTGAGATGCCGGAAATACTTTCAGCAAGTCTGTTCCCTTTGTATTTCCCAGTTACTTAATTGCTTTTAAAGACACAATACTTAATTAGCACAGCAGCTCCCAGAAATTTTGTTCATCATAGAAAAAGATATGGCAGATGTAAACATTCAAAAGAGATCTTTCTGAACCAGAGGCTGACTTCAGTGCAGATCAGATGACTTTAGTTTTAGAGACTCAAATGTATTTTATGGGAAAGGTGGGAGAGGCAGGTTTTGGGACATTATTTAGCATTCTAGAATATACTTAGAATTCTGCCAAGTACATACCAGCTTAAAGAGACATAGCATAAAGAGCATATCAGAAGGCCCAAATTTGACTCTTAACTCAGAAATTTACCAAATAGGTAATCAAGTAGGGCAGTTAGGTGACACAAAGAATAAAGCACCAGGCCTGGAGATACGAAGACGCTTTTTGAATTTAAACTTGGCCTCAGATACTTATTAGCTGTGTGACCTTGAGTTTTACCCAGTTTGCCTCAGTTTCCTCATCTGTAAAATGAGCTAGAGAAGGAAAGGGCAAACCATACCAGTGTCTTTGCCAAGAAAATCCCACAAAGACTTGGACATGAATCGACTGAACAATTAAAGCAAGCTAAGACTTAGTTTCCTCCTCTGTAGGAAAAGGATTGTACCTGTGATTTCATTGTTATAGGCAACTCCCAGAAGAAGAAACTCCCTCTACCTCCTTAGTTCCTCTATTTTCTCACGTTGCCTGAGAATCAGAGTTGGGCATTAACCTACCCAAGATCACACAGTCAGTATGTCAGAGCCAAGACCTGATCCCAGGTCTCCCTAGTTCCAAGGCCAGTTCTTTATTTTTGTTATTTATTAAATATATTATTTATTCCATGATCCTTCTCATCTTTACAAGGGGGAAAATAATAATATTTATATTATCTACCTTCCCAGGCAAGTGTCTTGTAATTTGGTAAAGCATAACTAGAAAGTGAGCTGTTATTATAGAGTGAGGGTCATTGGACCTTCAGACTCGGGGAGAAAAAAGAAATGAAAACAGAGGAGAAAGAAATAATGACATCTTCACTGCTGAAGATGCATGCCCCATTTGGACATTTCTATCATTACAAATGAATGCTATTCTAGACAGATTTTGCTCACATTTTCTATAAGACTGGTGCTACTTCCCTGTATGAGAAAACAAGTGCAATATCTCTTTGTACAATTGCCTAAATGGATGTCACAGTAATGTCTTATCTATTTAGATAAAAATAAAGGAAGTAAACTGACATTTATAAAACATTTTAGTATGAGTTCATATTTTGTCAGACACTATGTGATCCTAGGCAAATCACTTAACATTTCTGTGCCTCAATGTCCCCATCTGTAAAAAGGAGGATAAAATGACATCTAACAACTCTGCCAAGTTGTTGTGAGGTTAAAATGAAATAATATTTGTAAAGCTCTTTGCAAACCATAAAGCTTGAAGAACTCTCATCATCACTATCACCATCATCATCACATTTGTTGCTCAACTCCTTGAGGACAGAAATTGTTTTCTTTTACCTTTTTATCCTATCTCCTAGTAGAGTTCCCAGAACATAATAGACATTTAATAAATATTTATAATTGATCTATATCAAAATCCTGTGCTCTAAATACTAAGAGCATTATTAATCCTGTTTTACATATGAGGAAAGTGAAGCTTTAAAGAGATGAAGTGAAAATGATTTGTTTTGCTTCAACAGCTAATAATTTCAGAACCAGAATTCAAACTTCAGTGTTTTTTACTCCAAATCCAGCATTCTAGCCATTATATTAAGATTGTGGGATAAAAATTTTCAATAAAAAAAGAAATATACTGCTCATTTTATAAAAAGGAGATAAGAGAATAGTCATATAAAAATATCAATAATAAAAGATGCCAAATTGATTTATTAATTATCTAATAAGAGTGAGATTATGACTTCACTTACTATTTACAAGTCACATTCATGCTTTTTTTTTTTTAAAGGTAGACATTATACATCTATAAAAGGCAAACATTGCAATTCTGACCACTCTTCAGTGCTTCTAATTTAATTCATAGGATTGTAGATTTGGAACTGGAAGGGCCACCTAATCCAACTCTGTAATTTTACAGATTAAAAAATTAGATTAAATCCCTTATCTAAGGGCCCATAGATGAGAGAACAGAATTTGAACTCAGGTTTTCTGATTCCAGAAGTAGAGCACTTTGAATTGTTCTATGCTGCCTTTCCTGAGACAATTGCTACTACTTATAAGTTATTGTATTATTTGAAAATAAAAGCAAAAAAAGAGACAAATCTGGAAACAAAACAAATTGATTTGGCCACAGAAACTCCTTTACAGATTAGGAAACTGGTCCCCAGAAATTCAGAATGATTTTCTTAAGGTCACAGGGTAGACTACCAAACAATATTTTGAACCTAGCTCTTCTGACTCCAGTGCTGTCTCTCTAGTTCAAACCCTAGTCATTGCTTTATTTGAAAACAGAAGACTAGCAGAGAGACTTGGAAATTAAACAAATTGGTTTATCATCATCTCCTTTTCCAGGCACATACCTTGCAATTTTTGGTTGTATTCAGTTCTATCAGACTGACTTCTCCTCAAGGGGCCCGAATTACTGTGGTCCACAGCAGCACTGCTCTCCACAAGAGTGTCAGTCTTCCTCCTCTCCAACATGTAGAGTCTCTGCCTCAGAAAGGTCAAATTCTTTTTCTTAGTTTCCATGTTCTCTTTTCCAAAAGCTTCCTTAGTTTCCATCTGCATCAAACATAGGTAAACCTGAGGAACTCACCAAAGTTGACAGCTTGACGATTCACCGTGGGACAAAGGTTAAAGCTCCCAGTTTACCTGCTCCTTTTAATTAGACAACTTTGCTTCTGGGTTACCTGGCTGTGACGGCCACCTCTCCAGGATCCCGGAACTCCACCTCTATGAAGTCATTCTTTTCTGTACTTAGAGTCAGACTGGGGATCCTGCCACCTGTTACCTGAGACACCTGTAGCCCAGCGCTAGGTAAAGCAGGGGCTGCCCTGTCACATGCTCCAGAAACAAACAAGAATCCCATTGTGTGTTGTTGCGGGGGTGGAGGTGGGGGTGTATGGGGGTTTGGGGATTTGTGTCATGTCTGTATTGCTCTATTATTAATGTTTAAATTTGCAATTTATTGAAGCTTACAGTGTACATGCTTTCACTGTACAGGGAAGTATTATATTGCATGGGAGGCAAACATGGACATGTATGTGACTTTTAACTGGAATTCAATCCCTTGAGTGATAATTTTGGTGGGGAATTAGACAAAAACATATACCTGAATCATCCTTAGTGAAGGAGCCACTTGGGCATGCACATAAAACAACGTTTTTAGAAACTAAACCAAAACAAAACAAACAGGAAAACTATAGACATGATCACAACTGCATAAATGGAAATAATGACATTGAGAAATTGAAAGTGATTTATGTATAATTATAGTGATATAGAAATGAGAAGGCACTTCATTTTTTTCCTTGAAGAAATGGAGAAGGGATATGCTACAAGGGCAAAACTGCATACAATGTTAGAATAAGAATATATTCTTAATTTTCCTGAACTCTATTTGTAATCTTGGAGAAACTAGAGATTAGAGAGTATTTCATAATTTATTTAAAAGGAAAAGATTTACTAGGACCAAATGGATCCACAGTTTGGTCCCAGGGCTGAATGAGACTTTCTTCTCAAAGAATCAGCAAAATGAGAGTTCTCAATGACATATATACACATGGCTCAGATACAGGGGGTAGACTGAGATGGGGGGCGGAGTCAGGGTGCTGAGATCGGGAACAATCTGACAATCTGGACAGGGTGGAGGAAATCCGGAGATGGGGGGAGGCTTCTTTATAAGAGGGTATCTGACATTGCAGTAGGGTGGATGAGGAGAGGCATTCTGATATTCTAAAACATAAGATCTTTTATCTTAATCAAATATTCTGATAAAAAAGGAGGGGAGGTTTTGCAGGACTGAACTTTGAGAAGCAGGGAAACTGAGTCAGGATAATTATGACAACTGAGAACTGTGGCATGACATTTTTTTCTTTTATTATTTCTTATTCAAAAAAGGGGGAGGAGAGATTGGAGGAGGAGGAGGGAGGGCATTTTGAGAGATAGAGGAGAAGTAAAAGCAAAAAAATATTTTTAAAAATTATTTTTTTTAAATAGACCATTTGCAGAAAAGCAATTAATTTGTAAACTCTAATCTAGATTGTTATGTGGGGGGAAAAAACAAACAATAAAACAACTCCCTCTTTGTCCCCTGACTATATAAATTAAGAATCAGGTTGATTTGTCCCATTGGGAAAAGAGACTGGCATTTAAGAATGTTTTGCACTGGAGTAAAGTGATCCCTGTTGCAATGTGTGCACTGCTAGTGGGGGGGAGGGGAAGGCAGGAAGACAGCCATTTTTTTCAGGCTTCAGAAGTTAGTCTCCCATTCAGGATGGCACACAGTGTTTGCTTGTGATTAATCCTTCTGATGCGGATAAACTCTATAAAAACCTGTGTTCCCTTTAAAATTATCACTCTGAAACTGTCCCCTTTTAATCTGTAAAATTAACACTCTGAAACTGTCCCCTTTTAATCTGTAAAATTAACACTCTGAAACTGTGTTCCTTTTTGATCTGTAAAGAAGGGAGATTTGAGTCTCAGGCCCTCCTGGGAAGCATATCTCCCCAGACAAGTTAAGTGGCGTCATTTGACTGGGCTTTTCTAAGGCAAATCACCCCATTGATCTTTTGGGGATGCCAGATCGTTTTCAGGAAATTCCAATTGGAGATCTGGGCCTGATTTTGATAAACATCTAGGCCTGGTGACTTTAGCTTTCTTTTCAACCTGAGCCTCAAGATTCCTTTGTAAAGGACATTTTTTACAGAATGTCCAAAGTAGGACCCTACTGTGGTGACATTATCTTCTTAGCGCTAATCCCATTTCCTTAACAAGACTTGCTTCTGAGGAAGTCAGGCTTCCTAGCAAAGCTGGCTTCCTATCCAACAATAAACTTGCATTTTTGCCACCTACAACTCTTGGGGTTCGTGAATTTTTTCATGAAGAACCTGGGTGACCAAAAAGGGGATTTCCACAACTTTTTGCACTGCCACTAACCTCATCACTTTCACAGTTCAAATTCCTACTCTTCCAGGTCCAGATTCTTAACAAAATAAGGCTTAGAATTGTGCATAAGAGTTTTGATTTCACAGAGCCTTTTTCTTAAAGACTAAGAACCAGAAATAGGCAGCATTGAGCATGAATTACTAAGCTTACCTGGAAAAATTCAGAGCCAGGGTGAGAATTTGGAGTGGGACCACATCCACAAATTTCACTGCTTTAAATCATCTAGGACACTGAAGAGACAGGGAGGGAAGAAAGGCATGTGCATGTAAGGGATAGTGGACCTTTCATTTGAATATCTTTCATATATTTTAATTTGAAGTTGTTTTTCTCAATTGCATGTGCTGAGATCTCTAGGGGGGATTCATCTAAGCTGTGGGAATAAGACTCTGAGTTTTGTGTGGGAAGTTTGAGACACAAGATTTTATGAGATTTGTGCTTCCTATAGCAAAACCAAGCTTGTTTCCCATCACTACCTTTGTAAATTTTGCCTGGATATGTTTTTTGGTTTAAAAAATGAGTTCTAATTGATAATATTAGAGCTCAAAGAAAGAGTAAAGACTGAAGGGTAGTGAATTCTTTGGCCAAGGCAACCCACGAAACAGAGCAAAATATGAAATAACTCCCCAGTCAATAAGTAAACAAACATTTATTACATGCTTAGTATGTACCAGCATCATATAGTTCCCTTTCCTCCCCCCCATATACAAACGAGTCTGGGTGGTAAGTTTCATCATTAGTCTTCTGGAATCTTGATTGGTCATTATGTTGATCTCTCTAAAAACAATAGCAAGAAAGCATCTGGGTGGTACAGCATAAAGTCCTAGGTCTGGTGTCAGGAAAACCTGAGTTCTAATATGGCTTCAATCCTGTTAGCCTCAGTTGCCTCACCTGTAAAATGAGCTGGAGAAGAAAGTATTTTTGCCAAAAAATCCCAAATGGGCTCATAAGGAGTTGGACACAACAAATACAAAAGAAAAACATATTCAGTATATTTGTGTGATGGTCACAAAATTATCTTTGAGAAATTCTTTTTGAACTTTAAGTTGTCTTTTATCTTTTTGATATCTATAAGATAAAGAAATAGAATTTACTGAATAAAGTCATTAAAACTAGAAGAATCATCTGCTGAATCCCATTTTATAGGCCAAAGTGAAATGACTTGCCTCAACTCACACAGCTAAAATAATACTTAGGACTAGAACTTAGCTCTCTCAAATGTCCAGTCTAATGTTGTTCATTGTAGTAGATATGATTCTGAAAACTTATGCTTTATTTGGCAAAGACATGACTCTTAAATATACAATTTTTATTATTATATTGGCTTGACAGGAATGTAGCAGTCTTATCAGAGAACGATGAATGGATGGGATAAACCACTGGAAGAGATGTTAAAACTGTCTTTTTTTTTTGTCTTGAAGGAGGTAATCTTAGCAATGAAAATTTTAGACAACTTTTGGGAATGACACTTTCATGATTTTCTTTTTTTTTAATTAATTAATTAATTAGTTTTTAAATAGCCTTTTATTTACAAGTTATATATATGGGTAATTTTACAGCATTGACAATTGCCAAACCTTTTGTTCCAATTTTTCCCCTCATTCCCCCCCACCTCCTCCCCTACATGGCAGGATAACCAGTAGAAGTTAAATATATTAAAGTATAAATTAGATACACAATAAATATACATGATCAAACCGTTATTTTGCTGTACAAAGAGAATCTGACTCTGAAATGTTGTACAATTAGCCTGTGAAGGAAATCCAAAATACTGGCAGGCAAAAATATAGGGATTGGGAATTCAATGTAATGGTTCTTAGTCATATCCCAGAGTTCTTTTGCTGGGCATAGCTGGTTCAATTCATTATTGCTCCATTGGAACTGGTTTGGTTCATCTGATTTCTGAGGATGGCCAGGTCCATCAGAATTGGTCATCGTATTGTTGTTGAAGTATATAATGATCTTCTGGCCCTGCTCGTTTCACTCAGCATCAGTTCGTGTAAGTCTCTCCAGACCTTTCTGAAATCATCCTGTTGGTCATTTCTTACCGAACAATAATATTCCATAATATTCATATACCACAATTTATTCACCCAATTGATGGGCATCTACTCAGTTTCCAGTTTCTGGCCACTACAAAGAGAGCTGCCACAAACATTCTTGCACATACAGGTCCCTTTCCTTTCTTTATGATCTCTTTGGGATATAAGCCCAGTAATCACACTGCTGGATCAAAGGGTATGCACAGTTTGATAACTTTTTGAGCATAGTTCCAAATTACTCTCCAGAATGGTTGGATGTATTCACAATTCCACCAACAATGTATCAGTGTCCCTGTTTTCCCACATCCCCTCCAACATTCTGCATTATCTTTCCCTGTCATTCTAGCCAGTCTGACAGGTGTGTAATGGTATTTCAGAGTTGTCTTAATTTGCATTTCTCTGATTGATAATGATTTGGAGCATCTTTTCATATGGCTAGAAATAGTTTCAATTTCTTCGTCTGAGAATTGTCTGTTCATATCCTTTGCCATTTATCAATTGGAAAATGGCTTGATTTCTTATAAATTAGAGTAATTTATCTATGTATTTTGGAAATGAGGTCTTTATCAGAACCTGTGACTATAAAAATATTTTCCCAGTTTATTGCTTCCCTTCTAATCTTGTCCGCATTAGTTTTGTTTGTACAAAAACTTTTCAGTTTGATATAATCAAAATTTCTATTTTGTGATCAGTAATGATCTCTAGTTCTTCTCTCGTCATAAATTCCTTCCTTTTCCACAGGTCTGAGAGGTAAATTGTCCTGTGTTCCTCTAATTTATAATCTCATTCTTTATGTTTAGCTTATGAACCCATTTTGACCTTATCTTGGTGTCCGGTGTTAAGTGTGGGTCGATGCCTAAGTTCTGTCATACTAGTTTCCAATTTTCCCAGCAATTTTTGTCAAACAGTAAGTTCTTATCCCAAAAGTTGGGGTCTTTGGGTTTGTCAAACACTAGGTTGCTATAGTTATTGACTGTTTTGTCCTTTGAACCTAACCTATTCCACTGATCAACTAATCTATTCCTTAGCCAGTACCAAATGGTTTTGGTAACTGTTGCTCTATAATATAATTTTAGATCTGGTACAGCTAAGCCACCTTCATTTGATTACTTTCATGATTTTCAAGTTCGGTGGGAAGAAAATTTTTTGAGAGTAAGGAAGTGAAAGGGGAGAAAATTTTTACACATTCGGGATGTAAATTGTCTTTGATGGAGAGCAACTGAACAAATGAAAAGAGCAACAATTTAAAACTCAGGAATCTTTGGGAGACAATGCAAGGGACCAAATCGGGCCATTGAATATATTGGGAGATGTTCAATCTGGTAGGAGATGAACTATGTTATCTATAGGTTAGTGGGAACTTTATTCCAAACCATTAATATGAAGGATAGAGTAGTGCCAGGTAGTAACTATTTTCATTTTGTAGGAGGAAGGATATATTGGACCTATCTAGCTCACCTGGAAGTGTTTAGAAGTAGAGCAGCTACTCATAGGCCCAATCCTTGATCAGCATAGAAGCTTTGCACTTCTTTAGGTGGTTCGCTATTATGATGTTAGAATTGGTGCAGATAGCCTTTTTCTCTGAGCTCACTGAAGTTCAGAGCATCAGAGCTTGAGATCCAGCAACTTC
Organism: Antechinus flavipes; assembly: GCF_016432865.1. Taxonomy (NCBI): domain Eukaryota; kingdom Metazoa; phylum Chordata; class Mammalia; order Dasyuromorphia; family Dasyuridae; genus Antechinus; species Antechinus flavipes. Next base: position 138,837,989 of record NC_067403.1, read on the forward strand.
AGGCATCCAAATAGTGGAAATTATAGGTTTGTGCCACCATTCTCAATTTCCAAAGAGAATCAATGAAGATCATTTTGAGAACAAAACATAGCATTTGAATTTTATACACACACACACACACACACACACACACACACACACAGATGTGTGTATATATAAATTATGTAGACATACATGTATGTATATGTTAAAGATACACATATCTATCCATATACATAGACATATGTGAATGTATATACTTTTTTTATTAAAGCTTTTTATTTTTCAAAATATATGCATGGACAATTCTTCAACATTATCCCTTGCAAGATCTTGTGTTCCAATTTTCTCTCCCTCCCTTCCCCCATGCCTTCCCCTAGATGACAAGTAGTCCAATATATGTTAAACATAGCAGAAATATATGTTAAATCTAATGTAGCGAATGCGTATACTTTTAGCCTACATGTACATATAGACCATATATATGCCCATGTTTTAGAGACAAATGAAGGATGATATAAACCTACCTAATAAATTTGAATATCAATATGTTAAAATTCCAATAAAATGGGGGAAGGTTATCATATCATCTTAATATTAAATCTAATTAATCTAAGAGATAAACTTGGATTATTTGTATAGTTTCCTTTCATCTAGATACAAAATTCAGGACAGAAAGTGTTGAGGGCTCCTCAGGCTTGAAGCATGCATTTGACTTTACATACAAACACCTTCATGTGTGTGTGTATGTGTGTGTGTACACACATGCATGCAAACATGGATATAAATATATAAAATATATGCCCTGGGCTTCTCTGAGCCTGCTCCACTGTAAGACAGAGATGCCCTAGAGGGCCCTTCTGAGCATACCCAGTTTGCCTGCCTTTGTCCCCTCCTGGTTGGATAGTGGGGATATCTTTGATTGACTACCTTTGTCTTTTAAATTGGAGACAGAATTACTCTCTCTTATTCTATTGCTTTTTTATCTGCTTCCTTTAGAAGATAAAGCATCATGACCTGAACTGATGAGAAGTTAAAGATCCCAGAAATGGGCGCCTGAGTGGTCCTCCCCCCTCCCCTTTTTTGTCCTGTGTTGTTTGTCCTTCTCAGTTTCAGGTGCCTATGGTGATTTCCATAGGATTTGGGGGTTCAAGCTGTGTGGGACAGGTCAGGTGCAAGACCCCCTTCCCAATTAATTAATCAGAGACACCATCAGGTACAAAGAGAAAATATTTATTTAATCCCTGCAGGGAGAGGCCCAGACACACCTGGGAGTCATCCCAACTTCCCCATGTACTTCTGGAACCTGGCCAGCTTCCTGCTTGTCCTGGGTTTAAAATCAAAAGACTCAAGCCTTCTCATTGGATAGACTAAAAGTACGTAACCATCCTTGACCAATGGTCACCAATGCTGGCTGCCTCCCACAAGTCACGTCACTTCCTGCAACTTCCTGTATCCCAGGGTTCAAAGTTCATCCCTCCAGAGATCAAATGACCTTCCCAGCATTCCAGTTGGGATCATGTGATTCAATGCTGAGAAATACTTCTTCCAATCAATCCCATTCAAAGCCATGATGAAGTTGAAATCAAGATGTAGAGGGCTGAAACTCTGAATCAGACAGGAGAGCACTTAAGGCATTCAATGTGAGACGATGGCTCTATTAAGATATATTTAGATGATGGCTGCCCTCACCATTGCTTGCTGAATGTTTGGTAGTAAGATAATTGTAGGCAAGGATTGGAGGCAGAGGGAGAGAAGTGAGAGGCGCTTGGTGGCAGGATGAGGAGAAGAGAGGCTGGAGACTCTGGACTCCAGAATCCAGGATAGATCTTTGGTAAGCTGTGGCAGCTTTCCTGCCTCCTTCACTTCTCCTCCTAAAGACCAAGGACTTTGATTTATCCTGACTCTGGCTGACTCTGAGGCCCTCCAGGGACTAGCCTATACTTTACATCAAAATAGTAGACCAGTTGGAATAGAAATCCAGAGAAGCTGGGGTGCTTGGGACTCAAGTCTTAGGTGGATTTTAGGCTAACTATCATTTGAGTTTCGATAATACATATATAGTCTTTATATGGTTTATTCTTTATTTCACATGCTTATTTAAGTATTCTTTTTTTGTTGCTGTTCATTATTAGGTGGCATTGTAGCATGGTGATTGATGTGCTGTTATTAAAGTCATGAAGACAGGGGTTCAACTTTTGTCCTTTCCAATAACTACCTGTGAGATACTGAGATATCATGTCATCTCTTTGAGTCTCAGATATCTAGGAGTTATCTGGTAAAGAATAGACAATATAATCTATCTGGGTGGAGAAAATTCCTGCATGAGGGAGTGGTTCCCTATTTGCACAAAATGATAATTCCTTTGTGTATTACTTTCATAATTTTAAAAATTCTAACCAGAAGTGTGTTGAAATCAGCTTGTATGGGATCTGGAGAAGTGATTGTTAAATTTTCAGTGCATACAATACATATTGTGTGGGTCAGAATGGTGAGTGGTCACCATTTAATAAAAAAACTAGAGAGATCTCTAGGAGCAAAGCAAAAGTTTATTGTACATTCTTGAGAGAAGCAGGCATCCCTCCCATCAAGCAGGCAATCAAAAGGAGGAAGCACCTTTTGGTGCCACGTTTTATACTTTAAATAGTCCTTAATGCAAATACCCCTCCCACCACTGACCATCATCCTCACTGGCTGAGGGTCTCACATTCTAATTGCAAGAACTACTCAAGAAATTGAACTTGGCCAATAAGTACATAGTTGCCCATATTTGATTGAAGTAGGGAGAAAAATGATGTCATGGGAGGATAGCAGGAAGGGAACTTAAGTGTGCCCTTGAGTGCTCAAGGACCTTCAGGCCTACTCCAATTCTGAAGCAGATGAAGCCTTACGTGATTTTCACAACTGTCTTGAGAGATCTCACCTCATCTTGTTCAATATCTTGTAACTTGGCAAACTCTACAAATCAGAACTGAATTTATTATTTTGGTGATTGCCTAGACTTAGCAAAGTGTTGGAGGGAAATATTAATAATGCAGAGAAAGCTTAAAAGGAGGAGGAAATATTAATAATGTAGAAAAAGCTTAAAAATGTGTCATCCATAATTTTTTCCAGTCAGTTGTGAAACATTTACCAGCATTCCTTCTTCCCTCTTTCCTTCCTTCCTTCCTTCCTTCCTTCCTTCCTTCCTTCCTTCCTTCCTTCCTTCCTTCCTTCCTTCCTTCCTTCCTTCCTTCCTTTCCCTCTCTCTCTCTGTGCCTCATTTTTCTGTCTCTCACTCTCCAGACACTTCGGTGAGCTAACTCATTAAATTTGCTATAGATACAGCCTTGTGCCATTCTGACCTTGGTTCATGGCAAGCAAGAAAATTATTTGGGGATAAGGAAGGAAAAGGGATATTGTGGGTAATTGTGAAGAACTCATTTTTAATTCCTGAGGCCAAATAGCATTTTTATGAACAGAATGAGTATTCAAAAATTATTCACCATGTCAAAAATTGTAGTCTTATAATCAGCCTTTCCTCTCTGATTCTATGTGATATGGAGCAAACAATTTAAGCTCTCCTCCACCTTCTTTTTTTAATTCAAATTTTTATATAAATTTATTTTATTTTTTTAAATTAACAAGCATCTATCTTTCCTCCCTCACATCTCTCCCAATTTAAAAAAAAAATGGAGAAAAACAAATCTCTTGTAACAAATATGCATTGTCAAGCAAAATCTGCCTCAGTTTCTTCATTTCTCAGGGGTATAGATAGATCATTTCAACGCTATATATATAAAGTATTTTGAGAAGAGATCCTTCACATCTAGGTGAGTTGTATTAAATTCAAAATTACAGTTTCCATAGTAACTGTAACTAGGCCAGGTTGCATTCAGAGTAAGACACAGATTGAACACACAACTGTGATAAGCATTCATCCCATTACAACCAACTATGTTACAGATGAATGCTCATTAGGTTACTGCTGATCAGAAATTTTATAAGAAAGGTGCCTAAAACTGCCTTGAGAAGAGTCATATCCTCATTCATTTTGACATTCAGAATGTCAAATATTTTTAAAATAATATTTGATGTACATTAAGTAATTTGGGAGCTGGTTGGTTCTTTCTGCTAAAAGCTAGGGATATTTTCTTATGGGATCTTAGATCTAGAGCTAGAAAGGACTCAAAGGTCATCGAATCTAAGTTCTTCCTTTTTACAGGCCAAGGAAATGTAGTGTTTTGTTAAAGTTCACACAGAGAGTAAATGACAGATGGGATCTGAAACCAGGTTTTTGGCTTCAGAGTCAGAATTCTTTTTGCTGTACACTGCCATACCAACAATCCCTCTCATTGACATTTTAACCAAAATTTAGGTCTATACCAGATTAGGTCTGTTATATTTTCTCCATTAACTAAATCCCCCTTGTTTAGCATTTCTCCTGTCCTACACTTTCTGGTTTCTTAATCTCTATCACTAGCAGCTAAGTGCTTCAAAGAAGAGAGAATCAGGTCTGGAGTTAGGAAGAACTAAATTCAAATTTGGCTTTAGATACTTGTGACTTGTGATAGCAATGTGACCTTGGGCAAGTCACTTAACCCTATTTGCCTCAGTTTCCTCATTTGTAAAATGAACTAGAGAAGAACATAGCAAATCATTCCAGTTTCTTTGCCAAGAAAATCCCAAATGAGATCACAAATTGTAAAGTATGACTGAACAACAATAATCATTCAATATGACTATGCTATCCATTAATATTATTGAGGCACTATCCCATCCCCATTTAGCTCAGCTCCTTTTCTCTCTGAGTTAGGATCAGATTTCTAATTTTCCCTCTTGTGCTCTAAATGCCATACAATCTGCTTTCTTATTATTCCTCTGACATAATATTCCATCTCTTTTTAACTGTTACCCACAACTAGAATGCACTCCCCTCCTTTCCTTGAACTCTTAGAATCTCTAGTTTTCTTCAAAGCTCAACTCAAATATCACTTCCTATATCAACAATCAGACAATAAACATTTATTAAAATACCAGGTACTATTCTAAGTGCTGGGGTATTAAAAAAAAAAAAAAAGGCAGAAGACAGAACCCTATCCTCAAGTTTATAATGTATGCAAAACAAACTATATAAAAAATAAATAAGAAATGCTTAATCAAGAAAAAACACAAGAATTAAGAGAGCCACCAAGAGTTTATTGAGTTGGAGGACATGGTTAGATCTGGACTTTAGAAAAATCACTTCAGTGGCTAATTGGAAGGAACACTTCATGAACACCTTCAGCATCTTCAGAGTCATTATTCCAGACTAAAGAGATTGGGAAAGGAACTGCATCTGTGACTGAAAACTCTCGTACTTTAAATGCTGGTGAGAGAATGGCACACTGTAGAGCACAACCTCTGGCTACAGCTTCATCAGCATTCAGAGTAGTGCTGACGTCTTTCCCAAAAAATTTGGCAATCTTCTCTTTCACTGCAGGGATTCTTGTAGTGCCTCCAACAATCTCTACAGCACTTATATCTTCCACTTGGAGCTGGGTTTGTTCCATTAATGAGGTAAGGGGCTTGTCTATCTTTTGCAGGAGATCAGCACATAACTCTTCAAACTGAGCTCTGTTCATCTTTCCAGAAATATCTATATCATTCATAAAGCACTCAATATTCAGTGATTAATTGATTAATTCAGGTGGGGAAGAGACTTGAGATAGGAAGCAGGCTACTTCAGTAAGACCAGATGTGAAGTGATGAAAGTTTGCACCAAAGTTGGGGAAGTGTCAGAGGAAAGAAAGGGATGGTATATTAGAGAGATATTGCAAAACCAAAATCAGCAGACCTTGACAAGAAATTGGTTTTGGAGGGCAATGAGGAACACAGGATGATTCCTAAGTTGTGAGCCCAGTCCTTCAGGCAAAAATTTCTTGAGCAAAAAGCAGTCAGAAGTGGAAAAAACTTTAAGAAGCCTGGATCTAGAAATATTTCTAATTCCTCAAGTTGTTAGTACTTCCAAATATCCCATTCCCTCTCCCCCCCAAAAAAAAAAAATTATTGCCTATTTATTTTGTACATATTTTCTATATACTATATTTGTCCATAGAGTATTCTCTAGAGGAATGTAAGCTTCTTGAAGGCAGGAATTTTTATATCTTTGAATCCCCAGAGCCTGGCATATAGTAGGTGCTTAACAAATGTATGCTAATTGAAGAACTAATTCTATTCCTTTCCACTGTGTTCTTTTGGACTGATTCTCCCTGCTTGCTTCCTTCTTGAATTTCCATTGAAGAATACAACTCTCCCTGCCATCATGACCTCTTTAAACCTACACCAGTTAATGGTGCCCAAAACAATCTCTTCTGCTCCCTTATTGTCACCTTGTTGCTCCTTTTGCTCTGTCATGTTCTCCCATTAAAATATAAGTTCTTTAAGGTCAAGGACTATCTTTTTGTTTGTATGCACATTTTGACACAGTATCTGGATCACAGTAAGTCCTAATAAATGTTTATCTACCTATCTAGGCATCCAGCTATCATTTATTATCAAATCTGTTTATCTATCCTTCTTTATATATTTTCTCTCCATTATATTATCTTCTCTTCATCTCCATTGCTACTATTTACCAAGTGTCCAAAACGCTCTTGCTGTTACTCAATGATTTTTAACATCTGCTTTACAGTGCTTTTCCCCACCCTAGCTATCAAAATTATTCAGAATTTTTCTTAAGCATATTAAGTTGTAGAATAATTTATCTAAAATCTCCAACCTACGGTAATATGTTATGGCAAAATCACCCCTCCTCTCATATCATATGGCTTGACAAGAACCCAAGGGTAGAAAAAAATAAGGAGTGAGTGTAATTGGGTTTTAGTTATGCCTGTGTTTATGCTAAATGTGGAACTGGTATTTATACCTTCTGGTGGGTTTATGGTACTGGGGCCTTGGGATATTGAAGAAACTTAAGACTTTCAAGACTGTGGGTTGTGAACAGATAATAATACTATAGAAGTGGAGGAGGAGAAGAGAGAGATTTAGGGTAATAATGTATTGAAACCAAGCCATGCATTGTGGATCTGAGATGGAAATATAAAATAGCTAATCCTCATCTCAATAGCTAGAGGATTGATTCCATGTAGGCAGCAGCAGAAGCAGAAATGGAGATCAAATGTGCAGATTATTAGTTGGGAAGTCAGTACCTACTAAAGGGACACCATCCACTGTGAGAACAGCTACTGAAAGTGAATGCAATTGTCACTTGGGGAACAAGAAAGAGGAGCAAAATGAAGCAATCAATGGAGCAAGCAAAAATCAGAGATCTAAATTCAAGAAGAACCATAAGATTTGAGATCCAGAACTAGAAGGGACCTCAGAGGTAATCTAGATCAAATTTCTTATTTCATAAAAAGAGGAAACTGAGGCTTTAGGAAATTAAATAACTTGTTCAAGGTCACTCAGGCAGGATCTGACACAGGTTCTGTATCTCTAGAACTAGTGTTCTTCCTACTGTATTATTATTGCCTAGATGAGCAAATCCTAGTGAGGACCAGAACAGGGTAAATATGAGAAATAACTATTAGATAATACAAGCAAATTAGAAGAGCAGGGGACAATCTATCTCTCAGCTCTGTGGAGAAGGGAGGAATTCATGGCCAAAGAAGAACTATAGAAGATTATGAAATGCAAAATGATTTGATTACATTACATTTTGATTACATTAAATGAAAGAGAGTTTTGCATAAGCAAAACCAATGTAGCCAAGATTAGAAGGGAAACAGAAATCTGGGGGAAAAAGTTTACAACTAGCATTTCTGACAAGATCTCATTTCTAAAATTTATAATTTATAAGAATACAAATCATTCCTCAATTAATAAAAGGTCAAAAGATATGAACACATAATTTTCAGAAGAAGAAATTAAAGTCATCTATAGTCATATGAAAAAAATGCTCTAAACCACTGTTGATTAGAGAAATCCAAATTAAAACAAGTCTAAGTCACCACCTCATACTCCTCAGACTGGCTAAGATGACAGGAAAAGATAATGATAAATGTTGGAGAGGATGTGGGAAAACTGGGACACTAATGCACTGTTGGTGGAGCTGTAAAATGATCCAATCATTCTGGAGAACAATTTGGAACTTTGCCCCAAAGGCTGTGTATATCCTTTGCTACAACAGTGCCAATACAGGGTCTGAATCTCAAAGAAATCATAAAGGAGTGAAAAGGACCCACATGTGCAAAAATGTTTGTAGCAGCTCTTTTTGTGGTAGCAAAGAACTGGAAAATGAGTAGATGTCCATCAATTGAGAAATGGCTGAATGAATCATGTTATACAAAAGTAATGGAATATTATTGTTCTATAAAAAATGAACAGGCTGATTTTAGAATGTCTAGAAGATTTACTTGAATTGATGCTGAGTGATACAAGCAGAACCAGGAAAACACTGGACACAGCAACAGCAAGATTGTTCAATGATCAAGTATGACAGACTTGGTTCTTCTCAGTGGTTCAGTGATCCATGGCAATTCCAATAAACTTTGGATGGAAAAATGCCATTCACATGCAGAGAAAGAATTACTGAGACTGAGCATTAATAAATATATACTATGTTTACTTCCCCCCGACTCTTTTTCTTCTGTTTTTTTTTTTTTTCTCTTTCCTGGTTTTTTTCTTTTATTCTAATTTTTCTCTTTCAGCATGATTCATAAGGAAATATTTTTTTAAAGTACATGAATAACCCAATCCAAAATATTTTTTTACATATAACTGGAGAAAATAAAAATTTTTTTAAAAGTAAAGAGAAGAAACTGTTAACTGGTTAAGAATTTGGTGACCATTTTTCACTGGAATGTTTTTTCTTTATATCTGCTTCTTATTTTCCCTGACTTCCTTCAAGTCTCACCTGAAGTCCTCTCTCCTATAAAAAGCCTTTGTTTGCTTGTCCTTCTCTCTCTCTCTCTCTCTCTCTCTCTCTCTCCACATACATATACATGAAGATGTATATATAATATTATTTATCTATTTTTTTACATAGTTGTTAGTTGTTATGGGCCAGAACTCTGAACTTGAAACAAAAGATTCTAACAAAGTACTAAGTCAGTGGAATTGATAGAAACAATAGTTATCTAATTTAGCACTATTCAGTATGATTCATTTAATCCTACAAGGAAATGTTATAGGCCAGAACTTGAAACAAGGTGTTAAGTGGATTTGAGGAGACAATGTTAAATCTAGTTTAGCACTGATTTAATCCTACAACAAATAATGATTTCCTAGTGATATAATGATTGGTTTGTACTCAGTGTACAGCATATAAATTAAGAGCTCTCAGGGCCAGAAAGGATAAACTTACTAGAAGCTCTCAGAAGCTGAGACAGATTAATCCCATCTCACACCACCTTGGTGGCAGGCTCTCCTCCTTCACTTCTCCACTGAAATCAAGACTCCGGAAGGCTCTCCAGAAAGCTGCCCAGCCCCAGGAAGGAGATAATAAAGGATCTGGACTAAAAGAAAGCTAACTGGGCCCAGGAAAGGAGACAAGATTTTGAAAGAAACAATAAAGAATTTGGATTTTAACCCCTGGCTACTCGTGTGGTGATTACTGAACTGAAATGAAGGCTGCTTTCAGAGACCACAAGAAAACCTCAACAGAGAACAATACATTTAAAAGAGAATATTAGTTAGTATATTGTCTTCCCCATTAGATTGTAAGTTCCTTCAGAATAGAAATTGTCTTTTGCTGTTTTTTGTATCTCTTTTGCTTAGCACAGTGCCTGGCACATTGTAGGTGCTTAATAAATAATGGTTGATTTGGCTTCTTCTTGATGCTGTTTGAGTGGTCTAGATTCCTGGTGGTCTAGAGATTAGTGGCTATAAGAAAGTTGTTAAGAATCCCCTTTAAATTGGCCACAGGTCTGGGAGTGAAAGAATTCAGTAATTGCCGAATATTAGTTGCAAAATGAAAGTTTATTGTTAGGTAGAAATCAGTTTACCAAGAGACTGACTTCTATAGTGGCAGATCTATGGAAAATGGAGTTTTGCACTGAGAATGCAGTTCTCAGTGGACAGAAAGTCCTGGCAGCAAAGGGAGCTCCCAAAGTCCATCTGCAAAAGACTTTAGTTGATAGAAGCCATTATATTGAGTGTCTTGGTGGGGGTTGGGACAGCCCAAGCAGATCAGAACCAGTGGGGGCTGGAGCAGCCCAAGCAAATCAGAGTGGGGACTGGGACAGCTTGGATCTCCTATTGGAATTCAAAGAGATGCTTTTTGACCAGGATTTGTAATTGAATCAAAGACTCTGGCATCCTGGACTGGGGAGGATATATCTCAACTAGGAGGGACTGAGAATCTGAAAGGGATCCCAGATCAATAGGAAATACAGTTTCTTTTTTTGTTTGTTTGTTTTTAATCATTTATTTCATAGCAAAGACTTGCACAATAAGATACATTTTGAATAGGAAGCAAAGCTTTGTGTGGACACACAGACTGGAGGAAGCCAAGTATGAATTGACTATTGCTTTGGGAGCAGTGGAATCATGCTTCTAATCCATTTTTTAATTTAATTTAATTTTTTAATAATTATAATTTTTTATTGATAGAGTCCATGCCTGGGTAATTTTTTACAACATTATCCCTTGCACTCACTTCTGTTCCAACTTTTCCCCTCCCTCCCTCCACCCCCTCCCCCAGATGGCAAGCAGTCCTATACATGTTAAATATGTCACAGTATTTCTTAGATACAATATATGTGTGCAGAACCAAACAGTTTTCTTGTTGCACAGGAAGAATTGGATTCAGAAGGTAAAAATAACCTAGGAAGAAAAACCAAAATGCAAATAGTTTACATTCAGGAAATACAGTTTTCTTAAAGGGACTGCAACTCACTTCACTCTGAGAATTTGTTGATTGCCTACTTTTTTGATGCAGGTGGCCTTGAAGGGCCAAAAGAGATAACAGATTAGTTTGCTCTATCAGGAAGCTACATGTCCAGAAAAAGAGAGATTTAATTCTTTAAAACTTTCATGTTGTTGAGAAAGTATCAATTTACCTTAGTGAATTTCTTCACTGGATACTCCTTAAAAAAAATTAAGTCAAAGCACAATCCAGAAAAGAGGATAATGAAGGAAAAGGAAAAAGAAGAGGAGGAACACAAAGAGGAGGAGAAGGAGGAAAAGGAGGAGAAAAAGGAGGAAAAAACCTCAACAATATTTGTATAGCATTCACTCTGAACTAGGCTCTGTGCTAAGCAGTTATTTCATTTTTCCATTTGATCCTCATAACAACCCTGAGGGGTAAGTACTGTTATCATTTCCGTTTTATGGATAATGGAATTTAGGCTGAGAAATTAAATTACTTGCCCTGAATTACATACCAAGTAAGAGTGTGAGACAGAATTTGAATTCAAGTCTTTCTGCTTCCAGGTCCAGAGCACTATCAATTACACTACTTAGCTGCTATGCTCAATGTGTGAGAAGCAATGCATAGTTTGCAACTATATAGTTTTAACTTGTTTCCAGATAATTTGTATACAGATATTTCTCCATATTAAAGTAAAAACTGATTTGTAATTGTCTGATTGAACTTTACTAAAGAGGACTCAATGGAGCATGGATAAGAAGGGAATGGGGAAACATTAGGATCCCCCGAATTCTCATCCCCTGAGATGCGATGGCAAATATAATTATAAAACAATGAAGGGAACTTTCTTCGTGGGAGTTGTCCCAGGTTGCATTTTTATTATACAGGGTAGGGATAAAAATTAGACCAGTAGTTTCACTGATAAAGAGAATTCCCAGATGAGGAAACCCCATCTTACAAAACAGCTCAGTACCCTCTCTGCAATTTATATTCTTCGCTGCATAGAACAATGAAAAAAAGGATTATTTGCTCAACATCACATAGTCAGGATATATAAGACTTGAACTCAAGTCTTGCCGGCTCTGAATCAGCTCTCTATCCATTATGCTGTCTCTCAGAGAGAATTAAATGTCACTCTTTAAGTTTCAATGTTCACTAAACCCCATTTCATGTTCCATCATAGGTTCTATTTTTAGAAACTCCTTTCCAAACAAATGGATCTCTGGGATGCTTTTATTCATTAGAGGTGAACTCACCAAGGTCTCATGTGTCTCTCTCCATTAATGATGGAAAGAAGAGCAGTGTTTTCTTGGCAAATATAAAGCTAACTAATTCCCTCCTGGCTAACTATCTTCTCTCACTTTAAAAGAATATATTTTCCACACTCTTCTTTCTGTGCCCAGCAAAAGAACAAACAACACAACAGACCTTCAAAACAAAACAAAACGATAATGTAAAGTCAGATCTGATTTTTAGTTCCACTCAAAAGCAAAGACAGGCTATTAGGGTAATTATGAAAGCCTGAGGAAAAATAGAATCAAAAGACTTTTTAATGTACCCAGTTTAGGAGTTTAGTGTCATAGACATGGTAGGAAATTAAAAAAAAAAAAAAAAGCCTAAAAAACAAAACCCCAAAATTTTCATCAGGAAAACTTTCATTCCAAAATCCTTCTTTTTGGGAGAGATTCCACTGCTCAGAAAAAGGAAGGCAGAGCAGCTCCTTCTTGCTATCAGAATCCCTAAGAAAACAATGGTCCCAGGTTTTCACAAAACAGGGAATCCAAAGGGGATAGCTTTTACTTGTTGACCAATACAAAGTGTCCTTTCTTCCACTCCTTCTAGCCTTTAGTATGAGAGATTGTAGCTTTTATATATAAGTGAATTATATGAAAAAGTCCCAAAGATCCAAATGGAAGTGATTGATATTGTTCTCTAATATAAATATATAAATAACAAATCAATTATAGAAAAACTTATCATGATCATCATAAATAGCATTTATATAACACTTTAAGGTTTGAAAAGTACTTTACAATATTATCTCATTTTATCTTCACAACTCTGAGAGGTAGGTGCCTTTATTATTTTCACTTTATAGATGAGAATAGAAAGATTAAGTGACTTGTCCAGGATCATATAGTTATTATCTGGGGTTGGATTTGAACTCACATCTTCCTGACTCTGGTCCCTTTTAGCTGTGGGTTGAGTTTTTTGTTTGCTTTTTGAGGGTGGCAAATATCACTAGAAATTTCTTTGATTTAATCAATTTATACATTAGAATTTAGGCTGCCTTTCTCCATTCATTTTCCCCATTCCTTTCCTTTCTAGTATAGGATGTCTTAAAAGTCTTTATTAAAGCTTATAATTGCACAAAAACTTTTGGGACATCCTTCCTCCTCCTTCTTTTCTTTTTTCCCCTTCTCCTTTCCCTTTCTCCCTTTCCCTTCTCCCTCCTCCTCCTTCTGTCAGATCTGATTTTTAGTTCCAGTCAAAAGCAAAGACAGGCTATTAGGATAATTATAAAAGCCTGAGGAAAAAATAGAATCAAAAGACTTTCTGTCTTCCCTTTTCCCTTCTTCCTAATCTCTTTCCTTTCCCCTTTTCTTTCCTTTTCTCTCACTTCCCATTTCACTCTTCCTTCCCTTTATCCTTTATATTTCTTCCTCCTCTTCCTTCACCACCATCCTCTCTCCTTTCTCTTCTCTCCATTTCTCGTTTCTCTCCAACCCTTCTCCCTCCTCCTCTCACTTCCCCTTCCATATTTCCCCCCCTCCATTAAGGAACTGCTCAGGTGGGCAGAATAATGGAGGAAGAGTGGGTTTAAGCAAGTACAAGCCTTTTCGTTCCATGCCTAAAGTATGGGAAGCCAATTTAATGTTTGAAAGCTATTACTATAGAATTAAATAAATGTGTTTTGGATTTTTAATGTTTTAGTCAACATCTCTTTTATATTTCATATTGCTCAGTTCAAATACTACCTCCTAATGAAGGCATCTATCAATGCTAGTGCCTTATCTCTCCCAAATTATTGTTGTTATTATTATTATTATATTGTATACATCCATGATAGAATGTAAGGACCCTTAAGAGTTGGAACTGTTTTTTTTAAACTTTGTTTCCCTGATAATACCTAACATTGTAACTGGTACATAGCAAATGTACTTAATAAATGCTTAATTAATTGCTTGGCCAGTTTTTTTTCCTTCGGTTGTTTTTTTTTTATGTTTTAGTTTAAATTGAGGAAGAAATGATACTCCTTCAACACCTAAAGGATAAATTTTGTAAAAACCATTTGACATAAATATATTCATTATCATTAATAAAGAAAAACCATTATCATCTACAACATATTTTATGTTTATTTGACACTTTCATTCTAGGAATTCAAAACAAGGAACATTATTCATTAATAATAACAACAATAATTATAAATTTTTATTAATGACAACAATAACTAACATAACAAACATTTACGTAGCACTCAAAGTTTTTAAAAAGAACTTAGAAGTGTTATTATTGTCCTCATTTTAAATTTCAAAAACCTAATCATAGGGCTTGGGTTGCATGATTTTGAAGAATAATACAGTGCTAAAGAAAAAAGGTTCCATATAAACTTAAGCTTCTATTTGCCAATTATGTGATGCAGAAAAGTGTCATATGATCTGATTTCTCTTTTAGATGGAGTAATTAATGTTTCTGGGAATCTAAACTTCCCCAAATATGAACCTGCTTCTCTTGTTGTAGTCTGAGACTGCATTAGCTTTATTGACTCATATTTTGTACAGTTGTCTCAACTGTGGTCTTGTAGTATGCCCAGACCCTGAGATCTTTTGCAGACCAACTGTTATCAAATATGCTTCCCCTCTTGAGTGCTTGTGGATTTGATACTTTGAACCCTACTATATTGATGGAAGTCATTTTAGACATATGACTCATAGACTGTTAGAACTAGAAGAGACCATAAATATCATTGACAATAGCATCTTTTATTTTTATGGAAGAGAAAACAGAGGCTCAGAGAAGTTGTGACTTGCCCAAAGTCACAAAAAAGATAAGAGAATGTTATATAGCAATCAGCAAGGTCAAAATGAGTTAACATTTGTAATTGTGATTGTGGTGCAGCCATCAAAGAAGCGAATGTTCTACTAAACTATTGATGAATATAGAGTCCAGAATAAGTCCAGGAAATCATGCTTAAATTCTCCTGGTCAATTCAAGTTTGGACTAAATACATTTAGTTTTAAATACCATTAGTTTAGGATATTTCATTTTCAAGCTGCAGTGTCAGAGCATGTGGCCAGGAGACTAATGTATGTAGAGACTTTGAATTATGAGAAATGGTTGAAGAAAAGGAAAGACAGGCAGTGATGTTAGTAAATGTTTAACCAGTGGCTCTTTTCCGGGAGAGGGAGTAGAGGATGAAGATGTGCTAGTGACACACTCCTAAGTTTAATTAGCATTATTGACATTTTCTATATTACTTTCTTAAGTCCAGGCAAGCAACAAAACAATGAATCAAACCCTGATTTGTAACATTTGCTCGTTTCTGAGATACAAATGATGAAAATTTTGAGCATAATTCTTCCAGAAGCAAAATAGTTTTCTTGAAGATTTCTAAGCACTGTGAGAAGGAAATAGATTTAGACTTAATTTACTTGGCTCCAGGAGGAGCCAATAAGGAGGAGAAAATAAGAACAACTGGATGTAAGATACAGACTTTCAGTTTGGTGAAAGAACTTCCTGAAAAATAAGAAAAGACCCAAACTGAAAGGGACTGCATCTAGAAATTTTCTCTTCACAAAGGCTTTCAGATACTTTTCAATGACACTATAGAAGGAACTCTTGTTTTACTCACATTGAATTAGATAGCTTTTATGGTTTGGGTCACCTTTGAGATTCTGTGATTTTCTTATAGGTCAGTTGAAGTGCAGAAACTGGACTCCTGATTCTCAGGACATTAATTTTTAATACACAGTGAAAATCTTCTCATTCCAATAATTATAATGATTATCTTTATTCACTTAAAAAAAAAAAGGTAGACTTCAATTTACTCTTTAAGGAAGATTTCCATCCAAAATGCTTAAAATAAAAATACTTTTTTTTTTAAATTATAGCTTTTTATTGATAGAACATATGCATGCATAATTTTTCAACATTGTCCCTTGCAATCACTTCTGTTCCAGCTCCTGGAACATAGGAGCTCCCTATCCCCTTCCCCTATAGGCAGAAGTCTTATACATGTTAAACATGTTAAAGTATATCTTAAATACAATATATGTGTACACATCCATATAGTTCTCTTATTGCACAAGAAAAATTGGATTCAGAAAGGTAAAAAATAACTGGGAAGAAAAACAAAAATGCAAGTAGTTCACATTCATTTCCCAGTATTCTTTCTCTAGGTGTAGCTGATTCTGTCTATCATTGATCAATTGGAACTGAATTGGATCTTTTCATTGTCAAAGATATCTACTTCCATCAGAACGTATCCTCATATAATATTGTTGTTGAAGTGTATAATGATCTCTTGATTCTGCTCATTTCACTTAGCATCAGTTCATGTAAGTCACTCCAAGTCTCTCTGTATTCATCCTGCTGGTCATTTTTTACAGAACAATAATAAAATAAAAATACTTTTAAAGAAATCTTCCTTATTTAAAAAAAAAATCTCCAGAGGAAGAGACTCAATAATCTTCGCAACAATTAGTTATCAAGAATTTTGATCTGTTTAATAAAAGAAAAGTAAAATCTAATAAGCCTTCCTTTTGGAAGATTTTGAAAGAAAATGTCTCAGGAAATCCAGGATCTAAAAATGCATCTTTTCAAATTTCCTAAATTGAAATAAATGTGAGCATAATACAACATGAGTTTATTAAGTGTGTCATTTACCTCAATTTGTTAAAATTCTCATTTTATTTTACTCATTCTATTTTACTGAAAAAATGTCCATGAAGGAGATAAATAAGAGGTCTCTTATGTAGAGTTAAATTACCTGGTTTAATAACACTGTTTGATGGTACAGGGAATTCTTCCTTTGAAGCAACTGAGCAACAATGTCATCATTTGAGTTTAGAGTAACATTGAAACCTGAGAAAATCTCATCAGGAAATAAAGTTTGTAGTGTGACTTTTTTTAAAAGAGAAATTTAAGAGCTCTGTGGCTTCAGATTTTTAAAAAATAAACAAAAATTGTTTAGATAGGAAAGAAGTAGCAACTGAAAGAAATCACCATACCTTTCTCATATCTTTGCCTCTTTCTTTAACCAACAAATCTTAATATCTTCAAAGGTGGTAGTAATTTTTATTACCTATTATTCCAAGAATTCCTTATTCATTAAAATTAAATTCAATATTTGTCCAGAGGACAATATTTTTAAATCATTTTACTGATTTACTGATATCTTTTGGTTCTATATTTTCTCACTTCCATATATGTCTCCCTTCCTACATCTCATTGTTGTAGAACCAACCCTACAACAAAGGGAAAAAAAAAAAAAAAAAAAAGAAGAAGAAATCACTTCTGCAAAATGAATCAGCACACCAAATAAGTATATGCAATGTTCCACACTGACCCGTCCAGCAGGTCATCAAAGTGTGGGTCTCGAGGTGGACATCGCCTGTAAGGCTAAGCCTGAAAAGGGATGGGGTTAGAAATGAGGAGGGAGACGAGCTGAGGTGGAGCAAAGTCTCAGTTTATTGAATGAAGAGGGTCTAGTTTTATGTGATTTCTGAGTGGGGGGTTGCAAAGAGAAGAATGTCACACCACATGTGTGGCAGACGTCCTGGGGCATAATCGTTATCTAGTTCCTGGGCTGATAAGGCCAATTTCCTGGGACACACATTATCTTGTCTCAGGAATTTAGGATGTATTGTTTGTTCACGATAAGGTCTTAGTTCAGAGTTTACGTGCAGGCAGTCACATTCTTCTTTAGCTCTTTGTTTCCAAGAACATGGTTTCTGGCATGTCCCCCTTTTTTATTTATATATGGGTGGGAGGCCTGTCTTAGGCTATGTGGCCGGTGTCCATATTCAGTACCCAAATAATCCAACCTTAAAGGCCAGGAAAAAGGCAGGACCCCTGTCTTAGGCTATGTGGGCGGCATCCGTCCCAGCATCAAACTTCCGGGGTGTGCTTCTGGAGAACGGGCCCACAATAATCCCATCATTGGGTATTCCTGCAGCCAGAGGGTATGATGTTCCTGAAATATGGGGCCACAATAATCCCGTCATTGGCTCACCCACAGCCGGCACAGGGGGACTTCAACCGAGTCCACCATCTGCGATACCAGGGGTCATTCATAACCATGGTAGAAAATTGTAAAGCTGCACCAGGCTCGTCGATGTTGAGGTTTTCATAAGAATCTGCCTTAGGAAGGCGTTAATAGTAGATTTGAACTTTCTTCTGAACAGCTGCATCAACCTGAGACTTAACAAAGGCGGTTAGTCGGGAAAAGGCCCAAGGGCTGAAAGATATTAAAAGAAGGATACCAACGAGGGGTCCTAAGAGGCTTGGGAGTAAGGTAGTGAGCCAAGAGGAAGAGGAGAACCAATTTTCATACCAAGACTCCTGTTGTTCTCGCTCTTTCTTACGTTTTTCTAGACTGTCCTTTACTTTCTGAATGCTATTTTCCACTAGGCCAAGTTTGTTTACAAAAAAACAACATTCCTCTTTTAATGCAGCACAAAGGCCTCCTTGTTGTAAGAACAACAGGTCTAATCCCCTTTTGTTTTGTAGAACCACTTCTGCTAAGGAGGCGACCGAGTCTTTGAGATGTTCTAGACCTGTCTGAAGCTCTCGGAGATCTCTATCTATAGCAGCACTAAGTTGAGAATATTGCTGATTAGAGGTGACTAGGGAGGCTATCCTGGTACCGGCCCCCGCCAACCCAAGTATAACAGCAAGTGAAATGGCGGTCAGGGGTTCCCTTTTGGACCTGGCATGGGGGGAGGTGCCCATGTTCCAAAAAGACAAAAGGTCCTCAGGTGGGCGAATGGTAATGTGAGGGAGGAGCGTGATGAGAACACAAAAGTCATGGGAGGAGATGAATGTTTGAGAAGGGACAAAGGTGGTGAGCCCAGAGGAACAGGCGAAGTAAGACCCATTTGGGGCACCCACATATATGTAAGAAGAGTTGATTTCTATTGTTGTATTACAAATAGGCTCAAGGGCGAGAGGGAGGAGTTGTTATACAAAGCCCGAGGCCAGTAATTTTACTCAGGGTAAGTCCTTTTGTTGAGCCTGTGTTCCATCGGAAATTAGAGGGGTTGTTGGTAAATGTCAGGTCTCCTCGGCGGGCTATGCCCTCATAGAAGGGTGGCATGGCTGAGTAACAGATCCAGCATTCCTTATCTCGGGTGTAATTAAGATTGTGGAGAGCATGTGCTGAGGCGTACACAAGAGAAAGTAATAGCTGAGATGAGGACGAGGGACTAGCAGGTAAGGTAGGTCTGGGAATAGTAGAGGTGGGAGGTAATTTAGAGGATACAGGGACCATAGAACGGGGAGTTCTGGGGAGGGGGGGGTAAATCTCTTTTTTGAGCACGGGGTTGGGGCCTATGGTTGCTGTTGGGTATTGGCTAGGAGCTTCCTTCCTAAGTTTTATAGTGAAGGATAGGCCATCATCATACCGTTCTTTGTACAGTCTTAGGCCCCATGAGACACCCCGAGTCCATTCTCTATGTTTTTTGCCTGAGTCAGTGAATTGGATACGCAGGGGGTGACACCATCCTGCACACTCTGGCAAGTTTGTCCATCCTGCACTTCCCGGTTTGTGGTGCGTATAGTTAGCATTTACAGTAATAAAATCCCACGAGGAAGAGGGACTCCAATAAGTATCTCCTGTTGTTTCACACCCCCAACTACGGCAGTAATAATCAGATAAGCCACCGCATTTCGAATTCCAAGAACGGTCTCTATGAAAACCGGGACAGACATAGAAGGTGATCGTTCTCAACATGCTTCTCCTGCTATATGCACCACAGCCTCCCCATGGGTCAAGACCAAGTCTCCCCGGAGGGGAGGGAGAGGAGGGGGCCTTATGTTGGTCATAATATCCTTCTAAGTCCCAATTGGCCAGAGCCCCCAGGGCTAGTTTACAAAGGTCTGGATATAATATGGGCCCCCAGTCCTCGTGTGTGAGTTTAGACGTACTCCAAATAACATCACCTGCGCCATTACTGACTGTCCAAGTATAGTTCATGATGGTATATTGTGCCGTGGCAATTCGAACTATGTCCCAGGCCAGGACGGGGATCAGCAGGGCGCAAACCGGAGTCATCTGAAAAAGAGCAGAAGAGAAACATAACCTCGGGGGGGGGGGGTCCCTGGGTGAATTAAAGGGTTTTATTAGGCGTTCTGGAAGCCATCTAGCATTTTGAGCTTGGGAGTCATAAATACAGGCATGTCCTTTCCCCCATATAAGGACAGGGTCTGGACCATGCCATTGGTTGGTTATTGGGTCTCTCCACTTTGCTCGCGCATAATTGTTTGCTGTGGAGGGGTGCCAAAGGCGGTCTGCTGCAGACTTTCCTTCTGCATCAAGAGTTAAGAAGTTCAGCACGAAAAGTGCATGGTTTAATAAGGTTTTAGAATTGCCAGCGCGAGGATATAGAATTTCAGCACCTGATTGTAATTTTGAAATCATCCTTTTCAGAGTTTGATGGACCCTTTCGACAATACCTTGGCCTTGAGGATTATATGGAATCCCTGTAATGTGTTTGATACCCATGTGTGCACAGAATTGTTTAAAAGAGGTACTAGTATATCCTGGCCCATTGTCGGTTTTAAGAATTTGGGGCTTAGGTGTGGTAGCCAGAGAAGCCATGATATGATAGATAACATGCTTAGAGGCTTCCCCTGTCTGTAAGGAGGCAAAGATAAATCCACTAAATGTGTCAATAGAGACATGAATATATTTGAGTTTACCAAAGGATGGAAAATGGGTGACATCCATCTGCCAGAGGTCACCAGGGATAAGGCCACGGGGGTTGATTCCTAATTGTTGTTCAGGTAGCTGGACTAAACAGCCTGGGCACTGTTTTACAATTTGTCTTGCTTGTTCTCTTGTGAGCCCAAACTGCAGGCGGAGTGTTTGAGCATTGAGATGGTGTAACTCATGGGCCTTAATGGCCACAGCCACAGGAGGCACGGGGGTCATAGCTGCTGCGATAGTGGCATCCCTGGTTGCTTGATCAACAGCATCATTACCTTCAGCGAGAGGGCCCGGAAGGTCAGAATGAGCCCTGATATGACCGATAAAAAAGGGTTCTGTTCGATCAAGGATGAGCACTTGTATTTTTGAAAATAAAGGAGAGGCATTGGTGGAGGGCTTTATATAAGGGACAGTTTCAAGTAAAGGGATAGAGTTGGCAATATAGGCACTATCAGTGTAAATATTTAGGGGACCCGTAAATTTTTCAAAAACCCAAATGACCGCAGAGAGCTCTACCAATTGGGCTGAGGCATAGGGGGTTTGAAAGGACGTAAGTTTTCCATCTGCTTTAACCGCTGCTTTACCTGTGGAGGACCCATCAGTGAATATAAGGTGAGCATTCTTGAGTGGAGAAGTTTTAGTAATGTGAGGGAAAACCATGGGAGTGTGTTTGAGAAATTGAATAAGCTTGTCTGAAGGGAAGTGATTGGAGATAGTTCCCATGAAGGAAACGGAAGCCGTTGCCCAGTCATCACTATTTTGTTGAAGCCATTGTATTTGTGTTGTTGTATATGGACAGGCGATATGATCGGGCTCTTTCCCGAAGATCTTTATGGAGAGGATTCGTCCTTCTTTCATGAGGTCTGCAGTTAATTGGAGATAGGTGGGGAGAATTTTGTTGGGTGTAGCAGGGCCATGAACCCAGTATAGAGGACATTTTTGCCATAACAAGCCCGTGGGGGAAAGAGTGGTGGGAAATAAAAGGAGCCAGAGTAGGTCTTGTGGGTTGAAATAGCCAATTTTCTGATTGTCAATAGCTTTTTCTACCTTTTTTAGCACGATTTTCCCTTCTTGTGTCAGATGTCTGAATGATGTAGGGTCAGAATCGCCTTTTAAAATGTCAAATAGGGGTTTTAGGTCTCCTGTGGTGAGTTTCAGGTAGGGTCGTAACCAATTTATATCCCCCAATAATTTTTGGAAATCATTGAGTGTGCAAAGATTGTCAGTACGAATCTGAGCTTTTTGGGTGGTGACTCCGTTAGACTGTAGTTCAAAACCAAGAAAAAAATGAGGGGAGGTCAATTGAACTTTTTCAGGAGAAATATAGAGGCCCCTGACTCCTAGGGCTGAAATTAAGTTCTGAGAAATAATGGACAACTCCTGCTCCGAGGGGCCAGCAAGGAGAATGTCATCCATGTAATGGATTATATACAAGTGAGGGTATCGAAGCCGGAAAGGGTCAATGGTTTGAGCCACATACTTTTGACAAAGGGTGGGGCTGTTGGTCATGCCCTGGGGAAGGACTTTCCACTGGAACCGCGGGGAAGGTCCTATGCAATTGGTGATAGGGATAGTGAAGGCAAAGCGTTTAGAATCCTCAGGGTGCAAAGGTATGGAAAAGAAACAATCTTTGAGGTCAATAACAATTTTATGGAAACTGGCAGGAATAGCTATGGGGGCGGGTAGCCCTGGTTGCAGGGGGCCCATAGGGATCATGATTTTATTGATGGCCCTTAAGTCGTGGAGAAGCCTCCAGGTACCTGACCTCTTTTTAATAACAAAAATGGGTGTATTCCATGGGGAGGTGGAGGGTACAATGTGTCCCGCAGTAAGTTGTTCTTGAACTAGTTTTAAAGCAGCCTCAAGTTTTTCTTTAGGAAGAGGCCACTGGTCAACCCAGACGGGGCTGTCAGATTTCCACGAGATTTTGTCTGCCTGGAGGGCAGGGGGACCAGTGGCCCTTATGAAAAATGGTGCGGGAAGCCGAGGCCAGCACGCCCAAGTTTGGGTTGTAAATGTAATGGCTGGGTGTTGCCTTGATTATATTTACCCAACCCTTGTTGAGGGAGAAAGCCTTGGGCAAGCATTTGCTTAGTGACGACAGAGTTAGGGCTGCACATGATAACCCCCATTTGTGAGAGTATATCTCTTCCCCAGAGATTAATTGGGAGGTTAGGGACTACAAAGGGACGTACCGTTCCTTTGTTGCCCTCTATATCTTCCCAGTGCAGTAGCTGGGAAGACTGCATAACATTGGAGGTTTGGCCTATGCCTTGCAGATGAGTAAGCGACGGCTGCAAAGGCCAGGCTGAGGGCCAGTGGGTGGTGGATATAACGGTTGAGTCGGCCCCTGAATTTAAAAGTCCTGAAAAAGAACGTCCCTGAATCTTAAGCGTCAGTGTGGGGCGCTCTTGAGATAGGGCTTGAGCCCAGTAAATATCTGAGGATCCAGGGGTAGACCTTCCTCTTTGGTCAGATAGTGCGGGAAAAGTGGTGTCAAAAGGGAGGGGCAAGGCTTGGGCTAAGTGCTGATTGGGTTGAATATCAATGGTGCTATTGGCAGCTGAAGCAATGATCTTAATTTCTCCTTCATAATCATTGTCGACCAGTGTGGGGTGTATGATTATCCCCTGAAGGGTGGAGGAGGCGCGGCCAATGATAAGAAAAAAGGAGTTAGGGGGTGGGGGGCCATAGATGCCTGTGGGGATGGGCTGAGGACCTTCCTCAGGTTTTAATATTGTGTGGGCGGTGACACACAAGTCCACCCCTGCGCTCCCTGCAGTTGCCCAGTATAGTTGTGGGAGGGCAGGTTGGTCCCCGTGGCTGCTGTGCAGATCCTTGAGGGGTCCGGGGTTGACCCCACTTGCCGTTTCCCGAAGGAGGGGGAATAGGATTCCTGGCCACGTCATGTGTGGATCGGCAAGCATTGCCCCAGTGAAAGCCTTTTTTGCACTTGGGGCAAAGGGTGGTAGGGGCCGCACGATGGGCAGGATTAGCGGCGAGGTTTGTTGGACATTGTTTAGCAAAGTGTCCTTCCATGCCGCATTTGAAGCATGTTCTAGGAGCCCCGTTTTGAAACGCGGCGCCGATAGCTAAGTGAATTGCTTGAGACATTTTTGTAGAGGCAGGGTCAATATCTCTACAGAGCTTAATCATATCATTTAAGGTTTTCTCCCTCCACTGACCAAGAAGCGCGGCACGGCAGGGTGCATTAGCATTCTCATAGGCTAATCTCTTAACAATTTGATCATTGGCTGCTTCCGCTCCCAATGTCCGTTCAGCAGTTTCAAGCAATCTACTAACAAATTCAGAAAAGTCTTCTTGGTTTCCTTGCAAGACCTGTTGTAGGGAGGGCCCTCCAAGCGCCGGTAGCGGCAGCAGCCGTTTGTGCCAAAAGTCCTAAGGGCAAGTGCCGTTGTTTAGATTCGGCAGCATATTTGCCTTGGCCCGCTATCTTATCAAATGTCCACGACTTTGTGGAAGCAGTCCTGAGATTATTTTTTTGAGCCGCTTCGCATCTATCAAAAAAGTCGGCTTTCCAGGAGAGAAACTGTCCTCTAGATAGGGCTGCCTGAACCACTCTTATCCACTCCCCGGGTAATAAATACCTTCCTTGTCCGATTGCTTCAAGAGCATTAGGGGCTTCAAGGGGCATTAGGGCCATAAGCTTTCACTGCTGAATGTAAATCTTTTATGCTTTTGAACTTTGTGCTTTTAAATTTACCACCTTCCCCTACGTCAATTTCTGCTTCACTATCATGATCGCTACCTTCTGTTACTCCTTCTTCTTCCCCCGAAGCCTCCGCCTCACCTTCATCCCCACCTTCCTCCTCTGTCTCCTTTGATGCCATTAAAGTTTTCTGGCTTCTTAACACAGGGAAGGCAAGCTGTGCAGGGGCGGGGTTTTTAATTTTTGTGAGTGAGGGGGGGTTTTTCCCATTCTTCAAGGGTCTCACTGCTCTGGGCAATTGTCTCTGATACCCTGACACAGGGAGAGAGAGAGTCCTTTGTAAAGATTGTTGTAATGCCGAGAGTTCGCTCCTCATTTGTAAATATTGAGTTTGTAAGTCTAGAACTTCTCGGAGGTTTTTTACTTTTTCAGTTAAGTCTTGCTTAGCTGTGGTGAGGTCAATGACCGGGGCGACAGGGGGGTTAAGTATCGGGGTGGTAAGAAAGGGCAAGCTGTGAGGAGGTGGAATACACCCTGCGGCCTTGCTTTCTAATTCAGCAACATCTGAGGCGCTAAGGGCATCCTGAGTTTCACTTTCATTTTTCACAGGGAGTTTAGGTTCGGCGGTGGGGAAGACGGGGTATGCGAGATTGCTTTCTACGGGGGGAGTCCCTTCTTTGGGAAGTGGGGGGTAGATAGACTTGATGGAAGGGATCTCAATGATCCCTGATGGAGACTGGACGGGAGGGATCTCAATGATCCCTGACGAGGACTTGTCGGAAGGGATCTCAATGATCCCTGACAAAGGTTGTGAAGACGGCTTCCCTGTTTTTTGGAGAGACTGGGAGGATGCCTGCGGAGACAGGACTCTGCAGAAATGAGTAACTGTCGTGGACCCCCGTCAAGGGAGGCACATTCTACAATGTCATTGATCAGTTTCCAATAGGAAAGAACATGAATGGGTACGGATTCGGGCCCTTCGGTTTTCAATTTGTTATTAAGATCTCGTCCCACCTTTTGCCACTTAGCAGGGTGGATTTCAGGGCCATTGATAATGAACCAGGGACAGACATCATCAATAAAAAGAAAAAAACAGACAAGATCCTTTTTTTTAATTTTTACTCCTCTTTCTCTAAGGCTACTCTTAAGGTCCTTAATAAAGGCCTGTTCTTTAGATAAGCTAGTCCCCATGAATGCGGCAGATGCTTACTCACCTTTCAGTTGCGGGGCTCTCCATGGAGCAGTCAGTTGCGGGGCTCTCTGTGGAGCGGTCAGTTGCGGGGCTCTCTGTGGAGCGGTCTCGTAGCGGGTCCGGACGAAATTCTTCTTAATCTGCCGGGCAAATGTCCAGCCTCAGGGCCCCACGTTTGGGCGCCAAATGACCCATCCAGCAGGTCATCAAAGTGTGGGTCTCGAGATGGACATCGCCTGTAAGGCTAAGCCTGAAAAGGGATGGGGTTAGAAATGAGGAGGGAGACGAGCTGAGGTGGAGCAAAATCTCAGTTTATTGAATGAAGAGGGTCTAGTTTTATGTGATTTCTGAGTGGGGGGTTGCAAAGAGAAGAATGTCACACCACATGTGTGGCAGACATCCTGGGGCAAAATCGTTATCTAGTTCCTGGGCTGATAAGGCCAATTTCCTGGGACACACATTATCTTGTCTCAGGAATTTAGGATGTATTGTTTGTTCACGATAAGGTCTTAGTTCAGAGTTTACGTGCAGGTAGTCACATTCTTCTTTAGCTCTTTGTTTCCAAGGACATGGTTTCTGGCACCACACCTATACAAAGAAACAGAAAAGTGTAATGTAATATTTAGACAAGTTTGGTCATTATAATTATGCGGCATTCAATTTTTGACTTTGGGTTTTTTTTTTTATTTACATTATCATAATGATTGTGCCTATTGTTTTAGTAGTTCTACTTATTTCATTTTGCATCAGTTCATACAAGTCTTTTTTTGTATTCTACACATTCATTTTTTCTTTTCACACTGATGTTCCATTAAATCCATGTACCATAACTTGCTTAGCCATTCCCAAATCAATGAACAATTTGGTTTCAGTTCTTTGCTACTATAAAAGTGCAGCTAAAAATTATTTGATATTAAAAAAAAAATCCCTTTCTTTCTATATTTCATCTCTTTGAAGTTTATATTTAGCTGTAGGATTTTTTGGTTAAAAAGCATGGACATTTAGTTATTCCCTTAGCATAATTCCAAATTTCTTCTGGAATGATTGACTCAAAACCCACTCTACCAATAGTATATTAGGATTCCTATCTTTTTTACAACTCTGCCAACACTGACTATTTTGTCATCTTTGTCAAAATTTCCTGGGTGTAGGTTAAAACTCGTGTGCCTTTAATTTATATTTTTATTTAATTTATATTTTTCTTACCAGGAGCAATAGTTTTCATTTCTTTGTTTTTTCTTTTTTCTTTTTTCTTTGTTTTTTTTTTTTTTTTTTTTTTTTTTGCTGAGGCAATTGAGGTTAAGTGACTTGCAACAGGGTCACACAACTAGGAGTGCCTAAGACCAGATTTGAACTCAGATTCTCTTCAGGGCTGGTGCTCTATCCACTGCACCATCTAGCTGCTCCTCATTTAATTTTTTAAAATGTTTATTAGTATCCTTTGATTACATATACATTGGATTTAAATATTTTATGTTTGTTCCATATAAATATTGGATATTAGACATAATTAATTAGACTACATCAAACATAATTTATGCAAGGCTTTTTACCCCAGTCAATTTTATTTTTGTTTAGCTGTTCAGTCATGTCCAACTCTTCACGATCCCATGGACCACACCAGACTTTTCTATCTTCCAATATCTCCAATTTGCTTCCAAGACTATCTACCATCTCATCTTTCTGTCAATTCTCATTTTCCTTTTGCATTCAATATAACCTAACAACAGGGTGTTTTCCTAGTAAGTCCCATCTTCTTATTATGTGGACAAAGTATTAAAGCTTCACATCGGTATTTGTCCTTCCAATGAAGAATCTGAATTAATTTCTTTAAGTATTAATTAAACTACTTTCCTTCTTATCTTCATTGTGTTAATTTTGTTCCTACAACTATATTTCAATTTTATACAATTTAAAATATCACAAAATTTGCATGAAATAATTTTACTAAAGCTGTTAGCCTAAACCTAATATTAAACAAACTACTTTTCAATTTTTCTTGTCAGTTTTTATAATCAGAAAATTCTTGTCAAAGGAATTTGTATCCTTGGATTTATCCAACACTAAGCCATTTACTTTAAATGTTTCTGGTACTTATGTTCAAAGGGATATAAAATCATGCATGGCCTTTTACCTAGTCAATACCATTACAAGATATATTTCCCAAAAGTGATTTTTTTTTTAAAGAAAAGGACTTATATGAACAAAAATGTTTATAGCAGGTCTTTTCTAGGGGCAAAGAATTAAAAATTGAGGAGATGCCTATTAATTGGTGAACAACTTATGTGTTTGTGATGGAAAGCTATAATGCTGTAAGAAATGATGAACAAGAAGCTTTTAGAAAAAACCTGTAAAGATTTCTCAGTTGATGCAAAGTGCAATTGCTATGTACAATGTAATAGCAATTTTTTAAGATGACCAGCTGTGAACAGCTTGCAATAGTTACTCTTTGATTTGGGAATTCTAGAATTTGGCTATGCTATTCTTGGGAGTTTTCATTTTGAGATATCTTTCAAGAAGTGATTGATGGAATCTTTCCATTTCTATTTTACTTTCTATTTCTAGACTATCGAAACAGTTTTCTTTAACAATTTCTTGAAAGATGATGTGTAAGCTCTTTTTTTGATCATAGCTTTCAATTGTCTCTTCTGGATCTATTTTCCAGGTCAGTTGTTTTTCCAACGAAATATTTCACATTATCTTATATTTTTTCACCTTTTGGTTTTGTTTTTTTGCCATAAAATCACAGCTTCCATTTGCTTAATTCTAATTTTTAAGTAGTTATTTTCTTCAAAGAGTTTTTGTACCTCCTTTTCCATTTGGTCAATTTTGATTTTTAAGGCATTCTTCTTCTTATTGGCTTTTTGTACTTCCTTTTGTATCACTCTCATTTCTTTTCCCACTTTTCCCTCTACCTCTCTTTACTTGCTTTTCAAAATCCTTTTTGTGGTCTTCCATGGCCTGAGACCAATCCTTATTTTTCTTGAAGGATTTGGGTGTAGAAGCTTTGACTTTGTTATCTTCTGAGTATGTGTTTTGATCTTTCTTGTCACCATAGAAATTTTCTATGATCAGTATCTTTTTCTGTTGTTGCTTATTTTCTCAACTTATTACTTGACTTTTAACTCATTGTTAAAGTAGGGGTCTGCTTCCAGCATGAAGGACACACTGACTCAAACTTCCAGAAGTTTTATGCAGCTACTTTCAGGCATACTTTAGGGACCTATAAGTTTTCAGTTTTTCCAAGGTTGTATAATTTAAGGACAGGTGTGTTTATCACTTTCCTGGCATGTGATCTAGTCTGTGAGTGACCAAAAGAACTCTTTCCCACCCTGGCATTGTAAGAAGGGTTACTACTGTATCACACTGTGGCTGCAAATTTTAGTGTGGGAGTTGCTCCTTCTATCTCTTGGACTGTGACCCAGATCTGAGTATGGGCAAAGCAACAGAGTCCTGTAATTTCTTCTGCCCAGTTGTTTGACCCCCTTACTATCTGTGGGCTCAGAACTCTAGAAACTGCCACTGCTGCTGCCAGTGCTGATTCACTGGTTCCCAAGGTCCTGTCCTGGTTTACTGGGGCAGAGGTTGTCCTGGTGTCAGCTTGAGCTGAACTGTGTTCCATTCTTAGGCTACTGTGACAAACCTTTCTTTAACTTCTGTGGGCAGAAAGGTCTGGAAACACCACTACTGCCACTGATTCAGAATCCCCAAGTGCTTCTCTTGGTTTGCTATGATCTGATTTGTTGGGAACCAAATTATGTTGTTACTGTCTGTGCTGGACTGTGCTCCATTCTCACCCTGGTGCAATAGACCTTTCCTTTTGATCTTCTAAGTGTTGTTGGCCTGGAAAATTTCTTCACTCCATCTTTTTCTGGGTTCTGATGCTTTAGAATTTGTTTAGACTATTACTTAAATGCATTTGGCAGTATTTGGGTGAGATCTCAGGCAAGTCCCTGCCTTTACTCCGTAAAATCTTGGTTTTGTCTCTTCCTGTCCTTGATAGTAGGAAAAACTTTTGCCTTTTTTTGGATCCCTAGTGCTTAGCATAGTATCTGGCACATAGTAAGCCCTTAATTACAAATGTTTAGTGGCTGAATGACCAACATGTTATGGTCTGGAAAATGACTATTCTTCATTCATTTAGTTTTTCTCAGATTGAGTATTAAATTAATCACTTATAGAAATAAGAAATTGGACTATATTGCACTTGGAAAATTGTACAGCATACTTCCCATCAGAAATCTTTTTCACATCAATATTTTCCACTGAAATAATATTGATATGAAACATGGAAAATCGTAGAATCAAAATTTCAGGTGACTGAAGTAGGCATTACATCAACCAAGATATCTAGGTGGCTCAGTAGATAAAGTGTTGGCCTGGAGACAGGAAGATATGAGTTCAAAACCACATTCAGACACTTAATTTCTCTTTGTCTGTTTCCTTATTTATAAAATGGGAATAGTAATAGTAATTGTCCCACATGATTTTTGTGAGGATAAGCTTAGTGTACTATCTAGCACATAATAGTCACTATAAAAATGCTAGCTATCATTAGATATAAAAGAACATGTAAAGAAAATCTGTGATGGAAAAATGGATGAGCTATTTATACAACAAAAATAAAGCTTAACATGAGATACACATCTGTCAGATTGGCTAAGAAGACAGGAAAAAATAATGACAAATGTTGGAGGGGATGTGGAAAACTGGGACATTAATATATTGTTGGTGGAATTGTGAAATGATCCAGCCATTCTGGAGAGTAATTTGAAACTATGCTCAAAAAGTTATCAAATTGCATACTCTTTGATCCAGCACAGTTTTTGGGATTATATCCCAAAGAGATCTTACGGGAAAGGACCCACATGTGCAAAAAATGTTTGTGGCAGCCCTCTTTTTAGTGGCTAGAAACTGGAAATTGAATGGATGCCCATCAATTGGAGAATAGTTGGATAAATTATGGTATATTAATGTTATGGAATATTATTGTTCTGTAAGAAAAGACCAACAGGATGATTTCAGAAAGTCTTGGAAAGACTTACATGAACTGATGTTAAGTGAAATGTGCAGAACCAGGAGATCATTATACACGACAACAAGAAGACTATATGACTATACATGGGATAAGACTGATGGACGTGGCTCTCTTCAACAATGAGATGATTCAAACCTGTAAAGGGCAGAAACTTTGGAGAAATACACTTAAGGCTCAGTATGATTGATTTAGTCCTACAACAAGGTGTTAATTCAGTGGAATTGATAAGACAATGATTATCTAGTTTTACATGTACTTAGTACTTAATATAGTTCTACAAGATTGACACCTATGATGATGTACTTGTAATAGAGTATATAAGAGCCAAAAAGGACTGGGAGAGAGACATTCCATCTCCCATTATCGTGGTGGCTTTCCTGCCTTCCTGCATTTTGGAAGAGACTAGTTCAGACCAGAAGACTGAAGGAGATAATAAAGAATTTGGATTTTATTCTTGACTATTCTTGTGGTGATTAGTCTGCTAAAACCAAGGCTGGTCCCAAGACCTACAGAAATCTAACCAAACGTTACATAAACCAGTTCCATTTGTTCAATGATAAAGAGAGCCATCTACACCCAGAAAGAGAATTGTGGAAATAGAGTGTGGACCACAGCACAGCATTTTCACTCTCTCTGTTGTTATTTGCTTGCATTTTGTTTTCCTTTTCAGTTTTTCTTTTTCTTCCTTCTTGATCTAATTTTTCTTGTGCAGCAAGATAGCTGTATAAATATGTAAATGTATATTGGATTTAACATGTATTTTAACATATTTAACATGTATTAGACTATCTGCCAACTAGGGGAGGGGATGAGGAGAAGGAGGGGAAAATCTAGAACAAAAGCTTTTGCAAGGGTCAATGTTGAAAAAATTACGCATGCATATGTTTTGTAAATAAAAAGCTTTAAAATAAAAATAAAAATAAAGCTTAACAGAAGGCTAGTTCACATGTTTTGTTGGGGCATCAAATATGTTTAAAAGTCTATAGAAAGGTCCTTTAAGATATTGGGTCTATCCTTAAAGATGATTTTTTTTTTGAAAAACATGAAAAAGAATCAGGCAGCATAAGAAAGCATTGATAGATTGTAATTTGTATCATGGGAAGGATTATTCACATCAGTGAAGTCGAGTCCATTAGAATGTTAAAATAATTTTTTTCTTACTTTGAAGGCAAAGCAATGTTATTTTTTTAATGCTACTAATTGACTTTATTTAGTCTCTCCTGATGGTGGGTAGTTTGGATATGGGATAGTTTCCAAAGTTTTCCTACCATCTTTGACCTAGGAAATCAACTGCTGTCTGATTCTTTTCTTACTGAAAATACTTGGTTAATGAACAAATGATCTGTTAATGTCTGCTAATGCTGTGATTTCAGCTGTATAGTTGGGATAGAGTAGACACACACCCACTTAGCAAATAAGCAATGTGAGTGTGAAAAGATGCTTATTTCCTATTGAGTACTCTATCATTATACAAATTTAGTTTGTCCTAATATCAAAGCTGAGCAATTTGGATTATGAGGATATTTGGGATCTGAGACTTAGGAATGATTAAAATATAAAATCACACATTATAGTCTCTCTGTGTCACATTATATCAATCTGCTCCATCATTTTCACTTAAATGATTAATATTCTGTTTCCTCATGTATATAATCTGTGGTTTTCATAAGTCCCTCTTCCACAAATCCATTCTCAGTCAACAGTAAAACCATCATAGAGTGAATGATTTTTCACTTATAATTCTATAATGGCCTTCCTGGGGTTCTTTTCATCTTCACATAATATTGCAAACCTTAGATAATTGATTTCCAGGAGTGCTCTAATGAAATGATTTTTGACAACTTTCTTAATCTAAGATAAATTTCATGAAAGGTTTCAAAGACTACTGTCTTGATTCCTTTTGCTTCCTGAGGATGGGGCACCACTGCAATATATCTCTTATCCTCAGCCTACCATCTTTACCCATTGCCCTGAGACCACAGAGGGAAGAAAATCCATTTACTACTGTTGAAGAAAAATTGAATGTTCCCAGGCTACAAAGTAAATGTTTCCAGCAATTTCCATTGACATGCCACTATTGGGCCAATGTCACTTCCAGCTCACTTCTCCACTTCTAATCATTTGAGACCCATATAACATTTATTAACACAAATCTCTCCAAATATTGCTGCCATATAATACAAGATTTAAAAACATGCTAAATTCATTACGAATGTTTGTTAAGCAAACTGAACATAATAGAAATCTGTAGTTTCCAATATAATCTTTTTTTTGATGATGCAAATGGGTTTTTGTTTTGTTTTATTTTTTAGTGTTTGATAACACAGGCTCAAGGTTACACAGCTAGGAAGTATTAAGTGTCTGAGACCAGATTTGAACACAGGTACTCCAGACTCCAGGACTGATGAATAAAAATTTTAAAATAAATATTATTGCAATGTAACTGAAAAGTAGGGTTAACTGGATGGTACCAAGATCAAGAATTTAGCTGGCATTAGAGATTTACCAAACAAGAAGTTAGTTACTAGACTTGTAATACAGAAAAGACTAAATAGATTAGGCTGGTATTATAGATCTAAGAGAGATGTTGGTGGTGCAGTAGATAGAGTTGGGCCTGTAGCCAAGAAGAGTCAAATTCAAATAAGGTCTTAGAAATGCACTGATTATGTGACCCTGAACAAATCACAGCCCTTATTTGTCTCAGTTCTCCATCTATAAAAATGAGGACATACTGGAGTAGGAAATGGCACACCATCCTAGTACCTTTGCCAATATTATTGAATATTATTATTCTATTAAAAAACAGCAGATAAGTTGACTGATTTCAGAAAATCCTAGAAATATTTACATGAACTGATACTGAGTAAAGTGAGCAGAACCAGAAGACCATTGTACACAGTAAAAGCAAGATTGTGTGATATTCAACAGTGATTTACTTGTTCTCCTCAGCAACGCAATGATCAAGACAATTCCAACATACTTAGAATGCCAAATGCATCCAGAGAGAGTTAAGAAGACTGATTGTGGATTAAAGCATAATATTTTTAACTCATTTTTGTTTGTTTGTTTACTTTTTCTTTCTCAGATTTTTCCCCCTTTGGTTTGAGTTTTTCTTGCGCAACATGACAAATATGAAAATATGTTTAAAAGGATTGAACTTATTTAACTTAGATCACTTATTTTCTTGGAGAGGGAAGGAAAGGAGAAAAAATTTGGAATACAAAGTCTTACAAAGATGAATGTTGAAAACTATGTTTACAAGTATTTAGAAAAAATAAAATACACCCACCTTTATTTTTCCTGTCATGGTGACCAAGCTCACTGTGGTGAAGGTGTCAACTACATGGAAAATCCCCCAAAATATTTTTGTACTTCTGGACGAATCTCTTGTCTAATAGGAATAAGTGACCATCTTAGTGACTTAGGTCACTAACTGTGATAGTTTGTACAATTTCTTTCTGCTCAAACTAAGGAAAAGCCTATCTTGTATAGAGATATTCCTTACTTCATCCAACTTGTGACCCTGCTGACATTATTTTGCTTATTTTAGCTTGTATATCACATATCAATCAATGGAATCATTCTATAGCTGTTTGCTATAGCTATTCCTGAATGACTGGACATCTAGTAAAAATAGGGTGTGGTAGGAAGAGGCAACTAAGATCATGAAGAAAACCTGAGGTCCATTTCATTAGAAGGGATCATCTACACTTTAATAAAGTGCAATTCAGTCCTCTTTGTAGTGGCCAGAAACTGGAAATTGAATGGATACCCATCAATTGGAGAATGGTTGAATAAGTTATGATATATGAATGTTATGGAATATTATTGTTCTGTAAGAAATGACCAGCAGCATGATTTCAGAAAGGCCTGGAGAGATTTACATGAACTGATACTGAGTGAAATGAGCAGAACCAGGAGATCATTATATACTTCAACAACAATACTATATGATGATCAATTCGGATAGAGCCCTATTCAACAATGAGATGAACCAAATTAGTTCCAATAAAGCAATAATGAACTGAACCAGCTATACTCAGCGAAAGAACTCTGGGAGATGAATATGAAAAATTTTAATAGCTTTTTATTTACAAGTTATATGCATGGGTAATTTTACATCATTGACAATTGCCAAACTTTTGTTCCAATTTTTCCTCTCCTTCTCCTTACCCCCCCTCTAGGATGACCAATACATGTTAAATATATTAAAGTATAAATTAAATACAACATAAGTATGCATGTCTAAACCGTTATTTTGCTGTACAAAAAGAATTGGACTCCGATATATTGTACAATTAGCCTGTGAAGGAAATCAAAAAATGCAGGCGGGCAAAAATACAGGGATTGGGAATTCAATGTAATGGTTCTTAGTCATCTCCTAGAGGTCTTTGGCTGGGTGTAGCTGGTTCACTTCATTACTGCTCCATTAGAACTGATTTGATTCATCTCATTGCTGAAGTTGGCCAGGTCCATCAGAATTGATCATCATATAGTATTGTTGTTGAAGTGTGGTGATTTTCTTCTTTTAAATATAATAATGGTTCTTCTCTGGGAGAAAGCAGGTTTCTTGGGGAGGTTTTCTGGAGGCAGCCTTAGTTTCAGTTAAGAGTAATAATCACCCGAAATGCAGCCAGCTGGTAAAAATGTAAACGTTTATTTTCTTCTTACAAAATAGCCCGGTTAGTTGAGGCCTATCTCTCTGCTTGGTTCTAAGAGCTCTTGCAGCTTTGTCCTTTGCTTCTGCCTCTGCTTTCTTCAGCCTCCAGCCAACCAAGTGGAAAATGGAATGAATCTGTCTTGCCTCTAAGAGAGGGCTTCTGGCTCTCAATCTCCCACAGAGCTCTGTGTCTGTCCCAGCATGCTCCTCTCCAATCTAATTCAGCTGAACTCCCCTAACTGGGCTTCTGCTTTCTTCTTATATATCAGAGAGTGGGATTATGGGTTTTCTCCCATAGTGCTCTCTGGCCCTAAGAGCTTCAAGGGAGGTATGAATTTAAATATCTCATACTAAACCCTAAAATCTCCCAAACATGTGAACTCCAATGAGTAAAGGTATAAACACAAGCATTATTTCAATTAGTTCTACTTAGTACCTTGTTTCAGGTTCTGGCCTAAAACATCTCCTTGTAAGATTAGGTCA
This sequence comes from Antechinus flavipes, assembly GCF_016432865.1. Classification (NCBI taxonomy): domain Eukaryota; kingdom Metazoa; phylum Chordata; class Mammalia; order Dasyuromorphia; family Dasyuridae; genus Antechinus; species Antechinus flavipes. Next base: position 138,873,773 of record NC_067403.1, read on the forward strand.
AGGATATTGAACCATGCTAAATTAGATAATTATTGTCTCTATCAACTCTAATGACTTAACAATTTATAAAGATTCCAACATTGAAGTATATAATGATCTCCTGGTCCTGCTCATTTCACTCAGCATCAGTTTGGGTAAGTCTCTCCAGGCCTTTCTGAAATCATCCTGTTGGTCATTTCTTACCAAACAATAAGAAATATTAATTTTCTTTAAGAAATAATGAGAGGCTAATTTCAGAAAACCCTGGAAAGTCTTATATGAACTGATGCTAAGAACATTGTATACAGTAAAAAGATATAATGACCATATCATCATATATGGACTTGGTTCTTTTCAGCAATGTTGAAATTCAAGACAATTCCAATAGACTTGGGGTGCCATCTGCTTCCAAAGAGAGAGCTATGGGGATTGTGGATTGAAGAATAGTATTTTCACCTTGTTTCTTTGCTTGCTTTTTTTTTCTCATGGTTTTTTCCTTTTGTTCTGATTTTCTGGTACAATATGATAGATATGGAAAAATGTTAAAAAAAAAAAAAAAAGAAAGAAAAATATAAAAATTAAAAATAAGCCTTTATTGCATGTAATTTTTTTATATTATGATCTAAAAAGGATGAATTTAATAGTCCTACCTTCTCTATTTGATTGTGAGGTTTTTATGCCCTAATTTATGATAATTTTTTGCATAGGTGACACGTACCACTGAGAAAAGGGTATATTTCTTTCTCTCCATACATTCCCCCCAGAGGTTTACCAATATCTAACTTTTTAAAAATTCTATTCCTCTCCTTAACATCTTTCTTGTTTATTTTTGTGGTTAAATTTATGTAGTTTTGAGAGAGAGAGGTTGCAGTCCCTCACGAGTACAATTTTGCTTTCTATTTCTTCCTGTAATTTACTTAATTTTGCTTCTAAGAATTTGGATGCAATACTACTTTGTACATATATGTTCAATATTGTTATTTCTTAATTGTCTATGGTGCCTTTTAGCAAGATGTAGTTTTTTTTTCTTTTTCTCTTTTAATTAGATCAATTTTTGCTATTGCTTTTCTTGAGATCAAATTTGCTACCCCTGCTTTTTTTTTTTCTTTAGCTGAATGAAGCATAATATATTTTGCTTCAACCTTTTACCTTTACTATATGTATTTCTCTTATTCACATTTGTTTTTCATTAACAATATATTGTAGGAGTCTGTTTTTTTAATTCATTCTTCTATCTGCTTCCATTTTATGGGAGAGTTAATTCCATTCACATTCACAATTATGATTACTGTGCATTTCCCTTCATTCTATTTTCCCTGTTTATATTTTTTTTCTCCTTTAATCCTATTTCCCCTTACCAGTGTTTTGCTTCTGAGCAGTGCCTCCTTCAATTTGCTCTTCTTTTTATTAGCATTCCCTCTTTTTTTTTCCCCTTTCCCTTCTTCTTCTTCCCTCCCTTTCATCAAGCTCCCACTTTTTTCTTTCTCCTTTCCTGTCCTATTTCCCTATAGGGCAAGATAAATATCTATATCCAATTGAATATATATTTTATTCCCTCTTTGAAGCAAATCCAATGACAGTAAAGTTTAATCAATGCTCACCTCCTCTCTTCTTTCTCTCTACTGTAATAGGTCTTCTGTGACTTTTCAAGTGATATAATTTCCCTATTCTGCCTCTTCCTTTTCCAGTCTCTCAATACAATCATTTTTTCACTACCTTTTGTATATCATAACATTAAAGTCAACTTATACCTATACCCTCTGTCCATGTGTACATCTTTCTAACTGCCCTAATGGGTAATACAGTTCAAAAGAGTTACAAATATTATTTTCCTGTGTAGGATGTAAACATTTTAATCTTTTTTATTTTTTTTTTATTATAACGTTTTATTGACAGAACATATGGATGGGTAATTTTTTACAACATTTTTTTATCCCTTGCACTCACTTCTGTTCCAACTTTTCCCTTCCCTCCCTCCACCCCCTCCCCTAGATGGCAGGCATTCTTATACATGTTAAATATGTTATAGTATATAGTATAGTTATAGTATATCCTAGATACAATACATGTGTGCAGAACCATACAGTCTCTTGTTGCACAAGAAGAATTGGATTCAGAAGGTAAAAATAACCTGGGAAGAAAAACAAAAATGCAAGTAGCCCACATTCATTTCCCAGTGTTCCTTCTCTGGGTGTAATTATTCTGTCCATCATTGATCAATTGGAACTGAATTAGATCTTTTCTTTGTTGAAGATATTCTCATACAGTATTGTTGTTGAAGTGTATAATGTTCTCCTGGTTCTGCTCATTTCACTCAGCATCAGTTCATGTAAGTCTTTCCAAGCCTCTCTGTATTCATCCTGCTGGTCATTTCTTACAGAATAATAATATTCCATAACATTCATATAGCGCAATTTATCTAACCATTCTCCAATTGATGGGCATCCATTCATTTTCCAGTTGCTAGCCACTACAAACAGGGCTGCCACAAACATTTTGGCACATACAGGTCCCTTTCCCTTCTAAAGTATCTTTTTGGGATATAAGCAGTAGTAACACTGCTGGATCAAAGGGTATGCACATTTGAAAACTTTTTGGACATAATTCCAGATTGCTCTCCAGAATGGTTGGATGCATTCACAGTTCCACCAACAATGCCTGTGTCCCAGTTTTCCCACATCCCCTCCAACATTCATCATTATTTTTTCCTGTCATCTTAGCCAATCTGACAGGTATGTAGTTGTATGTCAGAGTTGTCTTAATTTGCATTTCTCTGATCAATAGTGATTTGAAACTTTCATATGAGTAGAAAGTTTCAATTTGATCATCTGAAAATTGTCTGTTCATATCCTTTGACCATTTATCAACTGGAGAATGGCTTGATTTCTTGCAAATTAGAGCCAATTCTCTATATATTTTGGAAATGAGGTCTTTAGCAAAGAAATGAGGTCTTACCTGTAACTGTGAAAATGTTTTCCCAGTTTATTGCTTCCCTTCTAATCTTGTTTGCATTAGTTTTGTTTGTACAAAGACTTTTCAATTTGATAAAATCAAAATTTTCTATTTTGTGATCAATAATGATCTCTAATTCTTCTTTGGTCACAAATTTCTTCCTCCTCCACAAGGCTAAGAGGTAAACTATCCTATGTTCCTCTAATTTATTTATAATCTTGCTCTTTATGCCTAAATCATGGGCCCATTTTGATCTTATCTTGGTGTACAGCATTAAGTATGGGTCCATGCTTAGTTTCTGGCATACTAATTTCCCGTTTTCCCAGCAGTTTTCTTCAAATAGTGAATTCTTATCCAAAAGTTAGGATCTTGGGGTTTGTCAAACTCTAAATTGCTATAATTATTGACTATTCCACTGATTCCACCGATCAACCAATCTATTTCTTAGCCAATACCAAATGGTTTTGGTGACTGCTGCTTTATAATATAGTTTTAGATCAGGTACAGCTAGGCCACCTTTATTTGATTTTTTCCCCCTTAATTCCCTTGAAATTCTTGACCTTTTGTTTTTCCATATGAATTTTGTTGTTATTTTTTCTAGGTAATTAAAATAGTTTTTTGGGAATCTGATTGGCATAGCACTAAATAAATAGATTAGTTTAAGTAGTATTGTCATCTTTATTATATTTGCTTGGCCTATCCAAGAGCACTTAATATTTTTCCAATTATTTAAATCTGACTTTATTTGTGTGGAAAGTGTTTTGTAATTTTGCTCATATAATTCCTGACTTTCCTTTGGTAGATTCCCAAATATTTTAAGGTACCAACAGTTATTTTGAATGGAATTTCTCTTTGTCTCTCTTGCTGTTGGATTTTGTTAGTAATGTATAAAAATGCTGAGGATTCATGTGTATTTATTTTGTATCCTGCAAATTTGCTGAAGTTGTGAATTATTTCTAATAGCTTTTTAGTAGAATCTCTGGGGTTCTCTAGGTATACCATCATATCATCTTCAAAGAGTGATAGTTTGGTTTCCTCATTGCCTACTCTAATTACTTTAATCTCTTTCTTAAGTCTTATTTCTGAGGCTAGCATTTCTAATACAGTATTGAATAATAATGGTGATAGTGGACAACCTTGTTTCACTCCTAATCTTATTGGAAATGTTCCAGTTTATCCCCATTATATATGATGCTTACTGATGGTTTTAAATAGATGCTATTGATTATTTTAAGGAAAAGTCCATTTATTCCCATACTCTCAAGTGTTTTTTAATAGTAATGGATGTTGGATTTTATCAAATGCTTTTTCTGCATCTAGTGAGATGATTATATGGTTTTTGTTAATTTGATTATTGATATAGTCAGTTATGTTAATAGTTTTCCTAAGGTTGAATCAGCCCTGCATTCCTGGTATAAATCCTACTTGGTCATAATGTATTATCCTGGGGATGATTTTCTGTAATTTTTTTGCTAATATTTTATTTAAGATTTTAGCATCAATATCATTAGGGAGATTGATCTATAGTTTTCTTTCTGTGTTTTCAACCTACCTGGTTTAAGTATCAGTACCATGTCTGTGTCATAAAAGGAATTTGGTAGGACTCCTTTAATCCCTATTTTTTCAAATAGTTTATATAGCATTGGAGTTAATTGTTCTTTAAATCTTTGGTAGAATTCCCATGTATTAAATCCATCTGTTCCTGGAGATTTTATCGTAGAGGGTTGACTAATAGCTTGTTCTATTTCTTTTTCTAAGATGGGACTGTTTCACCAACTTACTTCTTCCTTGGTTGATCTGGACAAGCTATATTTTTAAAAGTATTCTTCCATTTCATTTAAGTTATTTAATATATTGGCATAAAGTTGGGCAAAGTAATTCCTAATTATTGCTCTAATTTCCTCTTCATTAGTGGCGAGTTCTCTCTTTTCATTTTTAAGACTAACAATTTAATTTTTCTCTTTCCTTTTTTAAATCAGATTTACTAAGGGTTTATCTAATTTTTTGGTTTTTCATAGAACCAACTCTTAGTTTAATAAAACTAATTAATAATTAATTAATAATAATAATAAAAATTAATTAATAAAATTAATTCAATAGTTGTTTTTTTTACTTTCAATTTTATTAATCTCCCCTTTTATTTTTAGAAATTCAAGTTTAGTGTTTGACGGGGGTTTTAATTTGTTCTTTTTCTAGCATTTTTAGTTGCAAACCCAATTCATTGACCTTCTCTTTCTCTATTTTATGCAAGTAGGCCTCTAGAGATATAAAATTTCCCCTTATTACCGCTTTGGCTGAATCCCACACATTTTGGTATGACGTCTCATTATTGTCATGTTTTTGGGTGAAGTTATTAATTTACTGTTTTACCCAATCATTCTTTAGGATGAGATTATTTCATTTCCAATTATTTTTTGGTCTATTTTCTCCTGGCTTTTTACTGAATGTAACTTTCATTGCATCATGATCTGAAAAGGATGCATTTACTATTTCTGCCTTTCTGCATTTGAACTTGAGGTTTTTATGTCCTAATACATGCTTAATTTTTGTATAGGTTCCATGAACTGCTGAGAAGAAAGTGTACTCCTTTGTGTCTCCATTTAGTTTTCTTCAAAGATCTATGATACCTAACTTTTCTAGTGTTCTATTTACCTCTTTGACTTCTTTCTTATTTATTTTGTGGTTTGGTTTATCTAATTCTGAGAGTGCAAGGTTGAGATCTCCCACTATTATAGTTTTGCTATCTATTTCTTCTTGCAGCTCTCTTAATTTCTCTTTTTTAAAAAATTATAACTTTTTATTGACAGAACCCATGCCTGGGTAATTTTTTACAACATTATGCCTTGCACTTACTTCTGTTCCGACTTTTCCCCTCCCTCCCTCCACCTCCTCCCCTAGATGGCAAGCAGTGCTATACACGTTAAATATGTCACAGTATATCCTAGATACAATGTATGTGTGCAGAACCAAACAGTTTTCTTGTTGCACAGAAAGAAATGGATTCAGAAGGTAAAAATAACCTGGAAAGAAAAAAAAATGCAAACAGTTTACATTCATTTCCCAGTGTTCTTTCTTTGGGTGTAGCTGCTTCTGTCTGTCATTGATCAATTGAAACTGAATTAGATCTTCTCTTTGTTGAAGAAATCCACTTCCATCAGAATACATCCTCATACAGTATCTTTGTTGAAGTGTATAATGATCTCCTGGTACTGCTCATTTCACTTAGCATCAGTTCATTAATTTCTCTATAAGAATTTAGATGCTATACCTGCATTTTTGAGTTCCTTCACAGGCTAATTGTACAACATTTCAGAGTCCGATTCTTTTTGTACAGCAAAATAACAGTTTGGTCATGTATACTTATTATGTATCTAATTTATATTTTAATATATTTAACATCTACTGGTCATCCTGACATCTGGGGGAGGGGGTGGGAGGAAGGAAGGGAAAAATTGGAACAAGAGGTTTGGCAATTGTCAATGCTGTAAAGTTACCCATACATATAACCTGTAAATAAAAAGGTATTAAACTAAAAAATAAATTAAAAAAAAAAAAAAGAATTTAGATGCTATGCCACTTAGTACATATATATTTAATATTGATATTGCTTCATTATCTATGCTACCCTTTAGCAAGATATAGTGTCCTTCCTTATCTCTTTTAATTAGATCAACTTTTGCTTTTGTTTGATCTGAGTATTAAACTTGTGAGCACCACTTGCTTCTCACAGCCCTTTCTTTTTAGGATCCCTCCCTCCACCTTAAGAGTTCCTCCCTGTGTCTTACCCCTTTTCCTCACAATTTCTGTATTCCTTTCCACTTAGCTTACTACTTCCCTTTTTACTTTTCCCCTCCTACTTTTCAGTGAGGTCGGAGAAGTTTCTCCATAAATAGAATATGTCTAATAGTTTTCTCTTTAAGCCAATTCTGATGAGAGTAAGGTACACACTATGTTCGTCCCCCTCCCTTCTTTCTCTCAGATATAATAGATTTCCTTTGCCTCTTCGTGAGATGTAGCACCTCCACTTTACCCTTTTTCTGGTACAATTTCCCTTCCACCTCTAGTTTCTAAAACAAATTATACATGTGTTCTTTATGTATCTTTATAACAGAAATATAGTTCCCAAGATTTCTTTTTACCTTTTTATGTTTCTCTTGAGTCCTATATTTGGAGATCAAACTCTTTGTTTAGTTCCATTTTTTTTCATCAGAAATAGATGAAATTCACCTATTTCATTGAATGTTCATCTTCTTCCCTGGAAAAAATGCTAATTTTGGCTGAGTAAGTTATTCTTGGTTGCTTGGTTGCATACCAAGTAACTTAGCCTTTAGGAATATCAGATTCCAGGGCCTTCCATCCTTTAATGTGGACACTGCTAGATCCTAAGTAATCCTTATTGTGGCTCTTCGGTATTTGAATTTTTTGGTTTTTTTTTTTCCTAGCAGCTTGTAGTATTTTTTCCTTGGTCTGATAGTTCTGGAATTTAGCCACAATATGTCTTGGAGTTTTGATTTTAGGGTCCTTTTCAGTAGATAATCAATGAATTCTTTCAATGTCTATTTTATCCTCTGTTTCTAAAACATCTGGGCAGTTCTCTTTGATAATTTCTTGGAAAATAGTGTCCAGGTTCTTTTCTTCATATTTTTCAGGACATCCAATAATTCTCAGATTATCTCTCCTACATCTATTTTCCAAGTTTCTTGTTTTCCCAAGAAGGTATTTGACATTTTTTTCCATTGTTTCATTTTTTTGGTTTTTGCTTGACTGATTTTTGGGGTCTCCTCGAGTCATTCAATTCCATTTATTCAATTCTGATTTTTAATGAATTATTTTCTTCACTCACTTTTTAAAATTTCTTTTTCTAATTGTCCAATTGAGTTTTTAAGTCAGTTGTTTTGTTCTAATGAATTTTTTTCCATTTTGCGAATTTTATTTTTTAGAGAGCTATTTTCTTTTTCCAGTTCACTAATTCTGTTTTCCTTGAAATTGTTTACCTTTTCCAATTCACTAATTCTGTTTTTCAAGGATTTGATTTCTTTATCCACTCTATTTTTAAATGAGTAGGATGAATTATCCAGATTCTCTTGCCAAGCTTCCCTTTCCTTTGCCCATTTTTCTTCTAGCTCTCTTGTAAGAGCCTTTTTAATTTCTTCTATGAGAGTCTTGTGTGATAGGGACCAAATCCTATCCCCCTTTGTGGATTCATCTGGAAACAGTCTGTTTTTAGTCTCCTCAGAGATTAAAGTTCTCTCTCTATCCATATAGAAGCTCTCTATAGTTAGAGCCTGCTTTAATTTTTTGCTCATCTTGTCAAAGAAGAATCAAAGAAAACAAACTAGCAAAAAAAAGCAAATGCAGTCTGCTTTTTTAGGGGGGACTGGATGGTATTACCAAACTTCCTCTATAGACTGCAGGGGGCAGCAGTGAGGCACTAGCAGGACAGCAATGGCTGTGCTGCATCTGCACTCTCAGACTGTGAGAGCATGCTGAGTCACTCCAGGTGGGTGTGGCCAGTTCCCGAGAGCCCCCAGCTTTTTGGGTCTTTAAGCCTTGTGTTTGTAGCTTCTCTGCTGATCTACTGGCTTGCTGTCAGGGCAAAGTAGCCACACTGTGGTAAAGTTTTCCCCTCAGAAACAGCTGAGATCACACCCCACGCCCCTCAGGTCTGCTCAGTGTAAGCTGCTTGCTGTGCTCTCGCTGCCTGCCTGCAATCTGCACCCCATTTATCTATCCCCACCCATGAGCAAAAACAGATCTTTTTTGGCAAATTTCCAGGATATCTTCTATTGGTAATGTATTAATGGGTTTTTTCAGTCAAGCCATAATTCTGAGGCCTTGTCATGAAATAAAGTATTCTAAGGGCAAGATGGAGCTTAGATAGATGTATGTGTTTTCTCTGCCATCTTGGCCAGACGTCTAAACATTTTAATCTTATTGAATAACATGGTTTTGTTTTTGTTTCGTGTTTACATTTTTATGCTTCTCTTGAATCTTGTATTTGAAGATTGAATTTTCTGTTCAGCTCTGGTCTTCTCATCAGAAAAGTCTATAAGTTCCTTATTCCTTTGCGTATTCATCTCTTCTATCTGAAAGATTATGCTCAATTTTGTTGGATTGTTGATTCTTAATCTAGCTTCTTTGTCTTCTGGAATATCATATTCAAGCTCTTTATTCCTAATGTAAAAGCTACTAAATCCTGTGCAATCCTGAATGTGGCTCTTTGACATTTGAATTGTTTCTTTCTATTTTCTTCTTCATCTAACCATGGTGGAATTCTGGCTACAATATTCCTTGGAGTTTTCATTTTGGGATCTCTTTCAGGAGTTGATCAATTGATTCTTTTAATAACTATTTTACCCTCTGGTTCTAAGATATTAAAACAGGTTTCCTTGTTTAAATTTTTGAAAAATGCTGTCTACACTTTTTTTTTTTTGATCATGTCTCTCAGGTAGTCAATTCTTAAATGATCTTTCTTAGATCTATTTTCTAGACAAGTTCTTTTTCCAATAAGATATTTTACATTTTCTTCTATTTTTCCATTCTTTTGATTTTGCTTGATTGATTTCTTGTTGAATCATACTCATTAGCTTCTGTTTGCCTAATTCTAATTTTCAAGAAATTATTTTCTTCAGTTAGTTTTTGTACCTTCTTCTCCATTTGGTCAATTCTGCTTTTTAAGGAATAATTTTTTCAGTGGATTTTTCCTTCCTTTTGATCAATTGTACATTAAAAAAATTTTTTTTCTTTCAGTTCTTCTTCCAAGTTGTTGACTCTCTTGCATAATTCTCATTTATTTTCTCCAATTTTTCTTTCTCTGTTATTTGATTTTTAAAATCCTTTTTAAGTTCTTCAAGGGAGATTTTCTGAATTTGTCACCAAATCATATTCCCCTTTAAGGCTTTGCATATAGGCATGTTGACATTGTTCTTTTTTTTCTGAGTTTGTGTTTTGATTTTTCCTGTCACCAGAATAGCTTCTTATGGTTAGGGCTCTTTTCTACTCATTTTTTAATCTATTAAAAAATTAGTGGGTGAGTCGATTTTTTAAAATATATATAATTTTTAAAAATTTTTGAAAGTAAATGATGAAATAATATTGTATATTAACAAAATATAGTCATGTGAGAAAATGAAAAAATCTAGAAAGTGATATTTCAGTTAGACTCAAGACTATCTAGACAAAAAGAGGAAAAAAATAAGGAACTTGGAAATCCACTCCAGAGCTTTGTCAGAAAGATAAGATATTGGAGCTATGGAAATTTCCTAGACTTCTTTTCTTACTTGAAGCATAAAACTTATTAAATTATTAACTTGCATTAATGATAATTTTGTTCTTCATATAGTAAGGAACTAATAAGGTAAACTTCTGTTTTGGATCTAATTTTTGTTAACAAGTTGTATAATGATGGGAACTTTAGGGGAAGTGGTCATTCTGTGAAAGAATTTGCTAAAAGGAAGATGAAAGACTAGTATAGTTTGATAAACAGTGCAAATTGGCTGCTCTGTGCTCTTTGAGATATTCATGTCTCTTGGTTTAGAACTCAGAAAACTAGAAAGAAAAAGATTCTGGTGTGCTTTTGTTGATGATGTTGTTTTTGTTTTTAACTTTTTGTTGCATTTTGTTTTTTTAAAAAAAAATTTTGTTGTGGGGAAAATAGTCAACTCACAAAAAAGATAAAAATATGGTTTTGTGGTTTTTTTTTTTTTTTTAACATCATTGCAATACTCCCAGTGGAAACAGAGAAATATAGTTTGGCAAAACAAACTGCTACATTGACGGAGTTTGACAGTACATGTCTTATTCTTGTAGTCTGCTACCTTATCAGCCCACTAAAATAGATATTGATCATTGCATTGGTTTTAATTCTGATATATTGTAGTATTGATTTTCTTTATCCTCATTGTGTATATTGAGTTCTTTGTTTCTAATTCCTTTACATTGAGTCAGTTCATTGATGTTTTCCCAAATGTTTCTGAATTCTTTGCATTTAACATATTCTTCACTGTCCCAGCTTCACTCCTAGTTCTCTGAATTTTTCCATCTTTGCATCAATAGCCTTCTTATCTCTTGGTAGACCTCCTTGATCAAAAATCACTGGCCATTCATGGTCACTCCTTTCCTCATTTTCTAGCTTCCTTTTATATATTGTCTTCTCCCATTAGAATATAAATAAACTCTTTGAAGGTAAGCACTATCTTATTTCTTTATATCTATATCTCCAGCTTCACATAATGTCTGACATGTAAGAGCTTAATAAATGTTCTACTTATCTATATTTCACTGACAGGGATTCACAATAGCAAAAAATAAAAATAATCACTAATTCATATGAAAAGAACAAGGAATCTTGGAGTAACAAAAGAGCTGGGGTTCTGCGTTTGTTACAATAATAAATGTGATGGTTGATTCATTGACACATTCATCCTCTCACCGTATTCAAGGCACTTCTCTTCCTTTTGCTTAATTCTACATCACCCTCAGGTTCTACTTTCTTTGATTGTGGAATTTAGCAATTTATCCATGTAATAAGAGTGGGGCAAGGAGGGCAGGGAGGGGAAATACTGGCAAATCATTGGATCATGTACAGTGTACCTTGCCTAGTGTATGTGTCTTTGGAGTCTTCGTTTTTTTAAAAAAGGGATTCATAATAGAAAGGCCTTGAACCTAATGCAATGGCTACATAGGCATTCTATGACTTTATTATCTGGTTTCATAATACTTCATAGAGAAATCTCATAGTATTTCAGGGTCAAGAATTTATTTACAATCTTCTGAGGGAGGAAAATCTCCCTCTATTTTTTTTTTTTTTAAATTAACTGCTGAACTGGACCTGAGTATGCATGCAAAAGGCATCATAAACAAGTGAATTCTCTCTCTTTCTCTCTCTCTCTCTCTCTCTCTTTCTCTCTCTTTCCTTTTTCCCACCCCCTTAGAACTTGATCAAGGAGAAAAAATACTCTAAATCTCTGGATGAAAGGGAAGGTAAGTAGCCTGCTGCTGTCAGCTACCTTGGCAGGCATGTGATCATGAACACATTAATACATAGTACTAATATTTCTGAAGGCAACTAGATAACAATGCATAGACCATTGGATCTGGAGTCAGGAAAACCTTAGCTCCAATCTAGCCGCAGACATTTATAACTATATGACACTGGACAAGTCACTTTACCTCTGTTTGCTTTAATGTACTGGAGAAGGAAATCGTAAACCATTCCTTTACTTTTGCCAAGCATTGGAAGCATATTGGCGTGGACAGTGTTGACATGATATGACCTATAGGGTATGAAGAGTCAGACACAATCAAATGACTCAACAACTACCACCAATGTTTCTCTTTCTGTAGTATTTATCCTTCCTTGATCCTAGATGCATGAGTATCAGTGACAATATAACCTTGTGAGCTTTGGAAGGTTACAAGAGACACCAGGGATTGAGTAATAGGAGTCCATAGCAGAATATGCCATAATCACAGTAGGATATTGAGCCAGTCCTGAAAAAGCCTTGCTTGACTCTGGACAGCTGTGAATTGATTAGGCACTGAAGAGATCATGAGTAGCAAGCAAGAGAATGACTTTTCTAATCAGCTATGCCACATTCAAAAGTGAACTTGATATCACTTCAAGTGTGAACCCACTATCTCTAATATCTTCCAAATTGGAAGAGAAGAGTGTCTTCCTGATTTCAGAGGGTTTTTTAGTACTTTGGGACTTACTATATCTTCTTAATAATATTCCTTTGCAAAAACAGATTGATGTGAATTGTTTGTATTGGATACTGAGGAGGTATCAAATGATTATTGGTATTGGGAAGATGTTAGGGTAAGTGATATCGAGGGAGATTACATTGAAAAGGGGCTCATGAGTAAGAATATTATGGAACAAGTCTGCAACTCCTTGAACTTTCCCCTATGGTTCCTTTGCTCTGAGGACCCAACTGTCAGTGGTAGTGTGTGTTGAGAAAGTAAATTCAAAGTTTCCATGTGCTACATAAGATAACTAGGTGGTAAGGTAGATAGAGCATTGAGTCTACAATTGGGAATAACTGAGTTCAAATCCAACCTCAGATATTTACTATCTGTACTCAGCAAATATAGATATTTACTGGACAAGTTACTTAACTGTTTATCTCAGTTTCTCACCCATAAAATGAGATGGAGAAGGAAATGATCAATCACTCTAGTATTTTTGCCAAGAAAACCCTAATGAAGTCACAAAGTTAGACACAACTGAAAACTACTGAAAAAGAGTAAAATATTACAGGATTATTGTGAGGATCAAGTGAGATGATGTTTATAAAGCATTTACCACTGGTACATAGTATATTACCTTCCTCTCCATACATTTAAGAAAATTCTATTACAGCAAAATAATTTGGACTCCTCCGGTAGTTTTTAAGATAGTATTTTGTGCAACCTCTCTAAGCCAACCATATAATCTTTTCTATCCTCTTTGTTAAAATGCCTGATAACCTCACTAAATCTCTTCTCTAAATAATTAAACATTTATCTAAGTTGCTAAAATTTTTTTTCCTTTGGTGAATATCTCTGAAAGACTATTTGTAGAAAATAACATTAAGCAAAAAGATTTGTTCTTTATATAAATATGAAGAATGCTGGCCAAAAATACATAATAATGACAATTTTTACTGGAATTGCTTTGGCAATGTTAAGCAATTCCTGGGTCATGTACAATGACCTGATGACAAGTTTTCTATTGTCTTAAATAAACTTCAAAAAACAGGACAATCTCGACTCACATGGCAACATTGGGTTTGTCCATGTACTACAGAGTTGCAAAAGGCCAAATTCAAGGAGACTCACAAAAAAATTTACAAACTTGACAAGAGGTTTTAATAGAAATATGCTGAAGGAGTAAATTTGTGAAAATAAATCTGTTGCATGAAACAGAATACATTTAAAACAAATCTCTACTGAATTAAATCTCCACATTAAACAATATCATGGCTATTCCAAGACTATTTTTATGGTTCTTTTGCAAGACACTAAAATCCATTATTTATTTTCCATATGTTTCTTATCCTCTCTGAGGCTGTCTTTCCTATCCTCTCTGTCTTTTCCTGGTGTGTGAGTTTAACAATGTTTGTATATTCTTAGAGCATTTTTCTGTTGAAAGTTTAAATTACACTGATTGTTTGAATGACTAACAAAACAACAGTACTTGGTTCCATTGCTTATAAAAGGAAAGGAAAATGCACACCTTTAAATATATTGTGGGATTTCTCTTTCTGTCCCACAGTCTCAAAATAAGAAACTATCTTAGAAATTTATACCTCAAAGATGCTCATATTCTGTGCATCTACATGAAAGACAGCCAGTTAACTTTCTCACTAGAAAGTAAAGGTTTTTTTTTGTTTGTTTGTTTATTTGTTTGTTTTTGTTGGTTTTTTTACTGATGTGAGAAATATTCATTCCTGCTCGGCATCCCAAATTCTTAGGAATACCAATACCTTCCTGGATCTATTCCTATCAAATGACTTTTTTGTTCCTTAATTTGTATTATTATCTCTACTATAAATTGTCTGAATGTGAGCCATAAGAGACTAGACCTTTGAGTTTTCTTAATTTTAGGAGTTCCCAGGTGAATAAATTCTCTCTACATGTACATCCCTTCTTTGAAAGTTAATCTGAAAGAAAGAGAAGTTAAATGACTTGAATAGGGTTGCATAGACAGTATGTGTTCAAAGCAGAATTTGAGCATTGGTCTTCTTGTCTCTGAAGCAAATTTTTTCACATGCTATCTCTTATATGAAAATGTTATTAATTCAATGGATTACGAATAACATTAAATCATAAACCAGTTTCCTTTTGCTTTTTATGATGCTGTTTTGCTAACTTTCTCTAATAACTCATCAGTACAACGTGGGTTAAATGGGGCAGTACCATAGAGTAGGAATCCTGGTTCTATGAGGATAGGTATGAATACTAGCCACCTAGTAAAGGACATAGATGACATATCAGCTCTGATAGGTTCCTTGGTTCTCTTGACTGGCATTACCTCAAAAGATATTAGCACTGAAATAGAAGGAGCCATTCATTTGATAGAGTTTTCATTTTTTTTATTTTTTGTTTTTCTATATTTTCACAATATATGCAAAGTTCATTTTTCACCATTGCCCCTTACAAAACCTTGGGTTCCAATTCCAATTCCTTTTCTCCACTTCCTTCCCTAGATGTCAAGTAATTCAATATATGTTAAACATGTTAAAATACATGTTAAATCCAATCTATATAAACATTTATACAATTTTCTTGCTGCACAAGAAAAATCAGATTAAAAAAAAAGAAAGTAAATGAGTAAAGAAAACAAAATGCATGTTGGTGGAGTTGTGAATGAATCCAACCATTCTGGAGAGCAATCTGGAATTATGCCCCAAAAGTTATCAAACTATGCATACCTTTTGATCCAGCAGTGCTACTACTGGGCTTATATCCCAAAGAGATACTCAAGAAGGGAAAGGGACTTGTATGTGCCAAAATGTTTGTGGCAGCCTTGTTTGTAGTGGCTAGAAAATGGAAAATGAATGGATGCCTGTCAATTGGAGAATGGTTAGGTAAATTGTGGTATATGAATGTTATGGAATATTATTGTTCTGTAAGAAATGACCAGCAGGATGAATACAGAGAGGACTGGTGAGACTTACATGAACTGATGCTAAGTGAAATGAGCAGAACCAGGAGATCATTATATACCTTCAACATCAATACTGTATGAGGATGTATTCTGATGGAAGTGGATTTCTTCAACAAAGAGAAAATCTAACTCAGTTTCAATTGATCAACGAGGGACAGAAGCAGCTACACCCAGAGAAGGAACACTGGGAAATGAGTGTAAACTGTTTGCATTTTTGTGTTTTTTCCCAAGGTTATTTTTACCTTCTGAATCCAATTCTTCCTGTGCAACATGAGAAGTGTTCGGTTCTGCACACATATATTGTATCTAGAATGCACTGTGAAATATTTAACAAAAAAAGAAAAAAGAAAACAAAATGCAAGCAAACAACAATAAAAAGAGTGAGAATGTTATATTGTGATCCACATTCAGTTCCCACAGTCCTCTTTCTAGATGTAGATGGCTTTCTTTCTCATAAGATCATTGGAACTGATATCAATCATCTCATTGTTGGAAAGAGTCATGCTCATCAGAACTGATCATTGTATAATATTGATGTTGCCAATCTCCTTGTTCTGATCATTTCACTTAGCATCAGTTGATGTAAGTCTCTCCAGGCCTGTCTAAAATCATCCTCCTGATCATTTCTTATAGAACAATAAGATCCCATAACATTCATATACCATAATTTATTCAGCCATTCTCCAATTGATGGGTATCCATTCACTTTCCAATTTCTTGCCACTACAAAAATGGCGGCCACAAACATTTTTGCCCATGTGAGTCCCTTTCCCGCCTTCAAGATCTCTGGGGGAAATAAGCCCAGTAGAAGAAATACTGCTAGATCAAAGGCACTGGTTTTTGTTGTTGTTGTTGTTGTTTTCTTTCCTGAAGCAATGGGGTTAAGTAACTTGCCTTGTAACAGCTAGGAAAGTGTTAAGTGTCTGAGGTCAGATTTGAACTCAGATACTCCTGATTTCAGGGCTAGTGCTCTATCCACTGTGTCACCTATCTGCCCCTAGTTTGACAACCTTTTGAACATAGTTCCAAATTGCTCTCCAGAATGGTTGAATCAGTTCACAATTTCACCAATAACATATTAGTGTCCCAGTTTTTCCACATCCCCTTCAACATTACTCATTATCTTTTCCAGTTATCTTAGCCAATCTGAGAGGTGTGTAGTGGTATCTCAGTGTTGTCTTAATTTGCATTTCTTTAATCAATAGTGACTAGAAATGTTTTCAATTTCATCCTCTGAAAATTGTCTGTTCATATCCTTTGACCACTTATTAATTGGAGAATGGCTTAAATTCTTATAAATTTGAGTCTATTCTCTCTATATTTGAGAAATGAAATCTTTTTCAGAATTTTTAAATATAAAAATGTTTTCTCAGTTTATTGCTCCCCTTCTAATCTTGTTTGCATTAGTTTTGTTTGTGCAAAGGCTTTTTAATTTGATGTGATCAAATTTATCTATTTGGTGTTCAATAATGAGCTCCAGTTATTCTTTGGTCGCAAATTCCTCTGAGAACTGAGAGGTAATCTATCCTATGTTCTTATAATTTGCTTTTAACATCACTCTTTATGTCTAAATGATGAACCCATTTTGACTTTATCTTGGTATATAGTGTTAGGCGTGGGTCAATTACTAGTTTTTGCCATACTAGTTTCTCAGCAGTTTTTGTCAAATAGTGAGTTCTTATCCCAAAAGCTGGGGTCTTTGAGTTTGTCAAACATTAGCTTGTCATAGTCATTGACTGTTTTGTCCTGTGAATCCAACCTATTTCACTGACTGACTACTTTATTTTTTAGCCAGTGCTAAATGGTTTTGATGACCTCTGCTTTATGATATAATTTTAGGTCTGGCATAGCTGGCCACCTTCATTGGCTTTTTTTTTTTTTTTTTTTTTCATGAAATCCCTTGAAATTCTTGATCTTTTGTTCTTCCAGATGAACTTTGTTATTATTTTTTCTAGATGTGTAAAATAATTTCTTGGGAGTTTGATTGGTATGGCATTAAGTAGATAAATTTTGTCATTTTTATTATATTTGCCTGGTCTACCCAATTTGATAGATTTAATAGGAACTGACATGAAAAGCTCTGCCTTCCTCTTTTTTCAAGTTTATCACTTAGGATTTTACCAGTTCTCCCTTCCAGAAAAAGGAATGGATGAGGGAACATTTTTCCTTTTTCCTTATCAGTGGCCATGGCAGATACAAGCATATTGAAGTGAGAATGCTTGCTCACAAGAGCCTGAGACTAGACATTTTAGTACTTGGCTGATTTTTTTGGTTTGCTTTGCTTCCTCTGAGCTTGTTAAGAATAGTGACCCTGAGTTATGAATGTTTTAGGCCCTACTGGTAACTTTGAGAGTTTTAGAAGTTGGGAGTTCTGAGTTGGAGCTAACCACCCAAGTAAAAGATACTTTTTAACAACTACACTGCTACTTTGGGGAAGTTCCCATACTGCCAAGAGAAACTTCTGGGAAAATGCTGTGAATGTAAGGATTGAAATAATCCAAGTCATATCCTAGTTTACCAGGAGTTTCAGACCCATAAGTAACACAGATGATTTATTAATATACAATGATAAGTCTTTTATGTTGTAGTCATTTCTTTTGAAGTAGAAGAAATAGTTTTCTTATACATCAAGATCTTGCTAATTGATATTTAATAAAACATTTAATAAAAATGCTTGTTCACTACTGAACTGATTTGTTAAATCTGATTCCAACTTTGTAGTTCTATGGATGATTAAAATTGTCCAACCTATAATAAAAGAGACTGAAGTAGAGTTCTGAGCCAATGGAACTTTATTAGAAACTTCATGGTTCCCTCTAAAAAAGTGGACCTCAGATTTTCCTCATGATATGAGCTGTCCCCTTCTTCAGCATTTTGTATTTATAGATCATATACCCAAAATATGCAAAAGAAGCATGATAAAATGTAGAATCTCGTTTATTGACACATGATATAGAAGCTAAAATAAGCAAAAACGATATGTCAGCAGGGTCATGAGTTGGATGAAGCAAGATATATCTCCATTGACTAAATGGTCACAAGATGGATGAGTTCCTCCTTAGGTTAGGCAGAAGAAGATTATACAAGCTATACATAGGCTCCAAGAATATATCAGGAACTGGGGTGATAGTGGAGGGAAGGACTTTCTGTACCATGATACCATCTATGCTTGGTTTGGTCATGGAATTTAGCAAAACACAATGGAGATACCTTTATCAGCATTTTTGTGATTACTCAATTAAGCTCCATAGCTGATAAACAACTAATGAACATTATGTTAAAATTTGAGGCCTATTATAGGAACTTTATATTATAATCTACATTCTTATGTGATTTATACAATATATGGATCAAACATAATGCTTATCTTTATGCCTATTATTAGGTGATTGACTAGATATGTGTTACTAGATGAATATATTAAAATAATTACAATTATTATGCTTTATAAAATCATAATGAACTGACTAATACTGATTAGAACTTGAGTATTGGTCCTCAAGGAGTCATTTCTCTCAGCTCACTGTTTTTTCCACTAAATTATATTGTCGTTCTTGTGTATAAAGAAGTCTAAAGTGGGAGCTGGCTTGGGGGAAAAGATGATAATTTCAATTTTATACTTTCTATGCTCAAATTAATGATAAAACATCTCACTAGACATACCTTAGTATCTCTAGTGTTATTTGGCAAGGGTCAATTAAAGATATGGGACAGAATATAAAAGCTTGAAATGTAGATTTACACAAGTTATACTAAATGGTCATTGAGATCACTTCTAAGTCTGAAATTCTGTAATTTGGATATGATTCACATATAAGTTTTTTTTGCCTTTTTTTTTTTTTTTTTTGGGTTACACAACATCACTTAACTTGTCAGGATCTTGGTATTCTCAATAGAAAAATAAAGGGGTTGGAATGATATCCAGCTAAGGCCCTTTCCATCTCTGATATTCTGGAATTTTATGACAAATGTCTTGGGGCAAAACAGGGGTGTTCCTGGTACAAGCCAAGAAGATCTGACAGAAGACCTCAGGCCGGGGATTAACCAGGGTGAGGTACAAACATCTCTAGGCTAACTCTACAGAAACATCTAATGGGGAGCCTTGGGACTAACAGAGTTTAACTGGAGCCTCAATAGGAACCACGGAAACTTTCATCTCCCATACTGTGTGAGGAGTAAAGTATCTGAGTGGAGGAAAACTGAGTGAACTTTGGCTGATTAGGAACACCTGGCCAAGCTGTGCTGTGGAGATGGGTATCTGGGCAGGAAGGAATGAACATACTAGTGAATGCAGAAGGGGGGTCAGAGACCCTACTGGCCACAAACACTTGTAGGAGGGTGGAAGTATTTGGTTTGGGATTCCAGGTTAGAGTGGAAAGCTCAAGTGAAACTAGAGGGACTATCCTCGTAACCCAAGATGAGAAGAGTTTACACTAATACCTCTTATTAAAAAAAAAAAAAAAAAAAAAAAAATGAACCAGAAATGAAAGAATGCAACTCTAGGAACTTATTAGGGAATAGGAAAGAGCCAGATTCATCTTCAGAGAAGGACAATGAAATAAACAAAGTTTCTAACCCAAAGAGTAGCATGCAATGGCTTGCCCAGACGGAATTAAAGAACTCAAAAAAGAATTTAAAAATCAAATGAGAGACTGAGGAAAAATAAACAAACAAAAAAAATTCAAGAAAAACAAGATTATGAAAAAAAAATGAGCTAACTAGAAAAAGAGATACAAAGTCTCAAAGATGAAAATAACTCTTTGAAAATTAGAATTGGGCAAGAAGAAAGCAGGAAAGCTTCTGGACATATGACAATGTTCTCCTTTATTTAGTTTTATTTTGTTTTATGTTCCTTTTTTTTTCTTTTTTTCATTTTATTTTTAAAATAAAATAAATTAAAAAAAAAAGAAAAATAGAACAGAATGTGAATTATCTTATATTAAAAAAAAAAAAAATCTGGAAAACATGTCAAGAAAAGAAAATATAAGAGTAATTGGACTGCTTGAAAGCTATGGCCAAAAAAAGAATCTTGATACAATAATGCAAGAAATAATCCAAGAAAATTGTCCTGGAGAACAGGAAGGGAAAGCGGAAATAGAAAAAAATCCACCAATCTCATTCTCAAAGAGAACCTTTGTTGAAAATACATAGAAATATTATTGCCAAATTTCAAAATCCCTAAATCAAAGAGAAAATATTACAAGAAACAAGAAAAAAAATTCAAATATTCTGGGGCTACAATTAGAATTGTATAGGACTTATCAGCAGCTATAATTAAAGACTGTAGGTCCTAGAATCATATATACTATGAATACTAAGAATAGGCCTGCAGCCCCAAATATCATATCCATCAAAATTATTCATAATATTGAATGAGAAAAACATGGACATTCAATGAACTTGTAGATTTTCATCTTTCAACCAAATGCAACTCAGTAAAAATTTTAACATGTAAGAGCCAATATCTAAGCTTAATTTCAAGGAATTTACCATGGACAAATTGTGTTTTTTACATGGAAATGCATACTATATGTTTAAAACCGACATCAATAATTGGGTAGCTCAAAAGAAAGTTTATGAGGAAGAATAGACACAAAGGCAATAGAAGGAGGAGGACTCATAGTTCTGAAAACATTGATAATGAGTTAAATAGGGAACACTACATATATACCATAAAGGGTATAGCACCCTCCAAAATCTATAAAGAAATTAGGGGGTGGGGAAAGGATGAGTAGAAGGGGAAGCAAAGTGTGTGGGAAGAATACGAGGGAAGGATCCATGGGTGGGGAGGGTTTAAGTAATAATGCCAGGTGCTGCACCTGGAGGAAGCTGGGTATTATCTTCCCACAGTCTTCAGTGTACATCTAGACATGGCTACTGTGTTCCCCAGAGAGTCACAAGCCAAAAGAGATGAAATCAAAATGCTCTTTATTGCGATGCCTGATCATAGCTACATCCCTACCTACCTCCCCTCTTCTCCAGCTCCCTCTTTTTATCCCCCAGCCCTACACACCAAACCTGAGAAAGTACATTATGCTGATGGTGAAATGGACAAAGGACTGGCCTTCCCTCCCCTCCCTCAGTCTTAGGGCCTGGGGCTGGCAGAGAAGAGTCTGCTCAGCTAGATTAAGGGACTTCTTTTGCACTTCAAAGTGCCAGATTAACAATGCTCCCAAGAATATCTGTTCCATGAGGGTGGTCACCTAACCCTGATCCCTATCTATGTTAAAACATCTGCCTTTGTATCTTTCCTCCTGTAAAGTCGAGTCACTGTTTAATGTCAAAATGTGCCAGCAAGGGTGAACAAGAATGCTTATAAAGCTGTCCCTCCTTCAGTTGGGCACGGAACCATGCCAGAATCCTACTGGAGGTCCGTTCTGGCCATGCAGACCATCTAGGCCAGTTACAAATAAATTATTTCTAAATTATGAATTACTATGGCCATCTTGAATTTTATTGCCTGGGCTATTTCAATGTGAATCAGTCAGGAAAGTCCTGGAGCTCACTTCCTGATAACAGAGTCAATTCTCAGAACATACATATTTTGGGTCACTATAACTGTTTGACCCAATCATGGGTTACAGCAATCTCAGCATGTTCTGGGTCATATGTTTGTCAGGCCCCAACATCTCAGTATTTGGGCTTAATAACTGAACAACTTCCTCAACAGAAGAATGTCTCAACTTAAACCAATGTCTGAGGGTGTTATAACCAAAAGCACACAGTACTCCGAACCATATGACGCTTTAGTGACACAAAAAGGAATCCCAGACAGTCCTAAAAAGATAGAGTTCTGCACTGATGCTTTTCCAATTTGCCCCAGTGATGTCATAATAAAGTCATTTTTAAGCCATGCAGACACATTGTCCTGTGTGTATAGGAATGGGAGGGCTTCACCCCCCCAGTCAACAAGTTCAGGCCAGGAAGGATTATGGAGTAATGCCCATTGCTGGTCACTCCCTATGGCAGGGAATAGGACCAAGGCTTGTCAGTTGTCTCAAGAGCATTGTCAGGCTTTTTTTTTTTCATCTTGGGGTTACCTTGTCCCCACCAACTGCATCTTCTCCTTTTTCCTGTTATTGGCCATTTTCTGGGTGCGTCTGGGCACCCACCAGTCTCCATTTTCTAGAGATATAAAAGGAACCTGAACCCCATATTAGTATTCTGAGTGGACCTGACCAAACCCCTTCAGGATTCTTATACATGACCCAGCATGATCTGTTAGGGTCACCTACGTGTGTCTGGCAGCATGCGTAGAATGTGTTTAACTAGACAACGTGTCTCATGGCAGGGGACAAGTCATCAACAGGTGAGAGCTGAAGAAAACTACATGTGTTTAGGGCCCGTCCAGATATCCTTGAGTTAATCTCCCTCTTCCCCTTTCTTTTTTTTTTTTTTTTTTTTTTGCAAGAATAGCCTTCAAAGTGCGGTTAGCATGTTCCACCATGGCTTGCCCAGAGGGATTATAGGGGATACCAATCCCAGTCTCTTTCATCCAGTCTTGTAATGTATGGGAAGTATAAGCTGGACCATTACCAGTTTTAATTTCTAAATGAGTCCCAACTATGGAAAAACAATGATATAAATGATTTTTGACATGGAGGACTTGCTCACCTCCTTGTACAGTGGCCATTAAGAACTTTTGAGAATCCTCGGGGATCAACTCCAGAACTGGGGAAGGTGTGAAGGGAATACAAGGCAAGCATTGTTTGACTATTTGTCTAGCCTGTTCTTTAGTAAAACCCCATGGGCAGCTTAAGGAGTGAGCTGAGAGATGTAATGAGGAGTGAGCTAACTTAGCTTGTTCTTCAGGAGGACAAAGGTATGCAGAGAGGGGGTTGGAAGGGGAGACAGCTGCATCAGCTAACCTATTGCCATCAAGTACGGGGCAGAGAACATCTGTATGAGAGTGAACGTGCAAAAAGTAAACTGGTTCTGTGCACGCAGAGAGGGTCTGTCGAGCACATAAGAGTAAGGTGCCTATAGTGGACTTCTGATCTAGAATGATAACATTCTCCAGTTTTTGCATAGCTTGGATGGCATAGGTGCTATCAGAGATATTAATAGCCTGGGGATATAATAAGAGAGCAAGAGAGCTTTTTTTTTTTTTTTTGCGAACTAGGATGGTGGCTTCTTTAGACTCATTGTGGAACACAGTTGCATCTGTAAATATTTTAGGCCCTTGGACCGGTTGCTGTTGTACTATCTTTCAGGGAGTTGCAGCCCAATTTTCCCACACAATTTTAGTTAATAATGGGGAGGTACCTTGTGCCACTTGTATCCATTGAGTGAGAGTGGCCCGCTTAAAGTCCTGCCGTGCTAGCTCTTTTATTTCTTCCTTTGCTAGATCCACATAAGCAATGGGCAAGCAGCCAAACACCATGGCTGTTCTCTTTGCTGCCTCAAGTACTCTGCCTGGTTTCTGCAAATACGGGACAATAATTTGAGATGTTCTTGTCCCATATATTCATTCGAGGACTCTAAGTCCTTGCTGTATAGCAACAAACAGTGTTTCATTTTTTTTTTTTATCAAGGTAAGGGTGTAATGCCAGAGAAACTGAGGCAGGAGAGAGATTAGAGAGTTTTTAATATTTTATTAATGGGAGAGTAAGATTGACTGGACAGGACTCTCGTCTCAAATTATCCAGCCAGACAGAGATAAAGATATACTGGGAAAAAGAGCGGGAAAAAGCCCAGCTGGAAAAGACTATGATAAAGATGTCAGTGAAATATCTTGGAATATTTTAAGGGATGTTGTAAATTTCTCAAGGACAGAAGATAATCAGGAAGTCTACTCTCTTGTTTATCTTACTTGGGCTAACAATTTATATCCTTAGACTAATTGGTCCTCAGCCTTCATGGACCAGAGGGAGATTTACAGCTTAGGGGAGTAATTAGGGAGACTGAGACAAGGGAAACTTGTACAAGGAAACTGAGTCAGGACAGTTAAAGAAAACTGTGGCATAACATTCCACACTCTCTTTCCTAAATATTCAAACCTTTGAATCTTAGCATCTTCCTCTAGATACCCAGGAGGTCTTTGACCCACCAAATGAGCCAAAAATAAAACTAGAAAAATGTAAGGACTCATATGGCAAGAGCAAGTCTCTCCCTGATAACCCCAGAGTTAGCAGCTGTACAAAGGCTCCCTTGTTGCAAGCATGTCAGGTCCTCTACAGTTCTGGAGCACCATCTCAGCCAGAGAATCCAGTTTGAGATGGACAGTTAGATCTGTGGTCATTTGTGCACTTAACTGTCTCTGCTTACAGATCAGCAGGACCAAGGGCTCAAGCCCATTCAGAGGAGCAGATCTCTCCAGGGGAGAAGGATGAGGCTGTAGTAGCTCCACCCGTACCCACCCAGAGAAACAGGCAGGGCTGCTATTAGAATATAGATTTCTGAGAAGATTATGCACAGTTAGACCATCAAGGCAGGCAAACTCCAAACTTTTTAGGTGCCTCATGCCAAACTTCAAGGTCCTTTGAAATGCTGAAATACTTAATGAACTGGGGTTACAGGAATGGAAAAATAGATCAGAGAGATTGCCAGTCCCAGGACAGGTGTCTGATTTCTAAAACTTTTCTAAAAAAAATTTTTATCATAACCTTGTAGTAATAACAGAAAGAAATTTTGTCTCAGTAATTTCACAACTTAGAACAATTATCATATCTAGGTAGATGTTACATAAATGAACATTATACATACAAATCATTTTGCTTTTAAAATACCCAATACATAGAAAAATATCCCAAATCGCATACTGTCCATAACAGAAACATCTTCAAAAGGACAAAGAAAAAACTATTATATTCAGAGGCTCTTTAAATAACCTCAGGATGACCCAATATAATCAATTTAAACTTATATAAAAGACCCAATTCCACATAAAAGAATTCAAGAAGGTTTTTTAACATAGCAATTAAACTTTTAGAAATATTCGTACCAACATATGGATCACATTTATGACCATATCTCTTAACCAAGAAAACCTTTATGTATCAAAAAAAACCCCTAAATATTCAATCAATTAACCTAAAAATAAGCATGCCCTTAAAAAAATCAAAGTTTGCTGAACTGGCCGTAATCAGATAAGAAAAAAACGGCAGTAACACACTCTAGAGGGGTGAGGGGAGGAGAGGATTCCACATGGGCACCCTTCCCCCACTCCTGCCCCCTAGAAAAAAACTTCCCTCAGGTTCCCCACTCGATTTTCTACATGGGGATCCTTTTCAAGATTTAGCCCATCAGTTTCCCAACATCAGGTTTCTTCCCAAATCTATCCATTTCCAACTTTCTCTTTCCCCCTGGCTACATATTTGAACAATCTCCTTAAAGAACTTTCCTATCAGATGCTCCTGATGCTACTGTAAAGTAGCAGAAGACAGTGGGGGTGGGTGGCTCCTTCCCCCACCTCTTCACCTACTCCCAAAAGTCTTTCACCTTCCTAAAACCATGCAAACCTCTAATTTCCCTACAAATCAGTCCTTCCTAAATCACCTGCATTCCTCTTACATTTTCCCTTCAAAAACCTGTAAGATTCACTCTATAGTGAATAGCCCAAACCTCCAAAAACCCACACATGTCCAGCAGAGCTGGTTTTAAAGTATAACTTATGTTAACAAATAACTCAATATATTTCAGAAGGTAACAAACTGAATCAAACTAATACAGCTGTTTTTAAAAGTTTTTTTCTTTTTTTCTACCACATTTCTTCTAACAGCTATTAGCATCTTATCTCCAGAGCTTTTTATTGCCCAGGCCAGGCTAAGCTTGAATTTTATTGCTCTTTACTCTAGTAGGCTTTGTTTCGAGGGGAAAAAAAAACCTTTTCTGTCCGTTTAAAATAGCTAAATTCCATGTACTTACAAAATTAGTACAACAGGTTAAAAGTTTTAAAATCACAAGCAAATTTTCAAACAACCAATTCCCAAATTTCTTAATCATTGTTCTTAAACTTAACAAAGCTTTTAAATCAGCAAACAGACTAGGGGTTGTTTCCAAGACCTCCACCCCCAGAGAGAAGTTTGTTGAATTCCCTTTTCCCATTTCAGTATCCAAAGGGGTTTCTGTTACCCCTTTCCAAACCCATTTAGTGCTTTTTCTCTGCCTTCACAGAGAATGCCTAGATATTCCATTCAAACTTCTTTCCTTTAAATGTTAGCACACTGGTCTTCTATATACATATTTTTAATTTTCCAAATTTTCAAATCCCTTTCAATCTATTTTTTTTCATTTCCTTTTTTTTTTTCTTTCTTCCTTTCTCTCCCTTTTCTCCCTTTGTCTCACAGGCTGCTGCAGTCAGCCAGAGACAGAGAGAGGGAGAGAGAAAGATATTTCAAACTTCTTGATATTCTGTAAACCTGCAACACAGAGGCTGAATCCTTATCTCTTACAAGCTTGCTACCTTTTAACACAGACACACACAGACAAACATGGAGCTCCATTTAAAAATTTTTCCAACCAATAAAACAGACAAATCACACAGAACATAGAACACACATCACACAGACTACACAGTTACAACTTTAAACAAACATATAACACATAACATACCCAGAGGATATTTTCCAGCGTCCCAGAAAATACCGTCTCAGAATTTTTAAACCCGTTGGTATTTATTCTGAGACTACAGGTTGCTAGCAACAGACCAGACCAGAACCAGAACCAAAACCAGATGGTACCCCAAAAGGTACCCAGACAGACTTACTCTCCCAAATGCCGAATCGATTCCGTTGTCCACTGTAGGCCGGACTGAGACTGAAGAACTGCTTACTTTTCTATCCAGAGTGCTGATCTTTTCCCAAGGAACAGACCCAGGTTCTGAGCCCAGGCCTAGGTGGAGACGGAGAGGTCTCCAATCTCTAATCCAGTTCTCAGTTTCTATTATCTCGGGGGAACCTCCAAAATGTAATGCTAGAGAAACTGAGGCAGGAGAGAGATTAGAGAGTTTTTAATATTTTATTAATGGGAGAGTAAGATTGACTGGACAGGACTCTCGTCTCAAATTGTCCAGCCAGCCAGAGATAAAAATATACTGGGACCAAGGAATTCATGTTGGTCCCAGGTCTGGAGGAGACTATCATCTCAAAGAATCCAGCGTCCAGCATCCACAGCCAGCCGCCATTCTCCAGCAATGAATGGAGGAATCTCTAACCTTTATATACCTTTTAGAGACAAAGATGAGGGAAAGAGTAAGAAAGAGTGGGAAGCCCAGCTGGCAATCAAAAAGGAACCCAGAGACAGGATGTCTGAATACCCAGAGATAAAGATGTTAGTGAACTATCTTGGAATATTTTAGAGGGATGTTGTAAATTCTCAAGGACAGAAGATAATCAGGTCTACTCTCTTGTTTATCTTGCTTGGGCTAATAATTTATAACCTTAGACTAATTGGTCCTCAGCCTTCATGGGCCAGAGGGAGATTTACAGCTTAGGGGAGTAATTAGGGAGACTGGGACAAGGTAAACTTGTACAAGGAAACTGAGTCAGGACAGTTAAAGAGAACTGTGGCATAACAAAAGGAATCTTTCCCTCATCAGCATGTTCTGGGTCACATGTTTGTGAGGGGAACTGCACGTAATACTTCCCTGTTCTCAAGTCAGCACCAGCTTCCAAACCAGCCCCAGTCTTCTGGGCCCCAACAAATAAGGTAAGTTAAGGAGCAGAGTTTAAAAAGAGTTAGCAGAGAGAAGAATGAAGAGATAGATATACAACCACACTACAAGGATCAAGAGTTGAATTTATTAGGGAAAAAAAAGCATGCTAGTAATCATAGAACTTAGACAAAATCAAACTTAAAAATTCAATTATATGTAAATCATACTAATATTGTTCTAGATGCATGTTTACATATAGGTAAGTACGTACATATATAAACACTCATATATGTATATGTGTCTCTATGTATATGTATTTACAGACATGTATGGGTATGAGTGTGTGGATGGGTATGAATGTGTATGTATTTGTGTGTGCTGATGAATGTGTGTGTACATGTGTGTATGTAATTAAATATATTAAATTATCAAATAATATATCTTGTTTAACTATAGCCTGCTTGGGGAAGATAGAGGGACAAAAGAGGAAAAAAAGTACACAGAAAGAACAAAGTACAACCTATAAGGAAGCAAAGAAAAGATGGACACTCATGATTATTGTTTCATCTATTATTATATTTCTTTTTTTGAACTGGAAATTTATTGTTGTGTGGGTCAGAAACCATTAATAAAACAACTGGATAGATTTCTAGAAGCAAAGCAAAGTTTATTTACGTTCTGGAGAACGGGCATCCCACCAATCGAGCAGACAATCGAAGGGAGGAGGCACCGTAGGGGGTAAGGTCGGTGCTTTTATCCCTAACTGCAAATTCCCCCTCCCACCATTGACCCTCATCCTTATTGGCTGAGGATCTTGCATTCTAAACGAGGGAACTATCCAAGAAATTGAACTTGACCAAGTACATAGTTGCCCATATTTGGCTGAAATAGGGAGGATAACAAGAAGGGGACTTAAGTATGCCCTTAGGGGGCTAACAGGAAGATGATAGCAGGAAGACTTTAAGTATGTCTTTAAGATAGCAGGGAGGAGACACTAAGTATGCCCTTGACCTTAAAGTCCTTCAGGCCTACTCAAACTTTGAAATAGATGAAGCCTCACTCGATTTTCACAACTGTCTTGAGCTCGTTCAGTCCCCCCTCTTATTTATACACTGAGATCTCTTCAACATCTTTATACAACAAAATATACAAATTTAGTTTCACACAAACTTCCCCTTCCTCAGCTAACAAATAATCCAGCATAAGGCTGGTGTAAAACAATATTTTGTTTGAGTAGCTTGGTCAGCCAAAAGATCTAGTGCCTCAGCAGTCTGATTGGTGATAATCTTTAACAACTGCTTGAAGCTTAATTATCCTGTTCAACATATGTATTGGGGTTCTAAATCCCCAACTTCCATCTTGAGCCCAAGTGGCTGGCTCATACTCTATTCTTTCTGGAGGCCAGGAATCACCCCAACCATTTGCATCTCCAGTCTGGAGGTATACCTCTCCAATGGAGGTGTCTAAACCCCATTTCTCTCTTCCCAAATCATCATTTGCCTATTCAGGAAGAAAGAAAAATTTTGGCCTTATTAGTCCAAGTAGGAGAGTATAAGCAGTTATGCCACAGATCTAATAATGACCCATTAGAATAGGTTGTTCCCTCAAAAATATGTCTGAATTATTCCTTGTAAAAGGGCAATATTGCTGGTCCCTCATCCCCTAGGGATCTTCCCCCACAAAGGTGACATACTGACATTTCCATAAACCCTGATCCTTCCTCCTACAACTGGCAACTGGCCATTGACCTATTGGGTTAGAGGTATTCCAAAATGTGGGAAACATGCAATTGTTCTGGTGTGGTGGCTGGACACCAGCCTCACTCCCGGGTGTGAATTGCAGTGTCTGAGAGGTCAGTATTATCTGGTAGGGTCCATCAGGGTCTGTCCCAGCAGAGTCAGCTTCTCATCCTTCCAGGAATGGATTAACACCCAATCTCCACCTGAATTCTATGAAGAGGGAAAACCTAGGAGTCTGAGCTATTAACCCTTCTGTTGAAATTCTTGTAAATGTCTTAGCAATGGTTTAACACCTCTTAAGAAAAATCCTTTTCTTAAGAAAAATCTGATTCTGATCAGAGCAAGAGGTAGTTGGGTCTCTAAATATAATTTAGTTAGTTGCCATTTTATTTCCTGGTTCATCCTTTCTACTTTTCCAGAAGAGGAGAGATGCCAAGGGGTGTGGAGATCAAGTTTTTTTGATCACATTCTGCAACACCTGGGCAGAAAAATGTGTTCCCTAATGCGAGTCTATCCTCTCCACTATTCCATATCTAGGAATAATTTGTTCTAATAAGACCTTACTGTCGAGGCAGTTGCTCGGGCTGAGGGGAATGCCTCCACCCATGAGGTCAGATGGTCCACTATGACCAGCAAGTATTTGAGGCACCTGGATGCTTTGGAATAGTATAATTCCCGGAGGTCGTCCCCCTTTTGGGATCTGGCGTTGAGCAGCCTTGTTAGTCTTTCAGCAAATGAGACAGCCATCCACCAGTTGTCGGGCTATTATATAGGCCAGGGGAAACATACCTTGTCAGCACAGCATCACACAGGTTTTGGACATCCCAGAGACTGCCCTGGTGCAGTTGCTGAAGAACCTGCCTCATACTTGCTTTGGTCAGTACCTCTCTGCCATCAGGTAAGAGCCATCGTCCTTCCGAGTTCCCAACTGCTCTGAGAGTAGAGGCCTTCTCTTTTCCTTCTAGTAAAACTGGGAGAGGGTAGACTAGGGGGAAGTACAGGTATCACAGTCATCATGAGAAATCTCCTGGTCTCCAGCTCCCTTGGCCTCCTCATCTGCTGATCTATTTCCCCTTGACTCAAAAGAGCTTCCCATCTGATGTCCCTTTATATGTATTACTGCTACATTCCTAGGGGCCAGAATATTTTCCAATACCTCTCTAGCTAGTGTATAATGGACCAGTTCTCTTTTACTATTTACAAATCCTCTTTCCTCCCAAATCCTTCCAAATACATGCACCACACCCCAAGCATATTTCGAACCAGTATATATATATATCTCCCCATCTTGGTCCCTCAATAACTTCGGCTTGATTTAAGGCATACAATTCACAAGTTTGAACTGACCAATGGGCAGGCAGACTGCCTCTGGTAACAGTGGAAGTCCTATCTCCATCCACAATAGCAAACCCATTTTTCCTTTTCCCATCTACCCTCTAGAGGATCCATCTACAAACCAATTTACTCCCCCAGGCATTGGGGAGTCTTGTGAATCCTCTTACTTTTATTTGAAAATCGATTTAACTCTTAATAACAATATTCCTCTGCAGGGGTGGTTCTGTTGCTGGGGACAGGAGGCAGGATTAAGATTATCAACATTCTGAAATCTGTGAGCCATCTCCCAGCCCTCTGATTTAATAAGAGTTTTTACTTGGTGTGAGAGACTTATTCTAATACTGCCTCCAAAGGTGAGCTTCCTACTGTCTTCTACCAAGAGAGTGGTAGCAGCTACTGCTGGTACACAGATCAGCCATCCTTTGGCTACCAGATCTAATACTTTAGAAAGGAAAGTCACTGGTCAGGAGCCTTTGCTCCAGCAATGCAACATGGGCAGCTGGTCCTATAAGCCTCCTTCCCTTCACCTAGAGTGAATTCCCCTTCATTTCATTTTCTCCGCGTATATAATGGGGAATTGTGTGGGTGTCAAATGTTCTCTTCCCATATAGCACCCCCCATGATCATGCAAAACATGAAAAACGCATCTGACGACAATATAAATCTTTGATAAGTCAGGGGCCTAGGAATAGGGTTCCAGAGATAGCCCTGCCCTCCAACACACAGTGTAAAAGGCTCTAGGCCTAAACCTTAGCCTAATCAGGGCAATGAGATTTCCAGCTTTCTCAAAAGGCAAAGTGGGAGTGGCCCCAAGTACTTGGGCGAAGTAAACCTTTAGATAAAGAAACTCTAGCCCCAGGAAGTAAAAAGGTTAAAAGATTAATAGCAGCAAACAAACTCTGGCCCCGAATTAAAATATCTATTTAATGCAGTTTTACTTCAGGTAACTGTCCTTAAGTTTTACCCATTCCACCTTTTGACCTATGCAGTCACACCTAAATTCAAAACTCCCAGCAAATATTAGCTGCAGTGCCAAAGGATTTTATCTTCTACAGCAATTATTAATCAAGGGCTTCAGATGAATCTAGTTCTCAAGAATCACAGTAAAGGGTTTACAGCTTATACAGCTATCTTTCTTATCTAAGTAGATAGTTCAGATCATTTGCTTTTAAAATACTCAAATACAAAGAAAAACAATTCTAAATCACATGTGCATCCGTTTCCACATAAAAGAAACTTTTAAATCTTTCAGATATAACAATCCTCTCTTCATTCTAAAATAAAGAATTTTTGGAAATAACACTATCAAATTATCAGATCAAATTAAAATCCTGCTCTAGTAATTTTTTATCACCTTCCTTAAACAAGGAGATTACCATGCACGTAAATAAGCATTAAATAATTTGCTTTCGACAGATGGAATCTTAGTAGAAATAAATCACTTTCAGATAACTTACAGTTTCAACAAACTTCTTAGAGCAGACTTAAAAAAAATAAATAAAATGAAATAAAACATTCAGTTATTAACACTATATAAATGTAGGCTGTTCCTTTACAGTAGAAGCAATTGATAGCTGAACCAGCAAGGTGTTGTAGCCACCATACTTAATGGAGAAGGGGGATTAGATCATCTGACAGGGTCCCTTCTCCATGTGGCCACTCTTCCCCCACTCCACCATGCTTTCCAACCCTAACTTATCTCAATTAACCTTTTTTTAGGGTGCCATTTCCCCAGGATCCAATCTGCCAGTTCAAGATAGGCCCCAACCTCATGGGCTATATCTCCTTCTCCCATGACAAATGGCAGATTCACGAGGGAATTTGCCTTTTTTCTTCCCCATTTTTGGAGAGCTATTTTCCTCTCTTTTTCTCTCCCACCATCTCTTCTTGTCCCATCTCTCTCCTTCCAAAGCTTATTTGTTTAAACCTCCTCCAAACCAATACTAGATGCTCCATTTAAATTACTGATTGCTTTTGCATATCAATCTTTCTTATCTTTAAAACTTAAAACTTCCAAGATTCTCAAATAACTGAACCAAATTTCATAAAACTTATAATTGCCCAACAGAGATGACAAATTTTAAGGCATAACTCCGTTACAAATTACCCAATACCTCTAGAACACATACCATCTAAGTAGGGAGATACAACCCCAACCTCCCCTATGGTAAACTACCAGCATTTTGTTTTAATAACCTATATTTTTCACCAAATAGCAGTTTCTTTCCCTTGGTCCCACGTGGCCCTGCTGCAGTCAGGACCCATGGGAGGGAAAGGAAAGAAGCTACCGTCTTCACTCTCTCTCCATCCCACATATTTCCCCGATGTATAGGGTGATTATGATCCCAATTGGGATCTGTTAACCGTATTTCTGGTTAGCTGAAACTACTGCAGCTGACCCACTCCTTCATAGCTGCACCCCTAATTAGTCCCCTCTCCTCTAGTGAGGAGAGAGAATTCAAAATAGACCTAAGTTCTCCTCCCAGCCTGAGGGCCCTTGGAGGGGCTAAAGAATTCAATCCTTTCCTTTTCTTTCAGGTACAAATTCAGGCTTTGGCACCCCAGTATTCAATAGTGCCTCCACCAATATCTTTGTCACCCCAGACAAAGCAGCAAAACCTTATCATCTTTTTCTTGCTTTTTCCTTTATATTTTGGCAGTTTGTTCCAATTACTTAATTTGTTTCCCAAGGGACTATCTACCGGTATTCTCTGATCATTTTTCTCACTTCTCTCCTCGAGGGCTGGCTGGGACCGGGCCACACCCATTGAATTTGGACGGAATCTAAATTCCCAAAACACCCAAACACGCCAATTGTCACCAATTGACTCCAGTCACCCTAGAAGGCCTAGCCAAGCCTACCTGTCCAGAGACCCAGAGTTTAAGACTCCAGGCCTCACAGGCTCCTGTCCAGAGACCCCTCCGAGTTTAAGACTCAGGGCCTCACAGGAGGCTTACCTTTGTGGGTTGCTGCGCAGCAAATTGCTTGACTGATATCTGTCCTCCACCGACCAGTGGGAATTTTT
Organism: Antechinus flavipes; assembly: GCF_016432865.1. Lineage (NCBI taxonomy): Eukaryota > Metazoa > Chordata > Mammalia > Dasyuromorphia > Dasyuridae > Antechinus > Antechinus flavipes. Next base: position 138,908,051 of record NC_067403.1, read on the forward strand.
ACCGTGGAGTTTCTCCCTTTGCTTTGCTCTGAGTTTCTCCACTTCGGGCCCACTTTCCTTGGGGAGTAAGGAGAAGCCCTGGACGCTGGCGGGCTGCCTAAATCAGGGCAGGGCGCCACCCCGCCAGCATCCCAAGGGTTCACCTACTCACCACAAGTAGTGTAATCCCGGAACGAGCCCCCAAAACTGTGTGGGTCAGAAACCATTAATAAAACAACTGGATAGATCTCTAGAAGCAAAGCAAAGTTTATTTACGTTCTGGAGAACGGGTATCCCACCAATCAAGCAGACAATCGAAGGGAGAAGGCACCGTAGGGGGTAAGGTCGGTGCTTTTATCCCTAACTGCAAATTCCCCCTCCCACCACTGACCCTCATCCTTATTGGCTGAGGATCTTACATTCTAAATGCGGGAACTATCCAAGAAATTGAACTTGACCAAGTACATAGTTGCCCATATTTGGCTGAAATAGGGAGGATAACAAGAAGGGGACTTAAGTATGCCCTTAGGGGCTAACAGGAAGGGGATAGCAGGAAGACTTTAAGTATGTCCTTAAGATAGCAGGGAGGAGACACTAAGTATGCCCTTGACCTTAAAATCCTTCAGGCCTACTCAAACTTTGAAATAGATGAAGCCTTACTCGATTTTCACAACTGTTTTGAAAGATCTCATTTTATCTCGTTCATTGTTATATATTTTGAATCCTTCCTAATAGTCTCCTGGGCACATGACAGTGTTCTGTTTTATTTTGCTTTATTTTCCTTTTCTGTCTTTTTTTTTATTCTGTTTTTTTTTTTTAATAAACAGAAAAATAAATTTAAAAAAGAGAATATTTAAAACAAATATATCATAATTTAAATATAATCCAAACAGTAAATAAGCAGTTATTAAGTGTGTGCCAGACATTTTGCTCTGGAGATAGAAGCAAAAATGAAATAATTCTGCAAGAGACTTACACGCTACCTGGAAGAAACAATCTACAAAATTATTGACCTAAAGCTGAAAAGAATCTCAGAGGCCCTCTAGTCCAATACCTTCATTTTATAGATGAGAAAACTGATATCCAGGATGGGTTATGACTTGGCCAATGGCACACAGTCAGTAAATGTCATAAGGAAGATACAAACCCACTATAGGAAGCTAGATGGTAAAGTGGTTAGAATTCCTGACCTGGAATTAGGAATCAGGAAGACCTGAGTTCAAATCAGTTTTCAAACACTTACTATCTATGTGATCCTAGGCAAGTCATGTCACCTCTGTTTGCCTTGGTTTATTAATTTGCAAAATGGGAATAATAAATAGCAGTATCTTTCTCACAGGGTTATTGTGAGGATCAAATGAGATAATTGCAAAATATTTAACAGTTCCTTGAATATAGGGCTATATCAATAATTACTATTTTTCCTTTAAATTTTTTTATTAACTATACAGCTCAAGATGTAGTGCTAAGTGAGGATCATGAGGGGGATTTGTTACTCCTCACTTGCTTCCACCACGTGCAAGTTGTGACACTGATCCAGGCACTGTTGTGAGTTGTACCTTCAAGTATATCTGTGGCTAGTGGCAAGTAAGGCCAGAGTTGGGTTCATCTTCTTATCAATGGTCATCCTCTCTGAGAAGTGGTGTAGAAACTAGAAGTAGAGTTACTCCCCTGAAGTTCATCTCTCAATAGCATTCAGGAGCACTTAAACTCAGATTAAAAAACAAAAAGTAGAGAAGGAAGCCAAAGGCTCAAGGGCTTTGTGTTTGACACCTCCATAATTCAAAGAAAGTACCAGAGAGAGTTAGTTACATACCATACTTTCCAGAGAAAGGAAAGAAGAGAGCATCAGAGGTCAGAACTAAAACCTTCCTCCCCAGCCAATTCTTCCTAATATGTTATTGATCTTTAGAATGCATGGCAAAGAGGGGATACTAGATGGATAGAGTGGATAGAGGAACAGCCCTGAAGTCAGGAGGACCTGACTTCAAATCTGGCCTTAGACACTTAATACTTTCTAGCTGTGTGACCCTAGGCAAGTCACTTAAGCCCAGTTGCCTAGCAGAAAAAAAAATGATGGCAAAGGAGATAAGTGTTCTGGATTTGGAGTCAAGAGACCTGGTTTCAAATCTTATCTTTTATTTGATTCATATGTGTAACTTCACTTCAGCGCTTTAAATTTCAGTTTCCTTACTGTAAAAATGAGGATTTTGGACAATATGATCTCAAGATTCCTTTTATTTCTAAACTGTACAGATTTTCAAAAGACATAATAGCAGTACCTCAACTCAATCTCTTTTCTTTCCATTGTCTTAAGGACAACTTTGCCTATTTTATCCATTTTCAGTGTCATTTTATTTTAATATTGGCGACACTTTAAGGCAGTTTGTCTTTTAAAAATAGAATTTCTGAGATTACCATTGCTTGTATAAAATCAGTCATGTCAGGTTGGTTTGCATTCATTTCTAATTATTTGTTTCAGCTAGTAAGAAGAAAAAGTCATTTCAGTAAATGGAGATGATATGTATTTTCTTTTGTTCAGGGATAATAGCAACAGCTGGCTTTCTCTAGGGAACTACCATGCTTCTGTTGATCAAGTAGATGGCACTGTGACATCAAAGCTAGCCAAAAAAAAGAAGGGGCTCCATTATTTGCAGTTAGAGAGAAGGAAACCTGAGAAGGGGGAGGGGGGAACAGAAGAAAATGTAAAGATAAAAGGTATTTTTTGAAGAATTTTTAATGGGCACCAAATTTCAGTAGATCATTGAAAATCTCATTAATTTTAACAGGGGAGATGCCTTCTGGAACTACAGATGCTAGTTCTGTTCCTTAGATGGTTTGCAATGGATTTAGCAGAATTAGTTGTGAATTCTGGCTGGTATTTCTACTCTGGGTATTGTCCTACAAAAGCAATCTACCCATTGCCTTTCAACTTTCAAACACTTCCAAAGATCCAATCCCACCACATCTCTAAGCTCCCTCTCCCATGAGTCTTTGTTTTCTAATGACTTTTCTTCTAACCAATGCTTTCTAATATGTTGCCATTCTTTTTTTTCCTTTGAACTTTTCAGCTCTCTTTCTAATCCCAGTATTGGTGTCTTTTAAAATTCTCACTTCAGGCTATCCCCTTCTATCCATTCTCAAACATGATATCCAATTTTCTGACCATGTCCACTGTGCCTTTTGCTAAGTAGTCTCTTTCTGTGCCTGTTACCTGACTATCATTTTTCTTCTCCTTAATATTTCCTCTCTAACATAGAATAACTCTTATTCTCCTGCAGAAAGAAACTTTTTTATATCATTGAATCACAGATTCAAAGGTACTTTAGAGGTCATCTTATCCAAAAATCTCATTTTATGGATGAAGAAACTCAGAAAAACTAAGTGACTTGCCCAAAGTCACAAAAGTAGTAAGAAACAGAGGTCGAATTAGAAATCAGGTTCTGTGGTTGCACCTTCTATGTTTGATCTACAGCACCATGTTTGTACTCTCTTTCTCTGTAGTTTCTCATAAAGATCTCTTCTTTTTAGTTTTGGAAAGCTAATTGGGGTTAAGTGACTTGCCTAGGGTCACACAGCTAGCAAGTGTTTAAGGCCAAATTTGAACTCAGGCCCTCCTGATTTTAGGGCCAATAGCTCTATTTACTGTGCCATATAGCTGCCCCTAAGATCTTTTATTTTTCTAATTGCAGGCCCTGATGATCTCATTCTTCCACCCAGAGGCTATGCGCTCCCTAATTATGAGGTCAGGCTATTATTCTCTGTCTCTGTCAGTCTGTTTATCTGACTTTATAAAAGTTCATTATGAGAATAGTTTGATTAGTTATGGAAAAAGGCCAAGAAAGTTCCCTTCTTTCACTAAGAGAGATTTTCAGTTAATATAGCTGGTTAACCTTACAAATCTAAAAAATGAAAAGAACATTTGTGTTAAAGTTAGAAGACTTGTGTTTGAGTTCTAGCTCTCCTATTAGTTTTGTGATTATGAATATCTATAATACAATTTAGCCAAGCTATAGGCAAGCAAGAAGTGTGGTGCACAGTGGTGGATGGAGAGCTAGCCTTCAAGTTAAGGAATACCTATTTCCAGTCTTGCTTCTGTCAAATACTGGCAGTAGGATCATGGACAATTCATTTAACCTCTTAAATTGTCTAGGCAGACAGTAGTGACAGAAGAATTACTACTCTGTATCCAGAGGGGAAAATTTCCATAACAGAAGATACAATCACTTCTAAAATCACTTATACTTTCCTCTATACCCAAAACAAGTTCAGAACTGGTTGAGTGATTAGATCAAAGAATGTCAACTTGAGGTTTGGAAGGTTCTAGAGAATTATCACAAGGATTTATTTATCTTTGATCTTATTTTATCCAGTTCTCCCCATCTCACCCATCAATGGTTTAACATGCTTATCAAATCAACAAATAACATAAAGTTGACACAGATAGTTAAAATAATGAATGACATTATCTGGACCTAAAAAGTTCTTGATACAGAGAAGCTAAAAAAAAAGTCCATAGGCAGAAATTTCAAAGATTGCACTTAGTTGTTTTTTAAAAATTATATTACTTATAATTACTTATAAAGATCAAGATGGAGGAAATGTGGCTATTGTCTTGTGAAAAGGAGTTGAAAAAAAGCTAAGTCTCTCAACTATGCAATTCTTATCCTAGGGTTTATGCTATTTTGGTTGGTAAGAACCTATTGTATCTATCATGAACCATGCTTCATTTAGATAATTTTTCTGCCATGACACTCTGTAAATGCTGCTGCCTCATTCTGTGAACTAGATTTTCAGAGACCATGCCCTGGAGGACTTCATTCATCCAGCTTTGGAATTTCTGTTCTCAGCCCATCTTGTCCTGATTGATGAAATCAAGTCAGTATCATTGTCTTCTTGCCATCAACGTGTACCTACATTCCTGTAATATTTATCACTGTTGCTCACAATTGTCCATACATAGCTTTGATTCATAAAAATTTAAGATCAATTTTTAACAGATGTTGCCATATTTATGAGAACTTAAAAATTTCCAAATTATATTACCTCAATCACCAAGCATTTATAAGGCACCAAGTATATGCCAGATACTACTGAACGAGATAAGGTGAGATCTTTCAAGACAGTTGTGAAAATCGAGTAAAGCTTCATCTCCTCCCTGCTATTCTCCTAAGGACATACTTAAAGTCTCCTCCCTGTTATCCCCCAAGGGCATACTTAAAGTCTCCTCCCTGTTATCCCCCAAGAGCATACTTAAGTCCCCTTCTTGTTATCTTCCTTATTTCAGCCAAATATGGGCAACTGTACTTATTGGTCAAGTTCAATTTCTTGGGTAGTTTCCGTGTTTAGAATGTAAGATCCTCAGCCAATAAGGATGAGGGTCAGTGGTGGGAGGGGGAATTTGCGTTAGGGATTAAAAGCCTTGACCCTGCCCCCTACGGTGCTTCCTCCCTTCGATTGTCTGCTCGATGTCATGCCTGATTCTCTGGAGAACGTATAATAAACTTTGCTTTCCTTCTAGAGATCTCTCCAGTCTTTTTATTAAATGGTTCCTGACCCACACACTATCTTAAATATGGAATAAAAAGACAAAAAGGAAAGCTGTTATTCTCAGAGAATCTTTCCATAATAGATAACATGTACATATATACATAAGTATAAATTGAATTATTCAAAATGAATAGGAAATAATTTGAAGAAAGAAGGAAAGGGCTCATGTAGAAGGACTTGAACTGTTTTAAAGGAACTAAGGATTCCAAGAAGTTGAAGTAAGAAGGAAGAGAATTCTAAACATAGGAAATAGTCAATGCAAAGAAATAGATGGTGGATTGTTATAAATGAAATATAAAGCAAGTAAGACATGGACCAAAGAATGTAGAAAGAAGTAGAACTTGTGAAAAGATTGAAAAAAAACCAAAAGGGTGAGATTGTGAAAAGTTTTCAACTAAACAGAAGAATTTGTTTGATCTTAGAGGTAATAGAGAGCCAAGGGAGTTTATTGCATAAGAAGGGGAGATTGACAGAGAGCTGGGAAGAATGGATGGGAATTGAAAGATACCTGAGAAAAGGAAAGGAAACCAGGTAGGAATATACTCCATCAATCCAGGCAAAAGGTGGTGAATGAAGAGAAGGAATCTGATGGAGATATAGAGATAAAAAGACAAGTTTGGTAACGCACTGAAAATATGGAGTCAGTGAGAATGAGAAATGGAAGTTTATGTGCCAAGTTTGTGAACTTGTAAGTGCCTGAAAGTAGAGTGGCGCTCTTGAGTAACATAGGGAAATATTGATGTGGGAAAGATTCCTTTCTAGATTCCCACCCTCTCCTAGTTAATAATGTAAATTGTGCTTTAACTCACAAATCCTGGTCCCTTTTAATTTCAATAGAAGATCCGACCTGTCCCAGCCCCACCCGGATTTGAGCCAACTTTGGGGCTACACCCAAAAGCCCTTCGAGCTAAATCTCCCATTATAAAAGGGAGACGCTGGGACCTCTCTTTGCAGAGATTTCAAGCATGCTAGCCATGTGAGTACCCTATTTCCACTGGACCCTCTGTCCGGTGCCCTCCTTATCTTCATCTATCTCCTTACTTCCAAACCCAATAATAAACCTCTTTTATCAATCTAGCTCTCCGGGCCAATAAATGCTTTTATTGGGAACTCGTTCCGCTACTAGACCCTATTTTTACTGCCCTATCCTTGTGCCGAATCCAGGGGAATTGCAGGGGCACTCCATTTGGCTTCCTCTACCCCGAACCTGCCCACTAGACCTCAACTAAACCCTAATTTCATTTAGGTACCCCAAATCTAGACCTCAACAATATGAAATGAAATGAAAAGTTTGCAACTATGAAAACCTAGCAGAAGGCATCAAAATCATATTGGAACAGAGTGAAGTGTAGTGTGAGTGAAATAGTATCTCTTTTCTACCACTCTAGTCCTGAATATACTTTCAGTAAGTCCACTGAAGATGAATATGCAACATAATTTTATTCAATGTAAAAAAGTTGTTTTATTCACCTGGGCAACAGTTGGCTGAATATTAAATATAAAATAAAAATAGCAGGATAGCCTCAACCACTTCAATTTGAACTCAAAAGTTAATAATGAGATAGGTAAAAAGAATAATTTATAAAATTGCTGAATTTTATTTGATGCTGTTGTGGTCTAGATTTGGGGTACCTAAATGAAATTAGGGTTAAGGTGTAGTGGCAGGTTTGGGGTACAGATTCGACGCAAGGGGGTCTAGTAGCGGCACGAGTTCCCAATAAAAGCATTTATTGGCCCAGAGAGCTAGATTGATAAAAGAGGTTTATTATTGGATAAGCAAAGTTATCCAGTTATAGGTGAAGGTAGAGATAAGGAGGGCACTGGACAGAGGGTCCTCACATGGTAGTCATGTTTGGAATCTCTGCAAAGAGGGATTCCCAGCGTGGCCTTTTTATAATAGGAAACTTAGCTCGAGGGGCTTTCGGGTGTATCCCCAAAGTTGGCTCAGATCCGGGTGGGGCTGGGAACAGGTCAGATCTTCTATTGGAATTCAAAGGGACCAGGATTTGTGAGTTAAAGGGCAATTTACATTATTAACTAGGAGAGGGTGGGAATCTAGAAAGGAATCTTTCCCGCATCAATGCTTTAAAATGTAATTTTTTTCTGGGTCTGTCCCTCTCCAGCCATAGGTGTAGTTGTCCAGAGCCATGGTAATGAGAACATTGCACTAAGGAGCCACTTTCTCAATACTCCTTTTCTCATGGTCTTCTACCTTTCTACTTCATTACTCTCCCTTGTTGTTCATGCCTCTCCTCAGGCCTATCTTTCTTCCCAATCTCTATTGAGAATTGGGTCAGTCCCAGAGAAGTGCTGGACCATTTTTTCTTTCTTTCACAGCTGAGCCATCTCTTATGTTTCTGTTGACTCTTCTCCCTAATCTTCTCCACAACTGGATTTGTTCCAGGCATAAGAATTTTTAATAACTGCTGGTGGTGCTGATAAGGTATGGATCGTGGCAGGAAAACGGGTTGGTCTCCTAGTTCTCCATAACACCAAGTTAGGGCGGGTTCGCAGCCGAGAAACGCTACACAAAAGGCTGTGATAAGAAAAGGCACTTTATTAAAGAGAGAGACTGCCTAGATGTTCACTTGGTGGGCAAGGTCAAAGAATTGCCAAGAGACATTTTCTCAGGGCTTACTTTTATATAGAAACTAAAGTAATTTGGGTTTTGCATCCAAAAGGAACATACTTGAGATAGGGTGTGGGAAAAGTCTTTCCCAGGGAGTGTAGGTTTTGCATCCAAAAAGTGCATAATGTATGGGAACAGAGTCTTTCCCAGGGGTGAGGCTGTATTGTCCTCATCAGTGCCTGATACCACTGGCTCATACAAATCAAATATATGTATGATTTTATTTCATGTAGTTTCCACATATATTTTTGTGGTCCTGGAGTTCCTTGGGACAAAATTGGAAATGGGTTATTCATATAATTAAAACATGTCTATATTTTAATAAAAATGGGCATAAAATCATATAATTAAAATCTTTTAAAGTTACAGTTGAATTCTTTTCTGTTGGTCAAAAAAGTAATGTTTTTAAGAGGGTTTGGGTTTGGGTGGGGCCTATTGGAAGAAAGCTAAAGGAAGGCAACACAAATAGGCTGTATCATAAGCCTTTACTATAGAACTTAGTATTACTAAGCATCTTACTCTTGACTAAGATTGGAATGTTATCCTGATTACTGTATTTATAATATTATAAGGGATTGATAATATGCTATGTGGAGCTGAAATTCCTCATGCTTATTTAGTCCAGGGATAGTAACAATATTTAATCAAGCCTTACTTTATAGTTTTTTCCGACTATCCAAGAACGCAGTTAAATCATACATGCTCTTTATATAGAAGGTAAATTTTATTATTGAGTCAACATATAGCAAAATGGAAAAATTATTCATTATGCAAGTTGGGGCAGGTTTTAGCTTCCCTCAAGGCTACTCTATCTGCCCTTCCATTGGCGGCCGACTAGGCCAGCTCATTTACCTTCAGGCTCCAACTAGTATCCACACCGAGACAGACCGACCAGGAGGTGTAACCTTTCTGTCTTTATTCAGTCATCCTCTCAGTGGGAGTGGCAGGAAGCAAGAGCGCTAGAGTGTAAGAGCAAGAGAGCAAACTCTGCTTAGGGCTGTGTATTTATGCTGCCTCTCTTCCGGGATTGCCTGCGCCCAACCCACTCACAACTGCGCAGGCGGAGACCCAGAAGCGAGGCTTGGGGAGTTAGTGCTGCATCCCAGGGGGAGATCTAACAAGAGGACACGCCCTCATCATCTCAAGAAACCTCTAGCAGTTCCTTCAACTCCTGCCAGACACAACCTCTCGCCTCAGAGGCCAGGCCCCTTTTTACCTCCTGGGCCCACCCTACCAGATGACAAAGCACATAAGCTCCGTGACACATCTCAAAGAGAGAGCAGGGCTTCATTCCCATAACAGCAGCTATATTTAAGAACAATTTGATTAGTTTCATTTTCCCCTTCTGTTTTATGAAAGGCTTATTACCTTGGACCTTACTCATGCATGGAAGTAGTGGTATACTTATAATACTGCTCCTCCCACTCCCCCAATACCTGTTCTTTACAATTTTTTACAAAACTGAATTTACAAACCTTTGAAAATTAAAAAAAAAATCACAAGAGTTTTTGATTTTCAGTTCCATTGTATATCTTCCTGTCAAGTATCTTTGTTATTTGGAATAGAAACTTGACTTGGCTGAAACTTAGTTTAAATTCTCTTTATTGGTGTATAACATGTTTGGAATCCATACAAAAAAGTGGTAAAGAAAATGCTTTCCCCATTTACTTTTCTACCATGTGCTTCTTAAAGTCTCTAATCATGCTACCTAATTTCACTAAGCTTCAATTTTTCATTTTGAGTTGTATCTAATTCTTTATGACCCTATTTGGAAAATTTTCTTGGCAAAGATATAAGATGTGCTTTTCCAGCTTCCTTTTCCAGCTCATTTTACAGAAGAGGAAACGGGGGTAAAGAGGTTTAATGACTTATTCAAGGTCACATAGCTTGTAAGTGTAAATGTCTAAGGCTGGATTTGAACTCAGGAAGATGAGTTCAAACCTGGCAGTCTATCTACTATACCACCTAATTGCCCCTATGAAAGAAAATAGCATCTTTATGTTAAATGCTTAATATTTGCCAGGAATTGGGCTAAGTGTGGGAGATACAAATGCAAAAACCTGTTCTCTCATAAAAGAGGGAATAGGACTGTGGCAGCTCTTTTTGTGGTGGCAAAAAAACCAACAAATTGGAAAATGAGTAAATGCCAATCAATCAATTAAGGAATGGCTGAATAAAGAATAGTATATGAAAGTAATGGGATATTGTTGTTCTATAAAAATGAACAGACTGATTTTAGGAAAGCCTTGGAAGATTTACATAAACTAATGCTGAGCAAAACAAGCAGAACAAGGAAAACATTGTACACAATACAAATTTTTTTGGCAAAGACACAAGATTATATGATGATCAACTATGACAGACTTGGTTCTTCTCAATGGTTCTGTGATCCAAGGCAATCTCAATAAACTTTGGATGGAAAATGCTATTTGCATCCAGAGAGAGAATTATTAAGACTAAATATAAATCAACACATACTATGTTCACTAATTTTTTCTGTTTCTTCTGTGTTTTTTCTCTCATGTTTTTTCCCCTTTGTTCTGATTTTTCATCATTGTTCTGATACGATTCATAAGGAAATATATTTTAAAAAAATGAATGTCCATGAATAACAAAAAAAGATTTGTTTACATGTAACTGGGAAAAATAAAAATTAAAAAAAAAAAACTGTTCTCAAGGAACATACACTTTAACAAAGGAAAACAACCACCCTCACACCCTCATATATATTTAATGTATTCCTGACTCTTAAGTTTGACTGAATTTATCTGCTGCACCATCTAGATGCCTCTGATAAATAAGGTAGCCTCACTACTATAATCTTACTCACATGGTTGTTGAGAGATATCATTCACTCAAATATATCTTTCTAGGCTCTTTCTATTACTGCAACCTAGGGGCATAAGGAAGGTCTCTTAAACGACATACATTATATTCTATAATATAGAATATACCAATCTATGTGAAGGTTTGATGAGCCTGCTTCTTTGTATGCATATTCAATGTACTCTTCCTGACTTCAGACCTTGCACAAGTATATTAACCATTTTCTGTCAATTTGTGAGGAAAAGCTTTTTAATTTGCTACTGAGCAGGAATTGAGTGAACATACACAGACTTAAATAGGTAAAATTAATTTTTCTTTCCTGGTGACTGTTCTAGTAAGGAGAAAAAAGTGTTGTGGGGAGAAATGTAGATCTTCACATCCATATTCCAGTTTGTACTTATTGAATACAAAGCAGAGCATGGTAGGATTGTCACTTCTGGAACACTAAGTTTTTATTACTGCAACATAAATTAATGTTTTTGGCTGACACATTCTATTATTGACATATTGAAGTTCACTAAAATAGATAGTTGGGATATTTGAATCAATTGACTCTAACATCTTCTATTGGATTGCTATAACGTATCTTAGAGATCCTTTGTGAATGACATCTTGCTTTCATAACCACTTATTTCTTCTTTGTTTTCATTCTTACTTCTTAGACTCTGTATCCTGTTTTCCTATTCAAACCTGCAATATTGTGGAATAATTTCCTATTGTGACCAAATCCCTGGAAAAGGCCACTCATTACCTGCCAAACTCCTCTAGCCTTACCTTTCTTATTGTTTTCCCAGCTGTCACTGCCCAAGCATGTGTTCTAACAGCCAAATATAACTAATAGGTATCTAATCAGCATTTGTTAATTGAATTAAACAAGGATTTTATTGTCATAGACACTTTGGATTTCTTAAAAAACAGTAAAATAACCAATCAACACGCATTCGTTAAGCTACACAGTAGATAGAACACTAGATGTGGAGTCGAAAAGATCCAGTTTGAATCCTATCTCAGATATTTACTAGTTATATGACTGGGAAATTCACTTAATTTCCTCAACCTTAGTTTCTTCATGTATAAAACTGGGATAATAATAGCTCCTATCTCTAAGGGTTCTTTGAGGATAAAAGAAATTATATATACATGCCGTATATAGTTATGTACATATATACATATATATATATATATATATGTTTTTCTGATTTCAAGTTCAGACCTCCTTACTGATTGAGGCCATTCTGAAAATCTACAAAGAAAACTTTAAGGGTTATATATCCTTAAGTGTGAAGTAATGCTTCTCTTTTGATGTTCAGCATGCCAGAATAGAGGAATTTCCTCTTCCTTTCCAATGCAGTGATACAGTCTCCCTCATCTGGGAGCATAGAGCTGTCTGTGTGCTGACTAGCATGTGGATTTAGATTCCATATCTGCCTTTTGTCAGAAAGTACTGAGCCAAGTTGTCATTCAGGTAAGGACTCAGTATAGATTTATATTGTGTGCTAAAAAATAGACAAGTGAACCACTACCTAATTTGAGGGGGAAAAACTATATCTTTGATATGAAGTCTTGTGAGTGAAAGCTATAACTAGATAGTGCTTAATAGCTGTATGAGTTTTTAAAAGCATTTAGTTTCAGTCTTTTGATTCATAAAAAGCCCTTTGGAAAAATAATTTTTTCCTTCTGAGAAATTAAACTTATCTCATTATGGAGGAAGGGGTTAGGGATGAGAAGGGGAGATATTCTAAAATGAAAATTACACCAGAAATTGCTTAAATAAAATAGAACAAAATTATCTCAATAATAATAAAGAATAAGATGCTAGAGTTTATGAAATTGTCCATGGGATTTTCACAAGGGAGAATGAAGAAAATCAACCTAATGCCACTTAACATGAAATGATTAATAAACCTGCAGATTGGATGGTTGAAAGCAGCAATGCTCTATCTGCTGATGACAGCACAATGTGAGTTAAGAGCAAATGCATATTCTAAATGTTCTGAAAATCACTATTTGTTAGGAAGGTAAACTCAAACAGTGATTTTCATCAGATGGGAAAGGAAAATAAGATTAACAAAGAAGGAGGGGGCTGGGCTAAAATGCATTACCAGACTTGATAAGCTCTGGAAAACTAAATCTCCTGACATTGCCTTAATACAAAGAAAAATAGACTCTCAAAAACACTTAATATGAACAGATATTGAAGAGTTAAAATTAGAAGAAAAAGCTGATGACATATGGTTGCACTCTGGTAATAACTATTTAGTTTAGTGATAAAACAATGCCAAGTATTTAGTAGAAAAAATATCTAGGATAGTAAATATGGAATAAAAGTTGACTTTGGAAAAATGCAATGCAGTCAGTAATAGTTTTCATATTTTCAGAAAATATACTTGATAATATGAAGACTATGAAGTTTTTTCTCTCCTTTAAACTCCCTAGATAAAGGAATCCAAAGTTTAATGAGATATGGAGATCTATGCACCCCAGTTTAGTTAGCTTTAGGCATAGTATGTGATGATTAAATAATCCTAATGCTAGCAGCAGAGTCAGAAAGTAAATAAGAAAATATTATAGAAGGCTAATCATTTTAGTTGACTCTTTTTAATTTTCCTGTTTACACATCTAGTGTAAAGAACAACATTTTAAAAAGAAACACAAAACATCTGAGAATATGGAACACTGAGGCAACCAGTAAAAGAAGAGCTTGAAGAGCTAAACTATGGAAAGAAAAGAGACACAGAGGAGAACCATACTATAAGCATTTTAGAGCAGAAGACCTGGTCATGAGTACAGTTAATCAAGTACTGAGAAAAAGCCCTGAGGGGAAAAATTTTTCTTTTTTTCCCATCTACTCTATCTGATTCATTGACATAATAATATAATCTGTTGTTTCATTACCCAGCTGATTTCAGTAACTTGGATTTTTAATTCAATCACAAGGGTGCTAGGGTTATTAAGGATAGATATCAATTAAATTTAATCAGAGAGTCTAACCTCGCCCTAAATATCAGCATTTTTTCTATCTAGGTGTTGAGAATGATTGTGTTTGAACTCAAAACTTTTTGTTCAAAATAAAATTCTTAAGGCCCCTGAAAGGGGAACTACTTGAATCTTAATGATTATTAAGGGTTTTAGTGGTCCCTAAGCTTAAGGCAAACTAAAATTATAATTTTAAATAATAAAATTATACTTTTCTTTTGTATTTGTTATGTGTGATTTTGGGTTTTTTTGAGTATAAGGAATAATAAAAACATCTAATAGTTGAAAGTAAAGCTAGGAAAATAGATTGTGGCTAGGTTGCCAGGTGGTTTAAATGCCAAACAGAGAAGTTTAGATTTGATCGTAAAGTGAATAGATAAACTGGAGTTTATCAAGTTGTGAGTTGATCTAGTCAAATTTGTATTTGGGGAAAATAATTTTGGCAGTGGAAGAAATGATGGATTAGATATGAGGGGTTTAAAGTTAGGAAGACTAGGGGTATATTGCAACAGTCCAGGAGAAATGTGAGGGTCTGAATTAGACTGGTGGCTGTGTAGTAAAGAGAAGGGGACAGATTTAAGAGATCCAGAAATAGAGCAACAATTTCAATATGTGATTCTTCTAATTGGTTCATTCAAGTTTCCCTCAAAAACCACATGAAACTTAGTCTCTGAACAGAGTCTGATAGTATGAAACCACTCTTCAGCTCAAGAGAGATTAGAAGGACTTCAAGAAAGGTCAGTTTTCCTGTCTCAGACTGTGTCCAAGAAAGCTAGTGAAAAGGTATTAATCACAACAGATCAGCATCTAAGACCCTTGATCCTGACTCATTAGCAGAGCTCATCAGTTTGGCAGCTTCCAGGCCTGGGAAATCAGACTATTGCCTGGAGAGATCAGGTAGGGCTATCCCCTGAAGTAAGCAAGACACCAAACACAAAAGACTCTTGTGCTCAAAGCCAAGGCTCAGAGCTGCACAACAAGCTTAGAACAATGACCTCTGTGTTCCAGGAGCACAGATTAATCCTGAAAGTTGCAAAATAGAAGAGAGAGAGAGACAGAGAGAGAGGGACAGAGAGAGAGAGAGGTACAGAGAGAGAAAGAAAGAAAGAAAGAAAGAAAGGAAGGAAGGAAGAAAAAGAAATTAAAGGAAGGAAGGAAGAAAAAAGGAAGGAAAAGAAGAAGAAAATGAACAAGAAACAGAAATAGAAAAGAACCTTAACCATAGAAAGCTACTATGGTGACAGGGAAGACCAACACACCAATTCAGAAGAAGACAAAATGCCCACATGGGAAATCTCAAAGGGTGATGTGGATTGATCTCAAGTCCAAAAAGGCTTCTTGGAAGTACTCATAAAGGATTTTAAATGGCAAATAAGAGATAAAGAAAAATTGAAAAAGAAAAAGTATGCAAGAGAGAATCAACAGCTTGGAAAAAGAAGGTCAAAAACTGACTGAAGAAAACAATTTCTTAAAAAACACAATTGACCAAATGCAAAAAAAAAAAAAAAAAAAAAAAAAAAAAATCCACTGAAGAAAACACCTTGAAAAGTAAAATTAATCAAATGGAAAAAGAGATTCAAAAGCTAAGTAGAACCAGGCAAATGGAAGCTAATGATTCTATGAGACATCAAGAATCAATCAAACAAACTAAAAAGATTGAAAAAATGAGAGAAAATGTAAAATACCTCATTGGGAAAACAGCCGACATGAAAAATAGATCCAGGAGAGACAATTTAAAAATTGCCTTCCAGAGAAGGCAAAGGACATGGGATTATAATCAAAAATCAGCTACCCAGGGAGAACTTCATCTTTCAGGAGAGGAAATAGATCTTTAATGAAGTAAGGGATTTTTAATCATCTCTATTGAAAAGACCAAAACTAAATAGAAAATTTGATCTTCAAACATAGGACTCAAGGGAAGTATAGCAAGGTAAACAGGAAAGAAAAACAAAACATATTATTTAATCCCTGGATGGAAAAAAATGATACTTGTAATTCTTGAGAACTTTATAAGGGTAGTTAGAGGGAGCATACATAGACAGAGGGTGTGGTTATAAATTGACTTTGATATGATGATGTTAAAGAAAAAGACACAAAGGGTAGAAAAAGAATTGTACTGGGAGAAGAGGAAATGAAAAGTAAAATGGAACAAATTAGATCACATTAAGAGGCACAAAAGATTCATTAAATAGAGGGAAACAAGTAAGGGGGGGGAAAGCATTGTCTGATGCTTAATCTCAACAGTATTGGCTCAAAGAAGGAAAAACATATTTACCTGTTGGGTATAGAAATTTATCTTACCCCATAAGTTAATAGGAAGAGAAAGGGAAAAGAAAAGGGAGAGGCTAGAATAGAAAGGAAGACAGAAACATTAGGAGAAAGGGATAAGAGAGGAGGGATCACAAAAGGGAAGGCAGGATGAAAAGGTGGGATGGTGACCCGTCCACCAGGTCATCAAGGTGTGGGTCCTGAGGTGGACATTTGTCTGTAAGGCTAGGCCTGAAAAGGGATGGGGTTAGAAATGAGGAGGGAGACCAGTTGGGGTGAAACAAAGTCTCAGTTTAATGAATGAAGAGGGTCTGGTTAAATACATTTCTGAATGGGGGTTGCAAAGTAAAGAATGTTACACCAGATGTGTGGCAGACATCCTGGAGCCTAATCGTTATCTTGCACCTGGGCTGATAGGGCCAATTTCCTGGGACACACATCATCTTGTCTCAGGAGTTTAGGGTGTATAGTTTGTTTACGATAAGGTTGTAGCTTCAGAATTTATGTGCAGGCGATTACATTCTTCTTTAGCTCTTTGATTCCAAGGACATGTAGCTCTTTGATTCCAAGGACATGGTCTCTGGCAGGATGGGTCAGAAATAAAACACTACTAAGTGACAGGGTAGAAGGGACAGGGTAGAAAGAGAACAAAAGTACATACAGGGGAGAAAATAGGAGGGAGGTACCAGCTGGTAATCATAACTGTGAATGTGAATGGAATGAACTCTCCCATAAAATGGAAGCAGATAGCTGAATGGATTAAAATCTTGCAATATGTTGCTTACAAAAAAATACATTTGAAATAGAGAGATACATACAGAGTAAGGATAAAAGGATGGAGCAGAATTTATTATGTTTTAGCTAAAGCAAAAAAAGGTAGGGGTTTAATTGGTCTATCCATCTTCTGAAGAGCTGATTAATGTTCTTAATATGCAGATCTGACCATGTTATTCCATTGCTCAAGAAGTTTCAGGGGCCCTATCTTGCCTGTAGGATAAAAAACAAACTTCTCTAGGCTCCAATTTATCTTTCAGACCAATTCCTTATTACTTCTCATTACATATTATTATGTTCTTGGAAAAAAGTATTATTTACTTTTCTGCATATATTCTCTGTTCTATCTCTATATTATGACAAGTGTAAAACTGAGAAAACTAGTTTCTGTGTAATTAACAACCAATTTATTAATTAGACTAGCAAAAAATCAATAAGCTGAGGTCAGTAGGAAATGGTTAAACATTTGAATACTCTTGAAAAAGAGGATCTTTGGGTCCCATATATAAAATTGATATAAATATAAAAATAAAATAATGATTTTTATCAGTCTTCTGTTTCTTTTCACAGCTCTTTCTCCCATGCTTAAAGCAGTCTCTATTCTCTCCCCCAGCCATTTGGTTTCATTACCTTCTTCAATCCTCAGCTTAGGTATATCTCTTATATGAAGCTTTCTTGCCTCCCCTGCTTCCATTCTATTTTCTCTCATTTCACATTATCATATTATTAATTTTCCCTAAAACACTCAATTTCATTGTTATTCTCTCAATTAAAGATTGAGTGATAATATAATATAATATTAAAAAAAAGATTTATAGTGGTTCCCAAGGTCATTTTCTATTTTCTGTTTTATATTGTTACTTAATTGTTTTATTTGAAGCTTGTCTTTTATTCCTCAAAAGAGCTATAAGTACTTGGAGCTAAGGATTGCACCTTGTATTTCTTTTGTATTCTGTCTCCAAGCTTAGCAGTATGCTTTTTACATGCTAAGCCCTCAATGAATACTTGGTGAACCAGAAATTAAGGTAAGCTATTTAGATGTCTGACTGCTCTATGTTTGAATTTCTCTCTTAGAGCAAGAAATCTCCTTTTTTGAAAGAAAATACCTATTATACCTAAGTTCTGAGACATTCACTTTTCAAAGTGGAGGAGAAAAAATTAAGTCATTATGGGATTTTTTTTTTTAATGGGTTGATCCTGCGTGTGTGAGGGCCTTCTCTTCTGAGGAAGAGTATGCTGAAGATTCCAATTGAAGCAAAAGACTTGAAATTAAGAGAAATTCTTCAGTTTCAAGTCCTTTGTTGCTTTGACTGCTACTGATCAGCAATCATTTTGAGATCAGTGAAACACCATCAAGAATACTTGAGCACAAAAGGAAGGAGTATACAGCAAAGCCCTATGTTGAGCAAGAACTCCATACTGGGGGGTAAGGGAGAGAAGGGAAAGGAAGAAAGGGAGAAGTCCATTGATGTCACAACAATGATATCAACATGAGATATAGGAGGTCATTTACAAATTGTCCCTTTCTATGCTTGCCCTACACACAAGTTCCTGTATATGTTGTCACTGTTTCCACTGATGGGTAGAATTCGGGACGTGAGTCAAAAAGACCTGAGTTCAAATTCAGTTTCACACCAGTATAGATTGGTGACATTGGACAAGTATCTTCATAGCTATTTGTCTGTTTCTTCACCTGTAAAATAATAATAATAGCATTTATCTCTAGAATTGTAAGGATCAAATGAGATATTTGTAAAGTGTTTAGCATCGTGCCTAATGCATAATAAGGCCTAATAAATACTTGTCTTCTCCTGTTGTGTCCATTTGTGGGAGAGTTTTCTTTGGATTTATTTATTACTTTTTATTTATTTATTGGATTTATTTATTACTTTCCCCCTCAATTTTCTTGATTTGAAGCTACCCAGAAACGTACTTCTTCCTCACTTACACTCCTAAGAGATCCCTAGTTTCCTTCAAAATTCAGCTCACTGATGTCACAACAATGATATCAATATAAGATATGGGAGGTCGTTTACAAATTATCCCTTTCTATACTTGCCCTACACACATGTTCCCTGTATGTCAGTCTGACACAATTAAATAGATAATCCAAAAGATAATCTGACACAATTAAAATAAATAGTTCATAGGGTCAGTCTTTTCAACCTACCTTAGCTTTGTCAACATAGTTAACTCATGATATTGACAACTAACATATAAGTCTCATGTGTTCTCTAGGTAAGCAAAAGCAATTATGGAAAAATTACGGGCTTAGAAAAGTAAATGTTTACTGGAAGCACACAAAACAAAATTAGACTTTTATTCTTTTAAAGAACAATTTAGATGTCTCCAAAGTGTTTTTCATTAAAAAAGAGAGAGAGAGAGAGAGAGAGAGAGAGAGAGAGAATGTTATAATTGATAAAAAAAAAAAAAAAAAACCAAGGTTAAATGAATCCATAGTCATTCAAATCAGCAAAATTCATTTCCTTAAATTTGGTGAAGTATTTCCAATAGTTTATCTCAGAAGTTTCAAATTTATGAGATTATAATGCTAATAAAAATAGTTAGGAAAGTTAGTTTAGCATCTGTCAGTTAAAATCTTGTGCATACTCTCTTTTTTTTTTCCCATAGCTTTTTGTTTACAAGTTATATGCATGGGTAATTTTACAGCATTGACAATTGCCAAACCTTTTGTTCCAATTTTTCCCCTCCTTTCCCCCACCCCCTCCCCTAGATGGCAGGATGACCAATACATGTTAAATATATTAGAGTATAAATTAAATATAAAATAAGTATACATGTCCAAACCATTATTTTGCTGTACAAAAAGAATCGGACTCTGAAATATTGTACAGTTAGCCTGTGAAAGAAATAAAAAATGCAGGCAGGCAAAAATATAGGGATTGGGAATTCGATGTAATGATTCTTAGTCATCTCCCAGAGTTCTTTTGCTGGGTGTAGCTGGTTCAGTTCATTACTGCTCCATTAGAATTGATTTGATTGCTGAAAATGGCCAGGTCCATCAGAATTGATCATCATATAGTATTGTTATTGATATATATAATGATCTCCTGGCCCTACTAGTTTCACTCAGCATCAGTTCGTGTAAGTCTCTCCAGGCCTTTCTGAAATCATGCTGCTGGTCATTTCTTACAGAACAATAATATTCCATAATATTCATATGGCACAATTTATTCAACCATTCTCCAATTGATGGGCATCTACTCAGTTTCCAGTTTCTGGCCACTACAAAGAGGGCTGCCACAAACATTCTTTTGTGCAATCTCTTTAGAGAATTTTTTTAAGGTAAATAATTATTACACTAAATTTAAGAACTCAGGCTATTATTTTCTGCCTGATATTTCTTGCCACCCTCAGATGAGAAGGCCCTCACATAGGTAGGATCAAACCATAAAAAAAAAAAAAAAATTCCATAATGCCTTAATTTTTTATCCTCCATAAGGTGAATGTCTCAGTTGTCGGAAGTTAGGTATAATATGTATTTTCTCTCAAATAAGGAGATTTTTTGCTCTAAGGGAGAAATTCAAACATAGAACAGTCAGATATCTAAATAGCTCACCTTAATTTCTGATTCACCAAGGATTGTTTCTGTCTCTGCTTTGGTTAGAAAGTCTTTTCAACTTCCATAATACTGTCCGTTCAATAAACTGCATACATTCAGCTTTCTCTTACAGACTCTCCTTCCAACAAACTTTTCACAGTGGTGAGGTCTGAGGTCCCTGTAGTTTTTGTTTGTTTGTTTGTTTTCTCAATTTCAATATTCTTCCCCTTACCACCTCTCCCCTCTAATGAGTACTTTTATTTGAATTGATCTTAAGTGAATGTATAGGTAATGCTCCTTCCTTCTGACAAGTATTGGCATGAATCTCATTGAACTCTGGAGATTATAAAGTCTTCTTTTGCCAGAGACCATGTCCTTGGAAACAAAAAGCTAATGTGATTAAATTCCTGAGACAAGATTATGTGTGTCCCAGGAAATTGGCCCTACCCGCTCAGGAACTAGATAACGAGTATGCCCCAGGATGTCAGCCACACCTATGGTCTGACATTCTTTACATTGCAACCCCCCACCCAGAAATCATATAAAACTAGACCCTCTTCATTCAATAAACTGAGACCTTGCTCCACCTCAGCTTGTCTCCCTCCTCATTTCTAACCCCATTCCTTTTCAGGCAATAGCCTTACAGGCAAATGTCCGCCTCAGGACCCACACTTTGATGACCTGCTGGACGGGTCATTATTTAACATCTATACTGGAGAATCTGGAGAGGAAAGAGGTAACCATTAAGACTCTTACAGTTAAAAAAAATAATAGGTATTAAGGCAGAAGATAATAAAAATCTTTATAATGGATTACAAAATGTACATGAAACAATACTATAACCTTCCCCATCCCCCTTCTCCTGTTTTGCCTGGATTTATATCATTAACTCTTTTTAAAAAAATAAATAGTTCATTTAGAAGCATTTGGCTCCAAGAAATGAGCAGCACGAGCAGGTAGTCATACCTCAGTAAAACTATCTAAGCAGAAGGGCTATACCACATTGAAGGTAACCAATAAATAGGTCTGAAACTTAGGGGAATGTCTACCCCAAGCTTGTGAAGATGCTCCCTGGCAGAATGGGTGAATGAGAACAATTTGTTCCAGTGGTTCATGAAAGCAACTGAAGTATGGGCTGTGAAAGGCCTAGACCTTGATTACCCATTGTGGGGAATAGATAAGGTGAAGAACTTACAGGAATGTATGAATTCTTTTTCTGTATTTTATTATTTCTGTGTCTCCCCTATGACCTGTATATGTGCAGGCTCATATCTACTTGAGCCTTGGCCAGCTAGAAACATATTTACTTAACCTGAACTGATGACATTTATTGGTATTTGACATTTATCAATATTTAGTCTATTAGCTGGACCACTGTCTGCTTGATTAAGCCTGAAGGCCTGACTTTGTTTCCCAGAAATCAGGAGATTTCAGAGAAACAGAAACCTTCCATTCCAATCTCCCCAAATAGCAACAACCAATTAGATGCCTCCCCCTCCCCTTCTCCATGCTCTCTTACTTGTGATGTAATTTCTTGTATAAAAGCTATGTATCTTTACTACTTCTTTAGCCCTCCTATCGCGAGCTTATCTTGTAATGGGACGGTTCATCCTCCGGAGGTTTTTCAATAAACAACTTTTCTACCTTCTACTGAGGGATCTCTGAGTAGTCATTTTGGGTAAGGGTCTTCTACATCCCTCACACCCATCAAGATGCCAACATCGGCTGTCCCGTCCACCGGGATCTAGTCGTGGGGTGTCGAGGAAAATGACTTAAGACATGCAAGAGAAATGAGCGAGAAGGAGGAGGGAGACAACATTGCGGTGGAAAAGTCTCATTTATTAAAAGGAGGTGCTTAGTTATATATGATTTGACTGCCTGCGTTTTCTGGGTGGGGGGTTGCAATGTAAAGAGAAGAATGTCAGACCACAGGTGTGGCTGACATCATGGGGCATACTCGTTATCTAGTTCCTGGGCGGATATGGCCAATTTCCTGGGACACACATTATCTTGTCTCAGGAATTTAGGACGTATTGTTTGTTCACAATAAGGTTTTAGCTAACTGTATCAGAGTTTATGCACAGGTAGTCACTTTCTTCTTGGCTCTTTGTTTCCTGTCTCCAACAATCGGCCATTGCACCCCAGGCCATCACTAGTATTCTTGACTTTATTCTTGCTATTGGATTTAATGATTCTGGAAGAGAGAGTGAGGCTGACAACTTTATACAACTCTTAAATCCAATTCACTGGTAAGTCAAAACACCATCTTGTTATGTCATTGGTCTTTTGTAATGTTCAGACTAGCTCTCTGGAGGACCTCGGGATCACCCCGAGTCCTTGGTCTTTAGGTAAAGAAGTGAAGGAGGCAGGAGAGCTACCACGGGTCTGGTCAGAGA
Organism: Antechinus flavipes; assembly: GCF_016432865.1. NCBI lineage: Eukaryota > Metazoa > Chordata > Mammalia > Dasyuromorphia > Dasyuridae > Antechinus > Antechinus flavipes. Next base: position 138,931,011 of record NC_067403.1, read on the forward strand.
TGGAGTCTGGAATCTGAAGTCTGGAGCCTGACATCTTCTCTGTGTCTGTGGCTGAGAGCTGTGACTGAGAGAGCCTTCTGTGTCTAAGACTCCCTTAAATACAGTACGATTACAGCCCTACAACACACTGAGCACCAGCAACCATTACATCACCATAGAGAACCATTATCTCACATTGAGGAGGTGCTTAACTATAAGCACCATGTTGACCTAGATTCAAATACATCTTTTCAGAGTTCTGGCCCTCTATAGTCTTTTTTGAATGTGAAGAATGAACAGTAACAGGGAATAATGAAGAGTTCAAATTCATAATAGTTCCTATGTGCTGATACATAATCTGCTGGAAAGCAAAAAGGAAGGCCTTCACCTAGTCCTTTATTATTATCAATATCACACTTCATGGCTTGAGTTGAATGTAGTTCAATAGAAATCACAAAAATAAATGGAGGGGATGAAAGGAAAAGAATAAAACTCAGTTACAGCTACTTCAAGCACTATTTTCTACCTCATCCCTTGTTTTAAAAACCTTTTTTTTTTCTCCTGAGGCAATTAGGGTTAAATGACTTGCCCAGGGTCTGACTTCAGAGCTGGTGCTCTATCCACTGTGCCACCTAGCTGCCCCGAAAAACATATCTTTATTATCTATATGTGGCCAGTTTCAAACCTCTCTAGGCTTTGACCCCCATCATATACAAGTATAATTATTTCTGTCTTGATATATTTAACCTAAGGTGAGAAGTGGATAAAAATCATATCCCTCAAGGATAGAATCTATTAATTTGGAGCCTTTGATTATGAAACTCAATCATGATAGAAAAAGGCATCATTATAAATAAATGCATAAAGTAAAATATGAGTATTATTGCACTTTTTTTACAGACAAGAAAACATGCTTAGAGGTTCATGAAGTTTGTTAAGTCTGAGAGCAGAGTAAGTTCTAAGTTTTTAAGTCTTTTGACTCCTGTCTTTTTTTTTTCTATACCACCTCACATCTCTTAAATGTACAGATTTATCTATAAGAAATGATGATAAGGCCAATTTCAGAAAAGTTTAGAAAGACATATATAAACTGATATTGAGTGAAGTGAGCACAAGGAGAGAACATCGTACACAGTAACAAGATTATGTGATAGTCAATTGTGATGGAGTTGGCTCTTCTTAACAATTCTGTGATTTAAGACAATTCCAATAGACAGATGTCATCTGTATCCAGAGAGATAATTATGGAGATTGAATATGGATTGAAGCATAGCATTTTCCCTTTTTTTTGTTTGCTTTTTTTCCTATTTGGTCTGCTTTTTCTTGCACAATATGAAAAATATAGAAATATGTTTAAAAAGATTGCACATGTTTAAGCTATTGTTTTCTGTCTTGAGGAACGAGGGAGAAAAATTTGAAACACAAAGTCTTATAAAAATGAATGTTGGAAACTATCTTTACATGTATTTGGAAAAATAAAATATTCTTAAGGAAAAAATGACAGACTTAATTAAAATGGTAACTTCTCTACTTTCTCTTTTCTTGGATATATATATCAGATTTTCTTTATGCATTTTATTCATCCCAATTGTGCTCTATAAATTATCATATATTTTACAATAAATAATACAGCATGTAAAAAGAAATGCTCAGAGCCTGAGCTAGATGTTGAGGAAACACTGACCAAAAAACATGAAGCAGTCCCTACCAGATATATAGGTAGTATTGTAGAACCTGCTTTGGACCAAGCAGTGTGGAAATATCCTCAATTTAACATTTTAAGACAAATTTTGCAGTTGGTCACATATGTGGAAAACTTTGGATGCAGTGAAGGAGACAGGATCTTGGCTAATTAGCTAATTAACCTCTGGGCTAATGACCTAGTCAGCAGTTCTGGATAAAGTGTGTGAGGGAAGGAGTAGTTGAGGCCTGACTGAGGAAGTGATCATTTGAAATATAGGTAATAATGGTGGAAAGGAGAAATAGAACCATATGACAACTTTCAATTTTAACTAAATATTCTTTTAAAAATAATGCTAAGCTCAGATGTTTTTACTTGCTGAAAGAACAATCTCTAAATTTGATCATTATGGGACAAAGTTCTGTCCCAAACAGACAGAGTTTGTCCTAGTGATAAGGTCCTGGGTTAGTTGGCAGAGAAAGGCTGAAGTCAATTAATCCCTGAGACAAGCAGGGAAGGACACTGATGGGAATCATCTCAGCTTTACATTTGCACCACTGTGAACCCACTTTATTGTATCCAGTCAGAAAGCCAAGTTATGTTGAGCTCCCAGGGTTAAATTTCCCCTATAAATCTACATTTGGCCCATGTCATCTTTGCTGAATCATTTTAATTTAGTCAGCCATGGCATTCTATCTCATGGTGTCTTTCTCCTTCTTATAGCTGGATGGGACTGATTGGATAAAATTTTCTCAGTTTATGAGACTAGTTTATAGACGAGGCCTAAGTCACATGACCCCTATTCCCAGAGCCAGAAAATCAGGTCTTGAACCCTGGGATGCAGGAAGTCACATGAAGCTCGTGAAGTTACAGGAAATAACATGACTCACAAAAAGCAGACATTATCACTGAAAAGACTTGGGTCTTTTCCTATTTAACTGGATGCTCTACTTCCTACATGGTGAGAGCTGGGATGCCTTCTGAGTATGCTGGATCTCTCCCTGCAAGGACTAAATAAATGCTTTCTCTTTGTACCTAAAGATGTCTCTGATTTTTAATTTGGGAAAGGGGATCTAGCACCTGTCCCACACATAGCTAACTAAATCTTATAGTTAACTAAAGTCCTCTATGCATTTATCCTGCCAGTCAATGGCATACCTGCACTTCATGGTATATAGTTCTGTTGAGGTGTGAGAAATGAGGGGTGAGAGATCCTCAGTCCGGTATCACAGGTTTTTTGTGAAAGAATTCACAGTCCTGAACTGCAGGTGAAGTTTTTGGCAAAAAATGGGTTTTCTCAGTGGGCTATTCCAAAAGGAATTTAGCAAAGGTAGGTTTTTAGCAAAAATGGATTTACACTAAGAAATAACTTCCTCAATGGCCAAATCCTGAAAGGAATTTTAGCAAAGGTTTGGGGTATAGCTTTTGATTATATTAGATTTTTATTGCCCGGGGCTAGGGAGTGATCTCCAGATGAATTTGAGGGATTAATTTTCAATTCAATTCAATTCAATTCAAGATGGTGATTGTTTTCCAGACCAAAGTGATTATCAGATCAATTGGTAGTAGGAGATTTCCATGGGAACCAGATAGCTTTCCCAAGGGAGATTCAGGTGGGTGGGGATCATTTTTAGGAATTTCCCCAGGCCAAGTGGCCAACCCCTCTCAAAGATCGGTGAGACGAAGAGTCATTACATCATTTCCCCCAAATTCATTTGAGGCAAAGGGATGAAAGTCTCATCTTCTAGAGCTGCTTTAAGCTAACAAGGGATATAGAGCTGTCTATACACTCAATGGGGATTCAGGCCAAGAGGGGAAGTGCAAGATCTGAAGATGGCAGCAGCAACATCTAGGTGATGTGAAGAGTCCAGGTCTGTTGTCCCATGATCTTCAGACTGAAGGAGTAGTTGGAAATTTGTAGCTTGGAGCTTGGAGGAAACAAAATCTCACAAGCAGGTTAGAAATGGGGTGGCATCCAAGGTGAAGATGGTGACATTTGGGAATGAGGCCTTTGCAAATAATGTATCATGTCACATCTGTGGGCTGCCTTGAGGATATCCTCAACAATCCTCAATGCTCCCACTGCCCACAGAGCTTTCTAGCTGAAAGGCTAAGAAGAAGTTAACTTGCAGGGGCCACATAATGACATCAAGAAAAGCCAGAGAGAAAATACTAGGAGCACAGTTATCTTCCTTGAAGTAGAAAATGGCAAAAAAGAAGAAGACGACTAGAATGAGAGAAAGAAGGACACAGACAATTTCACCTTTTTTTCTCTAAGAGTGTTTTTCAGGGGCCTTATGGAAGAATAGCTTCCTTTATGAGTTCACAGGAATATTAAGAAGGGCCTCCCATACAGAAGTTCAAAGGAGCTAAGCTTAAAGGTGTCAAAAAAGACCAAAAGTAACTTGAAACCTCTGCATGGGGGCATATGTGTAAAGTCTATTTGTCAATCTTCCCCTGGTATGTGACCCTTTTCTGAACAGGCTTCAGGAGAGGGGAAGGTTTACTTGGGCACAAACTGGGCAAGCCTGGAAGACCTGCCTGATCGTTTCTCCCAGCTTTGACCAGTAAAAAATGCATTTCACAAGGAAGAGTATTGTTTTCCAAATGAGAAGTGGTGAAGACCAAAAATAAGTTTCCACTGACTTGCCTCTGGGATTAAAAATTGGCTTGAGGATGTTTGAAATCAGCCAGAAGGAGAAAGGGTGTATCCCTTTCTTCTGCAAGGGTTTGTTCCTGTGAGCTATATGAAGGGACATAAGAATCAGGGAGCTGGGGGATTAAAGGTGCTATAGTCGGAGGTGAATGAGGCAGCAGCTCTAGCAGCTGAATCTGAAAACCCATTCCCCCTGGCTTGAAGTGAATTTCCCCTCTGGTGTCCTTTACAAAATATGACTGAAACCTCCCTGGGTTTGTGGACAGCTTTCAATAGCTGTAGAATTTCTCCTGCATATTTAATAGAATTCTTTGCTATCACAAATCCTCTTTCTTTTCATATAGCCCCATGAGCATGTGTATTTGGAGTCTGTATAGATGTTCACTCTCATTCCCTTCCCCAGTTCCAAAGCTCTGGTTAGGGCAATGAGTTCAGCTTTCTGGGCAGAAGTCCCAGGAGGCAGTGGCTTAGTTTGCAGGGTGCTATTGATGGTCACCACAGAATAACCTGCCTTTTTTTTTTTTTTTTTTTTCCAATTTTCAAGAAAACTAGACCCATCTGTAAACCAGTCACCATCTGGGTTGTCAAGAGAAATGTCCCTCAAGTCAGGTCACCTGGAGTAGATAGAATCTAAAGCTTCCTCACAAATATAAATGATGTCTCTCAACTTGTAATGCCAGAGAAACTGAGGCAGGAGAGAGATTAGAGAGTTTTTAATATTTTATTAATGGGAGAGTAAGATTGACTGGACAGGACTCTCGTCTCAGATTATCCAGTCAGACAGAGATAAGTATACTGGGACCAAGGAATCCATATTGGTCCCAGGGCTGGAGGACCCAAAGAATCCAGCGTCCAGCATACAGCTGCCAGACGCCATTCTCCAGCCATGAATGGAGGAACCCCAACTTCTTAAATACCTTTTTGGAGACAAAGAAGAGAAAGGGAGGGAAAATTTTTATCAGGGAGGGGAAGCCATAAAACCTAAAAATTCCAGAGACAAAGAAGTAAAGATATCATGGGTTAATCTTGGAATATTCTAAAGGAATATTGTAAATCCATAAAAGAATCAGGAGATCTACTCTTTTATCTTGCTAATTTATAACCCGAGAGCGAATAATCCTTAGTTTTACTGGGTCAGAGACAGAACAGTTAAGGAAACTGAGACAGGGAAACTGAGTCAGGACAGTTAAAGAGAACTGTGGCATAACAAACTGAGTGTTGTCAGGGAGCAGGGAGCAGGATTAAGAGTGTGACATACTTGGAAAGTCAGGTTGGGGGTATCTAATAGAAAAGCCTAATATTTAGTAAGCCGCCACTAGCAAGATAACTGATGTCCTTTGACTTCTAAGATGCTCTGGTGCCCTAGGGTGAGTTTTGAGGCTTCTTCAGTTAGAAGGGCTATAGCAACTACTGCTCTCAGGTAAGAGAGCCATTCTAGGGAAACTGAGCCCAAAGTCCACTGGCCTGAATTAAGACCCCCCTTCCTTCCCCTCCCCCCCGGGCCTGGCCCTGACTTTCATCTACATACAGAGTGAAAGGCTTTTCTAAATTAGGTAGAGCCAGGGCAGGAGCAGAGGTCAGTTTGGCTTTTTTTTTTTTTTTTTTTTTTTTTTTAAGCCTTGGCCTGATTGGGGCCCCATTCAAAGGGAAGATTATCGGGGCCTTGAATGGAATTGTAGAGGGACTTAGCAATAATTCCAAAATTAGATATCCAAATTCTGCAGAAACCAGCCATGCTCAGGGTTTGGAAGGCATAAAATGGTCTGTTTCCTTTCCTTGGTCAGAGAAGCCTCTAGGGTGGAGCTGCAAATCAAGATGTGACTGCTGTTAAGCAGCAACAAATCTCTTAAATCTTTAGCTCAACCAAGGATTCCTGGATCCTAGACAGAGTGTTATGCCACAGTTCTCTTTAACTGTCCTGACTCAGTTTCCCTGTCTCAGTTTCCTTAACTGTTCTGTCACGTAGCTCTCGGATTATAAATTAGCAAGATAAAAGAGTAGATCTCCTGATTCTTTTATGGATTTACAATATTCCTTTAGAATATTCCAAGATCAACCCATGATATCTTTACTTCTTTGTCTCTGGAATTTTTAGGTTTTATGGCTTCCCCTCCCTGATAAAAAAAAACTTTCCCTCCCTTTCTCTTCTTTGTCTCCAAAAAGGTATTTAAGAAGTTGGGGTTCTTCCATTCATGGCTAGAGAATGGCGTCTGGCAGCTGTATGCTGGATGCTGGATTCTTTGGGTCCTCCAGCCCTGGGACCAATATTTCTTGGTCCCAGTATACTTATCTCTGACTGGATAATCTGAGACGAGAGTCCTATCCAGTCAATCTTACTCTCCCATTAATAAAAATATTAAAAACTCTCTAATCTCTCTCCTGCCTCAGTTTCTCCGGCATTACAATTTGGAGGCCCCAGCGAGATAATAGAAACTGAGAACTGGATTAGAGATTAGAGACCTCTCCGTCTCCACCTAGGCCTGAGGGGGGCTCAGGACCTGGGTCTGTTCCTTGAGAAAAGACCAGCACTCTGGCTACCCCAGAGCCTCCTAGGAAAAGGAAGCGGTTCTTCAGCCTCAGTCCGGCCTACAGTGGACAACGAAATCGATTCGGCATTTGATTCGGCATTCGGGAGAGTAAGTCTGTCTGGGTACCTTTTGGGGTACCATCTGGTTTTGGTTCTGGTTCTGGTCTGTTCTGTTGCTAGCAACCTGTGGTCTCAGAATAAATACCGACGGGTTTAAAAATTCTGAGACGGGTATTTTCTGGGACACTGGAAAACATCCTCTGGGTATGTTATATGTTTGCTTAATGTTGTAACTGTGTAGTCTGTGTGATATATGTTCTGTGTTCTGTGTGGTTTGTCTGTTATGTTGTTGGTTGGAAAACAACGTTGCAACTGTGCATAGTAAATTGGAGCTCCATGTTTGTTTGTGTGTGTCTGTGTTAAAAGTTAAAATAAGCTTGTAAGAGATAAGGATTCAGCCTCTGTGTTGCAGGCTTAGAAAATATCAAGAAGTTTGAAAAATCTTTCTCTCTCTTTCTCTGTCTCTGGCTGACTGCAGCAGCCTGTGAGAAAAGGGAGAGAAAGGAAGAAAAAAAAAAAAAAGGAAAAGAAAAAAAAATAGATTGAAAGGGATTTGAAAGTTCGGAAAGTTAATATATATATATAGAGAGAAGAGCAGTGTGCTAACATTTTAAAGGAAAGAAGTTTGAATGGAATATCTAGGCATTCTCTGTGAAGGCAGAGAAAAGCACTAAATGGGCTTCCTTGGAAGTTCACAGAAGCCCCTTTGGATTCTGGAAGGGAAAAAGGAAACAAAACTTCTCTCTGAGGGTGGGGAATCCTAGAAAAAGCCCCTAATCTGTTTTTGCTGATTTAAAAGCTTTGTTAAGTTTTAAGAACAATGATTAAGAAATTTGGGAATTAGTTGTTTGAAAAATTTGCTAGTGATTTTAAACTTTTTTTAAGGAAAAGCCTACTAGAGTAAAGAGCAATAAAATTCAAGCTTAGCCTGGCCTGGGCAATAAAAAGCTCTGGAGATAAGATGCTAATAGCTGTTAGAAGAAATGTGGTGGAAAAGAAAAAAAAAACTTTTAAAAACAGCTGTATTAGTTTGATTCAGTTTGTTACCTTTTGAAATATATTGAGTTATTTGTTAACTTAAGTTATACTTTAAATCCAGCTCTGCTGGACATGTGTGGGTTTTGTGGAGGTTTGGGTTATTCACTATAGGGTGAATCTTACAGGTTTTTGAAGGGAAAAGGAAAGAGGAATGCAGGTGATTTAGGAAGGACTGATTTGTAAGGGAAATTAAAGGTTCGCATGGTGTTAGAAAGGTGAAAGAAAGACTTTTGGGAGTAGGTGAAGAGGTGGGGGAAGGAGTCACCCACCCCCACTGCCTTCTGCTACTTTACCAAAGGAGCATCTGGGAAGGAAAGTTCTTTAAGGAGATTGTTTAAGTATGTAGTCATGGGGAAAGAGAAAGTTGGAAATGGGTAGATTTGGGAAGAAACCTGATCTTGGGAAACTGATGGGCTAAATCTTGAAAAGGATCCCCATGTAGGAAATTGAGTGGGGAACCTGAGGGAAGTTTTTTCTAGGGGGCAGGAGTGGGGAAAGGGTGGCCATGTGGAATCCTCTCCTCCCCTCACCCCTCTAAAGTGTGTTCCTGCCGCGTTTTTTCTTATCTGATTACGGCAGTGCAGCAAAGTGTGATTTTTAAGGACATGCTTATTTTTAGGTTAATTGATTGAATATTTGTTTCTTGATACATAAATGTTTTTTTGGTTAAAAGAAAATGGTCATAAATGTGATCCATACTTTGGTACGAATATTTCTAAAAGTTTAATTGCTATGTTAAAAAAAAAAAAAACAACCTTGAATTCTTTTATGTGGAATTGGGTGTTTTGTATAAGTTTAAATTGATTGTATTGGGTCATCCTGAGGTTATTTAAAGGGCCTCTGAACATAATAGTTTTTTTTCTTTGTCCTTTTGAAAATGTTTGTTATGGACAATATGCAATTTGGGATGTTTTTCTATGTATTGGGTATTTTAAAAGCAAACTGATTTGTATGTATAATGTTCACTCATGTAACATCTACCTAGATATGATAATTGTTCTAAGTTGTGAACTTACTGAGGCGAAATTTCTTTCTGTTATTACTGTAAGGTTATGGTAACTGTTTAAGATTTATCAGAAATTTGATTAATGACATTTGTTATTGGAGGTAAAAGTTTTTGGGCTTAGAGTTAATTAGCTAATGCTATTTGGGAGTTTTAAAGCTCCACCCTGTGACAGTTACTGGGACAATTGATTGATAAACTGTTAAAACTCAACTGCTTATGTTATGTTATAGTTATGTTCTTGCATTTTTCCTTCTGTAACTGATCTCTCTGATCAGAGCAATGGTCAATAGAACTGTTACTGCAATTCAATTATGTCATGCCTTGCTATTTTCAGTCTGGCTATATGTAATCATTGTATCCTAAATGCTTGGGCAACTATTTCGCCTGGTCATCTGTCTGTTACTGGATATTTGTGTTTTGTTCCTTTAAGGTTTCTACATGATAAGTGGACAATTAACAGGGGTCTGTAAGACTGCAGCCGTTTGCTTGGCCTGTAAAGCAAACTCGTCTCTTCACACAGGAAACTGCTGGCCAATCCATTTTGGCCTCCTCATGTTTTGCAACAGTCTGGTGAACTGAGTCTTTCTATCTGAGACTGATCCAATCTTTATGTGTTAGATTTGTGTTTTTGTTTTAGTTTTTGGTCAAATTACAGATATTGGCTTGCTTCTGGAACCTGGATCAGCTTTGATCAGCTTTGATTGTCAGCATGAAGCACCCATTCTGCAAGGAATGAGAGCCTCCTATCACTTCACAGTCTGAAGCAGCAGTTTTAAATGAAACCATGGACTGGACCCTGCATCGAGTGTACTTTGGACTGATATGAGGGACCTTGGGAATGGTTGATGACTGACTGTTAAACCTTGCCTGGATTATCTATTTCTGTGTGTTTAAGATTTGATATGGATTTGTTAAAACTATGTAATTATTGCTGATATGTTTTGAGGGCTTTTTAGGAAATGCTACTGTATTAGTCTGTTATGTGTAGGGATTTTGATTTGCTCTTGGGATTTATATGGGGAATGGTCATTTGATAATTCCTTTCCGTGAGAAAAAAAAGGGGAGGTAGAGATAGAACATTGGGGAAATTGGTATATTTTTTCAAAATACCTGAAAGAATGGGAACCCTTAGCTCCTATTCACTTTGCCTTAAGCACTTTTGCCCCACCCCCTGTCTCACTAGTTCAGATTGAATTTGGATGCTTTAGTTTTAGAATCCCTTATTTTGTTAAAATTTCCCTGGCAGACTCAGTTTTGGGATTATTTTTTTTAGAAAAGTTTTTGAAATCAGACACCTGTCATGACACTGGCAGTCTCTCTGATCTGTTTTTCCATTCCTGTAACCCCAGTTCATTAAGTCTTTCAGCATTTCAAAGGACCTTGAAGTTTGGCTTGAGGCACCTAAAAAGTTTGAGTTTGCCTGCCTTGATGGTCTAACTGCATAATCTGCTCAGAAATCTGTATTCTAATAGCAGTCCTGTTTCTCTGGGTGGGGACGGGTGGAGCTGCTACAAGCCTCATCCTTCCCCCATGGAGAGGGCTGCCTCTCTGAATGGGCCTTGGACCCTGCTGCTTTGTAAGCAGAGACTGAGTTCAGTGCACAAATGACCACAGACCTAACTGTCCATCTCAAACTGGATTCTCTGGCTGAGATGGTGCTCCAGAACTGGAAAGGACCTGACATGCTTGCAACAAGGGAGCCTTTGTACAGCTGTTAACTCTGGGGTTATCAGGGAGAGACTTGCTCTTGCCATATGAGTCCTTACATTTTTTCTAGTTTTATTTTTGGCTCATTTGCTTTGCATAAGGTGGGACAAAGACCTTCTGGGTATCTAGAGGAAGGTGCTAAGATTCAAAGGTTTGAATATTTAGGAGAGAAAGAGTGTGGAATGTTATGCCACAGTTCTCTTTAACTGTCCTGACTCAGTTTCCCTGTCTCAGTTTCCTTAACTGTTCTGTCACGTAGCTCTCGGGTTATAAATTAGCAAGATAAAAGAGTAGATCTCCTGATTCTTTTATGGATTTACAATATTCCTTTAGAATATTCCAAGATCAACCCATGATATCTTTACTTCTTTGTCTCTGGAATTTTTAGGTTTTATGGCTTCCCCTCCCTGATTAAAAAAAAAACAAACTTTCTCTCCCTTTCTCTTCTTTGTCTCCAAAAAGGTATTTAAGAAGTTGGGGTTCTTCCATTCATGGCTGGAGAATGGCGTCTGGCAGCTGTATGCTGGACGCTGGATTCTTTGGGTCCTCCAGCCCTGGGACCAATATTTCTTGGTCCCAGTATACTTATCTCTGTCTGACTGGATAATCTGAGACGAGAGTCCTATCCAGTCAATCTTACTCTCCCATTAATAAAAATATTAAAAACTCTCTAATCTCTCTCCTGCCTCAGTTTCTCCGGCATTACAAGAGGAATCTATTTTCTTTCAGATTTCAGAGGGAATATGGGAGGGTTTTGAAAGTGTTGAGGTCTAGTTTTGGGGTACCTAAATGAAATTAGGGTTAAGGTCTAGTGGCAGGTTTGGGGTACAGATTCGGCGCTAGGGGATCTAGTAGCGGCGCGAGTTCCCAATAAAAGCATTTATTAGCCCAGAGAGCTAGATTGATAAGAGGTTTATTATTGGGTAAGCAAAGTTAAAGTATAGGCAAAGGTAGAGATAAGGAGGGCACTGGACAGAGGGTCCAGTGGACAGAGGGTCCTCACATGGTAGCCACGTTTGGAATCTCTGCAAATAGGGGTTCCCAGCGTGGACTTTTTATAATAGGAGACTTAGCTCGAGGGGCTTTCGGGTTTAGCCCCAAAGTTGGCTCAGATCCGGGTGGGGTTGGGAACAGGTCAGATCTTCTATTGGAATTCAAAGGGACCAGGATTTGTGAGTTAAAGGGCAATTTACATTATTAACTAGGAGAGGGTGGGAATCTAGAAAGGAATCTTTCCCTGCATCAAAAGCAGCACAAAAAGATCCCCTGGAGGTCTGAGAAGAGAAAATTGGGTTCCCAATATCGCCATTAAATCACGTCCCAATAAGGGAGCAGAGTAGGAGGGAATAAGAAGCGAATGGCAAGGCAGAGGGAAAGTCTCCAAACAGTTTTTAAGTTTCTCTTCACTCTCCATTCTGTGGGGGGAGGAGCGAGTGACACCAGAGTGCCAGAACAAGACAGAAAGGAAAATTTCCATATCAAAAAAAGTCCTCATATCAAAAATGCCCGGGATGGCAGGGCATTGGGGGGGAGCAGCTTGTACCTATAGGCAGTCTCTCCTCCAGTGCCCCACCTGATTGCACTTGGGGCAAGGACTGGTGAGTTTCCTCTGAGGACAATTTTGGGCCTGATGGCCCTATCCATTACACCTGAAGCATGAACTTCTATGGTTCCCTTATATGGCAGCAGCTAAAATTTGGGACTATTCTCCATTTCTCACTTTAACTCTTAATTCTTTCTCCTCTGCTGCAGTTTAGTCCCGATTATTAAAGACTCCAAAAGGGGTTTCTAACAGCTGAGTGGGAGAAGTTTATGGGCCATAATAAGCTAGCTTCTGCAGCTTCCTCTGTACATCTGGGGCAGATTGTTTAATATTAACATCTCCCCAGGAAAGATCAAATTGGAAGGCATTGGCCTTAAACCCCTCAATAAACTTAGTGGGGTCCTCAGAGTAATGGCCAGGTTTTTCCTTAGTTTGGGGGAGATTTGGCATTGAAAAAAGATACCTGTATCCTGAGTGTCTCTCCCTGGGAGTCTGCTACTTCTCTTAGGGGGCAGAGGTTAGAAGGAGTGGCTAAATCAGGATCCTGAGAAGGAGAAAAAGGGATCCCACTGCTTGTACCAAAGTGATTGAGGAGTAGGGGTAGGGAAGTCTCAAGATCTGGTTCAAGAGGTGAGGGGGGATAGAGTTAAAGAAATATTATTGGACATAAAGTCCCGTCTTTGGTAAGGAGGTGGTTTTGAAAGGGATTCAAAGGGATCCTGTCCTAGAGGAGTAGGAAGGAGGGAGTTATTTAGAAGGTTAGTATTTAATTTTGATTTCCCTCCAGTAAATTTTAGCAGTATCCTGTAGTGCTGTTTTAAGTTTTTTAGTTTTGAGATCTTTTAAGCTGAATTTTCTCTGTTTAAGAGACAGCATAAGGGAGAATGCTTAGGAATAGAGACAGAGGTGGATTGTCCCAATTTTTTTTTTTTTTTTGGTCACAAATCTTAGATTTTCCAGATTCTGTAGTGCCCTGTCCTCTCAGGAGTCCCTAAAGAGAGAGACAGGTGACAAAAGTTCCCTGATTAAGAGTACTTCTGCTAAAAAATGAAGGAATTCCAAGTCTAAGTGGTCCCAGTCAAGGAAGTCTGCTGAGTGTAAAGCTCTGATAGCCTAAATCTTCCTGGGTATTTGGATGTTTCAGCTATAGAATAGAGAACAGCAAGAGAGAGCTTATCTCTGCCAAAATTTTGGGGCTCCCCATACAGGCTACTAAATGTAGAGGTGTGAGAAATAAGGGATGAGAGATCTCCAGGCTGGTGTTAGAGGTTTTTGTGAAAGAATTTGCAGTCCTGAACTGCAGGCAAGGTTTTTTGGCAAAATAAATAAATAAATACATACATACATAGATAAATATTTACATTGAGATTTTTACATTGAGAAATAACTTCTCAGTGGGCTCTTCCAAAAGGAATTTAGTAAAGGTAGCTTTTGGCAATGACTTTTTTTCCCCCCCAAACTAATTCTGTAATTTTACCTAATGCAACATTCCCACTCCCCTCCCTCCAAGAACTCAGCCAGCACAAAGATAACTTTAAAAAAAAAAAAAAAAAGATAATTGAGAAGGACAGAATTAACCAATGGGATATTAAGGAAGATCATGCTGAAGAAATGAGTTTTGAAGTAAGAGGAAGATACTGTGAGGTAGAAAGAAGAAAATATTCCAGATATTAAGGACGATTGTGTAAATACTGGAGGCAGGATGAAGCATATGCGGGGAACAGTAATAATCCTATTTTGTCAGAATATAAATTGTGTAAAAAGGATATAATACAAAATAAAATTCTAATAATACTTTATTCCATGACATTATATTTGAAATAGTATGAATTGCTTTCTTGGGCTTCCAAGAATTTGTGCAAGGGTTGGAATGCCAGAGAAACTGAGGCAGGAAAGATATTAGAGAGTTTTTAATATTTTATTAATAGGAGAGTAAAATTGACTGGACAGGATTCTCGTCTCAAATTATCCAGTCAGACAGAGATAAAGATATACTGCGACCCAGGAATCCATGTTGGTCCCAGAGCTGGAGGAGACTGTCATCTTAAAGAATCCAGCATCTAGCATACAGTCTCCAGCCTCCAGCAATAAATGGAGGAATCCCAACTTCTTAAATACCTTTTCTCTAAACAAAGGAAGGGGTAAGAAGCATGGGAAAACTTCTGTCAGGATGGGGGAGGCCATGAAATCTAAAAACCTAGAGACAGGATGTCTGAATACAAAGAAGTAAAGATAAACGAGGTATCTTGGAATATTTTAGAGGGATATTGTAAATTCCTGAGGATAGAAAAGAGTCAGGAGGTCTATTCTCTTGTTTATCTTGCTAATTTATAACCTTAGAGCAAATAGTCCTCAGTCTTAACGAGCCAGAGGGGGAGTTACAATTAAGGAGATTGAGATAGAACAGTTAAGGAAACTGAGACAAGGGAAACTCGTACAGGGATACTGAGTCAGGACAGTTAAAGAGAACTGTAGCATAACAGGGTGAGCTAAATGTGACCAAAAAATCAACATGAAATGACAAATAAAGAATCTCTAGTTTGTCATAAATCATTTGTGGGTTAATTGCAAGAAGAGAGTAATATAAAGATATCTGAATTTGTCACAGGGCCTGAGTTCAAAATCTCGGTTCTGCTATTTAATATTTCTTAATCCTTAATACTTGAGTTTGGCCAGATAATTTAATATTTTGTGGCTCTCCATTTTCTTTTCTCTAAAAGATGAGGCACACTTTGTGCATGGTACTAAATATAAAGCACTGTGCAAGATAAAATGAAACAGTTTACACTTAAGGGGTTTAAATTTTATTGTGAGGATTTACTTATCGAAAATATTTGTAATGTAAAGAAAAAACCCAAGATTTTGTTTCTAAAAAAGATTCAAATTGAGTTTTAAAAAAATGCTTCTGAGTAAAGACAATGAGACAAAAATATTCATGACAAACAATGGATATCGCTCATTATTTGAAATTTTAAAATTTCATTTTCCATTTCTTCACTTCTTTTTAAGGAGCTTTGGTCTAAACCTGGAATAAATCTCATTATCTAATAGGGAATAGTTCAGAGGTTATTTAGACTAGTCTCCTCATATGAAGAAATAAATTCATAGTTTAAATGATTCATTCAAGGTCACACAGGTAGTAAGTGAGAAAGCTAGGATTCCAACTGAGAGTCTCTAACTATAAATCCATTTCTCTTTTTGTCTGCTTTCACGCTTTTCTTTCTTTCTTTCTTTTTTTTTTTTTATATCACTGACATTTCCTATACTCTGCATCTTCATAAAATATTCTCTTAACAAAGTGAATTGTCATTGGTAGAATATACAATAATTTGTACCCCTAGTCCAATATATCTCTTTTAGGAATGTATAGTTCATCTATCAGTGTTCTGGAACCCAGTGAAAGGTGTGCTGGTAAAGGTTTAACAATCAGCAATCAGTGGAAAAGTGGAACACTTAAATTTAATCTGCATTATTAATATTTTCTCCATTTCTTTAAGTCTAAATAATAAAAAAAATTAATAAAGCCTTGAGTTATTGTGTTTGTTGATTTGGAAACTATAAATGCTCACACTGAAAATGTAGTCATTAATTTGAACTGGTTACAGCACTCATGCCCAGACTGCATGATCTAGATTCTTTCATTTCATTTGTTCACTTCTTTAAAAATTTAAACCTACAAATTAGATAATGTTATTAATATTTAGCCAAATCACAAAGGTAAAGTCTTACTGAAGAGCCACGAGCTTTACTTGCATTTGGCTGACCTGACAGTCAAAAAGAATACAGTTTTATGTTCAGGTTCATCAGAATTACATATTAATTTCCATCCTTAAAAAGAAATGAAAATTCCATTTCTTTGTTTAGCTAATAAAACAAGCCACTCTTTGGAACAGCTTTTTAAAAAACATGCTCGAGTTCTTTTTTTGTTTGTTTGGCCAATTAAATATGCTATCTTGTATTGTTATTCAATCATATCCAATTCTGTATGACTCAGTGGACCATGATGTCTTGTGACTTTTTTTGTTTTTTGTTTTGACAAGGATACTAGAGCAACCATTTTCTTCTTCAGTGAATAAAGGTAAACAGAAGTTAAATGACTTTGTCAGAGTCACATAGCTAGTAAGTGCCTGATGCTGGATTTGAACTCAGGTCTTCCTAATTTCAAGCCCAATCCTCTATCCGCTGAACAATCTTTCGCCTCAAAACTTGTATTACTTACTCCAAATCTCAGCACAATCTTCAAACCCTATATTATAGTTTTGCATTGATTCTTCAGGTTTCAGGTTAACAGTTAGGCATTAAAGACTTCACTTGTACTAAGGGCTTGCATGTTATTGAAAGGTGAAGGCTTTGTGAAGTGACTATTTTCAAAGTAGGTCTCCTAAATCCTTAACTTTCAATTTGACTCACCTCAGTTCTTTCACATTATTATTCTGCATTTTCCCTTCCTTTCATAGCCAAATTCCTTAAAAAGTCTACTCTCTCTTCTTTCTCCCTTTCTACTTTGTCCCTTCTAACTTTAGTCCTTTGTGATTTAGCTTCTGACTTCAATACTCCATGGACTTGTCTTTCTCAAGATATTACTGATTTCTTTGGCATAGTGGTGGCACATTTTAAAGATATAAGAGGGCACCTTTTTTACTTTTTTAATCATTAAATTCAAAGGTCTTTTTCTTTTTTTGGCCATCTTTGCCAATCTAGTAGATGTAAGGAAGAACCTCACAGCTGTTTTATTTGCATTTGTCTATTTATTAAATGCTTTTGAGCAAATCATCAATGACTGTTCATAGTTTGCATTTCTTCTTTTGAAAACTGTGTCTTCATATTTTTTGACTATTCATCTGAGAAGTTGCTGTTCTTATACATTTGTATCAAGTCCTTATTTCAGGTATGAAACAACGAACGTAAACTTGGATGTAATTCAAGAAATAGCAGAGAACAGAAGAGCTTGATATGTTATGGTCCATGGAGTCAGGACGAGTCAGATACAACTAAATGACTAAACAACAACAAAATTAGATCTATGCCAGAATCTTACTATTCCACTGATTATGCACTCATTTCTTATTCAGAATCAAATTGTTTTGATGATTACTACTTTGTAATGGACTACTAGGCCCCCTTCTTTTATATATATATATTTCCCATTGATTCCTTTGATATTCCTGACATTTCGTTCCTTCAGATGAATTATAATTTTTCTAGCTTTATCTTCTGGGATATCATATCTCTGCTTTTTTTTTTTTTTTTTTTTAACAATAGTAGCTGCTAAATCTTGTGTGATCCTGACTGTGCCTCCATTAAATCTGAATTATTTCTGGTTATTTGAAATATTTTCTTCTTGACCTGAGAGCTTTGGATTTTGGCACTAATATTTCTGGGAGTTTTCATTCTGAGATTTCTTTCAGGAAGTGATCAGTGAATTCTTTTAACTTCCACTTTGCCTTCTACTTTTAAAATGTCTGGGCAATTTTTCTTTACAATTTTTTTGAAATATATCTAAATTATTTTGTTTTGTTGCTTTTACGTTATTAATAATGAATATAATTGTCTCATGGAGTCATTAGTTTCTATTTGTCCAATCCTAATTTTTTTTTTTAATATAGCTTTTTATTTACAAGATATATGCATGGGTAATTTTTCAGCATTGACAATTGCAAAACCTTTTGTTCCAACTTTTCCCCTCCTTCCCTCCACCCCTTCCTCCAGATGGCAGGTTGACCAATACATGTTAAATATGTTAAAGTATAAGTTAAATACAATATATGTATACATTTCCAAACAGTTATTTTGCTGTACAAAAAGAATTGGACTTTTGAATAGTGTACAATTAGTCTGTGAAGGAAATCAAAAATGCAGGTGGATAAAAGTAGAGGGCCAATCCTAATTTTTAAGGAGTTTTTTCTTCAGTGAGGTTTTATTCCTCTCTTACCATTTGGACGATTCTGATTTTTAAAAAGTTCTTCAGTATTTTTTGTTCCTCCTTTACCAAGCTGTTAATTCCCTTTTCATAACTTTCTGGGATAGCTTTAATTTATTTTCCTAATTTTTTCTGTATCACTCTTTACTGATTTTTAAAGTCATCTTTTTTGCTCTGATCACTTTTAGGGGAAATGTTTGATCTAATTTTCTGGGGGGTTTTGTGTGTGTTTTTCTGCTACTTACATGACTCAGTGGAGGCATTTTTAGTGTTTCTAATGTGCTGTGATTTGGGGAGAGATCTTTTCACTGCTCTCCTGGTCTTTGTTCTGGTCCTTACCCAAGTAGGGTCTGTGCTCCCTCAACACCTCAATCTCTGACCCTCTTTCTCTTCTGGAACTATTATCTAGAATTAGGTAGTGCAGATAGAGCTTCTGGATGGCACTTATTTCTTGTTCCCAATGCTATTGTAGAGAGCTCTGGGATCTCTTTCTGACCAAGTTTTCAAATCCCTTATCATATCTGCACATTGTATTATAGCCTTCTGCTGTGGTTGCCATCATTACAACCCAGTGTTGCCATCACTATAGATGCTACTGCCATGCTCCTGGTAAGCTTTCACCAAAGTGCTGAAAAACTCTTATCTTCTTAAACTCCCCAACCTGGAAAAATATTTCACTGTGACTTTGAATTGACTTTCTTGCCCCATTTGGTTTGTGCTGCTTTTTTAGGTTGTTTTGAGGAAGTATATTGGGAGATCTTGGCAAATTGCTTGCTTCATTTGGCCATCTTGACTCCAACTGGACTAAGATCTTTCAAAGTTGTTTTTTTTCTATAATGTTATCATATAAATTGTTCTAGTAACAAACACTTCGCTCTCAAGTCAGTTCACATAAGGCTGATGATAGTTCCTTTAAAAACTGTCCATTTCTGGGTTCATGACCTAGACATAAAGAATGAGATGATAAATAAATTGGAAGAGCATAGGATAGTTTACCTCGCAGACCTGTGGAAGAGGGAGGAATTTATGACCAAAGAAGAACTAGAGATCGCTATTGACCACAACATAGAAAATTTTGATTATATCAAATTGAAAAGTTTTTGTACAAAAAAAACAAATGCAACAAGATTAGAAGGGAAACAATAAACTGGGAAAACATTTTTACAATCAAAGGTTCTGATAAAGGCCTCATTTCCAAAATATATAGAGAATTGACTCTAATCTATAAGAAATCAAACCATTCTCCAATTGATAAATGGTCAAAGGATATGAACAGACAATTCTCAGACGAAGAAATTGAAACTATTTATAGACATATGAAAATATGCTCCAAATCATTATTAATCAGAGAAATGCAAATTAAGACAACTCTGAGATACCACTACACACCTGTCAGACTGGCTAGAATGACAGGGAAAGATAATGCGGAATGTTGGAGGGGATGTGGGAAAACAGGGACACTGATACATTGTTGGTGGAATTGTGAACACATCCAGCCATTCTGGAGAGCAATTTGGAACTATGCTCAAAAACTTATCAAACTGTGCATACCCTTTGATCCAGCAGTGTTTCTACTGGGCTTATACCCCAAAGAGATACTAAAGAAAGGAAAGGGACCTGTATGTGCCAAAATGTTTGTGGCAGCCCTGTTCGTAGTGGCTAGAAGCTGGAAAATGAAAGGATGCCCATCAGTTGGAGAATGGTTGAGTAAATTGTGGTATATGAATGTTATGGAATATTATTGTTCTGTAAGGAATACCAGCAGGATGAATACAGAGAGGACTGGCAAGACTTACATGAACTGATGCTGAGTGAAATGAGCAGAACCAGGAGATCATTATATACCTCAACAACGATACTGTTTGAGGATGTATTCTGATGGAAGTGGATCTCTTCGATAAAGAGAGCCTTAATTGATCAAAGATGGACAGAAGCAGCTACACCCAGAGAAAGAACACTGGGAAATGAATATAAACTGCTTGCATTTTTGTTTTTCTTCCCGGGTTATTTATACCTTCTGAATTCAATTCTCCCTGTACAACAAGAAAACTGTCCGGTTCTGCACAAATATATTGTATCCAGGATATACTGTAACCTATTCAACATGTAAAGGACTGCTTGTCATCTGGGGGAGAGGGTGGAGGGAGGGAGGGGAAAAATCAGAACAGAAGTGAGTGCAAGGGATAATGCTATAAAAAATTACCCTGGCATGCGTTCTATCAATAAAAAGATATTAAAATTTAAAAAAAAAGAAAAAAAGAAAAAAAAAAGAAAAAAAAACAAACAAAAAAAACCTGTCCATTTCAATATGTCTTATGGTGTAATATTATATTTCATTCATTTACACAATTTGTTTAGTCATTCCTCAATAGTCTTATCTCCTTTGTTTCAAATTTTTGACTACCAAGAAAAATGCAGCTGTTAATATTTTTGCACATATAGATCCTTTTTTTCTTTCTTTGCTTTCTTCTGGGTATAGTTCTAATAGTGGTAAATCTGGGTCAAGGAGAATGTACAATTTAGTAATTTTCTGGGCACAGTTCCAAATTATTTCTTAGTTGGCTGGACCAATTCATAGTCTCACACATTGTACAACTTGTATATGTTTTTCTGTTCCCCTCCAACATTTGTCATTTTCCATTTTTTTTTTCATTGTTTGTCAGTCTGATGGTATAGGCTGGAATCCCAAGAGTTGTTTTAATTTACATTTCCCTCATTTTTAGTGATCTAGGATGTTTCCCCTGTCCCCCCAAGACTGTTAATAATTTGGATTACTTTGTTATCTATATATCTCAATACATACACATACACATACATATGTAGATACATAAAATGAAAGTTCAGTTTTTAGAAGCAAGCTCAGCTAGCCTCATTGGAAGATATATATATATATACATATATATGTATGTAAAGATATAGTAAAGATATATATGTATCTACGTAAAGATACTCAAAGCTCTTGGTCTTTTAAGGGGAGAAGTGAAGGAGGCACAGGGCTTGCCAAAGATATATCCTTGATTCTGGAGTCTGGAGTTTCTCTCCTCTTCCTCCTGTGGCCAAGTGCCTTTCCCCAGCTCTCCAATCCTTGTCTATGATTATCTCAGCACCAAAACATTCAGCAAGCACCAATGGTGAAGAGAGCCTTCACATCACCATCTCATCTAAATATGTATATAGAGCCATTATCTCACATCGAATAGGTAATTAGCCTTAAGTGTTCTGCTGTCTGATTCAAGCATACCTTTTTGGAGTTTCAGCCCTCTACAGGGAAGAGGACCCCAGAGTTTGGGATCATAAATTGGTGCAGTGAGGTGTCTCAAAAGAATGTGCAGGCTTGAATCCATTTTCCTGTTCCAAGAAGAAAAGTTTATTGGAATTATAATATCAATTGAAGTGGGCTAAACTCCACTAATCTCTTCTAGATTAGCAAGGAACCCAGAGAAAGTAGACTTATAAGACAGCGTTGGATCAGAACTTCATGTCTCAGAAACTTGGTTATTATTGGCCAACAGATTATCTATCTGAAGTTAGTAATGTTTGTAAGACAGAATATTCTAAGGACAGAAGACTTTAGAATCATTGACAGACAGGATTGTCAGAACAATAGCACTTTAAGGTCGGGGGTTTCAGGATCACCAATATATCTTCCCTAAAGTCTAATTACTACATTCCTAGTGTGTGGGTCAGAACAACTGGATAGATCTCTAGAAGCAAAGCAAAGTTTATTTACGTTCCCCAGAACTGGCATTCCACTAATCGAGCAGACAATCGAAGGGAGGAGACACCATAGGGGGTAGGGTCAGCGCTTTTATCCCTAACCCAAATTCCCCCTCCCACCACTGACCCTCATCCTTATTGGCTGAGGATCTTACATTCTAAACTCGGAAACTACCCAAGAAATTGAACTTGACCAACAAGTGCTTAGTTGCCATATTTGGCTGAAATAGGGAGGATAACAAGAAGAGGACTTAAGTATGCCCTTAGGGGGCTAACAGGGAGGGGATAGCAGGAAGAGACTTTAAGTATGTCCTTAGGGGGCTAACAGGGAGGGGATAGCAGGAAGAGACTTTAAGTATGTCCTTAAGATAGCAGGGAGGAGACACTTTGCAGGGAGGAGACACTAAGTATGCCCTTGACCTTAAAGTCCTTCAGGCCTACTCAAACTTTGAAATAGATGAAGCCTTACTCGATTTTCACAACTGTCTTGAAAGATCTCATTTTATCTCGTTCTCTAGACCAGAAGACCCTTATAATCACTGACAGATTGTTAGGACAATAGCACTGCAAGGTCAGGGGGGACCTCAAAATCATTGCTATCTCCCCTGGAAGCTATATTACATTATGTGTATGAACCTTTATCAGATTCCTCCCATCACTTATTTTCCTTTTAATCTTAGCTCTCTTGGATTTGTGCTGAACTCTTCATTTTGCCATTAAAATGTTCATTTCATCTTGCTGATCCTTTCTGTCCTCTATCTCTCTATAGAGCTGAAATATTGTTCCTGTGTTTATGAGATGACATTTTATATCTACATCGTGTATCCAGCTGGCGTTTATCTTGGTACATGGTAGCTGTTGATCCAAACCTCATTTCTGACAATTCTGTATCTTTTTGTCAGATGAGAGTCTTTCCTTGAGATGGCTTAGGTGGCACAATAGCTAGAGGAATAGTCAGGAAGACCTGAGTTCAACTCTGAAGAAGTCACTGGACTCAATTGCTTCAGTTGCCTTAATTATAAAATGAGAGTCCAATCACAGCTATTTGGGTTGTTGTGAAGCTCGAATGAGTTAATATGTGAAAAAGATGCTTTAGCAAGTGCCTGCCACAGAGTATGTGCTATATAAATGCTTACTCCCTCCCCGAAGTTCTCCCTCTCCTCCTTGCCTTTTTATTTTTTAAACAGAAGGAAAAAAAAATCTCATGCCTCGTAGGTGATATGTCTCTAGGTCTCTTTTGTATTCTTTTTAACCCCAGCAATGCTTTCGGTATCTAATTAGCCTCCCTGGGACCGGGGCCAGGTGGCGGAGGCGTGGTCGGGAAGCTGCTGGAGCCTGGGGCCTGAGGGGGGCGGGAGGAGGAAGAGGAAGAAGAGAAGGCTTGTCAGAGGCCATGAGCGCACTGCGGTTGCTGTGGCTGCCGAAGCTGTGGCTGCCGCTGCGGACTACCGGGACCGTAGCCTGGGTCGGACGTTCGTGGCCGTCACCACCGTCGCACCGAGCCATGAGCGAGTACATCACGGAGGAGCGGGGCCTCCCGTGCTCTGATCAATATCGCCTCTATTTTAGTGAGTATTGGAAGAGACCGGCGAGATTGGCGGCCCGCCCTTCTCAGGGTCTGCTGCCCCGAGGCGATATGCCCCAGGCCACAGGACCAATCCCAGCCCTGGGTTTCCGCCCCCTTCCGCCGGCCAGCCTCTTCCCGTCCCTCCCCCGAGGCCTCGTCTTCCTCCTCGGTTTAGTTCGTTCCCTCCCCTTCCCGCTTATTTTCTTTTGCTCCTCCTTGCTTCCTCCCTCCCACTTTCTCTTCTCCCTCTCCCCAGCATTCCCTCCCACCTTTTCTTCCTTCCCCCCTTCCTCTTGTCTTCTCCCCTTCCCTCTCCTCTCTCATATTCCCTCTGACCACTTCTTAAGGGAAGCCTCCTTTCAATCCTCCCAAATTTTCCTGTGTTGAGTCGAACGGTTTTGTATTCATCCTATTTACGTGAATTCTGAATCTCCTAAAATACAGAAGGCTGGCTTTCTCCTGCCCCTTCCCTCTTTTCCTCCTTCCCTTCCAAGCATTGCTTCAAGGTCACTTCCTCCCCTCCCTTTCCTACCACCTTTGTGGATTCCCCTCCTGGAGCCTTGCGGAGCTGCTCTCTTTACCGAAGGAGACCCTGTCAAGAGCTGATTGTTCCTTCCCTAGCAGTATAGAAATCACTTGTGGGAATTAAAAGACTGAAGGTTTAAAAGTTTCAAGCTAGGGAACAACTAATGTTAACAGTTTCTCTCCTAGGCTTGGGGGGAGGGGGAGACAGGGCAGCTTTTTTTTTTTTTTTTTTGGAAAAGGCTACATGAACAGAGGGATCAAATTTCTTTTCTGGGGGGGAAAGGGAGGCAGAAAGGGGGTGCCACCTAGTGGCAATTCTCTAATCTCTAGTTTTTAAATTAGACTAATATGACAGTTCTTGTATTAATTCTGTGCAACTCCCCGGAAGGAGAAGAATGTGACATTCATCAGAAATATGTATAATTTCCTATTTTATAGTCTCTATGATCCTATGACTTGTCTCCCATTAGGCACAATTTACTAAGGTGAGAGAAAGTAGGTATGACGAAGAGGTAAATAGAATCTTGTCTTCTAATAAAGAGTATTATTTTAAAAATTGGATTAATGATTTCTTGGGGGGGGGGTACTACTAATGCATACAAGCCCTACTCTGACCTTTAAAGCTCTTAGACTTGCCTAGGACACAAGTGATTTGTTCTATCGGGGTCATACTTTTTACCAGAGGCAAGATTCGACCCTTGGTTTTCCTTATTGAAGTTGGCTTTTTTTTTTTTTTTAAAAAAACAATTTGATGTCTAGCCTCTCAGTCTTTGACTGAGGGTTTATTTACTTGTGTGAGTTACCCCTTATCTGAAAGAATCATAAGACTTATGAGACTAAAGATCATCTTGTGTTAGGCCCATAGGATTTAGAATTGGAAGAGATTTTATTTATAACTCCACTGCTTTTGAAGATTTTGAAATTTAGAAGTTAAAGGAATGGCCCAATGTCACATAAAGTAATTTATGCCAGATTTAGGGTAGGAATTGACATCCCTTCCACTGATTCTCTTGTTTTAAAAAACGATAATAGCTTGATTGGTTGTGTGGTAAAAACTATGACTATTGCAGTTTATTTGGATGCAAATCATTTACTGTAGTGTCTTTGTTTGGTGAAGATTATTCAAATAGATATGAACAAGTGCACAGGAATTGTTTTTCTTGGGAATAGAAAAGGGGGACAGCTTTCTGGGAGTTTAATGAAGGGATTGTGCTCCAAAATTTTAATCAGTTAGTTTTTTGGAATGGAGAATATATTTCACAGAAGTAGTACTATGGTGGCAGGGATCTCAAACTATCTTATTTGCCTTAACACATACTAAGTGTCTAATAAATCAGTCTTTCCTTCTATCCTTCCATCATGCATTGAAATGCTGTAGATTTGCAATAAAAAAGTAAACACATCGAACACAATTACAATAAATACAATACTATTACTCCTAAATTTAAAATACAAAAAAAATTATAAAATAATTTAAAAATTTTTAAACAGTTGCTATATTTTTGAAGAAAAATGATTTAATTAGTGGGGAACTGATAGATATTGGTATTGATTTTGATGAAGAAGTTAATTTATTTTGAAAGGTTTATGAGGTGATTAAATTTTATTTCTAATTTCTGGCTTTTTTTTTCTTCCCATCAATCAACACTACTCAGCTTACCAGCTATGATTAGGGTCACTTTTTTTTTTGCCTTAGTAGAATGAAGGGAGAGCCTGAGTTAAACAGGAGAAAAAAGAGAGAATGGAGTAAGAAGGATGTTAAAAAGGATGTGAGTGTTCATGGGAGAAAGAGATTATCTGAGAGAAAATCAGCTGAGCAGTGAGCTGCTGAAGACAAGAAATATGTAGACCCTGATATTTTCTTCCTGAGTGGAAAGAAAGGAATAGTTGAGGGAAAAAATGTTGAGTCAGACAATTCCTCACACTACCACCAGATAGTGCTGTCGATTCAATACAGCTTTGTGGCCGTGTAGTAGCTGATACCTCAAGGTGTTTTTAAGTAGTGTGTGGTAATATGCAACTAGCCACTTGTCCTCGCACAAACTTTAGGTGTTTGTAACCTACAATGCTTATATGCTATGTTGTGATGCAACTTTAAATTCATTTCTATAAGAAAAGAATTAGTGTAGTTCTGCTTCCAGAAGGAGTGTTTTTTTTTTTTTTAATGATTTAAAATAGAAATATTTCTCATATTTCCAGGCATATTTGCTTGAAAGAAGAATGGAGTTCTTGATCCCCTTGGAATATAAACCTAATTTAGTAGTATTTCTCAGTAAAAGATTATATTTTATTTAGTGTAGTTCCAAAATGTTTTTCAAAATGGTTAGTATTAGTACCAGTTATTGTGCTAAATTTGCTTATTTTCCCAAAGCTCCAAGAATTTTCCTAATTGCCATCTTTACTGGGTATGAGGTGAAATCTAAGAGTTGTTTGAAATTGGATTTTCTGATTCTTAGTGATTTGGACCATTTGTTCATACAATAGTTGATAACTTTGCATTTCATCATTTCAGAACATCATATTCATAGCCTTTGATTATTTATCTGTGGGGAAATAGCTTTTTTTTTGGTAAATGAAGTGACTTTTTGCCTCCTTTGTTTGTCTGATTGTTACACTTGCATTATCTTATAGTTGTGAAATCACAATGGAATTTAAATTTGTAGGATCATAGATTTAGAGCTGAAAGGGGCATTTCAGGCCATTGATTCTAGCCTCCTCATTTCACATATAAGAAGAAAGGGTATTGAGAAGTTTGCTTAGAGTAACATTTATTTAGTGCATGAAATGGGATTTCAAACCAGGTTTTTCTATTTCCAAATCCAGAACTCTGTTCATTACTGCACCTGACTTCCACATTGTCTGTGTAGAGACTAAAGATCCTACTCATCCATATCTTCTTGGATACATTGCTTGGGCTTTTTGCCTGGAAATTCTCTGCTTAAAATCAGTGTAAGTTTCTTTTGATGGATAGGAAGAATGATGTTTCCCACACTTAGGATGTTTGTTATTAGCTCTTGATTATCCTTAATGAATTAATGACATGCAGAGTCCAAAAGTAATTTTTATTTGGCTATGTACCACAACACCTAGGTAGTAGGTGGCACAGGAGGGAAGTGCTGGGTTTGGAGTTAGGTTCAAATCCAGCCTTAGACACTAAGTGTGGAATTTTGACCAAGTTACTTAACTCTTTGCCTCAGTTTCTTCATCTGTAAAATGAGCTGGAGAAGGCAATGGCAAATCTCTGAAGTATCTTTGTCAATCCCCTCCCCCCCCCAAAAAAAAAAACCCAAATGTAGTCACAAAGGGTTAAATAGGACTGAGCAACAAGGGCTTTTTACCCCTCAAAGGTTCTCTGTTGAACCATATCTTATAAGTTGGGAGCTTACAAGTACTTTAATAGTTTCCATTCATTTTTAGTATAGGGATTCCTTTTTTGTGTATTTTTTAATTGTTTTGCTTTTTTCTGACTCATGACTGCACTGGATCCTAGTGAGGAAAAAAGAAGAAAGAAGCAAAAAAAAAAAAAAAGAAAAGAAAGAATTAAAAAAGATTATATCATATATCCATTATCAAGTAAAACGAGTACCCATATTACCCATATTCAAAAATCTTTTTCTTATCCTGTATATTGGTTCATAGCGGTGTTCTCAATTTTTTCTGAAACCATCTCTTATTTCTTAAAGTGCAGTAGTATTCCACTAAAACCAGATAACAATATTTGTTCAGTCATTACTCA
The DNA here is from genome assembly GCF_016432865.1 of Antechinus flavipes. NCBI lineage: Eukaryota > Metazoa > Chordata > Mammalia > Dasyuromorphia > Dasyuridae > Antechinus > Antechinus flavipes. Next base: position 138,958,673 of record NC_067403.1, read on the forward strand.
CTTGTTAATGGGCAACCCCTTAGTTTTTAATTCTTCCAACCAAAAGCTGTTTCTTCTCTTTTTGATTTGCTTATGATATGACTTTTTATACCTAGGTTGCATATCCATTTGGAGCTTATCTTGTCATAAAATATTGATGTAAACTTAATTTTTGCCAGTATACTATTCAGTTTTCCCAGAAGTTTTTGTTAAAGATTGAGTCTTTTTGCAGTAGCTTGAGGTCTTTGGGTTTTTTGAACCCTAGGCCACTGGATTAATTTGTTTCTGTATAAACTCTTACACTGGTAAATTTATTTTAAAAAACCAGAAGCAGGTAAACCTAGAATATCTTCCCGTAGTATTCTCTGATGGGTTTTTTTGGTTTGGTTTCTTTGGGGTCTTTGGGAGCAGCTTTCCTTTCAGTTCAATAATTACCACAAGGACAGCCAGGTGTTAAAGTCCAAATCCTTTATTGTCTCTTTCAAAGTCTTGTCTCCTTTCCTGGGGCCTGGTTAGCTTTCTTAGAGGTCTATCTCTTTCCTTGGTTCAGAGAGCTTAAGCTCCTGCCGCCAGTCCTTTGTGTTCTCTGCCTCTGCCAGCTTCTTGAGATGCTCCTGAATGTATCTTGGTTTCTGTGGGGGAGGCAGGAGGACCATCACCATGATCTCTTGTCTTCCAGTTCTGATTCTGGCTAACTTTGTTCAAGCTTATATGCTCTCTTGTCATAGGTGTAAATCTTGTGGAACTATACTAAGTACTAAGTACATGTACTGAACTAGGGAACTGTTAAGCACTATGCTAAACAACCATTGTCTCTATCAATTTCACTGACTTAGCACCTTGTAAGAACCCTTTGTTTCAAATTCAGAGCCCAAAACATCTTCCTTCCTACTTTATTGCATGATCTCCCTTGAGATTAATGATCTATTCTAGATGAATAAACATTTTTTCTATTAAAGTAATATATAAAGTAGTTTGGTATTTGATTGCTATGGTACGAAATAAGGGAATTAACTTAGTAATGTTGTCATTTTTGTTATATAGTTTGGCCTGCTGTGAACAATTAAAATTTCTCCTATTACTTAGTTCTACATCTGTGGGATGGGTGCTAGACTCCCCTACCCTACTTGAATATTCAGAGGCATCTTCAGATACAAATAGAAAACTGTAAAAGGCAGGAACTCTGATTTAATCCTATAACAAGGTGTTAACTCAGTAGAATTAAGATACTGATTCTCTAGTTTATATGTACTTAGTACTTAGTATAGTTCTACAAGTTGGAATCTGTTCTACAAGATTGACACCTATGATGATGTACTTATTTATTTTTTTTTAAATAGTATTTTATTTTTCCAAATACATGCAAAGATAGTTTTCATCATTTACTTTCCATTTATTTATTTATTTATTTATTTTTTAAAATTTTATTTTATTTAATAATAACTTTGTATTGACAGAATCCATGCCAGGATAATTTTTATACAACATTATCCCTTGCACTCGCTTATGTTTCGTTTTTTCCCTCCCTCCCTCCACCCCCTCCCCCCCCCAAGATGGCAAGCAGTCCTATATATGTTAAATATGTTGCAGTATATCCTAGATACAATACATATTTGCAGAACCGAACAGTTCTCCCGCTGCACAGGGAGAATTGGATTCAGAAGGTAAAAATAACTCGGGAAGAAAATCAAAAATGCAAATAGTTCACATTCATTTCCCAGTATTCCTTCTTTGGGTGTAGCTGTTTCTGTCCATCATTTATCCATTGAAACTCAGTTAAGTCTCTTTGTCATAGAAATCCACTTCCATCAGAATACATCTTCATACAATATCGTTGTCGAAGTGTATATGATCTCCTGGTTCTGCTTGATGATGTACTTATAATAAAATATGTAAGAGGTAAGAGATCTGGGAGGAAGACAGACCAGAAAATAAAGATCCTAACTGGTGGTGGTCCTGTCTCCTTCACTTCTTCACTGAGAGCAGAGAGATTCCATTTTTGATCAGCCTCATGGTGGCTCTCCTGCCTCCTGCACTTTGAGAGAGAAAACTTGACCAGCTTTTGGTGGCTCTCCTGCCTTCTCCACTGAAACCAAGACCTATTCTGGAGGGCCTTCAGAAAGCTAGCCGGGCCTCAGGCAAAGGAGACAGACTGTGATGTTTCTAAGAGTTCATTGATCTGCTTCCAATTTAGAATCAAACCTTGTTTTTTTATTAGCATTCTACATACTTCTCTTGGGGTGGGGAAGGCTCTTTTGTAAGCATTTGTCCCATTTCAGCTGAAACACTAGTTTAACCCTTACCAAAGTTTCCTGCTTGTCTATTTTTGTACTTACCCTAATTTCCAGGTCACGGAGACTTTTCCACTGAACTCAGGATCATGTCACTCTGGACTACTGAGTGTAAATCCTTATTTTCACGTTCGTTCGGGCGCCAAAATGTAATGTTCTGATTAGCTTTCTGCAGGTCTCGGGACCAGCCTTGGTCCCAGCAGTATAATAACCATGAGAATAGTCAGGGAAAAAGTCCAAAGTCTTTATTATCTCCTTCACAGTCTGTCTCCTTCGCCTGGGGCTGGGCTAGCTTTCTGGAGGTCCTCCAGAATAGATCTTGGTTTCAGTGGAGAAATGCAAGAGGCATGAGAGCCACTATGAGGCTAACACTATGCTGTAATATTAACACAATTTTTACTCAGTTTCCTCATTTGCTCCCCAAAATATAAATGTTCAAAGGACTTGAGTAGTTTTCAGAAGATGTATTGAGAATTGTCACAGCTATATGAAAAAAGTTGTTGCTATTACTATTAATACAAAAATACAAATTAAGGTGACAGAACAATTGTTAATATAATGACAGGAAGTTATTAATAGTATATGTACTTGCCACTCCTTAAATGATACTAATATTTACTCTCCATTATTTTGACCTGAACCACACCTTTCCATCTTATTTAGGACCTTTCCATCTTACTTGGGAAAGGAACTTAGCTTGAGCTGCACCCCAGCTCCTAATTTTCTCGTCCTGTTCATTGAGATTTATTAGATAATAAAGGACAAATTAATCACGAGAAGTGAGTGTTTTTGCCAAGATCACCTGGTGACTAGGATCTTATTACTAAACCTTGCTCCTTCATGTGACTTTGTACCCCTTTTCTCCTAAAACTAATAAGAAATTCTTCCTCTGGGTCTGCTGGTGGGATGTTCCCTGCATAGTGGGTTAGCTTTCCTATTATTTTGATTAAAGATATCCTATTCCTGTTCTTTTGAGTTTAGTTTATTTCAGGAAGTTTATTTTAAGGAAGTTCACCTCATACCCAGAAAATTAACAGAGATGATAAAATCCATGGACTCTGTGAATTGGTCCAGTATTCTGGAGAAGAATTTGGAACTGTTTTTTAAAAATGATTTAATTATTTATTCCCTCTGACCCAGACATGTTGGTGCTGTCCATTTTTATTCCTTAGGCTGTCCCTGACACAGGGAAATATTCCATATATACTCACCTCCTTATGGCAGTGCTTTTGGTGGTAGCAAAGACTGGAAACAAAGTGAGGACCCATTGATTGAAAAATGATTAGCTAAATCATGGCATATGTGGTTTGTTATGGTCTAACTAGATGATGAGCTGTTTTCTGATCATTATAACTGAAAGTGATTGCCTCCTTCCTTAATTTCCTATGGGTTTTGAATCCTTTCCTTACCCTAATTATATCCTGTCTTGTTATCATATTTCTATCTTATTCTCCCCAACTCCCACTCTGTACCCCATTATAGGCTCATAAATCAGGAGATGAAAGGGATCTCTTCGGAGGTTGTCTAATTCAAGCCATTCAGGCAAGGAACCCATGAAGGTTAATTCAAGCCATTCAGGGAGGAACCCATTAACCCAGCAAAGTTAATGATGTGCTCAAACTCATGCTGCTATTATATATCAAAGGCAGAATTTGAACCCAATTCTTATGACTCCGAAGTCAGTTCTCTTTTATTTTCTCTTATTTTGGTAAGCTCCTTGAGGACTATTCACTTGGCTTTTTTTCATCCTTATCTTTCTAGCACTTGGCATATCATTCTGCACATAATAGGTGCTTAAAATGTTGATGAGTTATTGAGAAGACTTTAACATTTCCTTTCCCATCATTTCTCTTTTGTTGAAGTAAGGTGGGCTAGAACACATGTAGAATGCCCTCTATAACTCTGAATTCTAGAAAATAAGACAGAACTTGATATGATTATCTCTTTTTCATCATTATTCCTGACTTGTCAAGAATAGTCATTCTTTCAACTGCCTTTCTTTTCATGTTGCCAATGGAAGCAAGATTAAAAAGCTAATTAAACATTTGAAAAGCTGAATTTGAAAACTATGTTGAGAAAGAAATTAGAAAGGAAAACATACCCTAAATCAAGAAATTCCAAAGTTAAAATATTCCATGACATAAATTTATGACTTTTAAAAAATGATTTTCTAACTAAGGGTATTGATGTAAACTATGTTTTCTTTAATCTTTGGGGGGGGGAAGTGTTGGAAAAGAACTTTTTGGGGAAGGTTCTCCTCCTGGCCTCTGGAAGGGACCACACCCATTCATGATAAGTAATCTCATTCTATTGGAGATCTTGGCCAGGTGCGTAATCACTGTCCTCTATTTAATCAAAAAATTAGTCCTTAATCTCCTTAGCCTCAAACCTCAGAAGGCTAATAAAAGGTGACTCTGAACCCCGAATCTTTGCTAAATGCCCCTCTGGACTTAGCTCATTGATGAAGATATTTTCTTCTCAGTGTAAACCCATCTTTGCAAAAAAAAAAAAAAAACAAACAAAAAAAACATCCTAACAGGATTCTTTGCCCACTAAGAAAGCTATCTTCTAAACAAGCTGTCTTAGCATAAATAAATCCATTCTTTGCCATAAACCTTGTGCCTGTATTTATTGGAGTTTGTGAATTGTTTCGCAAAACCTATGCAACTGGCCAAGGGGATTCCATTGCTATTAAGGGATCTCTTACCCTCAATTCTCACATCTCATCATTTGGCGGCCCGTACCGGTATCCCCAAGAGTCTTGCCGAGGGAAGCCCATTTTTGCTGGTTGTCTATTCTATAGCTAGGACACCCAGATTCCTGAGAAAATTTGGGTTGTTGGGAGCTCCATGCTCAGCAGAATTCTGTCTGGGGTTGCCCAAACTGGAATTTCTACATTCTGACAAAAAGTCCCCTAATCAGAGAACATTTTGTCATTTCTCTTTCCCTAGGGATGCCTAGGAGAATGAGATGCTGTAGAATTAGGGAAATCTAAGGCTTGTAGCAAAATGGGACAATCTACCTCTATCCCTAAGGATTCTCCTTTAAGCTGTCTCTTAAAAAACAGAGACACATTCTCTTCAAAAGATCTCAAGACTAAGAAAGCTGTCTTCTTAGCAAAAGCTTAAATAAATCCATTCTTTGCCACAAACCTTATGCCTGTATTTATTGGGGTTTACTAATTCTTTCACAAAACCTATGCAACTGGCCAAGGGGATTCCATTGCTGCTAGGGGATCTCTTACCCTCAATTCTCACACCTCCTCAGTATGTTGTACCAATTTTTTTCTTTGAAAAGTATATACATTGATCATATAGAGGATGCATTTCTTAGCCCATAATTTTAAGAAAAAAAAAATCTGAATCATTAAAGATATTTTAGACTTGAAGTTCTGTGGTCATTTCCTCTCATTTGGGTTGCTCTGGAAATTTATTTACTAGATTGTTCTCTGGAATATGATAGTACTTCCAACCATGTCTTTCTTCCTGTCTCTTTATATGAACTCTGGGAGGACAGAGGTCTTCTTAAAGCATAGGTCTCCTTCAAGGTCACAAATATGTGCATCCATGGAGGAAACAGCCACATACATGACATTCCTCACCTCCACTAAAGGTTTCTAGCCATTTACATCATTTTTTCACTGATGTAAATTTATATTACTTCACTTGAAAGTGAGTGAACTGCTCTCTCTTCTCGCCAATAATTCAAGTTAGTCGAGAAAAATTTAAATTCCTATTGTGTACCAGCCTCTGTGCTTAGTTCTGGCAATACAAATGCAAGGCTTTTTTGTTTGTTTGTTTGTTTTTGGTTTTTGTTTTAAAGAAAAGACAGTCCCTGTCTTCAAGGAGCTTACTATTTAATAGGAGAAGACAAGAAACTAAAAAAAGCTGAAAGGAAGGATGGGTTGGGATGTAGACATCCCTCTGTTTGCTTTACCTCTTTATCTGTAAAATATGGCTACAGATAGCACTTGCTTCCTAGGGTTGTGAAGATCAAATAAGATTATAAAGTATTTAGCAACAGTGCTTAGCATATATAATAAGCTCTATACAAATGTTAGTAGTAATAGTTGTTATATTATGTTATTATCCAGAGCAGGGATGGGGAGAATGGTGGTATGGAGAAAGTCAAAGAAGTCCAAAAGCAATGTAGCTATTGGAATATGGGGCAAAAACTATACTCAGCTCACTCCTTAAATAGAGAGCCTGGAACTCACAGACATACTCTTTAGGGAGATGATCCATTGAGAGGCAGAAGGTACTCATGAGACGTGGGTATCTTCGATATGTTCCAGCTGGGCCATTTAGACACTTTTTCAAACTTTGATTTTTTAATATTATTTGTGTAGCATTGTAGCTATAGAGCTGGATGCCATGGGGCTAAGTGAAAGATTTATGAACTTCAAAAAAAAATTTAATTTATTATGAATTGCTTTCTGATGAACAGATTAGAACAGATTTTAAAAGTTGGCTTTAATTTCCAGAAAACAGTATTTTGAATAAAAATGTTCAATGATGCACATTAGTTGCCATGGCATAAACATAGGACATGGTCCACAGTTTTAATGTTCTTTGCTTTTATCTTGCAGAGACTACAGCTGGTCACTACATCTCCCCCTTTCATGACATTCCTCTGAAGACTGAATCCAAAGAGGTATTGCCCTTAATTATTTAGGAGTTAAAAAGAAACTCTCCTGACAGCATCAAAGAACAAGTTGAGATCTCCAGTGAAGATTATAAAGAGACCATAAGGTTGGAAAGTACTGATAAGGTATAAGAAGGTGGATGGTAAGAATAACTGAAGATAGATATCTTTAGGAGAGGGTCTCTTAAAAGGTTAAGGAGCAGGAGTATTTATAGAGTTCTCTCTGGTAAGGAGACTTCAGAGACTTTAAACTTAGGGGTTTAGATATTGAAGAGATAAAAGTGGGTAGAGTGAAAAGCTGATAGTTGGGAAAAGAAGAGATTCTGAATAGTGGGTCACTCATGAAATATCTAGGTAATTAATATTGAAAAGTATGAGTTTATTGAATGATAAGTACTTTAAGATGTGTAAAGTATTCCCTGCCTTTTTGTGCTATAATTATTCTTATTTTACATACTGAGATTGGTTGCTAGTATCATCTTATGTATTGAAATAGGTTGTGAATTACCCAAATTAACCAAACCTAGAATTAGCTCAAACAGCTAAGAAAGGTTTGAGATGGAATTCTGTCCAGTGTTCTATGTAGTATGCCACAATTGCAGAAGGTGGAAAATTAAAGGATGGTGGGGTATCCTGGAGAGAAGGCCAGGATGAAAGAATTGGAGTTGAATTAAGAGTTGTTATTGACCTCAGGGATACAGTAATGCTTGATGGTATGGAGGAGATAGGGTCATATTATCATAAATCTGGATTTGTTTTTGTAAGGCAGTGGGGTTAAGTGACTTGTCCAGGGTCACATGGCTAATAAGTGTCAAGTATTTGAGGCCAAATTTGAACTCAGATCCTCCTAACTACAGGGCGAGTACTATTATGTCATCTAGCTGCTCCAGAATCATAGATTTGTAATTGAAAAGGATTTTTAGAGATTACCTAGTTTAATTCCTTCATTTTGCTGATGAAGAAACTGAGACCCAGGTAATGGTGGTAGACCCAAGATTCAAAGTCAGGTGCTCAGTTCTAACAATTTTCCTTGTATCCTGTGGTGTTCTTTTTCTTTAAAATAATAATGGTTCTCTCTGGGAGCAGGTTTCTCGGGGAGGTTTTCTGGAGCCAGCCTTAGTTGCAGTTGAAAGTAATAATCACCAGTGCAGTCAGGTGCTAAAAGTTCTGATCTTTTATTGTCTCCAATATAGCCTGGTTAGTTTTTCTTAGTGGCCTATCTCTCTCCTTGATTCCAAGAGCTTTTGCAGCTTTGTCCTTTGCTTCTGCCTCTGCTTTATTCAGCCTCCAGCCAGCACCAAGGTAAAAGAGAGGGCTTCTGGCTGAACTCACTTGACTCTCCTCTCTCCAACTGATTCAGCTGAACTCCCGACTGAGTCCACTTCTTATATATCATCTCCCAAAGGTTTACTCCTCCCCTCCGAGGGAGGGATTAAGGGAGGTGTGAATTCAGATATCTCATACTAAACCCTGAAATCTCCCAAATGTGTGAACTCCAATGAGTACAGGTGTGAACACAAGCATTGTTTCTGCCATTATTATTTTAAAGAAAAAGAACACCACATTTTGGCGCATGAACAGTATCAATGGATAAGTGGATGTGGGTGGTAAGGCACATGTTTTTTGTTACATATTCAGGTTCTAAGCACAGGAATAATTAACAAATCCTCTCCAGAGCAGGATCTAGAACTGCTGCCCTTAATAACACTGTAAGTTAAATAATGCTGATGTGAATGCAGCAGAAGGGATTATTCAACTGATCTATCCCTTCTCAATCTGACTACCACAAGTAAATCTAGCTGAGGAGACCTTCATGGCAGCATCAATAGTGGGTTGAGGTTTCTTATTATGGAGTACGAGTTTTCAGTCTGGTGAAGTTTGTGGGCTTCTTCCCACAATACTATTTTTATTTTATTTGAAAATTTTTTTTCCCTCAATAGTATTTTGTTTTTTCAAATACATGTGAAGATAGTTTTCAACATTCATTTTTGTACAACTTTGTGTTCTAAATTTTTTTCTCTTCTTCCCTTACCTTCCCGTTCCTCAGGACAGCAAGCAATCTGATAGAGATGAAATATTTTCAATTCTTTTAAACATATTCCACATTTGTCATGTTATGCAAGAAAAATCAGATTAAAAGGAGAAAAACCATGAGAAAGAAAGAAACAAACAAAAAGGTGGAAATACTGTGCTTTGATCCACATTCAGTCTCCATAGTTTTCTCTTTGAATGTTTATGGCATTTTCTATCACAACTCTCACAGTAGTGTTTTTAAATAAATGCAATAATAGGCAGCTTTACAATTATGGAAATGCAATTATATTGAAATACAAATGTAAAAATATGTATTTTTTAAAAGTTTACAGGCCTTAGGTTAAGAATCCTTGATTTAGAGAATAAAGTCAGTTGTGATGAGGTAGACTCTGAAATAGACTTTCTATCAGTTTTATATGGCTGTTCTTCAGGTGCCACAGTGGGCAGAGTATCATGCCTGAAGTTAAGAAGTCTTATTTTCTTGAGTTCAGATCTACCCTCAGATACTCACTAGCTGTGTGATTTGATCTGGACAAGTCACTTAACCCTGTTTGCTTGAGTTTCTCAACTGTAAATTGAGGAGGGGGAAAATGGCAAACTATTCTTTTCCAAGAAAACCCCAAATGGAGTCATATAGAGTAGGACAGGAAGAAAAATGACTGAACAACAACAATAGAATACTAGAATGTCTGTTACTAGTGTATAGTTACCAGCTCTGCAACATGGTGAACAATTGGGTATTAGGAGCACTATAAACTTGGGAGAGTAAAAGCAAAAAGAGAAGTAGTAATCAAGGCCAAATTGGTTGTCCTTGGAATGTGCAGAAAGACATCTGGGACATAGGTTCATTGTGTTAGAGCTGGAAGGAGTCTTGGAAGACTTCTAGTTCAAATCTTTTCATAAGTGAGGCTCAGGAAAGTTAAGTGACTTAGCATTGTACTTGGTACCTCTTAGGCACTTAATAGATATTTATTGAATTGACTTGAATATATCATGTAATTAAAAAACAAACTTATCTGCTCCAAAGTATCAGTGACTTCCTTTTTGGAGGAGTAATAGAAGAGGGAACAGCTGTATATTTGAAGATAGAACCAAATTCTACCTTGAGATTGGGACTTCCTTGAATTACCATGAGCTGAGGCCTGAGTTGCTGATTATAATTTATTAAAGGAAAGGGGTTGGGACAAGACAGAGGCTAGGGGAAATCCTCTGAGTCCTTGATAATTGGCTGTTGGGTGAGGATTATGGCACACTTAAATTGTCACAGTGACTGCAAATCACAGGGATTATACAAATAGGTTTTACTCACTTAGCCACTAGTAATTAGAATTGCTGTTATTTGTACTTTAGAATATGGCTTGGAGGGTAGGACTGTTTTATAATAGTCCCCTTTTCTACTTTTATTCCTACATTATGTTCATTTTCTTCATGATGAGTTGTTTTTCTGTGCAAAAGGTATACAATGTGTGTAAGTTGGTGTAAAGGGCACACAGTCTCTTTCCTGCCCCCATCCCAAATGCTGTTTTAATTTAAAACCAGCTATGATACTCAAGAGAAGAGTAGTAATCACACCTTGGGAGAATTACAAGGCATGGGGTGCAACCGAGTACTTTCACGTCTTGTTAGTCACACTCCCTGGAGTTTCATTTAGATAATGAAATGAGTGTTTTATATGTAATTGCTGGAAGCTGTAGCTATTCTTGCCTTTAGTTCAAGCAGTGGATTTGCTTCTTGAAGAAAAGCTTGGGATAGAGCTTTAAAAAATATATATTTTTAGGCTTAAAAGAACATACCAAATAAATCCACTTTTAGACTTTTTAAATGGCTCACACTTCATTAAAAAAAACAAAAAACAAAAAACAAAAAAAAACTTTTTTATGCTCTCTTTGGATTTAATCTTTTTGGATTTAACTTTGCAGATCATTTGATCCATAAGGCACTTGGTATCATACTGATAGAAGACACCATTATTCTGTGAATATATTGGCAATTCTAAGCATGCAATAGGCACTCTAATTGTTGCTTGCAATTTTGGTTCTGTTTTTGGTTCTTACTGAAGTTTTGTTTAATCTTCTGGAACAATATTCAGAAAATATGTCTTTAGTACGATAATCCATAATATTTATTAAGAATTCTGTTCTAGACTCTGGGAATATTAGCAACAAAATTTAGCAACAAAAATTAAATAGCCCCTGCTCTCTGGACATTTTCATTATGTGTCTATATATGCATGTATATATGTATATATAAGTACAACTGGAGGCGTTTGTATTCTATCCTAGAGGCAATAGGGAACCACTGGAAGTTTTTGAGCAAAGTTGGACCTATTAATATCACTTTGGAAGTTATATGAAAAATGGATTGAAAAAGGAAGAGACTTGAGGTAGAGATACCAATTAGGAGGATATTGCAAGAGTCCTAGAGACAAAGTATAAAAACTGATTTGGGTGGGAGAACAGATACAAGAGATTTTGTGAAGGTAGACTTTACATGAGTTGACTATTGGTAACATGGTGAGGTGAGGGGGAAGAGTATGAGTTGAGGGAAAGTGTGGAATTGAGAATGACTTGGAGGTTACACATCTGGGTGACTCAAAAAAGAAACAAATAGAAGTCAGGGAAAGAAGTGGAGTTGGGAGGTAAGATAACAAATTTAGATATATTGAGTTTCATATGCTTCTGGACATCCAGTTGAAAATGCTCTAGAAGCAACTAGTGATCTTTTGTAAAGAGATGTGCAAACATAAATGTCTTTTTTTCTCCCTCATACATAGGAAAATGGCATTCCTACAAAGAAAGCTCGGACCAATGATCATGAGGTATGTCTAGAGACTTGTTTTTTGTAAATAATTTTTATTGTTAAAAAATCATCATAACAATTATGCCAAATATTTGTATAGTGCTCTAAAATGGTTTTTTGCTTGTATCTTCTGATTTTGTGTTTCTCACAGTTCTGTGAGGCATGAAGAGTGAATGTTGTCATCCCATTTTGTAGATGAATAATCCGAGAAAAAGGTTGATTTATTCTGGTCAAGGAGTAAAGACATGTATTTAGACTTTAGAGTTAACCATTTTGATGAGATTGGGGTAACACCAAATATTGAGCCAAATTGAAGTGAGCAATTGGCACAAAAGTTGGGGTTTGGCAGCAATTCACATGTGAAGAATTCTTTGCCAAAAGGCACACTTATTTATGGGAAGAAGTTACAGACAAAATGAAGAGATAAAATAGACACTAGGAGTGATAAATATGAAATAGATTTAGGAAAGTGTATAAATAGCAAGGAAAGGGGTTTTTAACAATTAACAATGGAAAAGACAAGTTCCCTAGTGGAACTCATTAACCAGGAGAAAGGAAATACACCATGAGGTAGGAGTACACCATTGACTGAAAGGCTAAATTCATAGAGGAGTTTAGTACCTTAAAAGAGTTAGTGCTAAGGAGGAGAAAGACACCATGAGGCAGAATGGGTAGGCTCAATCCCAAATGATTGAGCAAAGATGGTAGCCCATAGACAGATTTGTAGGGGAAATTTAACCTCAGGAGTTTGACATAATTTGGCTTTTTATTGGATACAATAAAGTGGGATTATCTGAGACCTTGCCAGGAGTGGAACTGTAAGGTTGATTGAGCTGATCCCTATCTACTTGCCTCAGAGAGCAATTTTATCAGGTTTTCTCTGCCAATCCCACCTAGTTCCTAGAACCTCATCAATTTTATTTTAAGAACCTGAGAGAGGTAGTTTGGTTAGTAGTGAGTACTGTACTTTGAATCAGGAAGACCTGAGTTCAAATGTGGCTTCACACACTTACTAGGTTTGTGTCCCTGGGGAAGCCACTTAGCATATTTGAACCTCAATTTTCTTTAATGTAAAATAAAAGTAATCTCTTATAGTCAGGTAAACAGTTCACCTTATATCATTCTAATCTTAGAGAAGTTGAGGCAGGGTCCCTGGGAAATTAAGTGACTTGCTTAGGGATCATTCAGCTAACTATGGGTCAAAGTCAAGCCTCTCCTCCAAAGCTCAAATCTAGTGAAAACCCCTTCTGTTACATCACATTGCCTCTAACACAGGAAAAAATAAACGGAACATTAATCAATCAACAGATATGTATGAAATATAAGAAAATATATGTATGTGCAAACACACTTCTATACATGTTAGTTAACAAATAAGATAATGTATATAAAAGAACTTTACAAATCTTAAAAAATTATATAGATGTTGGTAATGATTTTTATTAATAGCCAGAGTGATAAAATATTGATGTATATTTGTTTGACTATATACATGTATGGATATGTGTGTACACCTACATGTATATACCTGTGTGTATGTACATACATATGTTTTCTTATATTTCATACATACACATATTTTTCATACATATATTTTTATGTGGGTATATGTATATGTGGGTATATACATGTGTCTGTATCTCTCTAAATAATGTTCAACATATAAAAATGGGATTTCCTTTAGAGCAGGGGTTTTTTTTTTGTACTTAGCCTAGTGCAAGGCACATAGTAAATGTTTAATAAATGCTTTCTGATCTATTGATTGATATCTGGGGGCCGTAAGGTAGAAGAAAAGAGCAGGGGAAGGAAACCTTCCCCTTTGTATTGCTCAGTATATACTGTGGGTGATCTTGGATCTTTACCCCATCTGGAAGTGGAAGAAAAGAGCTCCCCTGATTCCAAATGCAATATTTTTCACTAAATAATATGTAAGTCAGATAAGAGAGAACTGTTTTGCAGCTAAATTGAGTAAAGTAAGATTTCCCTTTCCAATGCACAAAAACTGTCCAACTAAATGGAGTCCCAGCTAATCTATCCTCATCTAAATGTGCAAGGGAAATGGCTATTGCCGCATGTGTTCAGAATCCTGTTCTGGCTGCTGTAGATGCTTCTACACAGTCTTTACCTTCTTCCCCTTCTTTTCTCCTCTGTAAATCCTAGGTTTAGGACTCAGAGGAACTCAGTTTAAGAGAAATCAAGGAGTTTTGAGATTTGGGGAGAGTGCCCTAAGCTACTGACTATGGTTATGTGGTAAATAGGATTTTGTGGGCTAGTCTGAAAAACCTAATCAGTTATTTAAAGGATTGCATTTTATAGTATAGACAGCAGGGGCCATATCATTTTGGTTTTTGTATCTCCATCTAGCCTAGCCTAAGTTATGGTAGGTTCTTAATAAGTATTTATTTATTGATTAATTGATTAATCAATGGGAAAATGCATTCAATTCAGAGCAACTAACTTACAAATGAACTTTTTTTTTAAGGAAAAACATCAGAAAAATGCCTCTTTCTAAAAAATTGTTTGCTTGTGCCTGTCACTAGAAAAGAGGAGACTGGGAATAAGTCCTTAACAATCAGAATCAGAAGGAGAGAGGTTTTGGGGGAGATTGAGCTTGGCAAGCTTAAAATTCAGCTCTCATCCATCATCCTTTTGGCCTCATTCTGAGCTCTGTGAGTGGTTATAGTAGTTAGCATTCTATAAAACTTCATTTCTTGTCACTAGTGAGGTCTTCTCTGTTACCCTCTATGCATTCATCTAAGGCATTTGTTCTCTAGTAACCAGGCTTTCTGAGATGAATAAATTATGTGAACATCTGCCATTTACTTAGGTTTTCCTTTATAACGATGACTCCAGACATATTTAAACAGGTGCAGAGGTGCCTCACGAAAGAACATAGAAAATGAAACATAATGGTAGGGCTATGTCTGCACTTGCTTGAGATGGGTGATGAGACAAGCTCTAGGGGAATAATTGTTGAGAATTAGAGGAAGTAGAGAAATTCAGGTTCAGATTTAGCTTTCCCCTTCTTATTAGCATGTGCAGTTGTGCCATATGAATCCCTGAGCCACAGTTAGGGGCAGTTTTGTAAAAACACCATTCTGTGCTTTTGTGATTCTTTGTAGTTCTATTTAATTGTGAGTAAAGAAATTTCTTTGTTTCAACTGCTGAGAAACTTTAGATGTGGCTTAACAAAACTCTATCTTTGATGAGATTGGCTGTTAGAGCACAGATGACTTAGCCTTATCTTTAGAAGCTCTCTTGATAGGACCACTGTGGGGGTTGGGGGTGAGGAGATTGTTGAACCTGTTATATTTCTAGAACTACTTTACATTGAAACTATATTTATATAGCCATGCAGAGCATAAAGTTCAGAAATGGCAAATGAAGCAATATGCTTCTTTTGTAACTACCTCTAATTTCTTTTATCTGTTATGGGCCAGAACTCTGAAACAAGGATTCTTACAAGGTGTTAAGTCAGTAGAATTGATGAAACAATGGCTATCTAGTTTAGCTTGGTGCTTAATAGTTCTCTAGTTCAGTATATGTACTTAATACTTAATATAGTTCTATAAGATTCACACCTATGATAATGTAATTATAAGAGAGCATATAAGCTGGGAGCCTCAGCCAGAGTCAGAGCCAGAAAGACAAGAGGCAGGAGCTCAAGCTCTCAGAGCCAAGGAGAGAGAGATTCATTCCATCTTCATCAGCCTTGTGGTGGCTGGCCTAGCCTCCTGCGCTTCTCCACTGAAAACAAGATTCCAGAAGGCCTCTAAGAAAGCTAGCCTGGGCCCCAGGCAAAGAAACTATATTGTGAAGGAGATAATAAAGGATTTAGACTTTAACACCCGTGGGACTCCAAACTTATCTTCTAGTTTGCATAGTTTGGCAATGCATTGGCTGATATTACTCCTAATTGTGCTGCCCTGTAAGGTCAAACTTTAATAACTATTTCTACTAATATTACATTTAATAATAATAATTTGCATGTTGGTATAACATTTTACACTTTTTAAGTGATTTCCCCAAGCTTTTCTCTTTTGATCTTTAAAATAATCTTATGAAATGGTCAATTATTACCTAAAAATGAAGAAGCTTCAGCTGAGAAACTTAAGTGTTTAAGTGGAGATGGAATTAGAGCCCTTATGCCTTCCAACTGTAACCAGTAAACTGCATTACAGAATTCATTTCTGGATATCTCTTCTCTGTAGTAAGGGAGATTAGGAGCAGGGAGATCCCACGTGGGCAGTTGGCCTTAAGGACTAGATAAGACAATGCTTCCATTTGCAGGTATCTATTAAATAACATCTTAGAATTTCATATAGAACTTAAAAAAAAAACACTAGATAACAAACAAAAAAGACATAATTGGGAAAAATAATTTCTTAAGTCCCTTCCAGCTCAGATCTTCCGGGTTTCTCATCATTTAGAGTCAGAACAGGCCTTTAAGGTCATTCATCCCAATCTCCTCATTTGACAGATGAAGAAATGAGACCCAAAAAAACTTAAGTAATTTTTTAGGATCACATGAGTAAAATGGAAGACCTGTGATTTGAATCCAGATCCTTTAACTTGAACTTCCATTGTTATCATCTCATGGAAAATTGAAGAATGTGGTTGTTTTATTTTAGACATTATTTTCTCTCAGTTTTTAGGAAATTGAAGATTTTGGAATAAGAAGCTCATTGAACTTGAGTAAGAATTTTTCTTAGTGGAGGTCAGTTGATATTGATAAGAAAACAAATTGAAGCATATTTTGAAGTACATAATTTGATATGTTATGAGTATTTAGGCTTTAAATTCTTTTATTATTGTTATTTTCACAGGCAGTGTTTAACATGGTTGTAGAAGTACCTCGTTGGACAAATGCCAAAATGGAGGTATGTAATTGAATATGTCCTACTAATATCAAAGGGAATTATAGCTTCATTTTTTTAAGCATCTAAAATATGGTCTTTTAGTTTAACAGCTTCCCATAAAATTCAATATAGTTGGTTTAAAATGAGGAAAGATTTGTAATTTAAGAATTTTTGTTAAATATATTTTCCATTTGGTTAAAAAACAACAATAATATTCTATTTATCTGAGTTACCAATGTGATCTTAGACCAATCACTTAATCTCCTTGGGCTTCAGTTTCCTCTTTTGTAAAATAAGGGGGTTAGACTAAATGGCTTCTGAGGTCTCTTAGCACTACATATATGAGCCTATGACTTATGATGTGTTCAGGATAGACAGCTTCTAATGTGGACACTTCCTCTATCGATGTAGATCTATAACCTTTTGGAATTTATATGCTTAGAGTTCTATTGAAGGCTCTGAAAATGCCCAAAGTAACATAACTAATATTTTCAGAGGCAGAAACTCAAGCCAGGCTCTCCAGATTTTGAGACTGGACTCATGATACATTAAAAAAAAATTATAATTTAGATGTCATGTAGGTGTAGTTACACTTCTTATCTGTTTTTTTTTTTTTTTTGTCAGTGCAAATCTATTAACTTATTTCTATTTAGTAAATGATCTATCTGAAAATTGAATTGACCCTTCTCCTTTCCCATTCTCCCCACCACTTTGGGAGATGACAAATACTATTTTCAAGGGTGGCCTAAATAGCCAATGAGTTATATTTAGTTCAGTAACAGTATTGAAACCTGTTTATTTGGGAGTGATGCCAGTTTTGGTTTCCAAGGACTTAATTCTCCCTTTAGATTTTGCTCATGTGGGAGCAATAGAGTTTTCCAGGGTAATGCTTGATTTATGATGACTATCTAAGAACATCTGCTCTTCTGCTGATTAGTGATTTAAATCTTCTTCACAAGAAGTGATTCTATAAGATATTCAGACTACGGACCTTGCAGAGCTTCCTCTGTACTCTTCATGAAGTATTCAGCAGAGCAAAGTAGGATTTAATTTATGGCAATTGTTTTTGTTGAGTTATCCAAAGTATTTCTACTACCATTTTAGTGATAGTGTTAATTCTAGCTTTTAAATTAGGGATATACATATTGATTAATCTTAATCTGTTGACTATCCCAATATTCCTTTCTACTTTTTGGGTTTTTTGAAATTGTAAAATCTCAACATTTCTTTTCTTTTTTTTTTCCTGAGGCAATTGGGGTTAAGACTTGCCCAGGGTTATACAGCTAGGAATTGTTAAATGTCTGAGACCAAGATTTGAACTTAGGTCCACCCTGACTTCAGGGTTGGTGCTCTATCCACTACGCCACCTTGTCTCCCTCCCCAAATCACAACATTTCTTAAGACATTTTCCTTCATGCCTATAAAGAATAACTTGTAAATTAGTAGTATGAACAGGCTTAATTATTTTATTTTTTATTTTTAACCTATGACATGAATAGAGTATATGAATTTTGGTAGTCTGAAAATGTCAGACTTTTAGAAAACTTTTCAGTTAGTGGGATAGAGGATTAATTGCTATTCATTTGACTTTTTTTTTTTTTTTTTCCTTATGATCTCTCTAGATTGCCACCAAGGAACCATTGAATCCCATTAAACAAGATATAAAGAAAGGCAAGCTACGTTATGTGGCAAATATCTTTCCTCACAAGGGTTACATATGGAATTATGGTGCCCTCCCTCAGGTAACATTTTTATTATAATGGTGAAACTTTTCTGTCTTCTGAGTAAATTGCCTTATAAATCCTGTGCACTGCATGAATTTAAATCAGCTGTAAAGATATGTCTGTTTGAGAGATTTGTAAATTTGATTTTTTTAATGCAAAGTTTTATTATATCAATAAATTTTGTTCTAAATCATATGTACTTCCACAAACAATTTCATGGAGGTTTAAGCATTTAGGAAACCTCCACCTTGGTGTTTTATACATTTTTTCCCCCTTTGGACATGTTAGTCAAAAGTGTTTGTCAAATTGTAGTTATGGTCTCCCCTTTGAATGTGAAACTTGCAATATTATGTAAAAACATTTTTTTTTTTTACATCTTTAACAGAGTGGTATGTTTTCTTCTCAACTGATTTTTTTCTTTTCCTCACCTCATTATGAATTAGCTTTAGTAAGCTTATTCACTTTGACTGTTCAGTATTCTATGTTTATAATCTTTAAGGGGAAAACAGTGAAAAGGAGGGAAATGAACATTGAGGTAGCATTATAAGAAATGGGAAAGCAGCATTTATCTTTTCCCCTCTCTCCCTGCTTTTTTTCTTGTCTTCTACACCTCCTTGCTTGCCTTCATCCTGTTCATTCCCAATGAGAAGCACCAGAATGAATAAAAAGGAAAATGTACTGAGTTGAGACCTACTGGATCTAGAAATATCTGCCTCTATATTTATATAGGTGATTGGAACCTCCATTTGTCTGGAATTGGGAGTTTTTGTTTCTTATCATTGACATTTTTTTAAGTTCTCTATAAAATTCCACCATGTTATTTAAGCAGATAGCTGAGAACAGGGTATTGCCTTATCCAGCCCTTAAGACCAGCTGTCCATGTAGAATAAACATTGACAAAAAAAGAAAAGAGAAAACAATTTTCTGAAGGGCAAGGCTGTCTTTGATGCTGCCAGACCACCCACATGGATACATTCTGAGTTAAAATGATGTGCTGAAAGGAATTAGAATTCCTATTGAAGTCATGGAAATAGCAAGTTTCTCTGTCAGCCCTGCAGCCTGAAAATGCAGCCTGGTTGACCTGTGAGTAGTGAAGGAGGCTGTGAAAGGCTGAAGAGGACAGCCTCAATCACATAAAATCAGCCAGAATACTGTATTGGAGAAGATTGCATGAAAGAAGAGGGCTGATAAAGGTACTTGGGCAACTTAGTTCTTTAAATCCTGTCAATTAGATATTCTCCTGTGGAATTATTTGCATTTAAAGCACTTTTATCTGGCATATTAATTTAATTGAGACACAGCAGTAGTGGAGAAAAAGCTGATATTGGAACCTGGAAGACTTTGAGTTCTAATTCCATTCTTTTTTTTTTTTTTTTTTAACACATCCTGGTTGAATGTCACTGAACAGTCCTTTAACTTCTCAGGGCTCCACATCTTTCCAAAGTTGCTGGATGCATTAGTAAAATATTTCCCTTCATTTTGGAGTTCCCTCTACATGACCTAACAAGCCTAGTCTCTGTTCCTGTTAACATAATTAGGTAATGCATTTTTTTTCCTCCTGGAAATACAGATCCTGTTGCCCAGGATCATGTAGTTTTTCATGTGATTCTTCTGGGAGTGTAGGTGTCAGAGTCTTAGTAGCTTGAGATATATAGCTTTTTCCTAGATTAGTTTCAGTATTAGCATTTAAACATCGAATGTAAAAGAGTTGCTTTGACTGGGAACTTTTGCTGTGTGCACTTATAGTACTGTAAAATCCTAGGATTTAGGGCTGAAAAGACCTTAGAGATCATCTTGTTCAACTTGCTCATTTTACACTTGAGAAAACTGACATTCAGTGAGGTTAAGTGACTTGTTTGAATCACAAGTAGAAAATGTCGAGAGGTAGAATTTTTCCATTGACTACTCTGAGTTCAAAGCCAATGAGTTAATTTTTGTGATAATATTTTTATTTCATATAGCAAATAATTTTGCAGAGATGCTTATAGTGAAGGAGCACAGTTTTCAAAAGTAAGTGGAGGTGATTATGGCAGCTTCTCCTTCATTCTTATCTGAAATCAGTGCAGGGAATCCCTGAGTTACACTTTATGCATGAAGAATAATAACTTGGATTTATAGAGCTTGCAAAACAATTTCCTTAGAATAGCCCTGTGAGATTGGTAGTTTGAATATTATTAGCCCCATTTTATAGGTGAGCACACTGAAGCTCAGAGTAAGTTATTTATTCAGAGTTTCAGATAATGTAGTTACAGAGCCAAGACTTGAACTCAGGTTCTTTCTCTCTAAACAATTATTGTTCTCCATACAGTGCTGCTCATATATGCAAATACAAACATTAAGTTCTTGCTGCATGCAAAGCATTCTGTCAGGCTCTGGATGACATACATAGCATAGATAAGAATAGGTTTCTGTGTTCCTCAGGCTTACCTTTGAGGAGATACAACACACAGAGAGCTATAGAGCATTTATCTGATATTGTGTATCAAAGAGTGGCCCAATGAAGAGCTTTTGAGGCTTGAGGAGAAGGGACAACTGGAAGCCTTGTGGAGGAAATGATGTTATTTTGCTTGGATTTTAAATGATAAGGACCAATTTAAGAGGCAAAAAGGCAGAGAGGGCATTATAGGCCTAGGGAATAGACTGAGTGGAGGCAAAAGGATACAGGATGTTCTTGGGTGACAGAAGGCCCATTATGGCTGGATTGGGAAAGAGTTTTTGTAGAAGGTAGGATTTTACTTGAGAATTGAAGGAAGACAGGAAAAGCATGAAGTGGAGGTGTAGTAGGAGGACAATCCAAGGATTGGGGACATCCAGTAAAAATGCATGGAGTTGAGAGATGGATTGTTGTATGAGAGGAACAGCAAGGAGGCCAATGTCACTGGATCATAGAATCTTTAGAGGGTAAGAAGGTGCAAGAAGACTTGAAAGGTAGGAAGAGGTCAGACTATGAAGGGTTTTAAAAGCTAAATACAGGATTTTATATTTGATGTTAGAGGGCATAGGGAATCACTAAAATTTATTGAATGGGGAGAGGAAGGTGACATGAACACATCTCTTTGGTAACAGAGTAAAGAATGAAATGAAGTGGGGGGAGAGACTTGAAGTGAGGAGATTCATCAAAATTATAATTTACAAAATTATTGACATGGTTAGGTTCCATTATACCACTATGTGTCCTTAAGCTAATTCTAACTTCTTTGAACCTTACTTTTGTCATTTGTTAAAGATAAGGTTATGGACTGAACCTGTGATTTTAATGGTGTAGGATGAAGGTATTCCCTCTTCAAATGCAGGTCAGAGTCTTACTTTGTTGTGTCCAACTTTTCGTTATCCTATGGATTGTAAAGTCATTGTTGTTCATAGGGCTTTTTTGGCAAAGATACTGGAGCAGTTTGCTATTCCCTTCTCCACTGGATTAAGGCAGTTTAAGGGACTTGATCAAAGTCACAGAGTTAGTGTCTGAGGTCAGATTTGAATTCAGGTCTTCCTAATTCCAGGTCCAGCTCTGTTTTACCAAGTCACTAGCTTCACAGTTTTGAAGAGTTGCTTATAGCACTGACATATGAAGGGGCTTGTGTAGGGTCATATAAATTGTCTATATATCAGAGGCAGGACCTGAACTCACTAGATGTTTCTGGCTTCAGGATTGGCTCTCTGCTCACTATCCTACACTGCCATATTTGTAAAATAACATCAAAAATATTTGTACTCCCTTTTTCCCCGTGGAATGGAGAGCAAATGAACTAATGTATACAAAGTTCTATGTAACCATAGAATGTTATCGAAATGTAAATTATTTAAACCCAGCTATCGGTACATTGAGAAGAATACCATGATAAGCTAGTCCTAGTATTCTATTAGTATGAATAGTGAAACATTACCAACATGGAACAACAATATGGTGGGAATTTTTTAGACACCTTCCTGTGCTTTGAGGTAATCTTAGTAGTGAGGACATTTAAAAGACTTTTTTTTTTTTTTTTTTGCTTAGGATATTTTGAGAAAGATTTTCTTTGTTACATTCAGTAATCCTACTTTCAATCCCTGATTACAAGGAAACTTGGCTCCTGAAGGGTATTTTGAATCTTTTTCAGTTCTAAATAATCTATCCCTTTTATTTCTAATTTTCAGGAAAAGTGTCTGCTCTAGGTAGAATCTCATACAAGTATTTACCAAATAAAACATTCAGGGTAAGTGACCTTCTAGAATATGGAAATGCTATTAGCATACATTTTTCCTCTTCCCCAGAACATGTTCTGTAGGGCACTGTTGCTTGCTCCTAGAACAGCATAGCTTAATGATAAGCAAGACTTAAATGAGATAACTCAAAGAAGTTGTGAATTTTAAAACATTCCATGAATGTCATTGATATTAATTAAAGACAGTCACTTGAATAAGTCAGAGAGCCTTTTCTCTTTGCTTATTGAATACTCAGGTAACATTTTGTTTTTAGCTGTCTTGCTTGTTATACTTGGTGCGGGACTTTGCTTTTCTGCTATGATTTGGCTGATAATGGAAGGAAATTTGTACAGAGCAGTTACCAAGCCAACCATGCTTAGCAGAATGCTCAAGCAGTGAAATGCTGCTTAAGTGACTGTGTCTCCACTTAACTTGTGATTCACCAGTGTGCTGTCATTTTCCCAAACCCACAGCTCTTTAGAGCTTTAGAAGTAATAGCTTTTCCTGCTGAAGCAGTAGTATCTCCCCAAAGTTGGAGCTAGCTTTAGCCAAAAATCATCCTTGGTTTTCTCTGTGGTACTAAAAAGCCACATGTGGCTTTCAATTGTACTTCTTTGTGTGAGTACTTAAAGAACATCTCTAAGTGGAGACACCCTGCCATCCCCAGCAAATTGATGAGATGATACCCAAAGATTGTTTTGGATATCTTTTGTCTGAGGGAAATAATTGTTCTAATCCACACAATCATTTTGCTTCATTAGTACTGAAAATCCTAATATTTCCTCTTGGATGAAGAGCTAAAGACATCTCTCAGGTTATTGGGAGAAATAGATTGGAAAGCAACATTTTGAATAGAGACATAAAAGGACAGAGGGTGACAGTTGTTTTTCATTAAAAGAACATAAGAAGGAGCAAGTTGAGATTGAGGATAAGGCAGACACCAAACATTTAGCTAAGAAGTAATAGCCATTAATATGGGGTATACTAGACTGGGAAAGGCAACGCTGTTCGCAGAATGTTGTATTCATAATCAGAGGACATGGGACAAGTTACACAATCTTCTTGGGTCTCAGTTTTCTCCTCTGTAAAATAAGGTTAAATTTGTTAGTATTTTGACATTCCTTCTTGCTTTCAAACTATGATCATGAAATTGCTAATATCATAATTTCAGGAACTAATTTAGATTAGAGATTTAGATTAGTTTTAGAGCAGGAAAATCTAGCATTTGAGGATTAGCAAGAAGAAAAATGTTTTATCAAGACAGTCTTTCAGAGTTTCCTACTGAATAGGCTTTCTACTTGATCACTGGTAGTTGGTAGTATGATTATGAGGACCTAAATCTGCCCTCATTTCCCACAAGAGGGCGTGCTCGCAAAGCTTTTGAGTCTTCATTTCTCTGCCCTGAAGAGACATCTTAGCATCTCAGAGCAGAAGAGGATCTTAGAGATGGTATAATACTCTTATCTGATATAGTAAAAATGAGGATTTGAGAACTTAGGCAATTGCCCCGTACCACACAACTGGTTGATGATTGAACTGGGGTCTCTGACTGCGAGGCCACCTTTCTTTCCCTAATCCCATTCTAATGTGTTGACATAGGGCAGAAATTAATAATAGAGAAAATGGATTGCAGACTCATTGCAAGGGAACTCAAAGGCTAGTGAAGTCAAACGTCTTATTTGACAAATGAGGAAACTGCAGCACATTGAGGTAATGTGAGTTGCTTAGGGTCACATAGTAAGGCAAGCATATAAGATGGGATTTTAACACGTGTCTTCCAGACTCCAAGCTTAGTGTCTGTCCAGTATGTCAGTTTGCAAAACAGAGTTAGCAGCTTAGCAGTAAAAAGACTTGAGTTCAGTACTCGAGAACTGAACATATTGGTTTTCCAATATTTTTTATATTAATATCACTAAAGAAAAGGCACAATATTGACAGTTAATGATAAAAGTAAAAAGTTAAGGACTGATGTCTTGATAAGTGGATTCAAAAATAATTTATACATTTTATAGTAATTTTGAATAGAACTATGCCTAAAGTGCCATCAAACTGTGCATAATCTTTGATCCAGCAGTACCTTTTGCTAGGTCTGTATCCTAAAGAGATCATAAAGGAGGGAAAGGAATCCACTTGTGCAAAAATGTTTGCAGCAGCTCTTTTTGTAGTGACAAGGAACTGAAAATTGAGTGGATACCCCTCAGTTGGAGAATGGCTGAATAAGTAATGGTATATGAATGTAATGGAATATTATTGTTCTGTAAGAAATGATGAGCAGTCTGATTTCAGAAAAGCCTGGAAAGACTTACACAAACTGATGCTAAATGAAATGAGAACAACCAAGAGAACATTGTAGACATTAACAAGATTATGTGATCAACAGTGATGGCCTTGACTTTTTTTATCTGAATGTTTGTTTTTATTAAAATTAGAACTTTTCTAAGTAGCTAAAAGTGCTAGAAATATTAAACACTGATTAATATTATCAACAAATAAAATTGGCTATCTTAATGGAAAGAAAAATAATAGTTATCAAAGTAGAAGTCATTTCAAAATCAATATTTATGTAATCAAAGCATCAACTGATTCAGGTAAAGTTCAAACTCAATTAGAAGAAAGGATAACCATAAAACTATGCAATTAAACTGGAAAGAGATAAAGTAAAAATCAACTCTGATAATCACCATTTCTGAACAGAATTTAACCAATTTAAAACAGTTGTCATAATAAAAAGATCAAAAAGGCCCAGAAACTGCCTCAGTCAGCAAATAACGTCCTCAGAAGGGAAGAACAATGTTAACCAAGAACAATGCTTCTTCAAAATACAACTACTTAGTGGCACAGAATAGAAATAGAACCACATAGTGAATAGAATACTGGAACTGAAGTCAGGGAAAAAAAGAATTCAAATCTGACCTCAAAGACACATGTGACTATGGATAAATCATTTAATCTGTCTTCCTGTTTCATCATTTGTAAAATGGGGATAATGATAATAGCACCTACTCCCAGGATTATTGGGAGGATAAAATTTGAAAATATTTATAAAGCACTTTGCAAGTATTAAAGCACTACATAAATACTAGATATTACTACTATAGATTCATTTTTAAGCCAATCCAAAGGACAATATTGAAAAGTTACAGGTAACGTATAAATCTGAAAATAGCAGTGAGAGAGACAATTAATGGGGAAAGTTAGCATAAGACTCAACTATAGCAAATTGTTTCTAGATAATAAATGAACTAGGAAAAAGGATAATTAAGTATGATATGCAACATATTTTCAACAATTTTCAACAATGACGCTATTAGATTTAAACTCTTAATATGCCATTATCTGTATTCTTACTCAGCACTGAAGAACCTCTCTTCAAAATTCCATTTCTTTTCCAATATCTGATGATGAGAGTCCTTGCCAAGACCAAATCCTCTGCTTTTTCTCTTAATCTAAACTTCTTCTATTTCCTCAAGGAAACTTGGTACCTTTATCATTATCTCACCTTTATTTTTAATCTAGCTTCTCCTCTGTCATCTATGAAGATGCCCAAGTCTCCCTTATTTTTAAAAAAATAATAGTAGCCTTTTATTTTCAAAATACATGCAAAGATAGTCTTCGAATTCACCCTTGCAAAACCTTGTGTATTCCAAATTTTTTCTTGAATCACCTCATTCCTGAAAAAAAAAATCCAAGTCTATGATCTTTTCAACGATGAGGTGATTCAGGGCAATTCCAGGTGATTTGTGATGGAGAGAGCCATCTGCATCCAGAAGAAGAACTATGGAAACTGAATGTGGATCAAAGCATAGTATTTTCACCTTTTTGTTGTTGTTGTTTGTTTTTTTTCCTTGTATTTTTTTCCCCTTTTGATCTGATTTTGTGTGTGTGTGTGTGTGTGTGTGTGTGTGTGTGTAACATGATGAATATGGAAATATGTTTAGAAGAATTGTACATGTTTAACCTATATTGGCTTGCTTGTTGTCTTCGGAAGGAGGTAGGGAGAAGAGAAAAAGAAAAATTTGGAACACAAGATTTTGCAAAAGTGAATGCTATCTTTGCATGTATTTGGAAAAATGAAATATTATTAACAAAAGAAAACTGACTTAAAGAAAAATATTGCTTGAGATTATGACATTAGATAAAGGACTCTGAGATGAATGATATGAATTGAATGGGTATAAAAAACTGGATATGGTGAATATAGATCATTAGAATAGTTGCTTGAGTTTGTTTTGATTGGTTGGGTTCATTTTCACAGTAGCCGTAGAAAGTAAGAACTTCTTCAGTTTTTGAGTAGGTAGAAATTCTACCTATGCCTAAAAATATATATGAATGTGTAATTAAAATATAATGGACTATATAATTAGTATATGGCCTGGGCAAGAAAATTGATTTTCCTAGGTCTCAGTTTCTTCGTCTGAAAAAAATCAGGGGTGTTGACTAGATACCAATTCTAAAGTGCCTTCTACTTCTAAAATTCTATGAATATGTTATCAATTCCAAAGAAGGAAACAGATATATATATATATATATGTATATATATATATATATATATAATCCAAAATTATAAATAGGTCTGATAAATAAAAAGGGTACTGGAATTGGAATTAGAGACTTGGTTTTAAGTTCTGGCACCAATACTTCTTATTTCTAAAATCTCTAAGGCCTCTTCCAGCTCTGAATCTCTCTGTATGCTCTTGTCTTCTGGTAGTTTAAATTAAAAAAAATGTAATTATTGTCATTAATAATGATGATGAGAATGATGATGATAATAACTTGTGATTTCATTGTTAGGTGAGGAAACTCCCTCTAACTAGCACCTTTCTATAACTTACTGTGATAGTTGCTTAGAAAAGGGGTTCCAAATTCAAATAAAAATGGAAGAGGGGGTCATTAAGCTTTATGTAAAAATCCCTTTAAAGCTGCATATTGACTTAGAAAACCACATGCAAGCAACAAGAATACAAGTTCTATTTTATTTTCATTTATTTTATGAAATATTTCCCTATTACAATTTTCTTCAGATCACAGAAAATGTTGCAGACTCATGTTTGAGACCTCCAATCTGGAACACAGAAAGGTTAAAATATACATACACACATATTTGGAAGCCAACAAGATGCAATGTTTTTAAAAAATTTTTAAATAAAGCAAAGAATTTGGGCATAGACAAGTAAAAACCTCTATCAGAGAGGGACTATTTTTATGAATTAAATAAAATGGCTAAAATATATGCATATATATGTTTTATATAATATATGTATATGAATGTATATACACATACTTACTCATTCACATAGACAATTATTTTCCCTTTTGTGAGAGATTCAGTATTCCTTTTATTTAGATTGTATCACTGAAGGAAAAACTTGCTTTCTGATAAAAGATATTTAAAGAGTTTAAAGTTAGTTCTCCTCTTACCATACCCTCTTTCAACTCAGATAAAATGCCAACTTAGTTTTTACTGCTATATAGGGACTGATTAAAATCCAAATTCTGGCTGGCAGAGAAGGGCAGGGGCACATGGTGTGGGAACTGAAAACGAGAATATAAATTTAGATGCTGACTAAACTTGAAGAAACATGATGAAACCTACTTCCAGATGTGATTATACAGACAAAGGGAAGTCTGGAGGAGAAAATATTGTAAAATATTGTATTAGGAGTTATGGATGTATTGGCATATTGATCTTTAGTCTATATGAAGCTTTTTCATTCACCTTGTAGTTACCTGTAAAACTTAATGGTTACAAGGTAAAAGAAGAAGATGATTGTAGTTGGAATTTGATTATTAACTGAAATTTCTGTTTTTCTCCTGTTTAGACTTGGGAAGATCCTCATCACAAAGACACCACCACCAACTGTTGCGGGGATAATGATCCCATTGATGTTTGTGAAATAGGCTCAAAGGTTTGTTCTATTTAAAGGAATCTTCTGATATTTCTTCTTGATATATGTGGAAATTACTAGGGTTTGAGAGGAGGGTGAGGAAAAGAACCTGGAAGTCAGTTAGATAGGTTTATGGTATTATATTTTAGCTGATAGGAAGTCTTGAGAGGTTAGCCTTGCACTCCTGTCTATGACATCTGTTATCTGTGTGATGCTGGGTAAGTCAGTTTGACCTCTCTCAATCCCAGGCAACTCTTCAGGATGACCAAATGAGGTATCTACCCAGGTGTGATCACCGATGAAAACCAAGAACTAAAGCATAGAGTAAACATATCCACCATACTCCAGCACTGACACTTTGTACTGAATATAATATGGGATGTCACATGGAATAACCTAAAGTTTTTTCATTTTGTTTTGGAAACCAGGAAGAAAAACTTACTGAAATCAAATCACTTTTTGAGTCCTATTCTCTGAGTGCATTCGTATTCTTTCAGTGTAACTTGTGAATAAGTGTGGTAGCTTATCTTTTGCAGGCCCTAAAGGTGCTGTTATCACATTGCAACATCCACAGCTTTTCTACTTTGAAAACCTCACTACATAACAGTGAGGTTTTATGAGGTAGAGTTTGGGGCCCATTAGAAACTTAAATATCTAAACTTTGCACAAGATCAAGAATCCTTGTATTCTCTGATCCCAACACTTGTTACTAGACAAAGGGACAAGTGTTAATGGTCATGAAAGGTAAATTAGGCTGAAGACCTCCATCTTCTAATGAACTGGCTAGTCTATATTGTTCCAGTCACATTATGAAGACTAGATTTAAGACAGGAGAGTTATGAAAGTAAGAAAAGATAAATAAATGCAGTTCAGTTGCTGGAAATCTCATTGTGAATAGGATAGTTAAATTCTTTGTATCCATAGGCCAAATCCCTTCTAAGTCTTCCCCTATTCTCCATTTAGGGCCCACTCTCCTACATGCCAATCCCTTTCCCTTCCTCCCCCTCCCACTTCATGGCCTGGTGCATTGACTAGTGTATAGTTAGCACTTGAGTTCCTTTTACATTGAGTAGTTACTAATAAAATTACAATATTTACATTTGCATTAAATGAAACCTTGTGATATAAAGGATAACTTCATGGTACAGAGTGCCAGGCCTGAAATCAGTAAGATTCCAATTCAGATCTGGCCTCAGACATTTAATACTAGTTGTGTGAATTTGGGCAACTCAGTTAACTCTGTTTATTCCTTATTTGTAAAATGAGTTGGAGAAGGAAAAAGCAAACCATTCTAGTATCTCTGCTAAGAAAACTCCAAATGGGGTCATAAAAAATTGGTCGTGACTGAAGAGATTGACAACAATAATAGTATTATCAAATGCTTACGTTGGAGAGAAAAAGATGTGGGCTTCAATTCTGTTTTAGACATTTGGTATAACTTTTAACATGGATAGATCTCTTTTTTAACCTCACTTTTTTCCTTATCTGTCAAATGGGTATAAGAATACTAGGCTCACAGAGTTTTTATACTCACTTAAGATAATTAAATTGCTTTGTAGACTTTAAAGCACTATAGAAGTGTCATTATTATTATTATTCAGACAAAAGGATGAGGAATCAAAAGTTTTGGTAATTGAATGTGTTCCAGAATATTGCCAGTCATGGAAGAAAATTTTATGGTGCAGAGATAAACCAATAACACAGCAGAGAACCTGGAGTTTGGAAAGTGCTGAGGGTGCTACAAAAGAAAAATGAGATGTGAGTTAGGACAGACAGGCAATATTCTGTTTATTCCAGTGCTCAGCATTCGATGAACTTGGCCACTATTTTAATTCATTTCTTGTTCTAAGTTCCCAGTTCCATTCATTAAAGATTCTATTCAAAAGAGGGGGGAAGAGGAGGTGTTCAGATTTTCCAATATTGTAAGAAACAAAATTCAGTTAATTTTTTTTCCTTTACACTTCTATTTCTCTAATTGTATATATTGTTGTCTCATCTCACTTGGTCTCATCTCACTCTTTTATTAGTTCATATAAATCTTGCACTTCTTTGAATTCAGCATATCTTTTGTTTCCTATGGTGTAGCAACATAGATGGGCATTGACTTTGTTTCGAATTTTTAGCTCCTATGAGCTAAAAATGCTCATATGAATATTTGGTTGTGTATGTAACTGATGTTTCTATTTGTTGCATATGTGACCACTATTTCTGTTTGTAACTTCC
The DNA here is from genome assembly GCF_016432865.1 of Antechinus flavipes. Classification (NCBI taxonomy): domain Eukaryota; kingdom Metazoa; phylum Chordata; class Mammalia; order Dasyuromorphia; family Dasyuridae; genus Antechinus; species Antechinus flavipes. The sequence goes on from NC_067403.1 coordinate 138,989,290, forward strand.
TTGGGATATGTGCCCAGCACTGTAATCACTGGTTCAAAAAGTATGAAGTTTTAATAACTTTGTTTAAATTATTCCAAATTGCTTTCCAGAATGATTGGACCAGTTCACAGTGCTACATACACACAAGTGTATTAGTGTACTTCTTTATATTTATATAATTGCTGACTATTTCTTATTTTTCTTTATTAATGATTTGGAGCAGTCTTTCACATGTTTATTAATAGTTTTTCAATTCTTCTTTTGATCAACAACATTCCTGTAAAGTTCTCATCCATCCTCTGCTTTCACACTTCTAATGATGGGGAACATATTGTCTTCTGGAACAATCTGTTCCATTTTTGGCTGGCTCTTAGTTCCAAAAAGTCTGATCAAAGGATTTCTGTGGTTTCTTCTGACTCTGAGATTACATAAAAGTCCTCTTTTTGTTGCTTAAAAATCTGTCCTTCTGTAACTTCTACCCATTGCTTCCAGTTCTTTCTAAAGAATTATAGAGAATAAGTCTAGGCCCTTTTACACATGATGGTTCTCCAGATATTTGATAATAGCTGTTGTGCATCCCTTTTAGTTTTCTGTCTTCAGGTTAAACATTCCTATTTCCTTTTTTAGAATCATTTCTTATGATGTATTTTTCTGTCCTTCTCCACTGTAGTCACCCTCATCTTAATATGCTCAAGTTTGCCTATGTCCTTTTAACATGTAGTACCTAGATCAGGGGTCCTCAAACTACGGTCCACAGGCCAGATGCGGCAGCTGAGGACGATTATCCCCCTCACGCAGGGCTATGAAGTTTCTTTATTTAAAGGCCCACAAAACAAAGTTTTTGTTTTTACTATAGTCCGGCCCTCCAACAGTCTGAGGGACAGTGAACTGGCCCCCTATTTAAAAAGTTTGAGGACCCCTGACTTAGATCATGATGTTTTCAGTAGATTCTTATCAGTGTAAGGAGAGCTATATTGCTATTTTGTGTGTAATCAATGTATACACACAGAAAAATAAACACACATACATCATATATAGCCTATACATATGTAATTTAGGATTTCCTCATGTAGTATATTCATTACCATATAAGGTATTTTAAAGAAGCATGACTTAGTGGCTTCAAATACCAGGAAAACTTAAGTATTTCAAGTTCAAGTATTACCTCTGCAATACTGATTCTGAGTGGGAGCAAGCAACCTGCCAAATACAAATCTCTCAGTACCACAGGGAACTAAAGTAACTACTGTAAATCCCAGAATGGATTTTGATTTGCATTCTAGAAATTTCTCACCAGGACCATCCTGTATTGATATCGCAAATTTGGTTAAAAAAGAAACATTTAAAAGTTCAAATCTGTGAACTGTCACTAGAAGAATTCTTTGACCAAAGCTGGTAGAGTTTTTCATGGGAAGAATCAGTATTTCAAATATTCAGATCCAAGACCAAAGGAAAATTCTTTGTTCATCATGAGTCACTTAATTGTGAACAGCACTGTTGCTGTATTTCTCTCATAGATATGTAATTAAGCTGACCTAAACCATGACCCCTCTGAGTTGGTGCCAAGGAGTATGTATTGCGTAATGGGTGTTCTTTTTTAACCCTTCTCTACAGAGATGATAGTAGGCTGGATCTTCTGAGATCTTTCTCCAAATATTATGGAAAAATAATTATCTCTGAATAGAATAATAACAGTAATGCTAACAATAAATATTATAATAACTTATGCGAATAGTGTTTTCTTTTTATGTAATTTGGAGATAATAGATGTACTATTTACCTTACAGACTTTTTGTGAGGAAAGCAGTTTTTAAACCTTTTAATTAAAGTTTGTTCCTTATAGAAAAAAAAAAAAACTATTAGTAAAGTGGTGTAACTATAATTATCCCCATTTTACACACAAGGAAATTGAGACCCAGAGTAATTAAATGGTGTTCCTTATGAATTTTGATGTAAAGAAATAAAATCATCAAGTAAGATCATGGGCTTAGATTTGGAAGCTTAAGTGGAGGTTAAGTGGCTTGCATCCTCAGTATCAGAGACAGGATATGAGTACAGGTTTTCGGACTCCAAATGATTTTTCATGATATAGAATACTGCCTCTAGAAGCATTGCTTCTAATGGAATTAGATGAATATAAGCCATAGAATCATAGATCTAGAGATTACTGATAGTAATCTTTTCATTTTACATAAGAGGTAACTGTCCCAGGTAAGTTATATTGACCTATTCAAAGCCAGTCATAGATAGTAAGATTCATGAATTTGAATTTCAAATCAACACTCTTTTCCACTGATTGTCACTGGTGTAATAGCTTGCATATGTAAATTAAGAGTTGACTTTTGAGAAAAAAATTATAAAGCAAAAAAATAAAAGTAATCAATGTCAGTCAACAATAATTAATTAAGCAACTAAATGTGAGGCATAGTGTTAAGTGCTAAGTCACAAAGAAAGACAAAATAACAACAAAATCCCCATAACTCATACTGCCAAACCTGTTACTGCCCTCAAAAAGCTCACTTACTAATGAGGGGAAGAGACTCAACAAATAATTAGATATATATAAGATGCATGCCAAGTAATGGATAGAATGTAATTTGAGAAGAAAAGATGCTAGTTACTGGGGACCAGAAAGGGATTCCTGAAAATAAATGGTTTTCAGCTGAATAGTGAAGAAAGCCAAAAAAATAAAGAAGTGGAGATGAAGGGTCAGAACATTCTAGGCAGACAGGACAGCCAGTTCAAAGGCAAGAGAAAGGAACTGAAATGGCACTTAAAAATTATTTAGTGTTTTTTTCTTCTCCAGTTACATGTAAAAACAATTTTTAATGTCAGTTTAAAAAAAAAAATTGAGTTCCCAATGCTCTCCCTTCTTTTCTCCTCTTCCCCCTCTCATTTCTCTCTCTCCCCACTGTGAAAGCAAGCAATTTAAATAGGTTATACATGTATGGTCATGAAAGACATTTCTGTAATAGTCATGTTGCCAAACAAAACATAGGACACCCCTCCATATCCTCAAGAAAAATAAAGTTAAAAAATAATATGCTTCGGTTTGTATTAAGATACAATCAGTTCTTTCTCTGCATATAGATAGCATTTTTCATCATAAGTCTTTTAGAGATATCTTGGATCATTGTACTGCTGAGAATAGCTAAATCTAAATAGCTAATTTAGTTAAATAGCTAAATAACTGATCACTTTACTGTATTGTTGTTTCTTAGTCACCATTCCCTAATTGACGCACATCCCTCAGTTTCCATTTTCTTGCCTCCAGAAGAGCTGCTATGAATGTTTTTGTTCATATAGGTCCTTTTCTTTTTCTTTTTTTGTCTCATTTGGGATATTGATCCAGTGGAAGTATTGCTCGGTCAAAGGTATACCTGGTTTTATAGCCCTTTGGGCATAGTTCCAAATTGCTCTAAAGAATGGTTGAATCAGTTCACAACTCCATCAACAGTGAATTGTCTTATTTTTCCCATCTCTCCTCTGACATTTGTCATTTTCCATTTCTATCCTATTAGTCAATTAAATGAGTATGAGGTGGTACATCAGAATTGTTTTAATTTGCATTTCTCCAGGCAGTAGTGATTTAGAACATTTTTTTAAAATGGCTATAGATAGCTTTGATTATTTTATCTGAAAACTGTTCATATCTTTTGATCATTCATCAATTAGGGCATGGCTCTTATTTTTATAATTTTGACTTAGTTCTCTATATGTTTGAGAAATGAAGCCTTCATCAGAGAAATTTGCTTCAATTTTTTTTCTTTTACAATTACTATTGTTAACTGTATTTCCCTCTACCCTATTTTCCTCCTTGTTTATTTTCTCTCTTTTTTCACCCTGTCCCTCATCAAAAGTGTTTTTGCTTCTGACTACCCCTTCCCCAATTTTCTCTCCCTTCTATCTAACTCCTCTCCCCTCCTTCTTTATACCCTCTCATTCCTATTTTCCCACAAGGTAAGTTTGATTTCTACACTCAATTGAGTGTATATATTATTTTCTTTTTGAACCAATTGTGATGAAAGTAAGGTTCACTTACTCCCCTTTTAACTCTCCTCTTTCCTTTCCACTGGAAAAGCTTTTTTCTTTCTTTTATTTGAGATAATTTATCCCATCCTGCCTCTTTCTTTCCTTTTCTCCCATGCATTCTTCTCTCACCCCTTAATATTTTTTAGATATCATCTCATATATGTCTATACCTTCTAACTATATACTCCTTCTAACTGTCCTAATAATGAGAAAGTTTTTATGTGTTACAAGTATCATTTTTCCATGTAGGAATGTAGACCATTTAATCTTATTAAACCCCTTATGATTTTCCTTTCCCATTTACCTGTTTATGTTTCTCTTGAATCTTGTATTTGAAAGTCAAACTTTCTGTTCATCTCTGGTCTTTTCATCAAGTCCTCTCTTTCATGGGATGTCTTATTTTTTTCCCTTGAAGATTATACTCAGTTTTGCTGGGTAGATGATTCTTGATTGTAATTGATTTTTTACAATCAATTTTTTGAAAGATGTAGTCTAGGCTCTTTTTTTTTTTTTTTCAATGCTTTCAAGTAGTCCAATAATTTTAAAAGTATTTCTCCTGGATTTATTTTCATAATGTTACTTTCAAGGAATAACAGATAGACTACTATATTGTTCAGGCATTTCAGTGTTTATCAAGTATTTACTTTAGTAGAGTTTTTAGTTCTGTGCTGTATTCTAGAACCAGTAAAAGACCCATCTCTTCTCTTTGAGGAACACATAGCTTCTTTGTGGAAAAGGAAGAGTACTTAAGAAGATAACACCACAGAGAATAACATATGTTTGTAAATTCATTGTTTCCTACCTTATATAAAATTATTGTTCTTTTATTGATATTAATGTCACAAGTTTCAAGCCTCAAGGTAATGCTTCCTTGTACTAGTATGTTGAAATTTGGTGAAAAGGTTTTTGTTCATTTGAGCTGTATTTTTCACTAAGCTTCAGTTATATCCTTTCTTAGCTCTTATCATTCCAGATGAAAATCTGCATTTTTATAGTTTGTTTTTATTTGTGTGAATCAATAATACTTTGTTCTAGTCACTTGTCAGGAAAAATCAATTTAGTAACTTTCCTATGAATATTATGTTTCTGTTTTGTGCATAACCCAAATACATATATGTCAAAATTAAAATTAAAATATAGATTTGATTTTTGGAAATGTTGGAGTATATTTTGTAAAGTAATTTTTCTGTCATTATATGAGAGAATTTAATTCTGATTTAGTTATTTTATTTACAAAAGCAAACTCAATCACATACTTGGAGAGAATCTATTTCCAGTTTAATAATTAATTATGGATATTTGGGATATGTTTTGTTGTATTAAGAAAATAATAATTATCAAGAAAACATTTAAATTGTTTTATTTATCTAAAATAACAACCTTAGAAAACTGGATATTTCTTATGAACATAAACATGTTTAATTACTTTAAGTCATAGTTAGAAATATAAAACATTTAATTTTAAAATTGAATTTAGATAAAAAACTAAATAAAATTAGACTATTTAGATCTGGTTGAAAAAATGAACTTAATATATTTACCTCACAACTATTAAATACCTACTCTCTGGACTCCCATATAAAAGACCTTGTTTGGACTGCAAAGATGAGTAAGAGGAAGCGTTTTCAACCTTGGAGGGTTAATAAGACAACCCTACAAATAACTATTGCAGAATATAAGCATTGTAAAAGCAGTATAAAGTGTTATATGGATATTCAGGAATCATTATGGACTCTTCACTCTCACTTATACCCTATATCCAGTGGATTGTGAAGGCTGGGAGATTGGAGTAAATTTGTATTTATTAAGCACTTTTTATATCTTAAATATTGTGACTAAGCCTCTATAAATATCTTAATTGATTCTCACAACAGTCCTGAGAGGTAGGTGTTTTTATGATCCTCATTTTACAGTTGAGGAAACTGAAACAGACCAAAGTTAAGTGCCCAGGGTCATATAGCTAGTAGGTGCCTGATTTGCACTCAGGTCTTCCTGATTTTAGGGTTCTGTTGCTGCTTTTTTGCTCCTTTACACCACTTAGCTGTTGATTCTGCCTCCTTAAATTTTTCTTTTTTTCATTCTACTCTCACTACAAGATTCCGGGTCTTCATCATCTCTCACCTGGACTATTTCAATAGTCTCCTAATAGCCTCAATTTCCTTGAATCTAGCTTTTTTTCTTTCTAAATTTTCTTCCAAATAGCTGTTACCTTAAGCTGTTTCCTAATATGCCTGTCTGGCCCTATCACTCCACTGTGTAAGACACTTCAGTGGCTCCTTGTTGCCTTTTGGATCACATGCAAATGCCACTTTTTGGTATATAAAGCTTTTTACAATTTGCTGCCAGTTCTTTCCATGTTGACTCTATATGACTCTTGCTCAGGCCTGATGAACTGCAGCCAGCTTAGCCAACTTTCTCCAGTTAGACTGGCTTCTTATATTCAACATCATCTCCTGCTGTGTCTTCGAACAGGTTATCCTTGCAGCCTTGGATGCTTTCCTGCTTACCACTATTTGTTGTAACCTTTATCTCCTTTCAGAGCTCAATTCCTCACCTTCTTCATGAGTCCTTTCCTAATTCTATTTGTCTGTATAATAGGAAGATTCCTCCCTCTCTCTCCTCAGATCACTATATATTGGTATTGTCTTTATCTGTGATTGGGTTCATGGATAGAAATTCCTTATCGGGAAAGGAATCTCTTGATTTGGTATTTCATTATCAAAGCCTCACCTGCTAATGCTTCTCACATAACTAACTGGTACTTGATGAATGCTTACTGATTGATTAATTCAGAGGATAGAAGGGGTCATATCTTGGGTGGGGAAGGGATGATCAGTGAAGATTTCACAAAGCAGGTAATATTTGAGGTGAGCCTTGAAAAACTGGTAAGATTTCAACAAGTGGAGATGAACCTGAGAGAACATGCCATGCAGAAAGTATGGTGAATTACTACCAGATATTCCAATAAAATTGTTAAAAACTAGAATTTTTTAATATTGAGCACCTCTTTATTTCTCAGCCTAGTGACCATGCTGTGTTGCCCAGAGGTCCTATTGATGACCATCTCTTGAATAACACAGTTCCTTAGATCACTGCTGTACATCTCCTCTTTAAAATAACCCTCTTTCGAAGCAGCTAGATGGTGCAGTGGTTAGAGTGCTGGCCCTGAAGTCAGGAGGACCTGAGTTCAAATCCGGCTTCAGACACTTAATACTTCCTAACTGTGTGACCGTGGGCAAGTCAATTAGCCCCAAATGCCTCAGCAAAAACAAACAAAAATAACACTTTTTGGATATGTTTTAATGTCCCTTATTATGGAATGGAAGCTCCTTGAAGACCTGGACTTCTTTTTTTTTTTTTTTTTTTTTTTTTTGCTTTTATATTTGTAACTTTAGCACTACATACAGCACTACATACATACATAAAGTTAAATGCATTTTCACACAGACATTAATTTATGAAAGAGTAGGTAATCAAATACATTATGGCCCTCAGTTACTGAATGGTGTTGACTCGAACAACTGAGACATGGGAAAGACCTTAATTTAGAAAGACCAAAGTCACCTACTACATTCTTGGTCTAATCATATTGTTTTTTATGTTTTCACTTCACCATGATGAATCTGGAAGAGAGGGTAAGTGTGATGATTTTTTGAAGCTTTGCCTACTTAAATCAAATTTATTCAAAAGTTAGGACATTAAACTCTTCTCCCCCTATCATTCCCAGTGTCAATGGTCCTCTTTAAAGAACAAAGGAAAAAAAAAACAACATGGGTTTATGTCTGTAAAGTTGGAGCCTAAAGCATTTAGGTTTTCGAATGGTAAGTTTAAGGTGATTATATTTAGTGTAATGATGGGATAATGGGTATGGGAGGCTTTGACCTTTTTTGGGTAGAGTCAGATCTATTTTAGATAATGATTTATGTGCCTAACTCAGGTTTTACCTTTTTCTATCATCTATAAACTGAGAGATTAACCTTTCTTTTTAGATTTATAAACAAATTCCAATAGAAAATGTTCACACAAAGAGAACTTTTTTCAATTCTTGCAAAATTGCTTTTGCAATTGCTGCTTACAATTGTTGACTTACTACTTCAGTCATTTGTGACTTATGGGTACTTATGATTCTCCTAGTGTGCCTTTCATTAAAACATCACCTATAAACATATTTCTTGAACTTAATTATAATAAGGAGTTTGGCAAATAGGGGAAAGAGAGATACTGAGGATCTAGGGGGTTTTTGAGGATGCAAAAACTTAAGCATGGTTATAGGCCACCAGAAAGGAAGCAACATAGAATAAGATTGAGATCAAAGTAATATCAGCTATAATTAAGTTCTTTTGCAAGAATTGAAGGGAGTTCTCTTTGTGCCTAGATTAATCTCTCAGTTTATAGATAATAGAAGGAAAGTAGAGCCTGAGGTATTGTCTCCCTTTTCTTCTTTTGAGTTCATCTTCAACATAGCTGCTGAAGGAATTTTCCTAAAGCTGAGATCTAACAGTGGAAACAGAGAAAGAAGGGCTATGTAGTTTTCCTTTTTCTGACATCCAGAGTGTTATTTTAGAATAAACCTCTTTTTCAGTGTAAATAGGTAGTTATATTAAACTTTATATTTGATCTTCTTTTACTGTAATTCTTGTGTTATTTTAAGGGATGTTTGTTTTTCTTTTTTTGATGTCTTCTGTTTTTTATATTACCATAGTTATCCATGATATTCCTCTCCCTCCCAGAGAACCAATCCATATAACAAATTACAAAAAAAAGGAAAAGGAAAAAACTGACACAGTTGATCAGTACATTCAGAAAGGCTGAAAACATAACCGATACTCCCTCCCCCCCCTTTTTTTAAAATGTGATCAGTTATCTGTTATTTTTAAAATTATAAATCAATGATTATTAATAGGTTATATACTATATTTCAAAAATCCTCACTTACTTTCTGTGGAGATGAATACATTAATACATACATTGCATTCATACTTTATAATGGCTTTTAGGAATTATCTTAGTTCTTGTGAAAGGATAGTTGTTCGGTCATTTTTCAGTCTTGTCTGACTCTTGTGATCCCATTTAGGTTTTCTTGGGAGAAGTCCTGAAGTTGTTTTCTTCTCTGGTTCATTTTGCAGATGAGGAACTGAGGCAAACAGGGTTAAGTGACTTGCTTAGTCACTTAGTCACACAGCTAGTAAGTATCTGAAGCTGGAATTACCTCATGAAGATGAGTCAAAACCCAGTACTACAACCACAAGACAAATGGATTTTACCCAATTTTAGACCCCCTAGGACAGTGACAGGGTAGCAGGTGGAGTCTTTTTTTCTTCTCTGAAATACAACAAAGTAGCCCAAGTTTAGTGCCTCCGCAGTTGTGAACCCATCCTGATTGTACTCTATGTACTATGAGTTTCCCTAGGAAATGGATTGTAGTCAGTTCCTTCTTGCCTCAAAACACCCTTTTCTCTATGCCAAATAATGCTTCTTTTTGTCTTAGCCTGTAACTATAAATTTAAAGTTTTTTTTTCTGATTTTATTTCTAAATTTCAAAAAATGGATTTTCTGTGTCATTTCTCCTGTTCAATCTCTATGTCAGGGAACAATGATAAATTTCTGTTTAGCATTTAAAGCTTATTCCAGGTTGACTTCATCTTACTTTTCCAGCTTGGTTAGACATTATTCCCCTTATACACATTATAGTTTATTGTTCCTCATAAGCTATATCCTATTTTTCATTACTGTACCTTGGCAATGACCTGTACCCATGTCTGGAATACATTTTTTCCATTCTTCTTCCTCATGAAATTACTGACTTCCTGTAAGACTTAGGAAGTACCACTTTATGCATGTGGCCTTTCTGGGTCTTCCACTACTGCTTATGACTTTGCTGAAAGGTCACTTTCTTTCTGTTTATTTATGTACCAGTTGCCCATGGGCAACTTTCCGCCTTGCTTTCCTCTCTTCTGATTCACTTTATCTGGACTCCATCAGAAAAGCTAGGTGGAAACAATGACAGATCTGTTTGGATCTATCGGGTGAGTTTGAAATGTTCCATTTATAAACTATAAACCTTCTAGTGAGATGAGGACATCCAACCTTTATGGTATTTTTGCACCATAATAAAGGCAAAGATCTTTGGGTTTTACTATCTTCCCTGATGCAGAAAAGGGCCCTAGCATATGAGCTGCCAGTATACTTTAGAGACCCCCCTTGAGGCCTTGCAAATGAATTCTATAAGTGAATTTTTAGGATGGCTAGTTCTTTCTATCTAACCTGTAGCTGGACTCATTTTTATGGGCTATCTTCTTTAATTAGAATATACATTCCTTGAGAGTAGGGATTGTCTGTTTTTTTGTTTTTGTTTTTGTTTTTTTTACCTTGTATTCCCAGCATTTTTGTAGTGCTTGAAACATAATGAGTTTATTAAGTATTCATTCATATATATACATTGTCCCCTTTGTTAGGATGTAAACTCCTGAAACGGTGGGACTATTTCACTTGAGCCTTAATTGAGGGACTGTTACTTGATATACATATGTAAGAAACTCCTCAGTAGGTAAGGGTTGACTCTGAGAATTTTATTCAAGAAAATGAGCTGAGTCTAAATGTGATTTGTTTGGCATAATATGAAAAGCTGGAAATTTGTACCTAGAAAATCCAAACAGAAAATCTAAATAGAAGAAAATCTTTTCTAGATAATGAAGTCCTCCAGATGCTTCTGTCTGCAGAAGATATTATATTGATTGTGTAAGCCTCAAAACATGATAACCACTTTTCATTGAAATTAACAAGTTAATACATAACCCAATAGCTTGTTCTGCTATTCCATGTGTGAAAAACAAAGTGGAAGAAAAATGGCTGTGGTTCAGATTGTGACTTTCAGTTAGGTGGCCAATCTCTTGAGTTAGCACCTGTGTCTAGGACATTTCTGTAGATGAATAATGACCTGGACCCTGAAATGAGCAGATTGGATTTGATTTGAGAAGTTATGGAGCGCTTTTTAACAATCCCAAGATGCTCTTTAGTACAAAGTGCTATCTATCTCTTTAAGGCAAATATCCTTCTGGCAATGTTATATGGTTAAGAAATTTTTGAACCAGATTATAAGACCTTCTATATCAGATTTTACCATATTAAAATTAACACAAATTATTATTAAGTATGTACTTAAAAATGCAGAAATTAATGAGTGGAACCAAATCAACCCCTTTCCTCTTCATGTGGTTTTTACTTGTACAAATAATTTTTAAATGTAAATTTAGGATTTTACAATTTTTGTGGGGATGAAATTTTTTTGTTAAGAAAAATTTCATATAATATATGTTTTACATCACCAAATTTCTTCAAATATTGCTTGACTTCTTCCCTTTTCTAGGGAGCTATGCTGTAATAAGTAATATCTTTAATAAAAAAATAAATTAATAAAGCTCATCAGTGTATCAAAAAAATTTGAAAATAAGTGCTACAATGTATACTTTTTTTTTAGCCTTGTATTCTTTTTGTTAAAAATTATAACTTTTTATTGACAGAACATATGCATGGGTATTTTTTTTACATTATCCCTTGCACTCACTTCTGTTCTGACTTTTCCCTTCCCTCCTTCTACCCCCTCCTTTAGATGGCAGGCAGTCTTATACATATTAAATATGTTATAGTGTATCCTAGATACAATATATGTGGGCAGAACTGAACAGTTCTCTGGTTACGTAAGAAGAATTGAATTCAGAAGGTAAAAGTAACCGGGAAGAAAAACAAAAATGCAAACAGTTTACATTCATTTCCCAGTGTTCTTTTTTTGGGTGTAGCTGCTTCTGTCCATCATTGATCAATTGGAACTGAATTAGATCTTCTCTTTGTCAAAGATATCCACTTTCATCAGAATGCATCGTCATACAGTATTGTTGTTGAAGTGTATAATGATCTCCTGGTTCTGCTCATTTCACTCAGCATCAGTTCATGCAAGTCTTTCCTAGCCTCTCTGTATTCATCTTGCTGGTCATTTCTTTTTCTTTTTTTTTTTTTTTAATAATTTTTTATTGATAGAATGCATGCCAGGGTAATTTTTTACAGCATTATCCCTTGCATTCATTTCTGTTCCAATTTTTCCCCTCCCTCCCTCCACCCCTTCACCCCAGATGGCAAGAGTCCTTTACATGTTGAATGGGTTGCAGTATATCCTGGATACAATATATGTGTGCAGAACCAAACAGTTTTCTTGTTGCACAGGGAGAATTGAATTCAGAAGGTATAAATAACCCGGGAGGAAAAACATAAATGCAAGCAGTTTATATTCATTTCCAGTGTTCTTTCTCTGGGTGTAGCTGCTTCTGTCCATCTTTGATCAATTAAGGTTCTCTTTATCAAAGAGGTCCACTTCCATCAGAATACATCCTCAAACAGTATCATTGTTAAGGTATATAATGATCTCCTGGTTCTGCTCATTTCACTCAGCATCAGTTCATGTAAGTCTCGCCAGTCCTCTTTGTATTCATCCTGCTGGTCGTTCCTTACAGAACAATAATATTCCATAACATTCATATACCACAATTTACTCAACCATTCTCCAATTGATGGACATCCTTTCATTTTCCAGCTTCTAGCCACTACAAACAGGGCTGCCATAAACATTTTGGCACATACAGGTCCCTTTCCTTTCTTTAGTATCTCTTTGGGGTATAAGCCCAGTAGAAAGACTGCTGGATCAAAGGGTATGCACAGTTTGATAACTTTTTGAGCATAGTTCCAAATTGCTCTCCAGAATGGCTGGATGTGTTCACAATTCCACCAACAATGTATCAGTGTCCCTGTTTTCCCACATCCCCTCCAACATTCCCCATTATCTTTCCCTGTCATTCTAGCCAATCTGACAGGTGTGTAGTGGTATCTCAGAGTTGTCTTAATTTGCATTTCTCTGATTAATAATGATTTGGAGCATATTTTCATATGTCTATAAATAGTTTCAATTTCTTCGTCTGAGAATTGTCTGTTCATATCCTTTGACCATTTATCAATTGGAGAATGGTTTGATTTCTTATAGATTAGGGTCAGTTCTCTATATATTTTGGAAATGAGGCCTTGATCAGAACCTTTGATTGTAAAAATGTTTTCCCAGTTTATTGTTTCCCTTCTAATCTTGTTTGCATTTGTTTTGTTTGTACAAAAACTTTTCAATTTGATATAATCAAAATTTTCTATGTTGTGGTCAATAGTGATCTCTAGTTCTTCTTTGGTCATAAATTCCTCCCTCTTCCACAGGTCTGACAGGTAAACTATCCTATGCTCTTCCAATTTATTTATAATCTCATTCTTTATGCCTAGGTCATGAACCCATTTTGACCTTATCTTGGTGTACGGTGTTAAGTGTGGGTCAATGCCTAGTTTCTGCCATACTGATTTCCAATTTTCCCAGCAATTTTTGTCAAATAATGCATTCTTATCCCAGAAACTGGTGTCTTTGGGTTTGTCAAACACTATATTATTAAAGTTATTGGCTGTTTTGTCCTTTGAACCTAACTTATTCCATTGATCAACTAGACTATTTCTTAGCCAATACCAGATGGTTTTAGTAACTGCTGCTTTATAATATAATTTTAGATCTGGTACAGCTAGGCCACCTTCATTTGATTTTTTTTTTCATTAATTCCCTTGAAATTCTTGACCTTTTGTTTTTCCATATGAACTTTGTTGTTATTTTTTCTAATTCATCAAAGTAGTTTTTTGGGAGTCTGATTGGTATAGCGCTAAATAAGTAGATTAATTTAGGTATTGATGGTCATTTCTTACAGAACAATAATATTCCATAACATTCATATACCACAATTTACCCAACCATTCTTCAATTGATGGGCATCCATTCATTTTCCAGTTTCTAGCCACTACAAAAAGGGCTGCCACAAACATTTTGGCACATACAGGTCCCTTTTCCTTCTTTAGTATCTCTTTGGGATGTAAGCCCCATAGTAACACTGCTGGATCATAGGGTATGCACAGTTTGATAACTTTTTGGGCATAATTCCAGATTGCTTTCCAGAATGATTGGATTCATTCATAACTCCACTAACAATGCATCACTATCCCAGTTTTCCTGCATCCCCTCCAACATTCATCATTAGCCAATCTGACAGGTGTGTATTGGTATCTTAGAGTTGTCTTAATTTTCATTTCTCAGATCAATAGTGATTTGGAATACCCTTTCATATGGGTAGAAGTAGTTTCAATTTCATCATCTGAAATTGTCTGTTCATATCCTTTGACCATTTATCAATTGGAAAATGGCTAGATTTCTTATAAATTATAGTCAATTCTCTAATATATTTTAGAAATGAGACCTTTATCAGAACTTTAAGTGTAAAAATGTTTTCCCAGTTTATTGCTTCCCTTCTAATCTTGTTTGTATTAGTTTTGTTTGTGCAAAGGCTTTTTAATTTGATATAATAAAAATTTTCTATTTTGTGATCAATAATGATCTCTAGTTCAACTTTGATTACAAATTCCTTCCTCCTCCACAAGTCTGAGAGGTAAACTATCCTATGTTCCTCTAATTTATTTATAATCTCGTTCTTTATGCCTAAATCATGGACTCATTTTGATCTTATCCTGGTGTATATATGGTATTAAGTGTGGGTTCTATGCCTAGTTTCTGCCATACTAATTTCCAATTTTCCCAGCAGTTTTCGTCAAATAGTGAATTCTCATCCCCGAAGCTGGGATCTTTGGGTTTGTCAAACACTAGATTGCTATAATTATTGACTATTTTTTCCTGTGAACCTAACCTATTTCACTGATCAGCTAATTATTTCTTAGCCAATACCAAATGGTTTTGGTGACCACTGCTTTGTAATATAGTTTTAGATCAACTACAGCTAAGCCACCTTCATTTGATTTTTTTTTTCCATTAATTCCCTTGAAATTCTTGACCTTTTGTTCTTACATATGAATTTTGTTGTTATTTTTTTTAGGTCATTAAAATACTTTCTTGGGAGTCTGATTGGTATAGCACTAAATAATAGAGTTGTTTAGGTAGTATTGTCATCTTTATCATGTTTGCTCAACCTATCCAAGAACACTTAATATTTTTCCAATTGTTTAAAACTGACTTTATTTGTGTGGAAAGTGTTTTGTAATTTTGTTCATATAATTCCTGGCTTTCCTTTAGTAGATAGATTCCCAAATATTTTATGCTATTGACAGTTATTTTCAATGGAATTTCTCTATGTATCTTTTGCTGTTGGATTTTGTTGGTGATGTATAAAAAGCATTTATGTGGATTTCTTTTGTATCCTGCAACTTTGCTAAAGTTGTGAATTATTTCTAATAGCTTTTTAGTAGAATCTCTGGGGTTCTCTAAGTATACCATCATATCATCTGCAAAGAGTGATAATTTGGTTTCCTCATTACTTACTCTAATTCCTTTAATCTCTTTCTCAACTCTTATTGCCGACGCTAGCATTTCTAATACAATATTGAATAATAATGGTGATAGTGAGCAATCTTGTTTCACTCCTGATCTTATTGGGATTGGTTCCAGTTTATCCCATTTACATATGATGCTTACTGATGGTTTTAAATATGTGCTCCTGATTATTTTAAGGAAAAGTCCATTTATTCCTATACTCTCAAGTGTTTTTATTAGGAATGGATGTTGGATTTTATCAAATACTTTTTCTGCATCTATTGAGATGATCATATGGTTTTTGTTAATTTGGTTATTGATATAGTCAATTATTCTAATAGTTTTCCTAATATTGAATCAGCCCTGCATTCCTGGTATAAATCCTACTTAGTCATAATGTATTATCCTTGGGATGATTTTCTGTAATCTTTTTGCTAATATTTTATTTAAGAGTTTAGCATCAATATTCATCAGGGAGATTGGTCTATAATTTTCTTCCTCTGTTTTCAACCTATCTGGTTTAGGTATCAGTACTATGTCTATGTCATAAAAGGAATTTGGTAGGACTCCTTCAATCCCTAATTTTTCAAATAGTTTACATAGCATTGGAGTTAATTGTTCTTTAAATATTTGGTAGAATTTACATGTAAATCCATCTGGTCATGGAGATTTTTTCTTAGGGGGTTGATTAATAGCCTATTCTATTTCTTTTTCTAAGATGGGACTGTTTCACCAATTTACTTCTTCCTCTGTTAATCTGGGCAAGCTACATTTTTGAAGATATTCTTCCATTTCATTTAAATTATCGAATTTATTGGCATAAAGTTGGGGAAAGTAACTTCTAATTATTGCTCTAATTTCCACCACATTAGTGGTGAGTTCTCCCTTTTCATTTTTAAGACTAACAACTTGATTTTCCTCTTTCCTTTTTTAAATCAAATTTACTATCTATTTTGTTGGTTTTTTCATAGAACCAACTCTTAGTTTTATTAATTAATTCAATAGTTTTTTTACTTTCAATTTTATTAATCTCTCCTTTTATTTTTAGAATTTCAAGTTTAGCGTTTGCTGGGGCTTTTTAATTTGTTCTTTTTCTACCATTTTTAGTTGCAAGCCCAATTCATTGAACTTTTCTTTCTCTATTTTATGCAAATAGGCCTCTAGAGATATAAAATTTCCCCTTATTACCACTTTGGCTGTATCCCACACATTTTGATGTGATGTTTCATTATTATCATTTTCTTGGGTGAAATTATTAATTATGTCTATGATTTGCTGTTTTACCTAATCATTCTTTAGGATGAGATTATTTAGTTTCCAATTGTTTTTGGTCTGTTACCCCCCTGGCTTTTATTGTGATCTGAAAAGGATGCATTTACTATTTCTGCCTTTCTGCATTTGAATTTGAGGTTTTTATGTCCTAATATATGATCAGTTTTTGTATAGGGTCTATGAACTGCTGAGAAGAAAGTGTACTCCTTTCTGTCTCCATTTAGTGTTCTCCAAAGATCTTTGATACCTAATTTTTCTAATGTTCTATTTACCTCTTTGACTTCTTTCTTATTTATTTTGTGGTTTGATTTATCTAATTCTGAGAGTGCAAGATTGAGATCTCCTACTATTATCGTTTTGCTGTCTATTTCTTCTTGCAGCTCTCTTAATTTCTCTTTTAAGAAGTTAGATGCTACACCACTTGGTGCATATATGTTTAATATTGATATTTCTTCATTAATTATGCTACCCTTTAGCAAGATATAGTGCCCTTCCTTATCTCTTTTAATTAGATCAATTTTTGCTTTTGCTTGATCTGAGATCAGAATGGCTTCCCCTGCTTTTTTGATTTCACCTGAAGCATAGTAGATTCTGCTCCAACCTTTTACCTTTACTCTGTATGTATCACCTTGCTTCAAGTGTGTTTTCTTTAGACAACATATTGTAGGATTCTGGCATTTAATCCAGTCTGCTAACTGCTTCCTCTTTATGGGGGAGCATTCACATCTACGGTTAAAATTATTAATTCTATATTACTTGCCATCTTGTTAACCCTGCTTATGCTTTTCTCTTTTCCTTCTCCCTTACCCCCTCCCCAGTATGAAACTTGTGAGCACCACTTGCTTCTCACAACCTTCTCTTTTTAGGATCCTTTCCCCCATCTTAGAGTTCCTCCCCCTTTCTTACCCCTTTTCCTCACAATTTCTGTATTCCCTTCCGCTTAGCTTACTCCTTCCCTTTTCACTTTTCCCCTCCCACTTTTCAATGAGGTGGGAGAGGTTTCTCCATAAATCAAATATGTCTAAATTTTTATTAGTATTTTTTCCTTGGTCTGATAGTTCTGGAATTTAGCCACAATATTTCTTGGAGTTTTGATTTTAGGCTCCCTATCAGTAGGTGATCGATGAATTCTTTCAATGTCTATTTTATCCTCTGTTTCTATTACATCTGGGCAGTTCTCTATGATAATTTCTTGGAAAATAGTGTCCAGGTTCTTTTCTTCATCATATTTTTCAGGATGTCCAATAATTCTTAGATTATCTCTCTTAGGTCTATTTTCCAAGTTTCTTGTTTTCCCAAGAAGGTATTTGACATTTTTTTCCATTTTTTCATTTTTTTGGTTTTGGTGGACTGATTTTTGGGGTCTCCTTGAGTCATTCAATTTCATTTGTTCAATTCTGATTTTTAATCAATTAAGGTTTTCATTCACTTTATTTTATTTCTTTTTGTAATTGTCCAATTGAGTTTTTAAGTGAGTTATTTTTGTTCTATGGAATTTTTTTCCATTTTGCCAATTTTATTTTTTAGAGAGCTATTTTCTTTTTCCAATTCACTAATTCTGTTTTCCTTGGAATTGTTTACCTTTTCCAATGCACTGATTCTGTTTTTCAAGGATTTGATTTCTTTATCCACTCTATCTTTAAATGAGTGGGATGACTTATCCACATTGTCTTGCCAGGCTTCTCTTTCCTTTGCCCATTTTTCTTCTGTCTCTTTTGTAAGAGCCTTTTTAATTTCTTCTGAGTGTCTTGTGTGACGGGGACCAGATCATATCTCCCTTTGCGGATTCATCTGGAGACAATCTACTTTTAGTCTCCTCAGAGTTTAAAGTTTGCTCTCTAGACATATAGAAGCTCTCTATTGTTAGAGCCTGCTTTATTTTTTTGCTCATTTTGTCAAAGAAGAATCAAAGAAAACAAACTAGCATAAAAAGCAAATGCAGTCTGCTTTTTTGGAGGGGGTGGGAGGAGAGAAACAAGCTTCCTCTACAGACTGCAGAGGGGCAGCAGTCAGGCACTAGCAGGACAGCAATGGCTGTGCTGCGTCTATGCTCTGAGACTCTAAGACCTTGCTGAGACACTCCAGGTGGGTGTGGCTAGGTCCCGAGAGACTAGCTTTTTGGGGTTATAGTCTTTATCCCCTGTGTCTATAGCTTCTCTGCTGATCTGCTGGCTTGCTGCCAGAGCAAAGTAGCTAGACTGTGGTAAAGTTCTCCCCATAGAAACGGCTGAATTCACACCGCATCTTCTCTGGTCTGCTCAGTGTGAGCTGCCTTCCGTACTCTCACTGTCTACCATGCTCTCGCTACCTGCTTTCAGTGCACCTGATCTAACCATCCCCACCTGAAAGCAAAAATAGACCATCCCTGGTAAATTTTGAGGATATCTTCTGTTAGTAATTTTTTGTGGGATTTTTCAGCACTAATTCTGAGGCCTTGTCATGAAATAAAGTATTCCGAGTACAAGAAGGAGCTTAGATAGATGTGGATGTCCTCTCCACAATCTTGTCCGGAAGTCCTCAATGTGTAATTTCATCATTGAAGGGAGCTCTTGGTGAAGAACTTTTTTCACCAGTGCAGGTTGGGGTTAGCATTATTTCTTTCCTCTTCTCTATTTTCATTGTCATTAGGGTCTTAATCCCTTCATTACCTGGTCTGGACTCTACCTATTTTCCTGACTAATTTGACTTTTCAGTATTTCATTCTTCTCAAATAAGGGCTCTCTTTTTTATTAAATTCAAATTTTTACTTTTGGAATTTGAGACCTTTGTAATCAAGTTTTTTCACCTAAAACAATATTAAGTGGAAATCCAAACTTATCTCTTACTTTTATCCAACTTCCACTTCCTATTAAGCCATATTCCTCACTGTCCTTTGCAAATAATTTCTTTGCTTATGCTGTTTTCCTTTTTTTTGGGATGCCATGCCATTTCCCTATTAGCTATAAAAATTCTACCCATTTTCCCCTTCCTAATTTCTATGAATGCTTATTTTTGTGTGTGTGTGTATTACATGTTTTAGCCCAAACCATGATGCCTTTTGGCTATCATCCTTTTCACTTTTGAACTGTTCTCCTTGGTTAAGGGTTTCCAATAAATGAGAAAAGCCTTAACTTGACTGGAACTAATATTCTTCTTCACCTGCTAATCATCTCCATACCATGCTGATGTGATTATCCTTGTGTCCTTTCTGTCTTTCTTTTATATGTTATTTTCTTCTGTTAAAATGTAAGTTCTTTGAGCCTGGGGACTGTCTAGCTTGGTTATGTTTATTATCCCTACTAATTAGCACAGTGTTTGGTATATATATATATACCATGTTTTCCCAATAATAAGACACTGTCTTTTTTTTTGGACAGAAAAACACCAGAGGGCTTATTTTCAGGGGAGGGCTTATTTTAATAAACATCGACAGCAATTTTAATAAACAGGTAAATGTGAACAAAATAAAGTACCTTTATTCAATAATGATCATGTCATCTTCTTCAACAACATAGTCATAAGTGTCATTAACCTAACTTTCGTCCTGGATGTCTTGTGCCTCTATTTCCTTCAGAAGAAGTGGACCTAATCTGTCACGTCCAGCAATATAGCTCTCTTTAAATGAACATGTTTGTCCAGGTAACCTGCCTTAGCGACACAGCTGTCAGTAATTTTATCCCATGACTTCTTCACTCAAATCACGACTTCTTGCAGACAGGGTTTCACAAAGTTTCCATGCTGATTTCTTTCCATAATATTTTCAATGTAGTCATTGACTTCCATGCTCAAATGGTCCTTGAATGACTTGTTTATTGCAATATCAAGGGTCTGGAGATAGGTAGTCATTCCTGCAGGAATCATTACTTGATCTATTCTTCTCTCTACAAGGAAGTTCTTCATTTCTTTAATGCGGTGAATGCTGGCTGAATCCCAGATTATCAGACCTCTTTGGTTACCTCGCATAACAAGTGGCAGCATTAAATCAACCCACTTTCTTATAACGGCTTGTGTACACCAGGCTTTTTCGGTTTCAAGAACGTAAATGCCTGATACACATTCAATCTTATCTTTCTTGCCCTTACTGATGATTAGAGGAGTGGCTTTCTTTCCATCCAAACGAATTGCCAAAACACAAGTGACCCGTGCAGACAGAATAATAAAATTATGACCATCAGTCCTTCTTTTCACTCCATCATGCCCCTCAATAATGTTTTAACCCCATCATGCTCCCTGAGTGCTCCTTCTTTCCTCCATGATGCCCCCTGAGTTCTTCTTTTATCCTCCATCATGCCCCCTGAGTTCTTTTATCCTCTATCATGCCCCCTCACTCCCGCTTACATACCGGGTTTTTATGTTGTCCTGCCTCAGCTCTTCTCCGCGGCACTGCTCTCAATGGCGCCAGCAAGCAAATCACTGGGGAAGAACAGGATGATGCGCTCATTGCTGCAGCTCTGATTGGATGCAGCTCGGAGCGCGGCATTCCTTTCACCCGGGGGGTGGTGGTGGTGGGGTGCATACAGAGGGTACTGTAATGTAGCGTGTAGTGCAGGGGATCACCTTCACTACAGTAGCAATCTCAATAGGGCTTATTTTCGGGGGAGGGCTTATTTTAGAGGAATCTTACACAGTAAGGGGAGGGCTTATTTTCGGGATAGGTCTTATTATTGGGGAAACACGGTATATATATATATATACCTACATACACTAAGCTCTTAATAAATGCTTTCTCTTCAAAATTTTATTTATTGTATTCTGAATTTAATACTTAAAGCAAGCATTTTCATAACATGGAACAGAAAAAAGATTGTAAGTGAAAATGCAAATCTGTTTTGTACAACTTGCTATTTCTTTTAAATATATAATAAAGTTATCATATAACTTTCCATTTTTTTCTTCCCTTATCCCTGTTGCAGATAATGTCTTCCTTCATATGTCCTTTGTACTTAATTTAAATAGTTAAAATGACTTAATTGCTTGAAATGGTTCTTAACAATGAACAGTAACAACAATATTTTTTATCTTAGTACTTCTGTTCATGTTTTTCTAAGATCATCAAGTTAATTTCAGTAGTATTTTATCACTGTCATATGCCACAACTTGTTCAACCATTTCCCAGTTTCCAGTTCTTTGCCACCACAATGAGAGTTGCTATAAATATCTTGGAACATATCCTTATACCTAGTCATCTTGGAAAGCAGACTTAGTAGTTGTATTGTTGTGTCAAAGAGTATAAGCAGCTTAATAAATCTTTGGGTATAATTCCCCAAAATGGTTGGATTTGTTGACAGTTCCACCAACAATGAATTAGTGTCCCAGTTTTTCCACATCCCCTCCACCATTTGTTGCTTTCCCCTTCAGTCTTTTTTTTTTTTTTTCCCCTTCAGTCTTTTTAGCCAATCTGATAGCAGTAAAATGATATCTCAAAGTTGTTTTAATTTACATTTTTCTAAGCAATAATTATTTAGAGCATTTTTTCATGTTTATAAATTGTTTTTATTTCTTCTCTAGAAAACTGCCTGTTTATATCCTTTGACTGTTTATCAGTTGGGGAATGACTCATATTCATAATGATTTGACAAAGATCTTTAGGTATTTGAGATATGAGACCTTTATCTGCGTTAACTGTCTATAAAATTTCCCTCCCCAATTTTCTCCTTTATCTCTGATCTTGGCTACATTTGTTTCATTTGTATAAAACCTTTTTAATTTAATCTAACTGAAATTATCTGTTTTACATCCCATACTGCTCTCTTTTATTTATTCATAAATTGTTTGCCTATTTATATGTCTAATAATATATTCCATATTCTCCAAATTTTCTTGTAATATCTCTCTTTATATCTAGGTCATGTATCCATTTTGTCCTTATCCTGATAAATATTGTAAGATATTGGTCTTTGGCCCAATTTTTGCCAGTCTGTTTTCTAGTTTTCTCAACAATTTTTACCATAATAATAAATTCATATCCTCAAAACTTAAGCTTTTGCACTTGTCAAATATAAGGTTACTATATTTATTTGCTGCTGTAAATTGTATTATTTCTTCCACTGCTCTTCTTTTTTTTTTTTTTTTTTAAACACAAAAACATTTAATTTTTTTCTGATCAAAAGGAGACCTACCATAAAAATATTTTAATATAATTCCAATGTTCAATTGGATACCATTCAGTGGATTCAATTCAATGATTCCAAGCAAATGATTCATTTTTTACACAAGCACAAAACAAGTTTTTTTTCCCCTCTCACAGACCAAGGCCGCATTGTTTTCATATGAATATCTACTGAGTGATTAGTTATAATCTGGGTAAAAATGAAGTTAAAATTACTTAAATTAGTAATTAAAATTAATTAAAATTAAATTAAATTAAAAAATAACTTAAATTAAAATTAGTTAAAAATACTTATCTTCATAAGCTATCTATACACCTAAGCTTCTCCCCAAATTCATTAACAAGAATGCTCTCTGAAGAGCAAGGTAGAATTACCCTCTGAAATTAATTAATTAATTAATTGATAGTCACTTTTCTACATTCTTCTAACCTTAGGGACACATTTATGTCCCCAAATATGACCAAAATGGTCACATTTATATGTTTCTATTACATAGATAGTTTTAATAATTAAAATATAGTTTAAGATTTGGTTCTGCTAAAACTCCCTCCTGACATTTTTTTTTTTTCATTAGTTACTTTGATATGCTTGATTTCTATCTATCTTTCTTCCATCCTCCATCCTTTCCTTTATTTTTCCTTTCCTTCCTTTCTTTTCCATTTTCCATTTTTGTTGTTGTCTTATGGATGTAAGTTTTTGAGGACAGGAGCAAACTTTTTTTTTGTTATCTGTCAAGGTGCCTAACAAATGCTAAGCAGATAATAGGCTCTCAAACACTACTTGAGCCAAGCTGAATTAAATTCACCTATTATTTTTATCTCACCATGAGCATTCCTTAAAAATACTGGAATTTTTTATGGTCTAGAAAAATAGAAGAAGTCACATTATGTTTAAATAGAAATGGTAACGTGATCTGCACATAATTGCCTTAATATTATGCAGCTTTAGTAGCTAAATAGTGAAATGTGCTTTGGAAAAATTCTCAACAATTATAGTTTCTTTTTGCATTTGAAAAATATGACTAAAGATTATGCTTTTTTCTTTGTCAAAGAGTACTCACATCTTAAAATGTTTGTATTAAAGAGATTTAACTGAAAAGGCTTCAAATTTTTTTTGTTGATGTTTAATGTGCTATTGATGCCTTCTGTTTTTCATACCAGTCACCTCCTGATAGATGCCTTATCCTATATAATTCATCCTTGTAACAAAGGAAAACGGCTAAGTAAAACTACCAAAAAAGTAACTGCATCTTCTATGATATATTGTGATATTATACCTCTCTAACTTTCTTCTTTCTCTCTGACCTCTGGAACTAGTCATTGAATTTATGGTGACTTTTGACTTTTAAAAAATGTTTTCATTTATGTTCCTATAATCATTGTGTTATCTTATTCTTTTCATTCTGCTTTTTTTTTTTTTTTTTTTTTTTAAATAACTTTTTATTGACAGAACCCATGCCAGGGTAATTTTTTACAGCATTATCCCTTGCACTCACTTCTGTTCCGATTTTCCCCATCCCTCCCTCCACCCCCTCCTCCAGATGGCAAGCAGTCCTATACATGTTAAATAGGTTACAGTATATCCTAGATACAATATATGTGTGCAGAACAGGACAGTTCTCTTGCTGCACAGGGAGAATTGGGTTCAGAAGGTATAAATAACCCAGGAAGAAAAACAAAAATGCAAGCAGTTTATATTCATTTCCCAGTGTTCTTTCTTTGGGTGTAGCTGCTTCTGTCCATCCTTGATCAAATGAAACTGAATTAGCTCTCTTAATCGAAGAGATCCACTTCCATCAGAATACGTCCTCAAACAGTAACTTTGTTGAGGTATATAATGATCTCCTGGTTCTGCTCATTTCGCTTAGCAGCTTATCATCATTTCATACAAGTCTTCCCATGTATCTCCAAATTCCCCATAAATGGCATTACGATGGTACAGTAGTACTATATTATATTCATGTACCGTTATTTTTTCAGTCCTTTCTTAATTGAAGGATATTCACTTTGTCTTTAGCTTTTTCTTACTATTAAAATGGAAATATGAATATTTTGGTACATATTCAAAGTTTGGTCATTGATCTCATTAGTGTTTATGCTTAGTTGTGATAACACTGAATTGAAATTTATGAATAGTTAATTGCTTGATTCCAGTGGTCAGACTAATTTACAGATCAACCAACCACATATTAGTTTAACTGATTTCCTATAGCCTTCCCAATAGTGACTGTTTTTAATTTTTATCATTTTTGTTAATTTGACCAGTGTTAGATAAGACCTCCGTTTTATTTTTAGTTTTTCTTATTATCCTAGTAGAATATAAACTAGTTGAGTATTGGGACAATTTAGAAAAAATTTTTTTGGTAGCTGTAGCATGTAACAGTTTCTTATTAAGTACACATAATAAGTCTATAATAAATGTTTATTACTTTAATAATAATTGTCTAGGATAATTTTTTTTTCATATAGCAAATTGTAATTTGCATTTCTGCTTTTTTATGTCCTTTGACAACTCATTAGAGAATAATGCTTGATTTTTTTATTGTTTGCTGTTTTTTTACTTTTATTAGAAGTATTTGATGAATAAAAATTTTACAAACTTTAAGTATATTCAGACTTTGCTTTATTCCTGTTCTTATAGAAAAAACTTCTAATATTTCTCCATTTCAGATAATTCAATCTATTCTTGTAGCCTTTAGAAACTAGAATCCTTGCAGTGTGTGGATACTATTTTGTTGACTATTGCTCGTTCTTGCTGAATTGCTTGTCTTGCTCACTCTGATTCATTGTTCTAAGGGACCTCTTTCTAGGAGAGGTGGGGAGGTGATAGTCCTACTAAGAATTGTGATGTAAAAACAAAAGGTATCAAAAGACATTATTTTGAAAAATGAATAAATGTTTGCTGATTAACTGACAAAAAAAAAAAGAAACTAGAATCCTCAGTTTTGTTAAAAGCTCAGCTCTTTGCTAATAGTTTTTCCATATTTTTGCATCCAGATGCATTTGTAATATTGACTGGGTTTCTTTCTCTGCTTTCTATTTCATTTTTGAATATAAAACCGTATTTGTTATGTAGGAAGTTCATAAAGTACTGTATTTTTCTCTTTTTGTGAACACTTTACATAACAGCATAGGGTTTGCTTGTTCCTTAAACATATAAGAGAATTCACTCTGAATCTATTTGGATGTGAACTTTTTTTTCTTGGGAGTTCATTTATGACAAATTAATTTTTTCTTCCTGAGATTGGGCTTCATAGGTTCTGAATTTCATGTTGATTTCATGTTTATATATTTGTAAATGTTTATCCATTTTATTTAGATTTTCAGTTATGTTTTCATGTAAATATATATAGTAGCTTCTAATCATTTTCTCTCTTGTTTCACATATGCATTTTGGTTTCCTCATTTTCATTTTTTGCCTGGATAGTTTGGTTTTTTTCTTTTTTTCTTGATTAAATAAGCCAATTTTTTTTTTCTATTTTATTCTCTTAAAAATCCAGTTTTATTATTATTGATCAACTATGTTGGGGTTTTTTATTTTGCTTTGTTTTTAATTTTGCTTATATATTTTTTGATTTTAAGGATTTCTACTTTTGGGCTTATGATTAAGTCTGTTCAGATCTGACTGAATGACTGTACTACAACAATAGCCATAAATAGAGAGTCTAAAATGGAGTGCTCAAAGATCCATGTTTTTACCTTGTATCAATTTTAACATTAAAGTTGGACTAGATAGCTTATCAGGTTCTTTGCAACTATGAGATTCTATGATTTGTTTTATAATTGAGAGTTCTGAGCACTGTCTTATTGTGGTTAAACTCATAAAAATTAGATTTTTGTGCATATGCTATGTACCAATCTATTTTCAATACTAAAATTACTTAATTGCAAATAGATTGAATATACTGAAAGGTTTTAGTTTTGCAATTGATTTAAAAGTATAATTCATACCTTTTCTCTGACATTTGAGTTTTTTAAAACGTTTAGATGGATTATTTTGAATTAATAGCAGATTTATACTGACAATATAAATATCAACATCTAGCAAAATTTTATGAATAGCTGGAAATTTAAAAAAAAGTATTGAATTAATGAGTGAAAATTCATCAGTAATTTTTGTGGCACAAAGAACATATTGGAATTCTTTTAAATAGGTTGAGCATTTGATAAAAGTTGTTTTCTTTATACATTAAAAATGTTCCCAATATTTTAGTGTCATATTTTATTTTCTACATAAAAGTAGTAGAAAACAATCTTTTTTTTTTTTTTTTTTTCCCCAGGATTTATTTTAAATACTTAAGAAAAGGTGTTTTCTACTTGCAGCTAAGCAATTTGGGAAACTAGGTATCATAGATGAGAACTAAATATAGTTTATGCCTCAATTAAAAATATTTCAAATCTTTTCCTCTTAATACTACAGAAATTCTTTGGAGTCTAAAATGATGCATAAGACTATTTTGGTTTGATCAATGTCTAGTGCTGGTATATCTTTTAAACTTCAGGGCGCATAAATAGCTGTTACTTTGATTTTTGTAACCGTTTGGAAGCTACTTGAATTGTCAGGTTTTGTTTTGTTTTGTTTTTTTTTTTGATGCCAAATAAAAATAATCATGGACTATAACTCTGCTCTTGAGGAAATGTTTTGACTTATGAGTTTTAAAATTTAAAGTAATTTTTAGCAAATAGTGATTTCTCATTTCTATTTCTCAGAATTCCTTGTTTTTCATTTCATACTGGTCAAGTGGTAACTCTCTACTTGAAGCATTTCCTGATCATCTGCCCCATTGATACTAGTGGCCTTTCTCATCACATTGTATTTAATTTGAGTACACTTAAGAAGCACTTCTTGTGGCTCATTTTTCCATTCCTCTAATATTGTTTAATCAGGACCACAGAGGGTAGGTAGTTGATCACTCCTCCTCTCTGGGTTCTAAGGTTGCCTTTGAAATTTTTGGGGAGAGAAGTGATTTCTAGTACTGTTGCTTATGAACCCTACTGCTATACTTCTTATTGATTATCAATTATACAGATGTAGTTAATTGATATTTAGAAATGGCTATTAAGGAGGTATAGTAAAAACAATTATAATTGTGATTATAATTATAATTGAAGAGTAAGTTGATCATTGTGACTAGTAAACTCATAGATCCTGATTATTAGAAGACCTTTTCTTCCTTTGTGAGGTCTTCATGAAGTTTTCCTGTGGAATTTCTATCTCTCTGCAGGACTCTGAGGGTCAGAACACTTGTAGAATCTTGAAACCTACTCTTTTCTCCACATTGAAGAAGTTACATGTCTTTTCTCAGATCCTGGCTAAAAGTTTTATTATTCATCCAGGCTATCTGATGTTAGGGATTGGGAGTGGAAGAGTGTATGAAATTTATTCTAGGCTCCCTCTTTGCCTTTTTTTGCTCTATTTCTAGTTATAGGTACAGGGACTCCTTTTGGTTACAAGTATAAGGACTCCCAAAAACTACCCTTTTAAGCACTTGCTAGAATTTTCCTGGAAATCTCTTCTGCGATATATAAAGACTCAAATGTTATGTTTGATGCTTTCTATTATCCTGGTACATTTTGTCATTTGATTTCATCTAATGATTGAAAATACTTCACTTCCAATTTGATTAACTAGATTATTCAGATATAGTTAATGCCTCTGAATGATTGCTTAATTCCTCAACTCAAAGAGATATCCTCCTCTATTGAAGGTATCTAACCATAAAATAGCTTTTTAGAGACATATTAATTTAGGTTGAGCTGTATGAAATAGGACTGGCCAGTTCACTATCCCAGACTGTTGGAGGGCCGGACTATAGTAAAAACAAAAACTTTGTTTTGTGGGCCTTTAAATAAAGAAACTTCATAGCCCTGGGTGAGGGGGATAAATATCTTCAGCTGCTGCATCTGGCCCGCAGGCCGTAGTTTGAGGACCCCTGACCCAGCAGAATGCCTAACACATGCTAGATGCTTAATATATGTTTGGTATATTAATTACATGATTGATTACTGTTAATTTCATAAAAGTTGTTCCTTGAAGCTCTGAAACTCCAAGTATGGGTTCTTTTTGTGAATTTTTTTCTCTGGAATAGCCTAGTGTGACAGTAGAAACAGAGACAATGGCAACCAAATAAAGTAGTAAGCATGACATGTTTTCTTTTTATGCTGTTCAGTTTTTTTTCTTTCTGTTCTTTGTGAGTCTTCACCCCATCCTCTTGCTTTATCTTATATTCTTGTTTTGGAAGTCCAGTAATAAAGTTCTACCCATTCCCAAATCTGTAGGTGAATTCCTGTACTTTGGAAATTGTTGGGTGAACAGGAATGTCTTTGCTCATGATGAGTTCTGTGTTTGGAATGCCTCCCTCTCTATATTTATCTGCTAAATTCCTACCATCTTTTAAAAGTAAAACTAAAGCTAAACCTGAAAAGAATTACATGAATTGATGCTGAGTGAAGTGAGCAGAACCAGAATATTATATGCAGTTAACAACAACATTTTGCAATGATCAGCTGTGGTGGACTTAGCTCTTCCCAGCAATACAATGATCCATGACAATTTCATAAGACTCATGTTGGAAAATACTATCCAAATCCAGAGAAAGAACTATGAAGTATGAAGGCATATTGAAGCATACTATTTTTATCTTAAAAAAAAAATCTTTTTTTATCCCTTCTTGGGGAGGGGAGAGGGAGAAAAACTTGGAATTCAAATTCTTATAAAAATGAATGTTGAAAACTTATATTTACATGTAATTGGGGAAAAATAAAATACTGTTTACCAAAAGAAAAAAAAGAATTGTAGAAGGAAAAACAAAACAAAACAATAAAGAATAACTGAATCTCCATGAAGCCTTCCATGATTTCTTCAGTTGATAATGAATTTTTGCTTATAGACTTTACTTTTGTCTCCTTATTTTGTATATCTCAAACGTATTTTTGTATAGTCGTGTCTTGCTGTGTGTGGTGATTTTCTTCTTTTAAAATAATAATGGTTCTCTCTGGGAGCGAGCAGGTTTCTTGGGGAGATTTTCTGGAGGCAGCCTTAGTTTCAATTGATAGTAATAATCACCTCAAAATGCAGCCAGGTGATAAAAGTTCAGATCTTTTATTGTCTCCAATATAGCCTGGTTAGCTTTTCTTAGAGGCCTCTCTCTCTCCTTGGTTCTAAGAGCTCTTTCAGCTTTGTCCTTTGCTTCTGCCTCTGCCTCCAGCCAGCACCAAGCTGAATCTGTCTTGCCTCCGAAGAGCTCTTGCAGCTTTGTCCTTTGCTTCTGCCTCTGCCTCTAGCCAGCACCAACGTAAAAGTTGTAATGAATCTTTCTTGCCTCTGAGAGAGGGCTTTTGGCTCTCCCAGAGTTCTCTGTGTCTGGCCCAGAGTGTTCCTCTCCAATGTAATTCAGCTGAACTCTCCTCTAAGCTGAAGTAGCTAACTAACCCGAAGCTAAGAGCATCTTTATATATGCTTTCCCAAAGGTTGACTCCTCCTTCTGGAGGCACACCTAAGGGAGGTGTGAATTCACAAAGTTACAAAGTTTATTTTGTGAATCTCCCATGCTTGTGAACTCCAATGAGTAAAGGTGTGAACACAAGCATTGTATCAATACCTTGTTTCTTCTGGCCCATAACATCTCCTTATAGGATTAGAGCAATCATACTGAACCATGCTAAATTAGCTAATTATTGTCTCTATCAACTCTAATGACTTAACAATTTGTAAAGATTCCAACAGTTGTGTATTTATGTGTGTGTTTGTTGAATTGAGTTGAAGTGTTGAAAGGGAGTAATTCCGAAAATATGGTACTACTGGACACATATGGGCTGGTGAACCAAGCTAGCAAGGTTCAGGGCAGAGGTTATCTTTCTTTTCTTTCTTCCTTCCTCTCTCCTTCCTTCCTCCATTTCTTTCTTTTTCCTCTGATTATACTTACTGCTCTAAACACCACTACTGTCATTGAAATTACAGATCTTATCATTGAGATTACAGATATGAATCATGCTCATTCATTCATTGTCATTTGTTTCATCCCTATTGGACTGCTCTAACTAAATATCCATATGCATTTCAAACTCACCATGTACAAAAAGAAGTTCATATATTCCCCAACACACATTCTTCTATATTATCTTATTTCTACCTATAGTACCAACAACTTTGAAATTATATTTGAAGTTTTTTTCCTCCCACAGTCCACATAGCCATTTATTGTTGAATCTTGTCAATTCTACTACCGTAGCATCTCTTATATACATCCTCTCTTCACTTATATAGTTTCTCATCTTTCAGGTCTTCTTCACCTCTTATGTGGAATAGCTGACTAGTGTGTTGAGTTTCATATCTGTTTAATTCATTCTTGTGTTGGATAATTTTTCAATTGTTTCCAACTCTTTGTAACTCCATTTGGGATTTTCTTGACAAAGATATTGGCACCTCTTATTTGGAATAGCTGACTAGTTGGTCTTCCAATGTTGAGTTTCTTATCTGTTTAATTCATTCTCATGTTGGATAGTTTTTCACTTGTGTCCAACTCTTTGTAACTCCATTTGGGGTTTTCTTGGCAAAGATATTGGAGTGTTTTGTCAATTCCTTTTCTAGCTCATTTTACAGATGAGGAAACTGAAGCAAACAGGGTTGTCACCTCCCAGGATCATATAGCTAGTAAGTGAAGCAAAATTTGAATTTAATAGGATGAGTCTCCCTAACTTCAGGCCTGGCACTTTATTTACTGTACCATCTAGTTGCCCACTTAATTTTCTATACATCTGCAAATTGATGTTTACTAAATATAATTTTTTTTAAATTTTAAATGTTTTATTTTTTATTTACATGTAAAATAATTTTCAATGTTCATTTTTGCAAGATTTTGAATTTAATTTTTTTCTCCCTTTCTCTTTTGCTTCCCCCATCCCTATAAGATAGCATGCAATCTGACTTAAGTCATACAAGCACAGCATTTTTAACATATTTCCATATGAGGTATGTTGGGAAAGAAAAATCAGGTCTGTCCCTTAGGCATGTGTTTTCACAAACTTTGGGTAATTGAATGTTTGTGAGGAGTGGGAGAGAAGGGAGAGATGGAAATAATTTCAGTACTTTGCATTATTCCTAATTCCATTTTCAATTCTAAAATCTTGTATTTTCTCAAATTACTATTTTTTTTATCTTTTAATTTTCACATATGATTTTCTATCTTTACAGTCTTTTATTTGTCTTGTGATTTTTAAAAACATTTTCAGCTCTTGTTTAACTTTTTTCAAATGTTAGCAAACAACAATTCTGTGGATACTTAAAGAATTTCATTTTATATTCCTTATATCTGGTATATTTGCTAATTTACTTATTTACTCAAGAAGGCATTAATTTGAATCCTTCTTACTTACACAGGTTGAGTGACCTGGGAAAGTCACATAGCTTCTCTTGGTCTCAATTTCTCTATTTGTAAAATGGGGAATGATAAAAGTATCTACTTCATATCACTGTCATCAGGAAAAATATCTTCTGCTGGAAATTTGTTAACACTCCAAATATTTGTGGATTCTTTCATACTAAGTTTTTTAAGGAATTGTTTTCTTTTTCAATTTCATTAAATCTATTTTGTAAGGAGTTATATACTTTTTCCATCTTGTCAAATCTATTTTATAAGTAATTATATGATTTTTCCATTTCACTAAATCTATTTTTAAAGAGTTCAGATAATTTCTGTGTTCCTTTTCCAAAATCTCTTGCAAAGTTCTCATTTCCTTTTCCTATTTTTCTTCTAACTCTTTTAGGATCTTTTTTGAATTCTTCATAGAGAGCCTTGTGAGATGGGAATCTACAGATATCATCCTTTGGGGCTTCATTAGGAGATGATTTGTCTTTAGCATCCTTAGGGTTTGAAGTCTGTTTTTCTCTTACTCCATAAAAGCTATCTATCGTCAGAGTTCTTTTTGCTTTTTTGCTCCCCCCCTTTTTTTTTTAAAGGTTGAGGTCTGCTCTTAGGGCAAAAGGGAGAATGTCCCAACCTTCCTCTACAGGTAACAGGCTGCGTGGGCCAGTGTTGACACTGTTGGTGCTGACTTACTTTTTCACTTCAAAATTAGTTCAGAGGCTTGATCTGTTGTTGATCTGAGGGACACCAGGAAGAGCTCAAAGACCTATCTACTCTGCGCCATCTTGACTCTGCCCTCTGCCAAATCTACTTTTTAAGGAGTTATTGTCTTCATTCTATTTTTTGTGCTTTGTTTTGTGGGATATTGGTTTTTCCAAACTGTTGACTTTTTTCCCCATAATTTTCTTGCCTAGTTCTCATTTCTTTTCCCTATTTTCTTCTAACTCTTTTATTCGATTTTTAAAATCCTTTTTGAGCTCTTCAAAGAGAACCTTTTGAGCTTGAGACCAATTAATATCTTTTCTTAAAGCTTTATATGTAAACATTTTGCCATTGCCATCCTCTTCTGGGTTTGTGCTCTGATCTTCCAAGTCACTATAGTAGTTTTTTATAAGCAGGGCTCCTTTTTCTTTTTTGCTCATTATTAAAAGTTGAGCTCTGCAAGAGAAACATAAAAAGGTAAAAAGGAAGGAACTCTTGAGAACTATATTTCTGTTATGGCTGTACTTAGAGAATGTGTATAATTTGATTTTTTTTATGATAATATAATAAACTGGAGGTGGAAAGGGGATCACACTACAAGAAAAGGAAAAAGGAGGTAAAATACATCTCACCAAGAGGAAAAGAAAACCTATTATAGTTGATGGAAAGAAGGGAAGGAGATGAGCATTGTGTGAATCTTACTGTCATCAGATTTGTTATCACAAAGAAACTTGTCTCATCTTATAGGGAAGTAGGAGGGAAAGGGGGAAAGGAAAGGGAAAGATGGGAAAGGTGTAAAAAAGGAGGAGGAGTTCTAAAGGAGGAGGACTATTTGAGGGAGGTAGTCATCAAAAGGAAAATACTGGGAAGGAGGGAAAGGGGATAGGAAAGAAAAAAGCATAATCTAGGGTAAATAAGATGGCAGGAAATACAGAATTAGTTATTTTAACTGTGAATGTGAATGGGATGAACACCTCCATAAAATGGAAGTGGATAGAAGATTGGATTAAAAGCCCAAATCCTACAATATGTTGTTTACAAGAAACACATTTAAAGCATAGTGATGGATACAGAGTAAAGGTAAAGAGCTGGAGCAGAATATACTATGTTTCAGGTGAAGAAAAAAAGCAGGGATAGCAATCCTGATCTCAGATCAAGTAAAAGCAAAGATAGATCTAATCAAAAGAGATAAGAAGGAAACTATATCTGGCTAAAGGGTACCATAAGTAATGAAGCAATATCAGTACTAAACGTATATGCATCAAATGGTATAGCTTGGAAATTCTTAGAGGAGAAGTTAAGAGAGATGCAAGAAGAAATAGACAGCAAAACTGTACTACTGGGGAATCTCAACCTTGCTCTCTCAGAACTAGATAAATTGAATCATTAAATAAATAAGAAAAAAGTTAAGGAGTTAAACAAAATATTAGAAAATATCTTTGGAGAAAATTAAATGGAGACAGAAAGGAGTTTACTTTTTTCTCAGAGACTGATGCAACTTATATAAAAATTGACCATGTGTTAGGGCATAAAAACCTCAAAATGAAATGCAGAAAGGCAGGAATAGTAAATGCATTTTTTTTTCAGAACATGATGCAATAAAAATCACATGCAATATAAAGCCAGGAGAAAATAAACCAAAAAGTAATTGGAAACTAAATAATCTCATCCTAAAGAATAGGGAATGGGTAAAACAGAAAATCATAGACACAATAATTTCATGCAAGAGAATGACAGTAATGAGACAACATATCAAAATTTGTGGGATGCAGCTAAAATGGTAATAAGGGGAAATTTTATATCTCTAGATGCTTACATGCATAAAATAGAGAAAGAAAAAATCAATGAATTGGGCTTGCAACTAAAAAAGCTACAAAAAGAACAACCCCCCCCAATCAAATATCAAACTTGAAATTCTAAAAATAAAAGGAGAGATTAATAAAACTGAAAGTTTTAAAAAAAGCAACTGTTGAATTAATAAGTAAAACTGAAAGTTGTTTTTTTCCCCATAAAATAGATAAACCTTTAGTTAATTTGATTAGTAAAAGGAAAGTCTCAAAAATAAAAAGGGAGAACTTTCCACCAAGGAAGAGGAAATTCAAGCAATAATTAGGAGTTACTTTGCCCAGCTTTATGTCAATAAATTCGACAACCTAAGTGAAATGGAAGAATATCTACAAAAATGTAGATTGCCTAGATTAACAGAAAGAGGAAATAAGTTACTTAAATAGTCCCATTTTAGAAGAAATAATAGAACAAGCTATGAAACAACTCCCTAAGAAAAAATCCTCAGGACCAGATGGATTTATATATGTGAATTGTACCAAATATTTAAAGAACAATTAACTCCAATACTATATAAACTATTTGAAAAAATAGGTAACGAAGGAGTCCTACCAAATTCCTTTTATGACACAGACAAGGTACTGATACCTAAATCAGATAGGGCAAAAACAGAGAAAGAAAATTATAGATCAATCTCCCTAATGAATATTGATGCAAAAGTCTTAAATAAAATATTAACAAAGAGATTACAGAAAATCATCCCCAGGATAATACACCATGACCAAGTAGGATTTATATGTAGGGCTAGTTCAATATTAGAAAAATTATTAGCATAATTGACTATATCAATAACCAAATTAACAAAAAACATAATTATCTCAATAGCTGTAGAAAAAGCATTTGATAAAATCCAACACCCATTCCTATTAAAAACACTAGAGAGTATAGGAGTAAATAGACTTTTCCTTAAAATAGTAGCATCTATTTAAAACCATCAGCAAGCATCATATGTAATGGTGATAAACAGGAACCTTTCCTAATAAGATCGGGGTGAAACAAGGTTGCCCACTATTACCATTACTATTCAATATTGTATTAGAAATGTTTTAGAGTAGGTAATGAGGAAACCAAATTTCAATCTTTGCAGATGATATGATTATATACTTGGAGAATC
The DNA here is from genome assembly GCF_016432865.1 of Antechinus flavipes. Lineage (NCBI taxonomy): Eukaryota > Metazoa > Chordata > Mammalia > Dasyuromorphia > Dasyuridae > Antechinus > Antechinus flavipes. The sequence continues at coordinate 139,025,070 of NC_067403.1, forward strand.
CTAGAGAATCAACTAAGAAACTATTAGAAATAATTTGCAACTTTAGCAAAGTTGTAGGATACAAAATAAATCCACATAAATCATCAGCATTTTTATACATCACTCACAAAATCCAATAGCAAGAGATACAAAAAGAACTTCCACTTAAAATAACTGTCAATAGTGTAAAATATTTGGGAATGTATCTGGCAAGGGGAAGTCAGGAACTATATAAGCAAAGCTACAAAAGTTTTCAACACAAATAAAGTCAGATCTAAACAACTGGAAAAATATCAAGTGCTTTTGGATAGGCTGAGCAAATATAATAAAGATGACAATACTACCTAACTTATTTATTTAGTGCTATACCATTCAAACTCCCAAGAAACTATTTTACTGATGTAGAAAAAATAACAAAATTCATTTGGAAGAACAAAAAGTCAAGAATTTTAAAGGAATTAATGAAAAAAAAAAAAGCAAATGAAGGTAGCCTAATTATACCAGATCTAAAACTATATTGTAAAGCAGTATTCATCAAAACCATTTGGTACTGGCTAAGAAATAGAGTAGTTAATCAGTAGAATAGGTTAGGTTCACAGGACAAAATAGTAAATGACTATAGTAATCTAGTGTTTGACAAACCCAAAGACTCTAGCTTTTGGGATAAGAACTTACTATTTGACAAAAACTGCTGGGAAAAATTGGAAAGTAGTATGGTAGAAACTAGGTATTGACCCACACCTAACACCGTATACCAAGCTAAGGTCGAAATGGGTTCATGATCTAAACATAAAGAGTGATATTATAAACAAATTAGAAGAATATAGGATAGTTTACCTCTCAGATCTGTGGAGGAGGATGTAATTTGTGACCAAAGAAGAACTAGAGATCATTATTCATCACAAAATAGATAATTTTGATTGTATTAAATAAAAAATTTTTGTATAAGCAAAACTAATGCAGATAAGATCAAAAGGGAAGCAATAAACTGGGAAAACATTTTTACATTCAAAGGTTCTGATAAAGGCCTCATTTCTTTTTTTTTTTTTTTTAAATTTTAAATTTTTATTTAATAATTACTTTATATTGACAGAATCCATGCCAGGGTAATTTTTTTACAACATTATCCCTTGCACTAATTTCTGTTCCTATTTTTCCCCTCCCTCCCTCCACCCCCTCCCCTAGATGGCAAGCAGTCCTATATATGTTGGATATGTTGCAGTATATCCTAGATACAATATATGTTTGCAGAACCGAACAGTTCTCTTGTTGCATAGGGAGAATTGAATTCAGAAGGTATAAATAACCCGGGAAGAAAAACAAAAATGTAGATAGTTCACATTCGTTTCCCAGTGTTCTTTCTTTGGGTGTAGCTGCTTCTGTCCATCATTTATCAATTGAAACTCAGGTCTCTTTGTCAAAGAAATCCACTTCCATCAAAATATGTCCTCATACAATATCGTTGTCGAAGTGTATAATGATCTCCTAGTTCTGCTCATTTCACTTAGCATCAGTTCATGTAAGTCTCACCAGTCCTCTCTGTATTCATCCTGCTGGTCATTTCTTACAGAACAATAATATTCCATAACATTCATATACCACAATTTACCCAGCCATTCTCCAATTGATGGGCATCCATTCATTTTCCAGTTTCTAGCCACTACAAATAGAGCTGCTATAAACATTTTGGCACATACAGGTCCCTTTCCCTTCTTTAGTATTTCTTTGGGATATAAGCCCAATAGAAACACTGCTGGGTCAAAGGGTATGCCCAATTTGATAACTTTTTGGGCATAATTCCAGATTGCTCTCCAGAATGGTTGGATTCGTTCACAACTCCACCAACAATGCATCAGTGTCCCAGTTTTCCCGCATCCCCTCCAACATTCATCATTATTTTTTCCTGTCATCTTAGCCAATCTGACAGGTGTGTAGTGGTATCTCAGAATTGTCTTAATTTGCATTTCTCTGATCAATAATGATTTGGAACACTCTTTCATATGAGTGGTAATAGTTTCAATTTCATCCTCTGAAAATTATCTGTTCATATCCTTTGACCATTTATCAATTGGAGAATGGCTTGATTTCTTATAAATTTGAGTCAGTTCTCTATATATTTTGGAAATGAGGCCTTTATCAGAACCTTTAACTATGACGATGTTTTCCCAGTTTGTTGCTTCCCTTCTAATCTTGTTTGCATTAGTTTTGTTTGTACAAAGGCTTTTTAATTTGAAGTAATCAAAATTTTCTATTTTGTGATCAGTAATGGTTTCTAGTTCATCTTTGGTCACAAATTTCTTTCTCCTCCACAAGTCTGAGAGATAAACTATCCTGTGTTCCTCTAATTTATTTATAATCTCGTTCTTTATGCCTAGCTCATGGACCCATTTTGATCTTATCTTGGTATATGGTGTTAAGTATGGGTCCATGCCTAATTTCTGCCATACTAATTTCCAATTATCCCAGCAGTTTTTATCAAATAATGAATTCTTTTCCCAGAAATTAGGGTCTTTGGGTTTGTCAAACACTAGATTGCTATAGTTGATTATTCTGTCTTGTGAACCTAACCTTTTCCACTGATCCACTAATCTATTTCTTAGCCAATACCAAATGATTTTGGTGACTGCTGCTTTATAATATAATTTTAGATCAGGTACAGCTAGAAAGGCCTCATTTCTAAAAGATATAATTAATTCAAATTTATAAGAATTCAAGCCATTCTCCAATTGATAAATAGTCAAAGGATATGAACAATTTTCAGATAAAGAAATTGAAACTATCTCTAGTAATATGAAAAGTGCTCCAAATCACTATCAGAGAAATGCAAATTAAGACAACTCTGAGATACCACTACACACCTCTCAGATTGGTTAAGATGACAGGAAAAGATAATGATGAATGGTGGAGGGGATGTGGTGAAACTGTGACACTGATACATTGTTAGTGGAACTGTGAACGGAACCCACCATTTTGGAGAGCTATTTGGAACTATGATCAAAAAGTTATCAAACTTTGCATACCCTTTGATCCAGCAGTATTTCTCTTAGACTTATATCCCAAAGAGATCTTAAAGGAGGGAAAGGGACCCACATTTGCAAAAATGTTTGTGGCAGCCCTTTTTGTAGCATTTAGAAACTGTAAACTAAATGGATGCCCATCAGTTGAAGAAGGACTGAATAAATTGTGATATATAAATGTTATGGAATATTATTGTTCTATAAGAAATGACCAATAGGGCGATTTCAGAGAGGCTGGAGAGACTTACATGAACTGATGTTAAGTGAAATGAGCAGAACCAGGAGATCATTATACACGGCAACAAAACTATACAATGATCAATACTTATGGACATGGTTCTCTTCAACAGTGAGATGATTCAAATCAGTTTAGTGATGAAGAAAGCTATATACATACACCCAGAGAGAGGCCTGTGGGAACAGTGTGGACCACAACATAGCATTTTTACCCTTTTTGTTATTGTTTACTTGAATTTTTGTTTTCCTTCTCAGGTTTTTTTTTTTTTTTTCTTTCTAGATCAGCTTTTTCTTTTTCTTTCTAACTGTATAAATACCTATATATATATTGGATTTAATGTATATTTTAACATATTTAACATGGACTACCTGCCATCTAGGGGAAGGGGTGATGGGAAGGAGGGGAAAATTAGAAACAAAGTTTTTCAAGGGTCAGTGTTGAAAAATTACCCATGCATATGTTTTGTAAACAAAAAGCTTTAAAAAAAAAAAAAAGTTGAGCTCTGCTCCTAAGACACAGGGGAGACTATTCCAAGATTATTTTGCAAGGGAATAGCAGTTTTTTTTTAATGGCTTTCTCTGATGGTGGTTGTGATGCTGCAGATTTTTCCACTGTGCTGGTTTGGCCTGACTTAGTGCTTCCAGGGGCTCAGAATTTATCTTCTGAGATTGGATGTGAAGTCTCACAGTTGGCCTGCTGAACCAAGGGCCTATTTAGCCATGACAGAGGTCGCTCCACTGTTGGTCTGTACTTTGGCTAGGAGCCTCCCACTAGATTCCCCACACTGTGCTTATGCTGAGCTCCATTCTTTTTTTGTCTAACTGAGGCAGATCTTTTTTTGATGTTCCTTCAAGATAGTTTAAGCTGAAAAATTGTTTCACTCCAAATTTTTGTGGATTCTGTCTCTCCAGAATCTGTTGAAGGTTGATCTAGCATTTTTTCTGAGAGAAACTGAGAGAATTTAGACAACTTCCTGTCTTCTGTCTACCAACTTGGCTCCCTTTTGAGTTACTTTTTATGTTCATCAGTCTTTATTTAATTCTAGTCAACTGTGTGTGTGTGTGTGTATGTGTGTGTGTGTGTGTGTGTGTGTGTTTTTGTGTGTCATTTTATATTATTCAGTCTGTTGTGGAGGACTCGGGGAACTGGAATTGAGGATAAGATCCTATCTTTATTTGATTCATAGATGTCATACTGATTGCAGGAAGTTGACATGTAGGATGGCAGAATTAGGATCTAAAAAATTCTTAGCAGGTTAGAACAATAGGCCATAACCAATAAGATGCAATTTAGTAGGAATTAAGGTAAAACTTTTTAGATTTGGGTTTGAAAATTTAGTCCGGTTGGATTTGGTAAAAGTTTTGAAAAAGGTCTGGACCACAATCCATAGTATGAGACAACAAACTTTCATTGGCTTCTGAAAAAACCTAGTATGATCTCTTAGTCAACAAATATTTATTAACTGCTTACTCTATGCCAGGCACTGTGCCAAGCACTGGGAATCCAAATATAAATAAAAAAGACAGTCTCTGCCTACAAGGAGCTTACAGTCTGATGTGTAGAATAAATAAGATAAAGGGAAGAAAGGAGGTGGTGGTGGTAGAATGGAGATGGAGGAGTGGGTAGAGAAAGGGATATTCCAACAAGGTTCCTTCCAGTTTTAAATAAATGAGCTTAAATGCCAGGGCCAGGTCTGGAGCTACTACTATATTTTGTTGAATTGGATTGCTGGCTGATTTTATATCTGATTATATTATATATTAATATTTATTATATTATATATTATATCTTGAAACTGCTGGACTCACTGTTAAAGGCTTTAAAATATCAAGAGAACTACATGGGTTTAGTGAAAAGTTTAAACCAAAGTCTAACTTGAGATGGGAAGGATTGAGTGAAATCTTTCTCCTGGAAATTGTCTAAACTGAGTGTCTCAGGAATATGAATATGAAAGTTATGGAATTCATAGAATAAAATGTGGGATGGATCAGCAAGTACTAATCACTGACTTTTCTTTTTCTTTAACTGTAGAGACTCATGATCTAGTCTCCAAAGTTCAGACATCAAGTATTTGATGTTAGCACACTAAAGTGACACACATTATTTTGGTTAACAAGGCAAGCACAGCATTTTAACAACCCATAAATATGTCCCTGAGGCACTTGATTCTATGAAGGGTATACTGAGGCACGCTTTTTTTTTTTAGCTTGTTTTGAATTATTATACTTTTTTTTTTATCACTACCCTGTCTAAAGTCTTTTAAAAGATTTTTCATGGCTTAGGGAGACAGTATCCTGCTTCAATAGATAGAGAACTGCCCTTAGGATTAGGAAGATGTGGGTTAAAATCTTATCTCTGACATGTTGGGTACATGATCTGAGCTCTCAGTGACTTAGGCAGCTCTTTAAGACCTGAAGTTTTAGAGAAGCTACTGATCAATATTGGTAGTAGAAGTTCCTTTCTTGGAATTCTCTGCTTCGATGAAATTACAGCAGTGGTTTAAAAAAAGATCAAACAGCTCCAAATCCTGTGTAGACTCTTCTAACATTTGTCTAATGCTGAAATTCTTCTTTGAAGGTTCGTGCTCGTGGTGAGATTATTCAGGTGAAGATCCTTGGAATTTTGGCTCTTATTGATGAGGATGAGACAGATTGGAAGTTAATTGCCATCAGTATGGATGACCCAGAAGCCTCCAAATTCCACAGTAAGTCTTAAACCATTTCAGGAAATTAAGCCAAGTGTAAGGGTTGCAAAAGAATTCTGGGAACTGAAATGAGAGCTTTATTGCTTGGAGTTTATTTGATTAAAAGCCAGATTTGTATAGTCTGCCTTTATTTTCTCTGCAGTAATGAAATAAGCATTGGAATAAGATGGTGTCTGACTTGTGTCATACTGATAGGAGATGCAGAAGAGAAAAGCATACCAATAGTCAAATGATGTTTCAGACTGAATGTATATGCTCTGTATATGTATGGCTTAGTTCTCCAGGATTTATAGTTTTTAAGAGATCAAAGTGTTTTAAGAGTTGACAAGAAGTGTGATTGTAATTGTGTAATTGTGTAAGTGTATAATTGCACATGGGAATTTTTAAACTTCTTAGGGCAGTTTTGGGAAATAATATTGGCATATTGGCACACCCATGACATTTCTCTCTTCTGGCAAAAGGGGAGAACAACAATGAAAAGAAATAATATTAGAAGACACATTTAGTATTATTCCTGCTCAGGTGAGTATCTTCAGGACATTGCGGGACATGGAAGGACTCTATCCATATCATATGTCATTGTGAGGATAGATGGGCTCCTGTACTCAAAATTGTGATGATTTCAAATTTTCTTTTTCTGGACTTTTGCCTTCTTTGGTTAGTCCTTTCCTCCTTTCTCAGTATCAGTCCTCTCCCTATCTTTAGGAACCAGATCCTTTGGCTCTGGGTGTGTCTTCTCATTGTCTGCTAAAGTGGAACATGGTGGAGAGTCATGAATTAATATAATGCCAGTTTTCCCAGTACTCTTAAAAGTCCTCAAACAAGTTATTTGAAATCAAGGTGATTACAGTTAAAAATCAAAATAAATAACATGAACCAATGAGATCCTTAATTACCCAAGAATTATCCAGGGGTAATTATGAAGGGAGTTTGTGATCTAAAAGTTGGTATGCAATTGGATGAGCCACTTGTGGAATTGGCTTATTAGTACAATATCTTAGATAGACACTATAGGGAAACAACAGATTGACTTTAGGAAATTCCTTTTACTGAACTCAATCTTCTTTGAGATAATTCTTTCAATTATTATTATTGTATTATTTTTGTATGAATGTCATAGAAGTCAACAACATAGAAGTGCCTGCTACATGTTAAGCACTGTGCTAAGCACTAGGGATGCAAAGAAAGTCAAGCACGGCTCATCCTCTTAAGAAGTTCACAATATAGTAGAGGAAACAACATGGAAACAACTTGGAAGTTGTTATATGCAAGTTAAATTGGGGGTTGTTTCAGAGGGAAGGCAGTAGTATTAAGGAGAAGAATTCAAGGAAGGTTTCTTTCAGAAGATGAGATTTTAGCTGGCATCCAGAGAAAATGAAGGGAGATAATATACCCTGTACAAGGAATGGCAAGAAAGCTAGTCTCTAAATTGTATAGTATGTGGAGGATAATAAGATGGAAGAATATTGTAAAATTAGGAAAGGCCCAGGTTAAGAATGGACTTGAACTCCAAAAGGGAAGTTTTTCTATTTGATCTGGGAAGTAATAAGGAAGCACTGTAGCTTATTGAATAGGTTCATGACATCTTTTGGAAGATCATTTTGACAACTGAGTAGAGGACAGATTGAAGTGGGAAGAGACTTAAAGCAGGGAGACCTACCAGGAGGATATTGTAACAGTCTAGGCATGAACTGCTAAGGACTTGTACTATGGTGAGAAATGTCAAAAGGGAGATGGACATGATTTGACAGCTGACGAGATATGGGGAATGAGAGAGAGTGAGGAGTTGACTGGGAAGGTGATGGTGTGCTTAATAATGGGCAAATTAAGACGAGAGTTTGGGAGAAAAATAATGAATTCACTTTTGGATATCTTGAGTTGAAAATGTGATTTGCATTTATTATCATGAAAAAATGCTTTAAATCACTTTTAATTAGAGAAATACAAATTAACACAACTCTGAAGTACCATGTCATACTATCATTTTTGATGCAGGAAAACTGGGACACTGATGCATTGTTGATGAGGTTGTGAAGTGATCCAGCCATTCTGGAGAGCAATTTGTAACTATGTTCAAAAAATTATCAAACTGTGCATACCCTTTAATACAGCAATGCTACTAAAGGGTCTGCATCCCAAAGAGATCATAAAAAAGGGAAAAGGACTCACATATGTAAAAATGTTTATAGCAGCTCTTTTTGTGGCAGCAAAAAAATTAAATTGAAAAATGAGTGGGTGCTCATCAATTGGGGAATGGCTTAATAAGTTATAGTATATTAAAGTAATGGAATATTACTGTTCTATAAGAAGTGATGAGCAGGCTGATTTTAGAAAAGACTGTAAAGACTTATGTGAACTGATGCTGAATGAAGTGAGTAGAACCAGGAAAATAGTATATATTGCTGTGGCAATGGCAAGATTGTATCATGATCAACTATGATAGACTTAGTTCTTCTCAGCAATTCAGTGATCCAAGGCTATTCTGGTATTCTCTGGATAGAAAATGCTATTAGTATCCAGAGAGAGAATTATTGAGATTGAATGTGGCTCAACGCATAGTGTTTTTACTTTTTTTTTCTTATGGTTTTTACCTTTTGTTATTATTTTTCTCTCTCAACATGACTCATATGTAAATATGTAAAAAAAGAATGCATATGCATACCCTCCCCCAAAATAAATGAAAATGTTTATTGTATATCAGTTTGAGATGTCTAGTGATAGACAGTTGGAGATTTGAAATTGGAGCTCAGTAGAGATTAGTACTGGATAAATAGATCTGAGAGTCATCTGCATAGAGACAATAATTGAATCAATAGGAACTGATGAGATTTCTGAGCAAAATAGTATGAAAGGAGAAAAAAAAGGGTCTAGGATTTGGGGACAATGATTAGTGAATACGTCTTGAATAAATAACCAGCAAAGGTCATAGGTGGGTGTTCAGGTAGGTAGGAGGAGAACCAGGAGAAGGCAGTGTCATGATAATCCAAAGACAAGAGAGTGATTGCCAATGTCAAAGGCAGCAGAGAGATTAAGAAGACTGAGAATTAACAAAAGGCAATTAGAATTAACAAGAGATCATGGACAATTTTGGAGAAGGCTATTTAACAATCATTACAGGAGGCAGCTAGGTGGCGCAGTGGATAGAGCACCAACCCTGAAGTCAGGAGGACCTGAGTTCAAATGTGGTCTCAGACACTTAACACTTCCTAGCTGTGTGACCCTGGGAAAGTCACTTAACCCCAATTGCCTCAGCAAAAACCAAAAAAACAATCATGTCAGAAACCAGACTATGGAAAGAGAATTAAAAAGAGAGTGATTCGAAATGAAAAAGAGGAGAAGAGAAGAACATAATTCTTAGCTAATGGCCTTTTTTTTCTCCAGTGAAATGTGAAGTAAGATTTTTAGCTGAAAGAGTGATGTAGGAAACCCACTGGATTTCTGAGGTGGGATGAAAATATTTGGAAAATCTTTTCTATTTAATGAAATGGTGAATCAATTACAGTGTAGAAGTATTGTCTTGCTACACTGAGGAATTCTGTTGAAATTACCACTATAGCAGTTAGTCTATCCATCATGTCTCTTGTGAACAGCTGACCTCTCTTTCTTATAATATAGATCTTTGACGATGTCTTCTTATATGCTATTTGCCATATATAGGTCATTGTTGCTGTATTCCACATCAATCATATATTCTTTTGGTATTCTTTGGAGAATCTATAGTTTGGGTTCCTATGATATGTTGTCCTAAGATTCATTGTCATAGGGAGCAGAGCTTTAGAAATGGAAGGATTTAATAGGTTATCTAATACAATGCCCTCAATTTATCAATAAGGAAAGAGAGGTCCAGAGAGGACAATTGACTTGCCCATGTTTCCAGAGATATTAAATGACAGAATGTCACTGACTGATCCTTATACCTGTAATTCACTCCCTATCTTCACCTCATAGAATCTCTTTTCCATTAAAATGCTGCTCATATATCATCATTTACATGAAGCCTTTACTGATTCCTCTAATTGCTAGTGTTCTTCTTCCCAAACTACCCTGTATTTAACTATCTTGTATTTATTTCCATTTTATTTATCCATAAATGAATTTGTTGCCTCCTTCATTAGAATGTGAGTTCTTTGAGAATAGGGATTGCACTTGTGCCCCCTATAGTAGTTTCATAGGCTATAGTACTTTCATAGGCAGGGCTTAAATAAATGCTTAATGATTAATTTTATATCATTCATACATTTTTAAAAAAGCTATTATTATTTTTTTTTTACAATAATGAACAGCTTAGAAATATTTAAAACATTGAAAAGTTTCCACTAATTGATCTGTCTTTCTCATGTTCAATTCTGGGCCCAGTTTATTTATTATCTATCTTCAGCATATAGCCAAGCATTCTTCCATCTTCTCTTTTCTTCCCTCTCTCAAGTGAGGAGTGGGAATTCCTTTCAAGGACTGAGTCAAAGAGGTAGGGAATGGAAGATTGGAGGAATAATGATGCAACATTCAGGGAAGTTTGGCTGAAAGGTAGAGTATGCAAAAGAGAATTGCGTGAAATAAGTTTGGAAAGAGTAATCCAGAATTTAAATGGTAGTGGAGTCACTTGAGGTTCTTGAGCAGAGGAGTAATAAAATGATTAGACTTGTGTTGTAGGAAGCTCATTGAATCATTAAAAATGTCCATATACTTAGGGAGATTATTGTAATGGTCTCCTTCTCACCAAACATTGTCTAGCCTTTTTTTGGGTGAAGGAAGTAGTTGGGAGCAGAGTCACACAGGAAGGGCATATCCTTGGCCACTTCTACCTCTGCCTAGGTCTTAGCCTGAGGCTAGGATCCAGCTTATAGAAATCCTCATACACAAATTTCTACCATAGTAGAGGCAATTCATTGTGGAGACCCACAGTGAATAGTATTGGAATTAAGTATGTGAAGAGACATAATATTTGGACTGGCTGTAAACACCAGTCTCGCCCTTCCAGTGGACTACCCAAGCTGTTGGTGTCACTCAAATCCGTGGTTGGGTGTGAGAAATGTTATTATTTTTGTTGTCTTCTGTGCTTCTCTCTGGATCTCTGTTTCTGCCAAAACTATATAACATATATAATTAAATTTATTTAACTGCAATGAAAGTGTTGTAATCACCTGTTGTAATGAATTTGCTCTTTAGGAGTAATGGGCATGTAAAATGGTTTGTTTTTTCTGTATAGGATGTAGGATTTCATAAATGTAGGAAATTCCTTGTGAGGCAACTGTCTATCAGGAGGAAACGTGTGGTAGAGGGAGGACTGGGTTGGGAGTCTGAGCGTCTCCTTTTCCCATCTGAGGCTTGCCACTTGGCAATTGTAATCTTGAACAAGCCAGGCGTGGACTCTAGGATCTCAAAATTCCTTCTCTGCTTTTTATCCTTCCATGGTTTGAGCTAAGTACCTCAGATGCTTGTTAATCATCTGAAGAGGCAAGGATGAAGAGCGAGTGCAATCCATACATGGGGGTGGGGTGGGGAGATAGGGGGTAGGAGGGGAAGGACAATCAATGCAAAGCTAAAGAAGTAGAAGGTGGAATACTCTTTTTGTTTGGCTGGAATGCAGACAGCATAATGGAGTGATATGTATATCTTATATAATATGTGTGTATGTACAGATAAAGATATATAGATAAAAATGTGATCATCCTGAAAGCCAAGCTGGTGCCAGATCATGAAAGGGCTTTGAATGCTAAATGGCGGAGTTTGTTTTGTCTTAGAGACTTTTTTAGGGAGACACAGAAAGTTTTTGAGCAGGTTTATAACTCACTCTGACTTGTTCTATAGGACTATCCCATTGTCAGTTATGTCAAAGAAAGATTGGATGAGGAAGGGAGCTATCACTGAGGCATAGGAACTGAGTAGAAGGCAATGCAATAGTCTAGCTAAGGGCTTATGAAGACTAGAACTAGGGTAGTTGTGAGGACAAATGTGAGAAATCAGTGAATTGTTTATCACAGTCAAGGCACTCTGATAAGTGCTGGAAATACAAAGAAAGTAAAAAAAAAATAGTATGTATCTTCAAGGAACTTGCATTCTAATAAAGGAGACCTGTGGAAGAGATAGAATTAATTAGATTTGGCAATTGATTACATAGGTGGGAGAATAAGGTCATTCTACTTGTGAACTTTCATAAAAAAGAGGGGTGATGATGTCCTTGAGAGAAATAAATTAAAAACTCAGAATAGATTGTGGGAAATTGTTAAGATTCTTACAAGGTACTAAGACAGTGGAATTGATAGAAACAATAGTTATCTAATTTAGCATGGTTCAGTATGATTGATCTGGTCCTACAAGGAGATGTTGTGGGCCAGAACTTGAAATTAGGTACTAAGTGGAATTGAGGAGACAGTGATTAAATCTAGTTTAGCATTGATTTAATCCTACAACAAATAATGGTTTCCTAGTGATATAATGATTGGTATATAAACTCAGTATGGGGCATATAAGGAGGAGGTCTCAGGGCCAGAAAGAAGAAGCCCACTAGAAGCTCTCAGAGGAGGAGACAGATTCATTCCATCATCTACCTTTGTTGTGGCTGGAGATTCAAGCACAAACCTTTTAATTCAGAGACAGTCAGTGAGATTCAGAAACCAGAACTCAGGCTCTCAGAACCAAGACTACAGAAGACCTCTAAGAAAGCTAACCAGTAAAGATTCTGATAAAGGACTCATTTCCAAAATATATAGAGAACTGACTCAAATTTATAAGAAATCAAGCCATTCTCCAATTGATAAATGGTCAAAGGATATGAACAGACAATTTTCAGATGATGAAATTGAAACTATTACCACTCATATGAAAGAGTGTTCCAAATCATTATTGATCAGAGAAATGCAAATTAAGACAACTCTGAGATACCACTACACACCTGTCAGATTGGCTAAGATGACAGGAAAAAATAATGATGAATGTTGGAGGGGATGCGGGAAAACTGGGACACTGATGCATTGTTGGTGGAACTGTGAACGAATCCAACCATTCTGGAGAGCAATCTGGAATTATGCCCAAAAAGTTATCAAATTGTGCATATCCTTTGATCCAGCAGTGTTTCTATTGGGGTTATATCCCAAAGAAATACTAAAGAAGGGAAAGGGACCTGTATGTGCCAAAATGTTTGTGGCAGCCCTGTTTGTAGTGGCTAGAAGCTGGAAAATGAATGGATGCCCATCAATTGGAAAATGGCTGGGTAAATTGTGGTATATGAATGTTATGGAATATTATTGTTCTGTAAGAAATGACCAGCAGGATGAATACAGAGAGGCTTGGAGAGACTTACATGAACTGATGCTAAGTGAAATGAGCAGAACCAGGAGATTACTTTACACTTCGACAACGATATTGTATGAGGATGTATTCTGATGGAAGTAGATTTCTTTGACAAAGACTCAGTTTCAATTGATAAATGATGGACAGAAGTAGCTATACCCAAAGAAAGAACACTGGGAAACGAATGTGAACTATTTGCATTTTTGTTTTTCTTTCTGAGTTGTTTTTACCTTCTGAATCCAATTCTCCCTGTGCAACAAGAGAACTGTTTGGTTCTGCACACATATATTGTATCTAGGATATACTGCAATATATCTAACATATATAGGACTGCTTGCCATCTAGGGGAGGGGGTGAAGAGAGGGAGGGGAAAAATCAGAACAGAAGCGAGTGCAAGGGATAATGTTGTAAAAAAAATTACCCTGGCATGGATTCTATCAATATAAAGTTATTATAAAATAAAATAAAATATTTAAAAAAAAAAAAGCTAAATGAAAAAAAAAAAAAAAAAAAAGAAAGCTAACCAGGCCGCAGGAAAAGGAGACAAGACTTGGAAAGAGATAATAAAGGATGTGGATATTAATCGTTGGATGCATTTGTGTTTACTGAATTGAAACAAAGGCTGCCTCCAAAAGCCCCCCAAGAAACCTGCTCCCAGAAAACGTATTTTAGAGAAGAACATTACAAGAAATGATAGTTTTTGATATAATTACTTTGAGCTGCCTATGGGACATGCAGTTGGAAATGTCCACCAGGCAGATGATAATGAAGGATTAAAAATCAGGAGAGTTTAGGGTTGGACATATAAAAATTGGGGTAATCTGCACACAAGAGCAGTTAGGTGATACAGTGGATAGGAAAGTTTTTCATCAGTTCAAATCTGGGCTCAAACATTTACTAATTTTGTGACCCTCGGCAAGTCACTTAGCCCCATTTGTAAAATGGACTGAAGAAGGAAATGTCAAACTATTCCAATATCTTTGCCAAGAAAATCCCCAGATGGAGACACGAAGAATTGGGTACAACTAAATCGACTCAATAGCAATAATCTGCATAACTAAATCCATGAGGGCTAATGAGATCACTGGGAAAGAACGCATAAAGAGAGAAATGAAAAACCAGGACAGAAATATGGAGTATACCTACAATTAAAAGGCTGTATTTCATTAAAGAACCAGCAAAGTAGACCAGGAAAGACTGGTTAGTTAGATAGAAAAATAATGAGAGAGAGCAGCATCACAAAAACCGAGGTGAGAGAATATCCATGAGGAGAAAGGGATGAAATCTATCAAATGAAAAGAGCAGCAAGGATTTGGAATGAGAAAAGAGCATTGGTTTTGACTATTGGTAATGGATAGCACAAAGTCCAATGACATGAAATCCAAGGGCCAGAGTTTGAACCTTCTTCTGATACTATCTGTGTGTCCATCACTTAGGCAGTAAGTCTTAGCCTCAGTTTGATCATTTGCAAAGTTAAACAGTTGGATTAGATGATCTCTTAAGATCTCTCCCAAGATCTAAGTCCTGTGATCTGGGCAAAAGGTCTCATACCAAGTTCTTGGCAGGCTAATGTTCTGGTCATTTGCATTTTGCTGTTATGTGAGGTAAAGCTGCTTGTGATCATTTGTTAATTTCTTCTCTAATATTTTATGTGTGAGCTCACATTTTAAATCGAAGTCATTGCTTTTGGTTACTGTTTCCTTCTTTTTCAAGGAGATTATTTATTACTTTAGGTAGTTTCTGGGGACTTGGGGCTTCTTTGTGGCTACTTTCCCTCTTCCTCCCCAATAACAAGGCAACAATTTTTATATTTTTAGCTTTCATTTTTCAAAGTTGACATCTAATTAACTAGGTTGAGTTAGAGATGTTATAATCATACATAATGCCTTCTTCCTTTCTTTATCCTTCCTTATAATCTGCTTTTTTTGGCACCTTTGCTTCAAGTAATTAGTGATTTCACTGCATTAAGATAGCATATTGTGAAGAGACTTATCTATACCTGTTTCTTCTTCATTAAAGTATAGTTTCAATTCTTCTGACGTTTTTACATACTTGACACATCTAATACTTTCCCAATTTTCTCATTTTTTTGTTTGTTTTGAGGGAATAAAATTTACTAATAAACTTTGTTTTGACAGATGTGCTTTTCAAACAAATATCCAGACATATGTCTTTACAAAGTAAATACCATTCCCTTCTTATGAAATTATTAATTAATAATAGAAATGAGAGAAGGGCAGCTTTACATTTAAAAAAATGACCACTTTTGGTTTTTCTTCATTTATCTTCATTTGTAATATAACTATAAGAAAAAACCAAAACAATTTAAACTGAATGGTATAAAATTTTAAAGTCAGAGGTGGGAGACTGGGTGTGAAATATTGCATTTACCAAACTTTTTTGATTCATAAATTGTATTTTATTGGTAAATTTTACTGAGTTGGTTCCCCACCCCCTTTTTAATTTGTTGTAATGGGTGGTAACCTGTGAAGAGATAAGGAGAGTTGATTAATTCAACTTCCTAAGAAAACATCCCCAGGACCAGATGGATTTACATGTGAATTCTACCAAACATTTAAAAAACAATTAGCCCCAATGCTATATAAGCTATTTGAAAAAATAGGGAATGAAGGAGTCCTACCAGATTCCTTTTCTGACACAGATATGGTACTGATACCTAAACCAGGTAGGTTGGAAACAGAGAAAGAAAATTATAGACCAATCTCCCTAATGAATATTGATGCTAAAATCTTAAATAAGACATTAGCAAAAAGACTACAGAATTTATACCAGGAATGCAGGGCTGGTTCAATATTAGGAAAACTATAAATATAATTGGCCATATTAATAACCAAATTAACAAAAACTATATGATCATTTCAGTAGATGCAGAAAAAGCATTTGATAAAATCCAACATCCATTCCTGTTAACACTTGAGAGTATAGGAATAAATGGACTTTTCCTTAAAATAATTAGTAGCATCTATTTAAAACCATCAGTAAGCATCATATGTAATGGGGACAAACTGCAACCATTCCCAATAAGATCAGGAGTGAAACAAGGTTGCTCACTATCATCGTTACTATTCAATATTGTATTAGAAATGCTAGCTGTGGCAATAAAAGTTGAGAAAAAGATTAAAGGAATTAGAGTAGGTAATGAGGAAACCAAATTATCACTCTTTGCTGATGATATGATGATATACTTAGAGAATCCCAGAGATTCTACTAAAAAGTTATTAGAAACAATCCACACCTTTAGCAAAATTGCAGGATACAAAATAAACCCACATAAGTCACCAGCATTCTTATATATCACTAACAAAATCCAACAGTCAGAGTTACAAAGAGAAATTCCATTTAAAGTAACTACTGATAGTATAAAATACTTAGGAATCTATGTGCTGAGGGAAAATCAGAAACTTTATGAGCAAAACTACAAAACACTTTCCACACAAATTAAGTCTCATCTAACCAACTGGAAAAATATAAGTGCTCTTGGATAGGGCGAGGAAATATAATAAAGATGACAATACTACCTAAACTAATCTATTTGTTTAGTGCTATACCAATCAGACTCCTAAAAAACTATTTTAATGACCTAGAAAAAATAACAACAAAGTTCATATGGAAAAACAAAAGGTCAAGCATTTCAAGGGAATTAATGAAAAAAAAATCAAATGAAGGTGGCCTAGCTTTACCAGATCTAAAATTATATTATAAAGCAGCAGTTACCAAAACCATTTGGTATTGGCTAAGAAATAGATTAGTTGATCAGTGGAATAGGTTAGGTTCAAAGGACAAAACAGTCAATAACTATAGCAACTTAGTGTTTGACAAACCCAAAGACCCCTCTTTTGGGATAAGAACTCACTGTTTGACAAAAATTGCTGGGAAAATTGGAAACTAGTATGGCAGAAACTAGGCATCGACCCACACTTAAACACCATATACCAAGATAAGGTCAAAATGGGTTTATGACCTAGGCATAAAGAATGAGATTATAAATAAATTAGAGGAACACAAGATAGTTTACCTCTCAGACCTGTGGAAGAGGAAGGAATTTATGACCAGAGAAGAACTAGAGATCATTACTGATCACAAGATAGAAAATTTTGATTATATCAAAATGAAAAGTTTTTGTACAAATAAAACTAATGCAGACAAGATTAGAAGGGAGGCAATAAACTGGGAAAACATTTTTTACAGTCAAAAGTTCTGTTAAAAGTCTCATTTCCAAAATATATAGAGAATTGACTCTATAAGAAATCAAACCATTTTCCAATTGATAAATGGTCAAAGGATATGAACAGACAATTCTCAGACAAAGAAATTGAAACTATTTCTAGCCATATGAAAAGATGCTCCAAGCCATTATTAATCAGAGAAATGAAAATTAAGACAACTCTGAGATACCACTACATACCTGTCAGACTGGCTAGAATGACAAGGAAAGATAATGCAGAATGTTGGAGGGGATGTGGGAAAACTGGGACACTGATATATTGTTGGTGGAATTGTGAATACATCCAGCCATTCTGAAGAGCAATTTGGAACTATGCTCAAAAAATTATAAAACTGTGCATACCCTTTGATCCAGCAGTGTTACTATTGGGCTTATATCCCAAAGAGATCTTAAAGAAGGGAAAGGGACCTGTATGTGCAAGAATGTTCGTAGCAGCCCTCTTTATAATGGCTAGAAACTGGAAACTGAGTGGATGACCATCAATTGGAGAATGGCTGAATAAATTATGGTATATGAATATTATGGAATATTATTGTTCGATAAGAAATGATCAACAGGATGATTTCAGAAAGGCCTGGAGAGACTTACACGAACTAATGCTGAGTGAAATGAGCAGGACCAGGAGATCATTATATATGTCAACAACAATACTATATGATGATCAATTCTGATGGAGCTGGCCATCTTCAGCAATGAGATGAACCAAATCATTTCCAATGGAGCAATAATGAACTGAACCAGCTACACCCAGCAAAAGAACTCTGGGAGATGACTAAGAACCATTACATTGAATTCCCAATCCCTATATTTTTGCCTGCCTGCATTTTGGACTTCCTTCACAGGCTAATTGTACAATATTTCAGAGTCCGATTCTTTATGTATAGCAAAATAACGGTTTGGTCATATACACTTATTTTGTATTTAATTCATACTTTAATATATTTAACATGTATTGGTCATCCTGCCATCTAGAGAAGGGGATGGGGGGAAGAAGGGGAAAAATTGGAACAAAAGGTTTGGCAATTGTCAATGCTGTAAAATTACTCATGTATATAACTTGTAAATAAAAAGCTATTAAAAATAAAAAAATATTTAAAAAAAAGAAAACTTAATAGATCAGCAGGAGAAGTCTGTGACTCTGGGATGAAGATCTATCCAGAGTGTACACATATTGCAGCAGTAGCAATAGTTGTAGAATAGGTAGAAGAAAATGGGATTGAAGGAAACAATGGAATGAATTTATGTATAAAATGGAAGCTAAAAGTAGAATGGATTAGAAACCAAAATGTAGTGATGTGTTGTTTACAAGAGACACACTTGAAATAGAAAAACACACACAGAGTTAAAATAAAGGGCTAACAACAGAAGTTGAAATAAAAAAGTTGAAATAAAAAAGAGAGAACCATGATCTCAGCAAAAATCAACTTAATTAAAGATAATGAGATAAACTACATTTTGCTAAAAGATATCTTAGACAATGAGATAATAATAATTTTTTTTACAGTATATTTCTTTGATAAAGGCTTCATTTCTCAAATATATAGGGAACTGAATCAAATTTATAAAAATTAGATCTATTTTCTAATTAATAAGTGATTAAAGACTATGAACAGGTAATTTTCAGAAGAACTCAAAGTTAATTATAGTCATATGAAAAAAGTACTCTATGTCAGAATTGATAAGAGAAATTAAAATGAAAACAATTCTGAGCTACTACCTCACTCCGATCAGAAATGACAAAGGGGATGAAGAAAAATAGGTACATTAATGAATTCTTGATGGAATTGTAAATTGGCCCAATCTTCCTGGAAGACACTGTGGAACTTTTTCCTAAAGGATTATCAGATATGACCCTTTTAATCCAGTAATACCATCACAAGATCTGTACCCCAAAGAAATCAAAGAAAAAGGACCTAAATTTACAAAAAATATAGCAGCTCTTCCTTTTGGTGGGAACAATGAATTGAAAGTTGAGGAGATGCTCATCATTTGGGGAATAAATTATGGCATATAATTGTGTAGTACTTCTATGCTATAAGAAATAATGAGTGGGTTTCAGAAAAAAAAAAATCATGTGAAGACAATTGTATGAACTGCTACAAAGGGAAGTGAGAAAGAAGTCTCAGTACAAAGCTCCATTAATCTGAGCACTATGTTGGTTCAAGGTCCTTTGAACTTTTGATGAAAAAATACTATGCATCTCTGGGAGAGAACTTATGAAATCTGAAGGCAAATTTTTTCTTACTTTTTTTTTTTTTGATAATATGGCTAATGTGGGTATATGATAATTATATCATATTGCTTGCTTTCTCAGTAACTGGCAGGAGCCTTGAGAAGGAGAAAAGAGAAAAAAAATTAAAAAAAATTAAACAAATATTAATTTTTAGACAATTTTCCTTTTCAATTTTATTCTGCATATTGTCACAGAAATTTTAAAGTAAATAGGTTAGCTTTGTTCAGAATTAAGAACTTTTTTATTTATAAATGTGTATAGCCTTTGATTAGAATAGAATGTTATTTATATTTTTGAGTTGCTTAGAATTTTAGAAGACTGAACACAACCGCTTACTTGCTCTTTCAGTTACATAAGACAGAGAAAGCAGCTTTACTTCAATTAGAGGGAAATTCACGTTGCCAGTTATATTTGTACCACTAGGTCTGTAGGCTTTCCTAGCTAAATCTAAAAATATGGGAAGTCAGATTTTCTCTTTTCCTTAAGAACACTCCCTTTGAGTAAATTGGATGCTTAAGGAAGTCCATTTTGGGGTCACTAGGTTACTATTTAGTTATGTGCAATTAGGTTCTGAGAAGTCATGCTTTAAATAGTTCCTAAACGACTTGAAAAGAGAGCCTCTCTAAGCTTGGAAGTTTTACCGGGATATTACCTGGGTACTAGGGAAATTAGAACCTGAATTATGAAAGAACTAAATTCAATGCTGTTTTTAGATTAATGCTATCTGTACAATCTTTGTGAAATTAATCTCTTTCAAATCTGGTGTTTCAATTATTCATTTGGCAGATCCTCTTCAGAGCAGACTGTGGTACCTAAAGACCTTATGTCAAAATGAAGTTATTTGGGTCCTTGTGGCCTTTTTCACTTTTAAATCACTCAGCATTTCTTGCCATCTTTAAATATATTGAATTTTTTGTTTGTTGTTATTGGTCCTTTTTCCAGCATTACTGCTATTGCAGATATATCATTGCAACATCAAATGAATAAATTATGTTAATAATAAGTAAAGTTTTTTAAAGTAGTTGGACTAGTGCTACACAAAGCCAGATTTTCATTTCATGTATGTTTCACATATATGCAATTTTAAATTGAAGTAATAGAATTATAAAAACCTATGTAAAGTTATAAAAGTCTATGTAACAGTTTTTTCAGTGTAAAATTTTTTTAAAATAGAGAAAACTATGTGGAAACTCTGAATTTCTTTGACCTGAATTTTTACTTGCTAAATAAAGCTCTACAAATGTAGGGCTTTGGTTTTTCATAAACAAAACAAATTATTTAAGCAGTATCTATACAAAAATTCTATTTTTAAAAGATTAACTGATAAATTTGATTTTAATATTGATATTGCATGCTGTCTGAAAGGTAGGCTAAGTGTAGAGAAAGACTCATCAATCTATTAGTAAGAAACTACTAGATTTGTTAAAAGAATAAAATAGCAAGAATATTATGGGATTCTTTGGAGAAAAAAATGAGCTGATATATGACTTGCTCACTCAAAGTTTAAAATATTATAAAGCAATTATTATACAAACTTTTTGTTGTTGAGCATCAAATAAGGAAAAAAAAACCCACTAATGGAATAGAAATGTAAGGAAGATTCAGATAGATAAAGATTATTGAAAAATCAAAACTGAGAAAGGATTCATTATTTGATAATATTAGGAAAATCAAATAGAAATATAGCAGGAAATAAATTTATGATGCCATCTTTTGCCACATACCATAATCAAAGTTGCAGGTAATACAAAGAACAATGGAAAAATGTAAGGTGGATTTATTAGGCATACGTATATTATCAATGACACTTGGCGTGCCCTCATCAGGGAAGGTGCTATGCAGTATGAGCAAAGCAGAATTGAATTAGCCCAGAAGAAATGTGAGATGCACAAAGTTAGAGAAGCCATTCCAAATGTTCATATGGACAATTTGTGTGCAACCTGTGGCAGAGTATTTTAAGCTTGTATTGGTCTGATAAGTCACATTTGGATGCAGTGGAAATCGACTCTAATATAGTGGTGTCATTTTGAGAATGAAGGACAAATAATCTAGTTGGTTCTGTTTGGTTGTTGTTTCTGATCCTCAGAAGATTAAGATTTTAATTATAAAATTCTCACTTCCTTCAAGATACCAAGGATCAAAAAATCCAAGGATTTTTTTTTTTAAATTGTTTTGATTGCCAGAACGTTATGTTACATTAGGTTGAGTAAAAGAAATTTTCAAGGTATATTTAATATTGGAATTAAATTATTGTATTTCATCTTATGACCTGTCTTATTCTGAGACTTTCCTTAAGCTTTTAGTGTTATTAGGTTTTAATTGATCATTAAGTAGTGTGGTAGAAAAAAATTTTAATGGCAATTAAAAGGCTTGGGTTTTAGTCCCTACTAAATTAGCTCTAGGAAAGTTGTAAAGTTAATAATTTGTCCTTCTATAAAAGGAAGTATCCACAGGATTTTAAAATTATCTATAATGTGAAGTTGCTCTGGTGATATGAGAGGCCTGTTTAAGTATGGAATTTAAGCAAATCTCCCTTCCAATTCAAAGAAATACTAATAGCTATCATTTTCAGCCTACTTTACCCTACTTTCTGACATGCTTCTTCCCTCTGTCAGACTTTATTACTTTATGCTCTGGCTTATTGCTATTATTAATTGCTATTATTTTTTTAAGGGGAATGAGCAGAAGAATACCTTTCCCCATTTTAAAAAGTATTACATTCCAAAAGTTTCTTGTCAGTTGTTTAAGTTTAGAAGACATTTTCCTGGAGAAATGTCATATGGTTGGTTAGGTTACCAGGATAGCCCATTTACCGTTAGTACAGCTTAAACAGGATATATTTACAGTGAGAAATAGTTCTATTAAAATACCCCCAATTAAAAACAAAACAGAATTGAATAAAATATATTATGAATGCTTGTTTTTGAAAAACAGGGTTTGAGTATAGGGATAGATGAAGAGGCAATTGGAGACTTGTAAAAAATCTGAAAGGAAATTCTAGTTACTTGAAAGGGTTTTAGCGATTGATGTCTCTGGTTATGACATTAAATTTACTTTAGGACTTGTGATATTTGTTTTTGCGATAAAAGTATATCATTACCATTGCTTTTGGCTTTGCAACTATGACTTGGATCATTTTCTAGGTCATAGTAAAGTGAGGGAATGGAACAAATGGAAGTAAAAAATTTTGTGAGATAATTGAGCAAGAGTTGAAAGAGAAACTAAGAGAAATGCAGGTTAAAAGAATTGTGTCTGGAAAGAATAAAGGGAGAGAGAAGGAGAAAGGAAGGAAGTAAAGGAGGAGGAGGGGAGGGGGAAGGGTAAGTAAAAAGATTCAGAGACACAGGGAAAGTAGAGGAGGGTAGGGGGAGAAGGACAGTATGATGAGGAAACTGAATTATAAACAGTGTAAGAATAGTAATATAAAGAGAAAGAGGGGGGAAAACTGTGCTGTGAGTCCAGAACTATGGGGTTGCTGTCCTGAATGGAAAGAAAATAGAAGATTAGCCTCATAGATAGCTTGAGAGAGTCTTTTTTTAGAATTAGTCATTACTTTGCATAGAATGTTTATAAGTTAAATATTTGTAACTCAGCCTCTCTGTAGCAACCAATTATGTTAATAGTGTCCCCTATTACATTCAAACCAGCTTAGTACCAGGGCTTGCATATAATCAGTTCTCAGTAAATATTTGCTGGTTTGAACAGGATAGGAAGATTAAAGAAACTTTTGGTTGCTGCAGAGGGGCACAAACATAACTTGTAAACATTCCATAAATATAAATTATTCTTTATAGCCATTTTCACAAAATGGGGGCAACCTGTGGATCTATTTATAAACTAATAATTTTGGGGATAAAAATTTTATATAACAGCACATTCCCATAAGTATTTGCTGTTACAGTATCTGTTGACCTTTTTATATAATCCTCTGTTTAGGTTACTTTTAGAAAGTGGATTCATTTATCTTTAAGAAATATATTAATATATTTTCATGACTTCAAAAACTTTTTCAGTACAAACTTTAACTTGACTGGCAATAGCATAAGGAGAAGTGAAAGGGGAACAGAATAGAGAATGATACCTAAAGTGAAACATCCTGCTCATTAGCTTGTAGATTATTCATATGTTTGTATATATGGTGTGTTTGTGTATATATAGAGAACTAAGGGAAGAATATGCAATTTTTTTAGTGAGCTCAAGCATATATCATTCAAAGAATCAATTTTCTGTGCTGAAACCTCTATTTAAGATGCAAAAAATGTAGTGGATGCCTTTATATAGAATTAAATGGCTGTTTCCTGTAAATGTTTAGAAGATGTTATTAAAAACATATGTCCTTGCTTTCCCAGATTTTGTTTAGTATTAGTTGCACACATGTTTAGCTTGGTGAAAAGCAGCATCTGTAACACTGAAATAGTAGTTTTGTACAAATGTCTTTTAATCTTTGGTCTCATTGAATTGGGATCTCCACTTATCATGGTTCATTTCTTTAACCAACTGTTAGTATGAGATCAGAATTAGGTGTTTTGCTTTATTTCATTTTGATTATTCAGGAAAGAACCAAGATAATCAATGTAATAATATAAAAGAGATTTATTATTTTTCCAAATCCTCAGTTTTTATAACTATGAACTTTCAATTAACCATAGAAAAGATGGTATATGGAATAGATATATTTTTCTACCTATCCTTTCAAATATATATTCATCCTTCCTAATTTGCTGCTCGCTTGACATTCTAGTCTGCAGAAAGCTAAATTGTTAGTAAGCTAAAATTGTCTGAAGTGAGCTAAATTGTGTAGTACTTATAAATACTGTTTAGTTCTATGGGGCTTTTTTAACTCCGAAGTTAGTCTTCAGCTTTGTTCTTTAAGTCATCTGGTGGTTATAAGTAGTGTCATGGATAATCTGAAACATCAGGTTGACATCAGGTTGTCTCAAAACCACTTAAAAAATCTTTGGGATCCATTCTGTGCTCTTTTGGATAGTAAGCTTGTTTGCCTTATTCTCCATATTCTTTTAAAGTTAATACTAAAATGAAATTATATTAGCTTAGCATACAACTTTATGTGTGTGTGTATATATATGTGTGTGTGTGTGTGTGTGTGTGTGTGTGTGTGTGTGTGTGTGTGTACTTTGGAGAATACTCTTTAATGAAAGCATTAAATTAATTAAACTTAAACTTTTTTTAAAAAGTACTTTAAATAGTTCAGGTATTGCTTAGTCACTGGATACACAAAAATATGGGTGGGAAATCCTAGCCCTCAAAGAAATAACAATCTGATAGGGAGAGGGAAACTAGCCTATGGTTCAAAATTCAACCTTTGTAATTTAGAATTGGTTGTCTTTGACTTAATAAGTCAGTGACTTATTGAAGAATATGAGCAACAAATTCTAATTACATCTGCTCACTAGGGTAACTCTAATTATTTAATCATAGAGAGTCAGTAGCTGTCCTGACATCTGAATATGGATAGTGAGAGAGTTAGAGAACATGGATTCAGATCCTTGTTTTGCTACTTGAATAACCTTGGGAAAGAACACTGTGTGGGAATTCTAGCAAGATGACTGAGTGGATGATTGTAACTCACTTCGCTTTGCTTTTATTGCCTCAACATTGCAATAAATATGCCAGATAAATGAAAAGAATAATAATTCAGAAGAAATATAGGGGAAAAAAATCACCTCTTGGAAAAACAAAAAAAAATAATAACTAAGGAAATGAGTAAGGGGAAAGGCATCAATATAGTCAATAAATATTTTGTCAGTATAAGTGAAGAATGTTTCCCAGAAAAAAGGAAAGAGCAATGCAACAAAGAATCCTAGAAGCAAAAATGGTACTATCTGAAAAACCTTCAAGCTGGGTAATAAATTTAGAGAGAAAAATAAAAGGAGACCTACTATCTGTAACAATGGAAATAAAAATCCATAAAAGAATATTTAAATCATGAACATGAGAACAACTTTTAACTATCAATGAGTCATAAAAATGCAGGGTTGAAGCTAGAAAATGCCTTAAAGTTCATGCTTGGAGTTTAAGGCCATGTTATGGATGATATATAGCACCTACAGAGATGTATTAATTTACCCAATGTCACACAGGTAAGAAAATATTAGTCAGGATTCAAATCAGATGATTTGTCTCTTAGTCAATTCCACGTTTGTTTGTTTTTTTCTTTCTTTCTTTCTTTTTTTTTCTGTTATACCACAAGGCTCTTTTTAGTTACTCAATTCTCTGAGAAACAGAATCATCCATTTGAAAGTAAAACATATAGATAAAACAGAATAAGTTAAAAAATCTTAAAAGGAGCACAACAGGAACATTTGAGATTGCTTGAAATGAAGCTAATAAATCTAGAAATCAGAACAACACAGAAAGACAATGGGAGAATTATCATCTGCCAGAAAGAAAGAAGCCAAGCACTGGTACAAACTAAGTACTCTTGCCCTCAAGAAGCTTATTTCTAATAGGGGAAAGTTAGCATATAAAGAAAGTCCAAAAAGGGTAGAAGAGTATAGTTTGAAGTGGCAAGGAAGTGTATGGCAAGCCTGATTCTAGACAAGACAAGAATCTCAACTTAGAGAACCCAGAATTTGAGGATGGCTAGATTCTAAGCATTTTGATTAGAAGAGGACTTGAAAATGACTTGGCATCTAAGTTCTGGGCAAGGTAAAAATGATAGCTCACCTATGAGAACCTGGTATCCCAGAGCCAAGTTGATTTTCCTAGGGGAAAAGGAAGAGGAGCATATCTGAAGCAGAATCTGAATACTATATGTAAGAATAATCATACAGAAAAATTTTGAAAAACATTGAAGACACAGTGTGAAATGCAGTCTATCATATCTCCTGTATGTATAGAAGAACTCTAAGATTAACTTACTTAAAAATATAATTTCACATCGAAAAAGCAACAACTCAAATTTGTGTAGGATTTCTCAAGGTGACAAATGAAAAAAGAGACTAGTGTAGAGGTTGTCTGGTCCCACTTTTTCATTTTATACATAATGAGGATGCATACCCAGAAAATTAAGTGATTTGCTCAAAAGTCATAGGTTAGTCACAGAACTGGGATTTGAACCCAAGTCTTCTGACGCCAAAACCAGTGCTTTTTTCACTGTACCAAAAGTGACTCCCCAAGGAAATCTTGTGCAGCAGCCCCAAAAATACCTCTCCAGAAAAACTGAGCATTTCCTTTCATTTACCAAAAAAAAAAAAAAAAAAGATGGACTAACAAAAAGCCCCCAAACCAATGACCTGTAATTCTTTTAACAAAGGAAACCATCTCTGAGCAGGACTTTTGGCATAGAAAATGATCAAGAAGCAGTACATTAACATTAAGGAATGAACCAATGGTGACTCATGATGTTGACTTACTGTAAATTGACCATTATTTCTTTGAAAATTCTCCCTCAAATCTATATTATATGGCAGCTATATTAATATTGTTTTAGATGTATGTATATGTATGTGTGTTTATGCATGTATGTAGGCATATGTACATGTGTGAGTGTATATATGTATGTATTTCTATTTTTAGAAAAGAACACACAAAGTTACTTGAAAGATGAAACAATAGAGAAATCTTTTTTCACACTGTCCTTTTGATTATCAGTATAAGTAAGGCAGAAAACAGAGTGACATGTTCTTGCCACTTGTGTTTCTATTGTCCTGGAAGGTATCCAGGAGAGAATCTAAAAAGAAGAATTATTCATAACTGTGAGAAACTCTAGATGCTCCTGTTTGCAAATGATGTTATACTAATTACATCACATCCTGAAATATTGCAGAGCCTCCCAAGCAAAGTCTGTAATCATTCAAAAGTGTTTCCCCTGTCTATTTATGCTAGAAAAAGCAAGTTGAAGAATGTTTGTTGTCCAAACTAGCATGTTTCCCCTGTCTATTTATGCTAGAAAAAGCAAGTTGAAGAATGTTTGTTGTCCAAACTAGCATATGCAATTATCAGTCTGTCAGTCAATAAGCATTTATTAAGCATCTACTATGTGCCAGCTACTGAGCTAAGCATACACTAAGAAAGGGAATTGGATAGATTGATAACCCAGAAAGATGGGTCATCACCAGACACACACACACACACACACACACACACACACACACCCTGTACACATATATTATCTGTGGATAGACACCATAGAATGATATAGAATTAATTGGGTCAGAAAGCTGTATTACCTTTGGGAAACTGTATAGTGTTTTCAATACTCTAAACATCTCCCTGAAAGAACCTCATTATTTTAAACACCAGTATTTTTGCAGTGATCTCATGGGACTATAACTCATGCAAACCACAGTCTCTGCAGATTTAAAGTTCCAGAATGCTCAAAAGGCTTTAGAGAGATGTAGGTCCATGGTAGGGACAAGTTGGCCACAGCACATTACCAACAAAAAACTGTGAAGAAGCATAAAAGATATCAGAAACACTTATGAAAAGATGATGGGCCTATCTAATAGCAGGCTTGGAAGATAACATGGATCAAACACATGCTCCACTGATACCCACATAATATCAGGATAGTTAAAGGAAGCTCTCCATTATATTGATTGGATTCCCCTATCTCCTATTTTCACTCTCCCCAATCAGAAAGGTTTATGGGAGGAAATGAAAAAGTCATGCAAAATAAAACAGCATAAATATTCTCTGATTTGCTCCATGAGACAGAATAACCACAATGATAAATTCATAGGCCTATTAATTACTATTTTAGTAAAGTGGGAAGATACTAAGTAAAATCATAAACAATGCTCCATATTAACAACAAAATGGAAATAAAGAAAAATGACATTTTAAATAACAATAAAAAGCATTAATCAGCTGGAACTTTACTTGGATATTCTGGTGTTAGAGTTAGGCAACATTGGGTCAAATTTGAAAGCTCTTCCATTTTGTGACCTTGGGCAAAATAAGTCATTTAAGCTCCCTAAGTCTCCAATTATCCCTACAACAGGGATAATATGTGCTCCTCTTCTCCTCTCCTCTCCCCCCCCCCCCCAACTCATTTGCAGATTGTTTGGAAAGTGGAAAAGCAATTGTAGATTAAAAAAATAAAAAATGCCAAACAAATAAAATGATGTTTCAACAAGACTGCTAATGATGGCCGTAGCTTCTCTTCTTTCTCCTCTTGTTTTTCTAATTGTCTTTTGAGGCTTCTTTGGAGCCTTAGGATAATTTACAGGGGCTCACCCTAGTCAGGTTATGTTAGTGGCTAGGGAAGGGTTGATGTGAAATACAAAGATGGAAAGAGAAAAGCAGGAATGTATCTCATTTCTAGAAAGTCTGAGCAAGGTAAAGAGAAAACTTGCTCAAGTTCTAACATGGGAAGGAATAATAGAATTCAATTGTCCTAACTTGGTCAGAAATAATTGTTGGATATGGGGGTGAAATATAGGAGATCTTTATAACTGGTTGAAGACCCCATTTTTGGGTGCAGGTCTATGTGTGGATCCTGATTAAAAATGTGTTTACTGTCTTAGAGGCATGTTGATCCTATCTCATTGTAACAGAACTGCAATGTTTATTTAGATGAAGAAAGGACAGAAAGTTGGAGGATGGCTGAGAAGTACCATTCTGGGAAGTAGGACATAACATGTTGAGAGACCTGTATATTTAGGAAAGAAAACAGAAATTGATACCAGATAGGAGCCTTGGTTACAAATATAAGCTAGTAGTAATAAAATCAGCTCCTTTTTCTCATTTTATGCATCCAAAT
This sequence comes from Antechinus flavipes, assembly GCF_016432865.1. Lineage (NCBI taxonomy): Eukaryota > Metazoa > Chordata > Mammalia > Dasyuromorphia > Dasyuridae > Antechinus > Antechinus flavipes. The sequence goes on from NC_067403.1 coordinate 139,054,504, forward strand.
GTTCATGTATAGGTATCACAGAAAAGATGATATCCATTTGTTGTGATAGTATATAGAATGAGCACCCAACTAGGGGCAATGATTCAGGAAAGAAAGAGATATATGATGAAAGATTGTGAATCAAAAAGTCCAACCTCTAATATGCAGTTAGGCAGCATAGATCCAAATGAGTTCCATTGCTGTTGCTGTGTGTAGAAGACTGGTCAGTTGTTTAGCAAAGAATCCTAAATTTGTTAACAACGCTAACTTAAAGTTGTGTTTCAGCATTATTTACAGATAGTTCTGACTTAGATTTTCAATGCTCCATCTTAAAATAAAAATCCAGAAATGTTCCTGTTTCATTGGTCCCTTTGAATAGGTCTAGAATAGAAATTGCCTTTTAGTATCTTTTTTCAGGGTTATTTCTCCTTCATCTTTGACACTTTGAATCCAATTTAAGTTCACTCTGGCCTACTCTTTACTTTTCTCTGTTATTTTTTTCTTCTGGAGTTAAGATTTCAAAACTATATTCTGTTTTTAAACTGCCTTTTTCTACAAAAAATGAATATTTGCTATAAATTACTAGCCCCCCAAAAAGTACTAAGATACATTTTCATCTTCATATACTTATTGCATTAATACAAGGACAATTAATAGTTCTGAAGTACTGGTTTTCTTTTAACATCCATGCCTAAATGGCCTTCAAATTTTGTTCTTGAATTTTGAAAGACTGTTGTATGTAATGTCCTTATGTTTTCATGAAAATGTAAAAGGAGCACTGAAAAGAAGAAGAAAAATCTGGCTCTCTTTGCTAGTTTAGATAAAAAAGAAGAAGGACCAAGTTTTTTTAAGGGTGCTTTTGGCCATGATAATTAGGGAAATAGTTAGGTTTTATTTTAAGTTATTTTAGTTCTGAATTTTCAAAGTGGCATGTAAAGATGCAGCTTCTATTTTCACTAATATCTTAGAAGATACATTTTTTTCAGTCCACACAGAGCCTTTTAGCTCCCACTGTCCCACCAGAGCTTTCTACCCCTCTAATTAGCAGGTTCTTCTTTGTGAAAAAACAAGGAGACAGAGCTGCCTGTGTTAGAAATATAACTCTCTTCTGTTTCTGAGGTTTTTGAGTTTAATTTACTCTTTGTTAAATTCCAAACATTCAAAATGTTGCTCTCCAAACATATATTTGAACATTTTAGGAAACATATTGTTTTGCCAGACAACTCAAAGGGACACTGTCAAATGAACATAGACCTGGCATTTCCTTACCTTGACTAAAACACCATTAAATTATACTAAAATATGCACAGATTTTGTTTGTGGTACATTTAAAAAAAAAAAGAATTAATGTACAAATTTGCCTGAACATCTGTTGGAAAAATTAAAACCCCCATATGGGTATGTTCATACCAGGGTACAGCTTTTGTTGACAGTGTGAAAATTTTCCCTCTGCTGTGTTTTGAGGTATTCTGTTCACAGTGCTTAGTAATAAATATACACATGGTGACAGTTTTCTTTTGCTACATGTCATACATTTAAGACGCTTTCCCAAAATATGATCCTGTCACTTTTATTTACATTATTTGTTATTGGTGTTTGAATTCTTACTGATCAGGAAAAAAGGAAAAAAAAAGTTTTGATCATCATTCATCAAAGGAGATGAATTTTCCTAATTTCATTTCTGTTTTCTCGACTATTTGTAGATTAATAGAAAAGTCATTTAATCATATAGCCAAAGAAGTTGATGTATCTATAAATTGTAAGTGGTTTTTTCTTTAAGATACTTTGATATAGTAGCCATTAGTCTCTTCAGGCCCTTCAGTCAGCAGATACATGGTTTTTCTGAGAAACAGGATGGTTGTGGTCTGGGAAATCAAAGAGAGGGACTTTTGTTTCATTTCTATCAAATATGACCTAGGATAAGTCATCTGTAAAATGGAGACTTGAATTAGATGAGCCTGATAACCCTTCTGCTTCTAAAATTCAATGAGTCTTCCAGTATTTTAAAGCAGAGTATATCTGTTAAAAATGTTGTGGTTTTTTTTAACCTTGGATAGTCTAACCCTCTTTTTTTATGAAATGGGGAAATGGAGGTAGAGAGTCAAGTGAAGCCTAAGTTCATTCAGTTTGCAGATATAGGGATAGATTCCATGTGTTTCCTTAACCCTATCGATACCAATAACCTCTGGAGTTCTCAGTAAATGCTAGATGTTAGTAAATCCTAGAAATAGAGTCTTTGGTAAAAATCAAATCGCAATAGACTATTATTTTACTTTATATTTATTTTAGTGTTAATGATGCAAAGAAGGATTTTTTTAATATTAAAGTATAAATTAGATACACAATAAGTATACATTATCAAACCATTATTTTGCTGTACAAAAAGAATCGGACTCTGAAATATTGTACAATTAGCCTGTGAAGGAAATCCAAAATGCAGGCAGGCGAAAATATAGGGATTGGGAATTCAATATAATGGTTCTTAGTCATCTCCCAGAGTTCTTTCACTGGGCATAGCTGGTTCAGTTCATTACTGCTCCATTGGAACTGATTTGGTTCATCTCATTGCTGAAGATGGCCAGGTCCATCATAATTGATCATCATATAGTATTGTTGTTGAAGTATATAATGATCTCCTGGCCCTGAAAGAAGGATTTTTTAAAAGACGATTTTGAGTTCAGTGGACTCATTGCCATAGTCTTAGGACTTAAATCTTTTCTGTGGAAAGTAGGGACTAAATAGCTGTCTTTATGTATCTTTTCCTATTGGAAACATCTTATCGTTTTGGCTTTGAATTCAACATGGATTTCCTCCCTTTCCTTCTAGTCAGGAGTCATTAACTGCCATAGTCTCTGAGCCACTGAGGTTTTGGATTCTGGTTTTAGTGGTTCACTGTTGTTGATGATAAGAACAGATCTCTTCAGAAATATTGACAGATATGTATCATTTTATATCAATTTGTTGCTCTTGTTCCAATCTCAGCCATAAACGCTCTCATTCTGATCTTGTATGGTCAGGTTGCTTGTGGTCTGAGAGAAAACTTGCTAAGCTTCCTCCAGGCTCATTTCCTTCTCAGGAGTCCCCTTCAGTGTTTTGCTTTAACCGATTCCTAGTTATTTGTGTATGAACTTTAAAATGTTGCCCATATCTTTCCATTTAGCAAAGCAATCGAGAGGTACTTTACTTTCTCTTTTGGTCTTCTACTTGTGGGAACTCTCTCAGTTGGCTTTTTGATTTAGTGAATCAGCAAGTATTTATTAAGACCTACTTTGTGACAGACATTCTAATAGTTCTTGAGAATACAAGTGCAAAGAATGAAATTATCTTTACTTATAGCAAGCTTTCCCTTTTCATGAAGTCATTGGATCTTCTGGTTAAACCATCTCAACACTAGGGGACTTCAAAAGAGTCCCACCTTCCAAAGACTCTGTATCACCACTTCAGGGCCATAATAAAGCTAGTTGTGGCCCAACAGAGAGCGTTACCCAATCAGATAGAATATTATGAAATTCACTGTTGGCCAGTTTTTAATGAATCTTGGGGTGGATGAACAAAAATAATTTGTTCTGGATCAGGACCTTATGTAGTGAACAAAATTGAGGACTCTTAAATTCCTTCTGGACTTTGCAATTTGTTCTGAGCCAGATTTTGTGACTTTTCAGCCTCAAATGCTATTTTTCACAGTTCTATGATGGGGTGGGGGGAAGGAGGGGAAAAACAATAAATATATAATACACTATGTCAGGTATCATGCTAAGTGCTTTATTATGTTATCTCATTTGTTTTTTACAGTAATTCTGTGAGGGAGATGCTGTTATTACCCTGCCCATTTGAAGAACTGAGGCAGAGTCACACTACTAATACTGAGACCAGTTTTGAACTTAAGTCTTCCCTACTCCAGGTCCAGAACTCTATCTATGGCTCTACCCAGCTTCTGTGACTCTAGGAGTCCCAAGTAGGACCAAGGAAATTCTCCCATTCCCACTGCAATGGGAGTCTTAGGATTTAGCTTTAGGAATGAGAAAGCTTATTCTTTCCAGTGGCAGGGGCAGGGCGGCATGTGAGACTAAGATAGGAAAAGAGAGATATAGCCAGATGAATCCATTTCCATAATGATTTACTGAGTGAATTCAGAGCCAGAGTTAAAATCTAAGGGTATCTGCTAAAAATTAGAGATCTAAGGAACAGAGTACTCCTTCCAAAGAAAAATAGAACACTTTGTTTCCAACTTAAGCTTCTTCCAAGTCTTTTTACTCTACCCCAGCTGATGCTTAATCTTCTGAATAATTGGTCCTACTTCACAAGTTCCCACCTAGGATATGTATTACCCTATCAGGTATGAGTAGCTTGTCAAGGTAATGTGGGGAATGTTTGGGAGGCAACTATTTTACTCCTGTTGAAATATTCCAAAAGTGTTAGAGTCAATTAAAAAAAATTTTTTTTCATATGCCTATGTCAACAAGTGTTTTCTCCGTACTAGACACTGTGTTAGGTTCAAGATAGACATAGTAAACTCTATAATGAATATTCAATAATATTAAACAAGAAATACATTACTAATTGATCAATTCAGAAAAAGATTTGCTGAAAGGCAGGAAGTGTGGGAGCTAATAAAGTCAAGAATCCATGCTGTCCTATCTCTGGATGATTCATCTACTTGACCTCAATCTCAATCTCTGGTCTGCATACCAAATTTCTACCTTCCTGAACTTAAAAAAAAAAGTGACAGTTGTTTTTCAAACAAAACTTTCTTTTGTTGTTGTTTATAGATATCGATGATGTGCGGAAGCATAAACCAAGTTACCTTGAAGCAACACTTGACTGGTTCCGATTATATAAAGTGCCTGATGGAAAACCAGAAAATAAATTTGCTTTTAATGGCGAGTTTAAAGACAAGGTAAAGATGGCATGCATTTTGACATGCTTTCATAACTCATCTTACTGTTGGCTGCTTCTTAAAATGATGTGAATATCTGCATATGATGTGAATAAAAAAGGTTCTTTGATGTGTTCCTAATTTGATGTCATATGTATTTAAGCAGATATTTTGTTTGTCATTTTATTTAAAGAATCATTTCCAAGAGTTTTTATTAGTGAATTATCAGAGGAGCTGAAAAAAAAATTTGTAGAAAATATATATGAGATGACATTCCTTCTCCCAACTTATCAGACAAATAAACTTCATAATCCTTAGAAAATGTCTTGAAATAAATTCTATTTTTTATCGTAGAATACATTTAGTTAATATACAGTTGGTCTCTAATAAATGAGATGAGAGATAACACTATATACAGACTATAAAGATAGTCTAGTATCAGAAAAAGATGCTTGGTAGAGGGAATTTCCATATTAGGAGTTCCCTACAACAGTGAAATCATATATACAGATAAAAACAAAAAAAAATGATATATATTTTAAAACAACCTAAAAATAAACCTAGATTATATAATTCTCAATTAAATTCACAATGATAAGAATATGCTCCTTGACTTTTCAATACATTTGTTCATGTTTAGCCATATTCTCCTATGCCAATTTTCCATGGCACAGGAATATACCTTCTTAATATACCTTGGGTTTTTGTTTGTTTATTTGTTTGTTTACAAAAAACCCTAGGCAAAACTTAGGGTGTAGGCAGGGTCACAGAAAACATCACATATGAGATATCCGGTTCTTTTGACTCCAAGGTTGCTATTCTATCCATTGTATTACTCCCTATTATTTTCTATTTATTTTATTTAACATAAGTATCTGGTAAATTATCCAAAATAATAATTAAAAAAGACTAATTAAATGCCGGACAAAGGAAATGGTCACATTCCCTACATTGTCAATGAATTTTCAGATTAGTGGAATCATTTTCCATAATATTTTGGGTTACAAAATTAATCATATCTTTTGTTCTTATAATCTCAGTATATATCCTAATGGCATTATCCCCAGAAAGATGTGGAGGGAGAGGAGAGCTTTGGTTAAAGAAAAGATAATTAAATCAGCATTATTTGTAATGGTAAAAAAAATAAAAACAAAAACTAGGAACAAGCAAAGTATCTAATTATTTGGTAATGGGTGAGAAGTAATCAAATGGAATATAATCAAGAATGACAAGTATAAGGAACAAAAATAGGGAAGCATTTATGTGAAATAGCATCAAGAAAAAAACCCAAAACCTCAAAAATATTTATATATTTTGAGTGTATAAAAGGAGAACAATGCACATAAATCTAGGACTGAATGGATAAAGGAGGAGAGCAGAAGAGGATATGGTATGACATGATGGGCATAACTAATAGTTTGTTTTGCATGTTGATTTTTAAATTTTAGATGCAAGTTAATTGTATTTATTGCTGCTTGAAGTTAATTGTTTAAAATTGTGGTCTCAAAATTACAGAACTTGAGGGCTTACTATAATTCATCCATCCAAGATAGTTGCAGAGATGCTTCCATTCTTTTATCCATATTATCATAGATATTTAAAAATTAGACAATCCCATTAAATGCCAAGACCAATTCTAAATAACTGGTTAGTTTGGTAAGTAATATGAAAGCCTAGTACATAATTAACTTTGATGCTAAATTAATTTTTAACAGACTTGCTGGAATTATTCATGAGTTTATCTTTAGAATAAAATATATTGCATTGCTTAAACAATAATTGACCACTTCAAAATATCTCTTTTGCTGCTAACCCAGGATTTTGCTCTTCAAGTTATTGAATCTGTACACAAATATTGGAAAGCCTTGCTTCATAAAAAGGCTGATGGAGGAGATATAAATTGGTAAGAATCTGATCTAATTGTGTTATATTTTGTATTACTTTAGCTTGTCTTCTTATTCAATATATGATAATTATAAACTCTCCTTTTTTTAAAAAGTCATGCCTATGATATCTTAAAAAGCATGTCAAATTTTCTAATAATGATATTGAGCCATTTCTTGACAAATAATAGAAAATAATTGGTCATTACAAGTGTATGTTCACTTCTGATGATCTTTTATTTGGGGAAAATAGTTGTGACAGAGCATTTTTGGGGGGTATGGGAAATGGAATGAATTTTTCTAATAAATAAGTTTTTCAGAAAACAAAATTTAGCTTTTTTTTTTCTTTGTCCTGTTAGATTATGGGATTTGCTATAAGGCATTCATTTTTTACTTACTTACTTAAACAAAGCCTTGTTTATTAGAAGCAGAAGCAAGAAGCATTAAAAGCTGATATAGGCATAAAAGGAGGTTTCTGAAAATAACTCTAATCCTAAAACAGGTAAACTTCAGCTCTTTGAAGGCAGATATATTTTATTTGACCTCCTCTGTACTGATACATATAGTGAGTGCTTAATAAGTGAATGTTGATTGGTCACATTATAGAATCATATGAATTAGAAACCTAGAAGAAATTTTAAAGGGAATCTCGTCCAACCTTCTTCTCTTTTACAGAAAAATTAAAGTGATCTTCTCAAAGTCAAAGGATAGGAAGTGACAGTCAGGCTTGATGCATAGGCTCTATATTCCAGCATGAGCCCTCTCTCCACACCATACCAAATTGAATTGAAGCGAATTGTGTCTAAGACTAAATTATACTATTGTCTCTGTGTAAAATTATCCACTTTACAATAAATGAATGAACAAATGAACAAAATACACTTAGTTAAAACAATAGGATTGCATTTATCACTGACCATGGAATGTGCTAAAATGTTTTCTGTAAAGCTCATGTTGTTGAACCTTGAATCAGGAAGAGCAATCTATTCTTCCCTCCAACCATTATTCTCAGCCTGCATATTTGGAGAGAGACTCTCCATCCTCTTTTGGAGGCTTATTATAATGTTGGCCAATTCTGGTTTTCAGGAAATTCTTCCTTAAAAATCATGCGAAACAATTGTGCTACATTTAAAATATAAATATAATATATAAATAAAAACAAATAGGCATTTATTCTCACTTTCCTTTTTTTCCCTCCAATTATTAATGTTAACAAAAGTATCATTACTTTCACATACTAGATGAACAGGAGGCTAAGTTTAGTGCCTTTTTCAAACGCTGATAATGAAGAACCTATAATATAGGGCACACATTTATAAAGTATCTTTGTAACCTTGTCTAAAATAAATGTACTGAAATTTTAGCTCTCCTCAACTATTTTGCTTCATAATTTCATGCCTAGTCTGAGAATTTGTAATTACACAAACTATTTGGGAGCAATCTCTTTGGTTATTTTCATTCATCAATATCCTTGTTTAATACCTACATTTTTATACTTTAGTATTAATGTACAGGTTTGTGACAGCCCTTTCTGCTGCAGTGAAGAAGAAGCCAGATCCATAGTGCAATCGGTAAGAGATAGAAGCATTGGGCATATTTTAGTCTCTTATATATCAAATATAGAGGTTCTGAAAATCCAACGGTGAACTCAGATGAAATGCATAAAAAAAATCAGGCTTTTTCTAAGTCATGAGTTTAAAAAATATCATTGAGTCTACTAAAAAAAATCCACAGACCAATAATCAGATAGCCTTCAAACTCCTTTGGTTGCATCTTAATTGCATTTTCCTGAAGCCTCATTAGGTTTCTTATGATGCTGTTTTTCTTAATACAGGTTGGAAGATGAATTGTTATTTTTGTATAATATACTCTCTTTTATGATGCTCTGTTGCTATGAGTTACCTTAATCCCGCGCTAGAACTGTGACTGGCTGCCTGTACCAAATAATCATCAGGATTGAGTCATTATTTTTTCTACTTATTATTATTATGGAATTGTGTATTATAAATTTATTTTCATGTAAGAAAAATGAAATATTTAAAATTTTAATTTTTTTTCTTTAAGAAAGGCCATTTGTTTCCTATTTGGGTAAATTCAGATAACACATTTCTTTTTCAAGTTTCTGAGATAGTCTTGAATTTCTCAATTTCCTGCTGGAATACTGTCTGTGGAGAAGTTCATCCATTATTAATTTGAAGTTTTATATTTGGAATATACTCAACAAGCAGATTAATGTTTAGATAACCAAGCTGTATCATGGCAAAATTAGATGTTTCCTTTTAATTTTTTTTAAATCATGTTATAGATTTAGCAAATAGAAAAATTTTAGTGTTGAAGATCTTGTGTATAAATTTAAAATTTTCTAAAAACTTGAATACTTTACAAAAGTTTTATTTCTATGCTTTTGTCGTGGAATCCAGGTAACCATGGCTTCTTGAAGACTCTGGTAGAGGAATCTAAGCTAATAGATTTTTTTAGATTGAAAAAAGATGGTGCCAATCACAGATAGTGCTTTCTCACTGATAGTGTCATCCTAAACAAATTCTTTGGCTTTTTTTTTAGTCTCATTTTCCTTGTCTGTAAGAATGGGAAAATTATGTAGATACCTCTCTGCCAGGGTTATTGTGAGGATTAGAGTACATAGTTTGGGTAAAGCACTTGTATCTGTGAGGAATTATTTGGTTGTGTCAGCCTATAAAATGAAGAAAAATGTAAATGGTTCTATTCCTATGCAGCTAACTCCTTTATGCTTCTGCAGTGACAGTACTAGGAAAGGGGAGTCAAGGGGATTGATAATAATACTTATAATAAAGTATAACACTTTAAGATTTGTTGTTGTTTAGTAGTATCTGATTCTTCATGACTTCAGTTAGGGTTTCCTTGGCAAAGAGTGCTTCATCATTTCCTTTTCTAGTTCATTTTACAGATAAGGAAACTGTGGCAAACAGTGTTAAATGACTTGCCCAGGTCACATAGCAAGTAAACATCTAAAGTTGATTCTGAATTCAGCTCTCTATATCTATCACCCTATTGAACTCAGGTTCTCCTGACTGTAGGGCTAGCACTCTTATCTACTGAGCAACCTCATAAGTATCTGAAGCTGGATTTGAACTCAGGAAGATGAGTCTTCCTTATTTCAAGTCCAGCACTCTATCTGCTGTGCCATCTAGCTGCCTTTTTTAAGATTGGCAGAGTGCTTTGTATGTATAATTTGATCCTCACAACAACCATATGGAACAGGTAGTATTATTATTCCCACATTACAGAAGAAAAAATTGAATCTGAGATAGGTCAGGCAACTTGTTCAAAGTTACATGCTAATAAGTATCTGAGGCAGGATTTGAACTCAGCTCTCTACATCTAACACTGGGTCCATTGCACCACATGGCTGCCTCAAAATCACACTATTCTAGAAAATATGATTATTGGAATTTAAAAAGTAGTCTCTTTAGTAATTGCCCTCTGGAACAAAATATGGAACTATTTGAACAAGTGATTCAGAGATATCTTCATTTAGAATGTCAGTTCCACAATTTCAAAACTGATATATGGAGGTGTCTTAGACCATCAGTATTTTTAGCCCTATAATATCCCATCCCATTTCACTTCTTCATCATTAATATATCTGAAGGAACTTTGGGTAAACATTCCCCACTTCTTCCTTATTTCCCATATTTGATACCCTTTTTTATTGTAGATGTGCCTTCATGTTTAATTTGTCCAGCAGTTTCCCTGTGCAACTTAAGATGTTTATGTTATGCCTCAAGCTTTATTGGGTTATTTTTAGTATTATTCCCATGTGGAAACAATAAATTTTAAGCTGCTTGATTGGCCCAGAAGAAGCAAATTGCTCATTAACCTATAGTATATATGTCCCAGTTATACCACGAAGGCATTGATTTGGGAATGTCCTCTGAGATTTGGGAATATGCACTATGAAGCTGAGTGGTAAAACAGGAAGATTTCCATCTCTGCAACTTGGCAGGACCATGATGAGATGTGGAGATAACGTTTTTTGAAAAAGAAAGTTACTTGTGTCTAGAAAATGTTTTTTTAGAACCCACAGAGAAAAGAAACATACTGGACTTTGTATAATTTAATATAATATAATATAATAACTGAACAAGAACTGATATAGGAAGTATCTGTGGGTGAACCACCATGCAATACTGATCATAAAACATAATTACGTTTAACATTTTATTAGGAGTGGGAGAACCAGAAGAAAGCCATTATGTAGTTTCCTAATTTTAGAGAAAGGAATTACAACAATGTAGTCTGTAAGGAAAATAATTTGTTTTACCGTAGCTTTCAAGTCAGCAAAACACAAAATACATTCAGGAAGAAATTTAGAAATGGCAGAAAATGTTATGTTTTCTCTATTTGTCTTTTTGTAGCCCTTCATAACTTGGGCCATTCTTTCCTATCTTTTCAGTCATCTGATACTTTACTCTCTCCATATCGTCTGTGATCTGGTGACCTTAGCCTCCTTGCTTTTCTTCAAACAAAACATCACATTTCTCAGCCCAGATATTTTTTCTGATCCTCTTAGAGACTTCCCTTTATTGATTATGTTCGATTTATTTTGTATCTTTTTTTTTGGGGGGGGGGGAGATACATAATGTTAGGATGTCTCCCTTATTAGATTGTGATTTCTGAAAGGACAGGGACTATTTTTGCTTATCTTTGTATCTCCAATGTTTTAGCAACAATTCCTGGCACATAGTAAGTACATCATAAATATTGATTGACTTGATTTTTTACCCTTGGAAAAAGTCAGGGTTCCTCAATGTGTGGAATCCTTCCTGGTCTTTAAACTTGTGAGAAACTAGGCATATGGAGGTAGCTTAGAGGAAAGTGGTAGCTCAAGGAGAAGAATTACCTATATGCGTACAGTACTTTACAGTTACAAAGTGCTTTACTGTAAGAATTAGTGATAAAACTATAGAAAGGAAACTGAAACAAATGGCTAGAGTGACTAGTTTTTGCGTATAGTAGGTACTTAATGAATGCTTGTGGAGTGAATGTTTGTCAAATCCAAGAATATTTTAAACTGGGTGAAGAATAGATAACCACTATATATTGTCTTAGGGGTCCAGGGTATAATGCTTGGCTAATGGCAACATTGTTTGGTCTCTTCAAGTGCAATGCAGATATCAAATTCTCTTCATCTTAATTTCAGTTGTCATAATATGTAATATTCTCTTTAAAATGTAATGTTCTCTTGTTGGGTTTTCTTGGGGTCTCTGGAAGCAGCAGCCTTCCTTTCAGTACAGTAATCACCACACAGTTAGCCAGGTGTTAAAGTTCAAATCCTTTATTGTCTCTTTCAAAGTCTTATCTCCTTCACTAGGGGCTCTACTAGTTTTCTGGAGGCCTTTCTCTCTCCTTGGTTCCCAGAGTTTGAGCTCCTGCCTGCCTTCTCTGACTTCTGAATCTCCCCAAATCCATAGGTTTGTACTTCAGCCTCCAGCCACCACAAAGGTTGATAATGGAATGAATCTCAGCCTCCGAGAGCTTCTAGTGGACTTGCCTTTTCCTGGCCCTGAGAGCTTCTCTCTTATATGCTCCACACTGAGTATACACCAATCATTATATCACTAGGAAACCATTATTTGTTGTAGGATTAAATCAATGCTAAACTAGATTTAGCCATTGTCTCTTCAGTTCCACTTAGTACTTTGTTTCAAGTTCTGGCCTATAACATCTCTTTGTAGGACTAAATCAATCATACTGAACCATGCTAAATTAGGTAACTATTGTCTCTATCAATTCCATTGACTTAGTACCTTGTAAGAATCCTTTGTTTCAAGTTATAGAGTTCTGGCCCATAACAATAATAGACACCTAATTTGTCTCTCTTCTATTCATCCTCTACACTACCTCTAGTAAAATATCCTTAAAGCTTAAGTCTGATTCTGTTGTTGCCTCTACTCAACAACCTTCTGTGGCTCTTTAACATCTCTAGGATAAAATACCCACATGTCATCAGGTTTTTCAGATTTACCACAATCTTCTTCTATCCTATCTCTTTAATCTTATTTCATTTTATTTCCTTTGGTGCAATTGATATTCCAGTCAAACTGGATTACTTCAAGTTTTTCAGATTATATTCTTTTTTTCCCATGTATTCACTAAGCTGTTCTCCATGTAAAGCATGATCATCATCACCTCATTCTTAAGAATCTCCATGTTCCTTTCAGACTCAGCTCAAGATCTTTTCTTCTATGAAGCCTTCTCTGATCCCTCTATTTAGTAGTGCTCTCTCCTTCCTCAAATATTCCTAGAACACTTTATTTGATATTTTCTTTGCTCTTTCACTCCCCAATTTGTATTTTATTCATCACTATCTGGGGTATCTGTATAATAATATAATAGAAAGAACATTGGCTTTAGGGTCAGAAGGCTTGAGTAAGTGGCCTATACTACTTATTATTGGGGTGATTTTTAAACAAATCATTAACCTTGAGTCTCAGTTTCTTTATCTTTATAATGAAGAAGTTGTGCTAGATGGACACTGAGGTTCCTCCCATTTTTACATCTATGATCTTTAGAATTCCTATTTGGCTAGTAGAGACACCCTCCTGATGTGATACTAATTACTCTGTGGATTGGTAGTTTCTTTGATTCTCTTTTCTAAGAATTCTTTTCCTCATCTTTTTTATTTCTGCATTTAATTATAATTTAGAATTCATATCCACAAATTTTGGAAACCAATGATGGGCTGATTTTCATATTTTCAAAAAGTTTCTTAGCAGTTCTAAACATTTGCCAATTTCATTATTATTTAGCCTTCTATAAAGTTATGTTTTTGTTACTCTTTATCTTCTCTTTTACAGATAGAATTTTACCTTTTCAGCTAACATCATTATAGTTCTATATTACAAAAGCATATCACAAAGCCAACTGTAGTGTCAGTCTGCTAATGTGGATATAAAAAATTCTGTTACAATGTGAATTCTTGAGTAATAGATGCATTCCCAAGGACATTTCTACATATTAATCTAGTTAAGTAAACCAATTAATCAAGTAACACATGTTTATTAAGTGCCATGTACTGTGGCAGGTTATGGTAATACAAGCACAAAGAAGGAAGACTCCTAATGACTAGGCCTCTTTGCCATGGTATTTATGTCTCAAAATGTGAATCTCCACATGATGTTAATTATTCTTAAAAAAATAGAAATATTTTTGGAAATGTTACAGTGGTGCCATTCATAGTATTATAGGTTTTAGAGGTAAAAGGGAGATCAACTAATCCTCTTTTAGCATTTTATATGTCATTGTTTTTAGTAAAGTGTTCTACTTTGTTATTGGTATTTAAGAGTCAATAAAATGGTAGGTTTCCGATAATCTTTTAGTAGAGACAAAGAGTGCTTTGGACTTTTGTGTTGAGATCTTTAACCTCATAGTTCAGCAAATTGTCAAAGCATCTGCAAAAAAACTCACTGAATGACCATTCTTATTTAATTTAAATGTCATTTTGCAATCCAAAACATAATAACACAATATTTTAAAAAATATTTTCTCCAGTTACATGTAAAATTTTTTTTGTTTTTAATGTACATTGATTTTTTTTTACATATTGCCTTATGAATCATGTTGCAAGAGAAAAATCAGAACAAAAGGTGAAAACCATGAGAGAAAAAGAAAAAAAAAAGCAAACACAGCATATGTTGTTTTACATTTAGTCTCCATAGTTCTTTTTTTGGATGCAGGCATTTTCTATTCAAAGTTTATTAGGATTGCCTTCGATCACTGAACCCCTGAGAAGAACCAAATCAATCATAGTTGATCATTGCACAATCTTTCTGTTGCTGTGTACAGTATATTCCTGATTCTGCTTGTTTCACTCAGCATTGGTTTCATGTAACTCTTTCCAGGCCTTTCTAAAATCAGCCTGTTCATCATTTTTATAGAACAATAATATTCCATTACTTTCATATATCATGACTCAGCCATTCTCCAATTGATAGGCATCTACTCATTTTCCAATTTTTTGCCATCACAAAAAGAACTGCTATAAACATTTTTTGCACATGTCCTTTCCCCTTTTTTTATGATTTTGTTGGGATAAAGACCCCAGTAGTGGCATTGCTGGATCGTTATACAGTTATATAGCATTATTCCAAATTGTTCTCCAGAATGATTGGATCAGTTCACAAGTCTGTAAACAATGTGTTAATGTCTTAATTTTCCTACATCCTTTCTAACCTTTATCATTTTTTTCCTGTCATTTTAGCCAGTCTGAGGAGTGAAGTGGTACCTTAGAGTTGTTTTAATTTGCATTTCTCTAATCAATAGTGATGTAAAACATTTTTCATATGACTATAGATGGCTTTAATTTCTTTATCTGAAAGTTATCGATTTATATCCTTTGACCATTTTTCAACTGGGGAATGAATTGTATTCTTATAAATTTTACTCAGTTCTTTATATATTTTAGAAATGAGGCCTTTATCAGAAACACTGTCTGTAAAATTTTTCTTCCTAGCCTTTTGCTTCCCTTCTAATCTTGGCTGCATTGGTTTTTGCTTGTGCAAAACCTTTTTAATTTGATGTAATAAAAGTTGTTTATTTTGCATTCTAGTTATTCTTTGGCCATAAATTTTTCTCTTCAAAGATCTGATAGGTAAACTATTCCTCACTCTTCTAATTTGCTTATAGCATCACCCTTTATATCTAAATCATGTACCCATTTTGACTTTATTTTGGCATGTGGTGTGAGATGTAGATCTATGCTGAGCTTCTGACATATTTTTACAGCATTTTTGTGAAATAGTAAGTTCTTATCCAAGAAGCTGGAGTTTTAGGATTTATCCAATACTAGATTACTATAGTCATTGATTATTGTGTCACATGTAATCTAATGTATTCCACTGATACGTCACTATTTTTTAACCAGCACCAAATGATTTTGATGACCTCTGCTTCATAATAATAGTTTTAGGTCTGGTACTGCTAGGCCACCATCCTTCACATTTTTTTCCATTAATTCTATTGATATTCTTTACCTTTTTTTCTTTTAGATGAATTTTGTCATTATTTTTTCCTAGCTCTATAAAATAATTTTTTGACAGTTTGATGGGGGCAGCTAGATGGCATAGTGAATAGAGTACCAGTCCTGAAGTCAGGAGGACTTGAGTTTCAAGTCTGGCCTTAGACACTTAATACTTGCTAGCTCTGTAATCCTAGGCAAGTCATTTAACCCCAATTGCCTGGCAAAAACTGACACAATATTTTTAAAACATGAAGTTTTATTAAAAGCAAACATATTTGTATTTAACTCTTTGTACTCTCAGATACCACTTTCTTGATAGAGACAAAATATCTCTTTATCCACAATTTTTTTCTACCCTTCCCCTTCCCCATTTGTTATTATCTACAACTACCCATTGTACCTAATCTGGTAGTAGAAGATAAACAAATGAAAACCTCACCTGAACAATACAGTAAATTGAAGACTGCAAAATCATAATGATCAAACCTTGAGAGATATGAGAAGACAACTTCCTTTGCTTCTTTGAAAAGTTAGGGAGCATTGAATATTATAACATATATTTTTGTTACAATGCTTACTTTTGCTCTACTTTTTTCTCTTTCCTTTCTATTTTTTTATTTTGGGGGATGGCTTTCTAAACATATGAAGGGCTTCCTTTGGGAAATATAAGTCAAGTAAAAACAGATGATATTACTAAAATTTAAAACACAACAAGAATCCATATACTATATTGCTTCTCTAAATTCTATCACTAGGCTTCCATTTTTTGAAAGATTTGATTGTGACAAAAATTTTATTTTTTAAAGTGAAATTTTACTTGGAGGAGGGGAAGCAAAGACCCTTC